>NC_085047.1:5963034-6616456 GCF_963662255.1 Cinclus cinclus | reverse complement strand
TCTGTTGCTGCTATTTGAGTTTTTTTTCCAAACACCGATGCTCTTCCTGAATCCCAAAAAGAAAGGTTTGGATGGGGATTATGTGTTTACTCATCTTAACCCCTTACATAAATATGGAACCTCTATATTGGTTGTCAAGAACATTCAGGAAGAGAGATTGTGCAGTGGGTTGAGATCATCTCTTTGATTGCTTTAGTTATTTTATAAATGGATTTTCCTTCTCATGTCTTCCAGACAGTTGAAAGGGAATCTTTTATTGCAAACCAAGTCTATCCCTTCCATGCCCTCCAACAGAGAAAGGGCAAAGAATTGAACAATTGTTCTCACAGCTATTTGTGTCTCAGGAACGTTTGCGTCCCAAAAGCCAACATTTTATGAGACACACACACCTGCTAAAAAAGGGGTTTCCTTTACCTTTTCTTGAAAATCATGCATTTTTGACACATGTAATTTGAAAGGTTTTTTTTTTCCTAAGTAAGTTTACATTTGATTTTAGATAGTGTCATGTGTTCAAGGAATACCATGTAGGATAAATTTCTGCTCTGTGTTGGTCAAATGATGACAAAATTGAAGGGTTTAGTGTCTATTTTGCTGCATGTGGTAGTCAGCAAGTCATAAATAAAGAATATTCAAGGCTGACTCCTACCTTGAGAATCCAGATCAGATTCAGTAACTTTGTTGTGACTGGTGCAAGTGCCAGCCTTTATTAAATTTGAAACTTCTTGTTTGAAGAAATGCTAGTGGCTGTTTCAGTATACTTGATTCCAAACTTGAACTGCTGGATTAAAAGTGCTCTGTGTGTAGCATGAATATGTATCCACAAGTATTTTGCCTATTTTTTCACCCATTTCTATTATTGTAATTCCTTTGTGTGTTTTTTGTTGTTGTTGTTGTTGTTTTCTCTATGTGTAAAGCATTTTGTCTAAATATAGTTTTTTTTAGAGGCAGTGCTGGGGTTTGTTCTTTTTCTGTGTACACATGTCACTTCTGTGTAAAACTAATTATATCACAATTCCTAGTTCTAGGAACACCCTTAAAAATATGTAATTTCTTGTAATTTTTTTCTTCATACATGTGCACCTCCCATGCCATTGAGCCAGATTTCTCTTTGGAATTAATTTCCATATCAGAATCATCGCTCAGGCTTTCAGTATAATGGGGACAACACCAAAATCAGTGATGCATTGCTAGCCAGAAGGTAGTACGACCTGTCCAGCTGTTGCATATCTAAGCAGTTAAAATTAGGTCCTTTCTAGCCATTTTGGCAGGTGTATGGAAATTACAAAACAAGTTCGGACTCTTTCTGGGTCTCTGATTGAACTTCCCAACTTGTGACAATATTGCACACTGTCACTGATGCTTACATTTCTATTTGAATCACTGGAGAGGCCATCTTAAAGGGTACAGATTATTAATTTAATAAATGTATTTATGTGCAGTCTAATTAGCTGTTATTTCTTACTGAAACCTCTGTACCTCAAATAAACAGAATTTGAAAGGCACTGAAGAAAGGTTTTAAGATTTCTTAGTGATCAAGTCTATAAATTCTGTTCAGTGTGAAAGTTCTCATTTCTGACAAAAGCAGGCATTTTGCGTTTTACTGTTGTTAATATAGTCATTTTTCCCCTAAAACATTTTGTGTCAGTACCTTAAGTGTTTCTAGGACGTCAAAACCCATGAAGAACTTGAGAAGCCTAGGGCTTTCAGAACTTCCACTGATTCTACTTTTTCATGTCATTTGTGTTATCTCCAGATATTTGCTAATGAAAATTCTCAAATAGTTTTTGAGGGCCTGAAAAGCTCTTTAGTTAATCATTAGGCAATCATTAGTTCAAGGGTAGGAAATATACAATGGCAAAAAAATTTTACAAAATGCACTTAATAGCACCTTTTCCTCTCATTGTTAGTGTAATTAGAGCATTTTGCATGCTGCTTCATATTTTAGCAAAACGCATCCTTATATTTCTTCTATAAAATGTTCTAAATCAGTCTTTTAGCTACTTTTAGCTCCAAATCTAACAGGTTTCAGTGTGCATTTTTCTAATGAGTTGCCAAAATCTGGCGCCTGTTTTTCTTCTGTTACAGCACATGTTTTTTATAAACTTCAGGTAAGCTTTTTACCTCTCCACTGAAAATTTTCTTGGACCTGAAGTAACCCAGAAGTTCTTGGATTACTTCAGAGTCCCTGTTGATCATCAGGCTGTGTTTTCATTTGCCTTGTAGGGATTTGCTATTTTGTTAGGGTAACACAGTAATGAGATAACATTTTCACTTTTAACTGTATAGTGTGTGTTCTTACAGAATCAACATTATATTTTCTAGTAGTAAAGTTTTTCTTTGTACCCTTTAGAATTTGAGCCTGTTTTACCTTTCCCCTGATCCTATTTCACAGCAGGAAATGAGTAAATAATTCTAGTGGGTGCACTGGCGATTTAGCCAATGCTAAAGCCTCTACAAATGTAAATGAAAACTTCACAGAGACTGTGTTTTTTGTTTAATTTAATCTATTCATCAGTTTTATTGAAAGTAATATAAAGTGACAATTAATTCCATCATATTTGGCTAATATGTGACTCGGCTGTCATGCACCCACGGAGATTCTTTTGGGTGTTCAGCTGTCATGTGTAATTTATAATACGGTTTTCTTGCATGAGAGAGGCAAATTTAAAGCTGAATTTATTTGTTTTTTATTTCTCTGAATGGGGAGGAAGGATCTGATAACAGACTTTTAAAAACTGGATTTTCATGTATTTGCTTTGATAATATTGGCTTCTATAACGACAAAAAGGATTCAAGAACTCAAAAAAGGATTATTGAGCAAACATTCTCTGAGATGCCTGTTACATGCCTGCTGTTGGGAAGAGGAGGTCAGAAACAGTAGGAGAGATCAGATTCTATCAAAGTAACAGCTCACCCAATGAAATAATGATGAATGCAGTAATTCGTGTCATTCACTCATAGTTGTGTCTCTTTGCCAACTCTTAGTAGGTTTTCCCAGGTGTCCCCTCCTATACCTAGTACTCAAAATATTGGTTTAAACAATATAATTTATAATCAAATGAAATAAATCTCAGTGGAATAAATCAAATGTGTCACCCATGGAGGGTAATCATCTTTCATTTTCTCAGCTATTGTTCAATCCTAGGTTTCTTTCTTCTCATACTTATGAAGTAACAGATGCTACTTCTGTGTATGGTAACATAAATGTCAGTGTTATTAAACATATCAAAATTATGTTAAATAAGGAGAACTGATAGCAGAACTTTCAGAACTGCTTTATTTTTGGCATGACCAACCACTATTATTTATAAACTTTTCTTTTTTTGTTGTACTTTCCAGACAGCTTTTCAGCACATATAAACTAGACTCACATAATAATGTTTTTCATTGTTTCTTTGGTACCTCCTTCTTTTCTTGTGATTTTAACAATTTATCCAACCTCAAGAACAACGCCTGTAGAAATAGCATTGAAGTAGCAAACCCCTTATTTGGCTGTGGTGATTTATCAGCTGATTTGCTGGGCCTTTTTGCTTGAAGTACTCTGCAAAGGACAATGAGGTCATATAAAAAAGAAGTATTAGAAAAAAACCTTTCATCCTTTAACTCCAGACTTTGTCTTGCTCTACAGGTGAGTCAAACATGGGTTATCAGACTGTTATTGTCAGACACCTCAAACAGGCTGTGGTTGCCTCATTCCAACATGAAACTTTTCCTGTCCTGCAGAAAAACTTTGACTCCCTTCAGAAATTACAGGGACACAGGAAACAACTTTGATTAATGCTGCCTGGAGCTTTTCCTCCTTCTTGTATTTCAGGAAATGCTGTGCATCTGTCTTTAACTGCCTGACTGATGCTTTTTTCATAGACAATTCATAGCATTTTCATTAATAGCCTGGCTGCTTGAACATGGTCTTTTTAAAATGGTATCATTTTCTCATAAAACCTTAAAGCTATAATGATTCTTTCTCTTAATTTATCAAAAGTATATGAACACCAGTGTCCTGTATGAAACTTTGTCAGCTAAAAGGAACACGTTCTCCTCAGACGCATATTGTTCTGAAACATTTGGAAGAAGAAAGGCAACTTTGACTTTGGGCTAATATAATCCTTGTTCTTAATAAACTATTACACCACCAGGGTAGTTTGACATTGCGTAATTTTTACCAGCAAGAGAGAGCAAAATTAGTGAAAAATATAAATAATGGAATGATGAACTAAGAAACTGCATTTCTCCTTTCAAATAATTCCTGGTGAGCAGGACTAGTTTTATTGAGATCACACCACATGTATTCCTGGAATGACAAGTTTAGCATCTGGGTGATGGCTGCCCTGACCCTTCATACAAAGCTCTGAAAGATATTTGCTTCTTAATCAAGAAAACAAACAAGAAGCTCCAAACCCATTAAAAAAAATAAACAAACAAGAAAAAAGCCAAACCAACACCAAGACTGTGAAGAAATAATGGTAATGCCTCAGTTTTAGAGAAATAAAATATAGCATATGTTTAGCAATATTTGCATTGAAAGTTTTTTTTTTATTTGCATCAAAACTTTTACATCATGTTAGTCAGATTTTAGAATTATCTATTTGCATTATTATTCAGAAAGAAAATACGGACATCATAAATCATTAATTGAATATGGAAGGTTTTTTTCAGTTGTTTATCCCAAGTGTAAAGGGGAGAAATGCAGGGCATTTTTGACAGCATTGTAATATTGAGTCGATATTCATGTTGCATTTTATGAAGGCAATTAATACCTTCCTATTGAAAGTATAGATTTCTGTGTGATTTCCAGGATAGATTGTGACAGATTTATTTTTTTTTACTGATGCTCAGTGTTAAAATGAGATTTCAGTTTGTATCTTTATGTGGTTTTGTGGTTTTTTTGTTTGTTTTTTTACTTTTTGTCCATTTATAATCTATTCATAATTTATATTCTGTGTTCTCTCAGAAGTGTCTTCTGTCTGTGTTTTCAACAGTGTTTAGTTTGGGTGACCTTCACTTAAAACTTGTACATTCTTGCAGATAAAAAAATTAGTGAAGCAGAAATTTTTATAACCGCTGGTGCCACTAACTGCAGAATGAGGAAACTTTTCCATTCTCTTGATTTATGTCTCAAAACTTGTTCACATATTTTGTATACAGGGGACTAATTACAGCAGCTTTCAACTCAGAATATCTTCACACAAGTTAATTAGGACAATTATTTTACTGTAGTGTGATTACTCAGACCTTTTTGTGTCTGTTAAATGAAAAGCCAAGATGTGGTATTTTTGTGACGTTAAAATATTTGTGGTGATTTCCAATAATAATTTTGATCAGGATTAAATTATACCATCAGACTGTTTTGACAGGAGGCATCTTGCTAAATACTTGAAAGATTAACGTGGATGTGAGCAAGCAATTTATGCAGCTGCTAAGAGCTGGGTGACTTACTGTGTTAACAAGTGTGGTAAAAAAATAATTTGGAAAGGAGGTGAGGATCTGTTTGAGGAGGAGATCCTTAGCTTGCTTTCAATATCACAGCATCATGTTCTGCCACACTATAGAACAGGTGAACAAGAAGAGAATGAGATCTGACTGGAAAATAACTGCTTCACTAGAAGAAAAAGCATTTAGAATTTTCTCCCTAATTTCCTGCTACACTGAACCTGTGATTTCCGAGAATTGCCATATGTGGAACAGAAACCCACAACCCAGTAAAAGGTGTCAAGATTGTTAATTAATTGAAACCTCTGTTCAAATCTTGCTCATAACTTCATTGTTGCCAATTTGATTGATATTGGGCAAAATAATTCTTTGTATCTTCCTAATATTTTTCAACTCCATGCTCTGGTTTTTCCTCCAAGTTCCTGAACTGAAACGTTAGAGATTAAGTTTAGAGGCTTTGTATGAATTTCTTGTATTCCTGTGGCCATGTATTACCAGTATATCTCTTAAATTAGAAAGCTTCCATTTGGTTAGTTTAGGCTGTTGACGTGAAATTGGTTTTTAATTAACTTTGAATTCGACAAAGATTCGTTGGGAAACAAGGATTTCAATTTGAAACATTGAAAAAGTCGCTTTGACTCAAAGGATGTGCAAGTGTTTAATGGAGAGTAATGTGAGAAAGTACCTGAGGCCCTGAAAAATTTATTGTTTTTTTTTTTTAAATGCAGGTGAACTCCCTCAGAACCACCAGAAATACCCATCCAACAAATGTAACAACAAATGCGCAGTAACATTAAAAACAGTTGCATTATGATTTTTATGACCACAGATGCATAAAAATTAAATTTTCAGTAAACTTTTTCTCTCTACAGTTTGGTTGCTAATAAGTAGAGTATTCATTTGAAGGTAAGGGGATGATAGCAAGCTTCATTACTTCTAAATTTCCTATGAAATCTGATGTGTAATTCATTATAAAGGGTCTGAGGTTCATATCTTGCCTTAGAATAATTTCTTTGTTCTTCATAAGTAAGCTTGTCAACATCCAGATTCCTTACTTCATTTATGATTTTTTTTTTATTAAAATATAGATATGAATCATTCCAGTGATTTGTTATGTGAACTTGAAGAGGCAATTATTGGAGCAATGGCTAGAATGGAGACTGAGAGAACTGTTATTCTCAACAAATAAATTGAATTGGCTAGGAAAATTTGTTTCCCCAAGAAATATAATCTGTGCTTTTCTGTTTTATTCTGGGTTTCTACAAGAAAAAAGGCATAAACTGTATCTAGGTTTACTGGTTTGACACCAGATTTTCTTGTTTAGTCTTTTTTAAAATTTCTTCATAGAGTATGTCCTTGTTTTTCAGAACACATTCAGTTTTTTGTAAAGAAAGGAATAAAGTTGCAGAGACCAAATAGATGGATTGAGTTAAACCACTGTTGTTTGGCACTCGATCACTTAATAGTCAAACTGAATTGTGAGTTGTTTTCCTCTTTGACGGACAAGAATGCTAGTGTTCTAATTTCAGACAGATACAATCTTTAGTTTTATTTCCTTGACATTTGAAAAGTAGCTGGTTTAATTGATATAATCTCAACTGTATATTTCAAGTGCTTTGAAAACTGAAAACTCTCTCTGAAAAAATTTCTTCCTCAAGTTTTACTTCTGTAAACATTAGGTTTTTAAGTTGTACTTTTAAGTGTATATCTAGTTTATATTATACCTGAAATATGAAAGACACATTTTTTTCATTAGTTGGCATAGACCTGGGAGTTAAGGTGAAGGCAGAATATTTAATCAATAGAATCACAGCAAAGGAGTTCACGGGAACAATATTTCTTGATGGGCACAGCTGGCAAAAAGACGTGGTGCTTTCTCATGTGGATTCCATTAAAATGACAAAATAATTTTCTGACTGTGCGTTTGACATAACTGCAAAAATTTCAAATAGCCCAGGTTAGACTGTGCCTGCAATAACAGCAAAATTAGATATTATGTACTGGTTCCAAAGTCCTTTAACCTTGTGTTTTTAAGGATGTTTTGGAAAGCTTCTTGTGTTTCTGTTGTGAACATTAAGAGACACACACACACTTGTTTAAAAAGAAGTGTCATATTCAATAATCTCTAATGGACAACACCTATAATATCAGAGGGCAAATGTTTAATCCATTTCACTTGCTCTTCAAACTAGGATACAGCTTGTGTTTTTGTTACAGATTATAATATAGGATTTGTCAAATCTCACGAAGTCTGCATTTTCATGATGTGGAAGGTTTCAGAGTTGTCGTTATTAGTTTCTTGTCCCAAACTCAATTTCATGAAAATTAAGAATACATGTATGCATAATTATTTTGCAGAGAAAAAATAAAGAACAAGCAGGCCAAATGTACTTGCTATGTTTTCGTGGCAACTGGTGAAGAGAACAGAGAATTCCAAATCTTTTAGATTTTGATTTTTATTAAGATACAACAAATGCTGTATTGCTGAAGCTACAATTATGAGGTTTTTTTTAACAATTATTATACTAACGATGAATTTGGAAAACCTTTGACGGTAATAATGGATATGAGTAATTGTTCATACTTTTTTGTTTTTGTAATGAGAGACTCTAAAGCAATGGTACTATGCAAAATTGAAAATCCATGTCACCAAAGATTTGTAGCACTGTTAGTGTCTTCAATATTTGCCCTCCTCTGTCCAAACCCTTCCACTTAAAATGTTCTACCATTCAACTGAAAATGAGAATGGATAGCTGAGAGGAAAAACACAGAGTTAATAGTAATTCATTTAAATCAACAACTTTTAGGAAATTAGTTTAGACACAAAGAAAGATTATAGGCAGTAGAGGCGCTTTTTACTGGGATCAGTATCAGCTATTTTTATTTTCTAGTTACAGCTAGCTAGATAACTTATTTCAGGGAGGATCTGCAAAAAATAGTTCAAGTTTGTAACAAAGCCTCGTCATTTAAATTTCTTCATCAATTGATTTATAAATGAAGTATTTAAAATTTCTCTGCAAACAGTCATAGTAAATTTTTTGGGCTTAATGCCATCTTTCAAAACTATAATACAAAAACAAAAGCTCCAAGTAAAATGTTTTGACAGGCTCTGAGATGTTTTTTTCTTTGAAATGCATTTTCTCTAAAATCAACCCACTTATTTTTTTTTTTTAATTTAAACTTTTTATTTAAGACTGTGCCTCAGTTGTTTCTGGCTTTTTTTTTTTTTTTTTTTTCTGTCCCGGTATGTTCAGCAGGGTATTTAGACCACAGTGGTTTTTAGTAAATCAGTCTTCCAGTGAAGAATTCTTTCCTGATGTCTAACCCAAACTTTCCCTGGTTCAGCTTAAGACCACGATATAGTCCCTGTTTCCTTTTTTGTGCCTCTTCTGGCTTATATTCGAGGCGGTAACCAGACTGACGCTGTTCAAATCATCCAATGTCTTCAAGGATTATCACTGCAGATCTCCATCTCCCCTCAGCCATGCATTATGTGCAGTTCCTCATGCAGGGCAGACTCCCTTCAATTCCAACACAACACCAGGGGAGAGCATGAGCTGGCAAGCAGCAGCAGAGAATAAACAGAAGCTCTGAGGATGACTTCAAAGCATTTGGGAGACATTGCAGAGAAGGAAACAGAACGTGTTCAGTGAAGTGAAATCCTGAAGCACAGCTTGCCTCCTTCCTTTCCAGCTTCATCCTTAGAGACCTGCAGGTCTGCACCGGGACAGAGCAGAAGCACAGCAGTGGGGGAACCAGAAAAGGACAAAGTGGTCCAAGGTGGCACTACTGCCCTTGGGCAGGGAAATAATGTTTATTCTCTGCTGCTGCTTGCCAGCTCATGCTCTCCCCTGGTGTTGTGTTGGAATTGAAGGGAGTCTGCCCTGCATGAGGAACTGCACATAATGCATGGCTGAGGGGAGATGGAGATCTGCAGTGATAATCCTTGAAGACATTGGATGATTTGAACAGCGTCAGTCTGGTTACCGCCTCGAATATAAGCCAGAAGAGGCACAAAAAAGGAAACAGGGACTATATCGTGGTCTTAAGCTGAACCAGGGAAAGTTTGGGTTAGACATCAGGAAAGAATTCTTCACTGGAGGAGTGATTGGGCACTGGAATCACCTGCCCAGGGAGGTGGTGGAGGCACAGGTTCTGGGTGTGTTTAAAAACAGACTGGAGGTGGCACTCAGTGCTATGCTTTAGTTGATGAGGAGATGTTAGGTCATAGGTTGGACCTGATGATCTCAAAGGCCTTTTCCAAACTTTTATGTGATTCTTTTGTAGGGAAGGGATTTTGCAGGGATATGCCTAATGTGAGTTTTGTCTATTGAAGTGCGCTTGGACTTCCCTCTGGTCAGAAACTGCTGGTGTGGTAGCTGTAGTGATTTATTTTTCAGGGCATTAACTTTCATCTATCCCTCAGTGAAACTCATGTAGGAGGGCACTGCAGAAGCCAGGCAGCGAGGAGCAGCAGAGAGCTGGTGGGTTTAGAAGGCTGCCCTTGAGATGCTAAAGGAAAAATACAGGTAGATACTCCTTGCTAAGACCTTGGCAGAAATAAAATAGGGCATGGATCCATTTCCCTTCCTATTTATCTGTTTACTTCAGAAAAAAATATGAAAAAATGAAACTACATGGTCTTAATTTTTTGATTCCTTTTGAACTTGTTTATCCTACATGATTTTTTTTCTTTTTTTCTTTGTTTTTCCTTTTTTCTTTTCTTTTTCCTTTTCTTTCTTTCCTTTTTTTTTTTTTTTTTTTAATGGGGTGAAATCCTACTTGTATAAGCTTGCACTGAAGATTCTGGTTGTTAAAATTCTGTGTTGCTTTGTTCATCCTTCTTCAATGCTTTCTTTTTCTATGAGAACTTATGCTTGTAAATTGCGTTGTATTTGTTTAATGTAGCATTTCATATTTCTTGAACTTTAATGTTAGTTGTACTAGAGCTTCTATTAATGTACCCTCTCAGTCCGCATACAGTTCTGTGGAGTTTTTATTCAGACTGCTGCCACAATAATGAAAATTAGGATTGTTGTTAAAAGCACTGAAATATGAAAAAAAATAATTATAAGGATGTAATGCACAATATCAGTTTCTTTACAATAAAGTCCCAATTTGCAAATGTGAGTGAAGGATTGACTTTACGTTTCCAGAGATGATTAGCTGCCAGCTCTAATCAAATTGAGAAGTAATTAGCAAATCAAAACTTGATTAGCTCTTTGCTTGATTTACGAAAATTACAGTTTATGCAGTTTAAATGATGGGGGAGGGGAAATGCCTCTTCTCTGCATGCATCCCCCTGCTCTGTACTAGGGGAGCAGGAGAGGGGGATCATTGCTTGTGGTGCTCAGCTGCCAGCTCCCCAGCACCAAATATTGAGTGAAAGTGATGCTGGAGAAGCAAAGACTTCATCCCTTTCCATCTGTGAAATAAACAAGTTATGAGCAGCTGTTCAAAGTTGCTTGGGCTACGGGTGACCCAGACAACCTGAATTTGCATTGCCAGTGCTGTTCTTCCTTCATGAAATGCTTCAGTGTTCTTACACGGTTATTAAAATGTGAAACCTATGCATGTGATTCTGCAATGAAATAAGTTATCTAATTGATGCATGTGCTGTAACTATAATGGCAAGGTTGAAAGTGCCAACAGCTCTGCACAGTGTGGAAATTCAGTTTTCATCGCGGTTGCCTACTGGCTGTGGGATATTTGCCTTTGCTTAATTTCTTTTTTTCCTCTGTATGGAAGAGGTGTCATACATTTTGTTCTTTCACCTTGTTGAACTTTGAGTTTTTGATGGAAAAATAAATAATCAAAATGTGATCTAAAAATGCTTCAACAGGAACCCTTCTAGTTACATAAATCAAATGCAAAATATTTTATTTTTATCTTAATGAGACCAAAACTATATCTGTTTTTTCAAGTATGCAGTTTATTAGAGTTTTCCCTGTCTGTTTTCTCCTTGAGATTACATGGCTGTAATGCTCTATGCATTTACATTGGGACCAAGACACGTTTTAATGCATCTTTTATACTTGAGTCTTATTTGTTACTGAAGTAACTGCAGTGGAGAGCTTCTCAGAATTAATTTAATGGCAGAATTAGCAGGCAAGATGTAATCCCATTGAAGTAACTAAAATCTGCACTTTTTGGAGGTAGCTTTATTGAAAAGCAAGAGGTTTAAAACAAATTCAGAATAGAGTGTAAGATGCTATTTTTTTTTTGTCCCCTAGAACTGCTGTGCCAATATCTTAAAAATAAAAAGTACAATTTAATTAAACAGAAGACTAGAGAGATAAGCCTGGTAGTGATATTACAGTGTAGAGTATAACATAACTGCTGATGAAGAGCCCAATTCTGCTTTTAAAGGATAGGTATGAAACACTAATTAAAGCAAATTGAATCTTTGTTGTGTTTGTATATCTGAAAGCCAAATGGATTTCTCATATAGTCTGCATTTCAGAGTACATTCCAGCAAAGTTGAAGAAAAAATGGATGCCCTTTTCAATGGATTTTTTTTTTCCCTTTAGTTTTTAGGGCACTTTATTTTCAGACATGGGTTGTTTATATAGCAATTTAATATATTGAGTATTTTTTGCCTCAGGCTGCAAGGTTGTGGCATGGCAGCTGATCTATTTCTCTTTTGGATTAAGTATTTAATCCATAAAAGTTTCCTTACTCTAGGGGACTTCAGTAGCTTTAAACATTACTCTTGGGCTTTCCACCTTGTATAGACTATTAAATGAACTGTTGTCGTTTTTTTTAATCAAAAGCTTTATTTACTTTTTCTTGAGCTCTCAGGAACTGCACCACACTTACTTTCCCTGACTCCATTCCTCCTGTAGACTCAACCTGCTGTTGGGTACGTTTTGTCTTTTCCTGCATCTGCTGATGAGGAAACCTTTTTCCCATTGGGCTGAAGAGTGGCCGCACCATCAGCTCACAGGGGTTGTCACGGGATGTCACCTCCAGTGCAGCTGTGGCACACGGTGAAGCACAATTTCTTTACATTCAGCTGAAATGTGCTGTTGGAGGAGGCAGCTCTCCAGAGGAGCAGGAGTGGCAGGAATCCTTGACAAGCAAAGCTGATGTTTGATAGCTCTGTGAATGGGGTTTATACAATGTCTGCTGAGATAGGGGAGGGATTAAGCTGATCTCTCTGATGTCCCATCCGCCACTCAATTCAGGTGCCTGAGAGCTGGAACTTCAAGCTGAGAGAATTTGTACACTTAGAAGGAGAAAATTTGACTTAATAATTTTCAGATTAGGTTCTCAAAGGGATAAGCATTAAAAAACAACCAAACAAACCACACCTTTTTTTTTTCCTGGCTGCTCTATGGTTTCAGTGGGAATTCTCTGTAAAATAACATGGCTCTTTGGTAAACAATCCAGGCTTAGGGAAATGCCCAACTCCCATTAATAGGTGTTGCATTAAAAGACTAATTGTAACAGCATCCCAAATTTTCAGTATGAGCAGTAGTTGAGTAGGTAGATAAAAGTCTGAGAGGTTTTAGCCTTACAAACATTGTGTCTCAAATAGATGTGATGCTGCTTCATGTTGTGTGTTGCCGTAATTAAGAAGCATTCAGAGGCTGTTTCTCTTTCAGAGATTTCAGACATGTTCTTGTGATTCAAATTTTAGTGAAGATCATAACCTGTACTCTAATAGCACAATTAAGGTAATTGACAAAGGCAAAACTAGTTTGCAAAGTTAATTAGATTTTTCCATCTCCTCACTTTCAATTAAGTTTGTTGGTCTGATGCATTTCTTCCTGTTTAATTGCCATTTTTAAAATGCAGTATACAGGTTGTAGTAGTCAGGTAAGTAGTGGTTGTTGAAATAATCATGAAGCTGAACTATTTTTTCCAGGTTGTAATTGTCCTCCCCTGTTTGAGCCAGCAGTTTCATAATTAATATTCCCTTCATTTATGCAGCAGTTGTGATTTGTGCTTTGAAGTACATTAATTTTTTTGTTATTGTGGGGATTTTGTTTTGTTGGTTTGTCGTCCCCCGCCCCCTGAGAGCAAAAACCCTACTGTATTGCAGAAACAGATATAACACATTAAAACAACTATAATTACAGCAGATGAAATATTAAGAGACTGCAAATCCTTTAAACTGTTCATAGATTAAGTTAGAAGTAATGGCAGTGCTGAATGTTAAACCTGACCGTGTCAGAAAAAATATTTATGGCTTGGGTAACAAAGCAGTATTGAAAGTTGGATTGCTGCCCTGCAGATCGTACAGTTCTGTCAAACACTTTTCTTGGGCAACTATGTTAGGATTCAGCTGAATAATTCACTCCTTTCAGAATATACAGTGGTTTGCAACACCATTGATAAATTTATTCTTTTGATCGTCATGTAGGTGAAAGGAGGACAAATACAGCTCTAAAGCAAGATTAGATGCAGATCACAGCTAGTGCTCATAAAGCGTGTATAAATGCATACTTTAAAAATCAAAGTGTTTGTTCAATGTGTGTATACAAGCATCTGTCCAGTCCCTGCAATCATGAGATATCAGAATCCCTTGGTTCAGTTAAGCACCTTGCAGAGAGTGAAAAGTAAAAATTCCTGGTTATCTTAAATATTATGACACTTGTGCATTTTAGTGAAAAAACCGTGGTTTGGCAAGTTTGAGAAGAGAAACAACTCATATGGCAATATTCTCCACTGTGTTCTTCCCTCCTGTATCTCACACCTCATGAGCCTGGACTGAGCTTTCCTACATGCTGTCATCCCTTCATTTGCTCCACCTGGAAGGGATATTTACCCTTCCATAGCCGACCTCCACGTCCGCATCTCCATCCCAGGGCTCACTCAGCAGTGGTGCTGTGGCTGTAGCTGTCCTGACTCTACCACAGCCTAAGTGAACTAGCTCTGAGGCTGTTGCTGCAAAATGCAGTCCTGTCATGTCAGCTGTATTCCCCAGGAGTCTGTGGGTTGTGATCCTTGTCAACCCACAGGACATTAGGTGGCTCTCTGCTGCTAGTCTGGAGATCTCACAAGGGGTGTGAACTGCAACTGGGCAAATTAATTCTTGTCTCGTACCATTGTGTTGCTTAAGATCCTAATGGAAAGCACAGCTCTATGTTCATGGTTATCACTGTTTTATTTTATTTTTTAAATGAACCTGGCTTTCTGTTGTTTAATTTGTAAACCCTCACAGTCCATCTCCCTAAAAACTTACAGATTACTATTGTGCACATTGGTCCAGGAGTCAGGACATGTGCAATTTAATAGTCTTGTGGGTGATTATTGAGTAATATGTCCATACCTTGATTTTTGAGTAATATGCCCATTCTATTGTCTGAATCTGAAGACTTTCTGAGTCTAATCAAATCTTACCTAACAGAAAATGATTTGCCTCTTTGAGACCAGTCCTCTACTCCAGGCAATGTAAAAACATGTAAGGGCAGATGATTTTGCTCTTTATAGGCATTTGCAGTGAAACATACATGTTCAAAATAATTGAGAGTTGGCTAGGCATCTAGATTTGTATTTCAGCTGTTGTTCAGAAAAATCTAAGGGTCTGGATTGCTTCTTTATTCAGTAGAGAGCACAAGGGACTGTGTAAAACCATAGGAAGGCTGTTGGTTTCTTATGTCTATGTTTCCCTAGATAAGATGGATGAAAACAGAAAGCTTGATATTTTCTGTACTGATGTATGCAGAGATTTTTCTCAGTGACAATGTTAACATCCATGGTGATCCGTTAGGCAATTGTCTTGCCCAGTTATGTTTCAAATATGTCTTGAAGCGTCAAGTATTTAGCTTTCATCTTACATTTATTCAGCTTTCCAGGGGACTGTGATCTTCCCATCAGGAGGATGTGATGATCAAATTTAAAGGACCAAGGACAATGGTTTTGGAAAACAATTGGGAAGTGTACTGT
This sequence comes from Cinclus cinclus, assembly GCF_963662255.1. Taxonomy (NCBI): domain Eukaryota; kingdom Metazoa; phylum Chordata; class Aves; order Passeriformes; family Cinclidae; genus Cinclus; species Cinclus cinclus. The sequence goes on along the minus strand of NC_085047.1, from coordinate 6,601,132 downwards.
CTGCAAGGCTTTTGGCATATAGGGTGTTTTTTTATTTTTTGTTTTTCAACAAACATGTTTGGCTTTCCATGCTAGAAGGCTAATGGAGTCCTCAGAGAATTAAATGTGCAAATAGGAGGAGCTGGAAAACCTTTGAAATTTTTTTCAGGCTTTTGAACTCCTCTTGGACAGTGGAGATAGCTTAGAAATGAGTTGATCTGTGGCATGCAGGAGAGAATGTGTTTCTTAAATTGAACAGTTTGTGGAGTAAGAACTCCATCTGTTTTATTTTGGGGTATGTGGAGGTGAGAGGGCACATATTTTACCCATAACACAAGTCAGTGTGAACACTTTTCTGCAAATGTTATCAGCTGTATCTACTCCAGCTTTTTAAAAAAAAAAAAAAAAACAAACAAAAAACCCCAAAACAAAACACCAACCTGAATTACTCATGTCACATATCTGTGCTGTTCAGGTGGCTGGTTTTGTTTTCTTTGTAGTGTTGATTAGATGACAAGTTGAAACTCCATAAAAATCAGCAAAATGAAAACCATTATTTCTCAAGCAATCCGTATAAACATGGAAATGCAGGGATTCCAAATGCTCAAACTGTAATAAAGTGCAGGTAATGCCCTGGCAGAACAGGCTCTTTCTTTTGAGGGCACAATAAATGGACTGTGCTTCTGGGTCCTGCAGAAGAGACCATTCAAAAGATTCCAAACAGAATATTTTCTTCCTGTTATCAAGATATCAATCTGTTTACCTCACTTAAAAAGTCTTATCAGTGTGTGATCCATTGACTACTTTTCCTCAGAGTTTACCTGGCAAGACGCTGCTGCTTTTTTTATGGGTTGAGGGAAGGAACACCAGCTTCTACACATTCCTCTGGTGGTTTAGTTTATTAGGGAAATGATGCATTTAACACCCCTACAAACAAATCGGCTGTGTCATGGGATATTAACTTTCTCTTGCCTGAATTAATGAAATCTGTTTGAGGATATTTTTTCACCCAACCTCAAGTGCCTTAAATAGAAGGTTATTTTCTGGCAGAAGAAAATGCAGTTCACAGACGCAATAAACTGCAAGGTCTAGTGACTGAACCACAAAATATTAAAGTTCAAATGATGTTGAATGTTAATTCAGAATTCTCCTCTATGGAGGAGAATGCCTTCCATGGCAATCAGGCAGCCATGTCAATAATTTGTTTCTCTGTGCAGCAGTTTTAGAAGAACCTAACTTGAAAAAAGAAGGCCTGGAGGGAGGGGGAAATAAGGCTGAAGGAGATAAATCTGTCAACTTTTAGGCAGACAAATGCAAATATCCAGAAAACAAAGCACAAACTGTGGGTTTAACATTACCTTCTGCACCAACCACTGCCCAGGGAACCGGTGTAGGAGGGGGTTGGCTTCTTGTACTTCTCATTGATATTCCTGAGTGATACCCATGCTTGTAGGTCAAGTAAAAGGTCACTCAGCCAAAGCAGAGGAGAAGATGCCTGCCAGCCCCAGGTTAGTACTGCCTCTGGAGATTTGTATGTCAGCCACTTGGACTCCACTGGAGACCTTTATTATTACCTAGAGCTTCTGTGTAGTCATTCAGAAATTAATGAGAACTGTGTAAACTTTTGTAAATACTCCAGGTATGTCATAAATCTGATGCATGTGACTGAGAAGGGGTCTGAAGTTTGAACTGTAGGAATTCTGTCTATCTTTGTCTCTTTCTCAAGAGCTAAACCAGAGATACTTATTTAAACATCAATCTGTAATTTAACCAAATTTCTCCTGGAAGGAGGAAAAGAAAAAAAAAAAAAAAAAAACAAACAAAACAAAATCAAGCAAAAACAAAAACACAAAAAAAAAATAATTCCAGAAGTTTATGAAATTAGTGTAAAGTATGAGATATTAGCAAATCCACATTTTTGGCTTTTTTGTTTTGTTGCTGCCATATTGTGCTCTTAACACTGCTGGGAAATAGATGGAGCTTTCAGCTGCCAGCAGCAGAAATCTCCAAAGGATCATTTGTGTTTGCTTCCTCAGCTGCTGCCAGTGTGGTATTTTCTAGTTTGCCTTTACAGGCAAAAGTTCAGAAAGGGTGTGAAATAAAGAGCTGATGTTAACAATGACCTGTTTGGGTTCTGTACTGTTGAAAATTAAGCTTCCATCTTTAATATTTAAAAGCTTCTGCATTAAAAACAGAGAAAACATGCAAAAACATGACAAAAGAGGGCCAGGCTTTTAATAAGCATTTGAGAGATTTAAAAATAGCCTCCACTATTGTAAAATATAATGAATTTTTAATTAACCTTTTTGATGAACATTATTATTCATAAGTACTTTTAACAAACTTGGAAATAAATTTGAAAATGGCTCTTAATGTTGTGTTTATGAGTAAAGTCAAACTGATTTTTCTTCTCTTTACTAACTTTAGGGGCTCTAAGTAATGACTGAATGAAGGAAAATGAAAAAAGGGAGGGGAACAAAATGTAATGGAAGTAGAGGAAAGCTAAAGGCTGTCTGTGTTCTAATGTACCATTGCAAAGTTTAGGTTTTGGTTCTTCCACTACAGAATGAAACCATTAGTATCAGTGGAGAGACTTCCCTCAAGTATTCCTGTAATGATATTTGCTGTCCTTGGGAGGTACAGACTTACACGGGAAATAGGAAAAAGAATTATAGCTGTTGTGGTAGAATTGCTTAAGGTGATGAGAAGGACTGTCTTTGCCTTTGCTTCTTTTCTAGTACTTTAAGTCCTTTATGGAATTTCTATCTCTATGTGTTAGCTTTGTGATGAGAAATATTTCCCCTCATTCTGGGTTCAACATAGAAAAAAAAAACAACAAAAAAACCAAAAACAGATTATCTGACAATTATTGATACCATATTAAAAAGTGGAGGAGGAAGCATAATAAAGCGGTACACAATTTTGGGTCACCTACAGAGGCCCCACCTCTCAGCTTTCAAAAATCCACCATCAATTTAATTTGTGTAAGAAGGTTTTAAGTATGTTTTGTCTGCTTTCTTGATAGAAAAAGTCTTTAAGCCTGCCTTATCAGATAAACAGAATTTGAGAATCTATTAGGTTATTGCCCTCGTTAATGAGTAACACCATATCAGTATAGATATGCATTGTGTGCATTATAAACTTATTTCTTGTTATATCAGCTCAGATGATACTAATTGCAGTAAAATAATGGGATACATTTATGGTTCAGTAAGAAAGAAGATATAGATGGTACAGAAGATGGACTTCCCTCAGTTTTTCAATTACTTGGATTCATTTCAGTTGTCTTTCATTCTTTTAATAGCAATGCTTGTTTTCTGTAGTTTAAGTGTAAGTTCAACCCTAGTTTTGCTACCATATTAATTAAACAATGTTTATTTTGAATTTTTGTTCATTACGAATCTTATCCTCATCAATACCAAGAGCCAAATATTATGTGTTGACCTCCTATCAGTATTCCTACCATACTAAACAGAAGATTATTTCCTCAATAATTGATAAGATAAAAAATGCAATGTTCTGCAACTACCTCATTTTTCCTCATTTGGCTCTCTTATAAAGATGCTGTGCAGCCATTTTCCTAAGCAGAGAGCACATTCCTTGCCTAAGGCCAAAACAATTATCTGCCATCATAAAGAAGTTAAACCAGTGTGGACAAGGGGGAGAAAAGGCTTGAAGTGCTACTTATAAATTCTAGCAGCAAATCTGCAGGAAAGTGAAAAGAATCCATAAGGGTAGCTCTTGAAAGCAAAGCCATGTCCCATTTGGCAGAAAAAGCTCTGGGCTGCTGAGTTAGGACAAGCTGAAAGGGTAAGCGTGCTGCAAGGTCTTTGCATGTTTGCTGTTTTAAATGACTTGAGAAATAGTTTGGCTGAAGATAGACATTTTTTTAGATCTTTCTGTTTAGTTAGACATATAAAAGGGTAGAAGTGCCAGTGAGAAACTGTGTCTTGATATATTATGAGGGAGTATTTTGGCTTATGAATCAATTTGTCCTTTACTGGTTTAAGTTGTTGCATTATTTTTGTTTCTTTTTCAGTTACAGCATTTGAAATGATGCCTTTGTCACTGCTATTAGACACAGGCTTGTATCTTAATGAGCAGTACTTTGTAAAGCAGCAGTTACCAAAACTGCAGTGTTGCTTTCACCCATATGAGTGCAGAAACTGAGGCCATAAGAGACATTTGTGTTCTTGCACAATTTGTCTGCTTTCCTTTACGCCATGTATAAGCATGCTAATCAACTATATGTTTTTTTTAGTTTTTTAGGGGGAAGGATATTTCTCAGGGGTCCATTAATTTTGGTGTCACATAGCTGATCTCATGGATAAACTGCTTGTTTATGGATGTTGAATGTCTAAATAATCAAGAGACCAGAATATAAAATACATGCCAAAGAACTTTATTTTTTTTAATTCCTTGGGATAGAAAGTTCTCATATGAGCATAAATATTAACTGTTGACTACACTGTCAGATAGATATAGCTTTAAAGTAAAAATATTAAGGAATCATTTTGCCACAGAAGATTGCTGATTTAAAAAAAAACTCTTCCCTTTTCCCACTTCCTGCCCTCTCCTGCCTCTTTCTGATACAGGTGTGCCTAATATTTTGATATAGCATTTCTTTTTTAAAAGAGGGGCTTGAAAATATAAGTCATGCTCTAGCTGTTTCTCAGACTGGCTGTATTTTTATTGAGATTAAGAAAGGTATTGTGGCAGTCACATATTTAGTTAATTCACATTAATATTTTCCATTCATTCATTCACTGTGTGAGAAGTCTGTGCTGTACTACTTGATCTCTAAACAAAAAAAGGTAATAGATGGTCTGTGTTATTCTTCCTGCAAGAATAGAAAAGCAGCCCTAAGGGGGGGGGAGGGGGGGGGAAGGTCAAGCAGAGAAATAGACTCAGTCAGATGGTGTTACAATCCTGTTTGGCACTGTGGGCTGTAGGTTGAGTGTTGTAAAAGCCTTTGTTGTGATCCTGGCAGCATGAGGTGGGTGGATTTAAGGGGCCGTTTCACGAAGACCAGCGCTTTAGGTTTGTAGAATTTCCCGTTCTATTAAAATGGGCTTTGGGGGCTTCCAGCTTTGGTTGTGTCCTGGCTTAGGGGAAATTTGGGAGGAAACATCTGAATGGGGTCCCTTGAGGAAACGCCTTCAAGTGGCCTCTCTCTCAGCTGGTTGAGGAAAAGATTTCCTCAGAGAGAAGTGGGGAAAAAAAAACAACAAAACAAACCTGTTTATTTAATAGTCAAAGCACTCCCCAGCACAAAAAATGAACAATACGAAATAACAGAACCTCTCACTGCTCCGAAGAGATGACAAATTCAGCAGAGTCCCTTCTGTGGGTTGCAGCCCGGCTCAGGCTGTTCTCAGTCCCTCCAGTGCTGGGAAACGCCACAGCCCAGGCCAGGCCTGGTGGGACACAGGTGTGAGCTCCTGGTGCTCCTCTGGGTTTTCAGTCCAGAGCAGGTTCAAATAATTCCAAGAAAAAAAAAAATATCCAGGAAACTTCTTTGTGAGCTCTCTCCTGCTGCCCACTGCAGACAACACAGTCTGGGTGAAGGATGTAGGGGAGCAAAGGCAGTCTCTGATAACCAACTCTGTGCCTCTTCTCTCCCCCTTCACTCCTGGAACCAGCCTTACATCTGCAGAACTCAATATCCAGCACAAAGAGAACATACAACTGGGGATACAAGCATCATAAAACCACCCCAGGACAGGTTGGGAAGTAGAAATCGGTATCAGCGTTGATGTGGAGAAGGGGATAGGACAACAAGGCTGAGAAAATGAAGAAAGCTTAAATTTATGCTATAAAGAAAATAATGTAAATGTCTTTTCTAGTGTGTTAATGCACAGGTGACATTCCTTGGGCCTCTACGTAGTTGTGCTGGGGTTTAGAATGAAGAGTGTGCTGCTGCCCTGAGGTGATCCAGAGGATTCACATAGGAGCAGCCCCTGCTGGTGGGATGCTTGCAGTATTTATCTGCACTGATAAATCTTTTCTCTCCTGGTAGCCACATCTGGAACAGATTTAAACCAAGCAAAACTGCACTTGTTTAGGCCAAAACAAGGAACGCAGCCGTGCAGAAGACAGGATAAGTTTTTATCTTCTTTGTGTTTTTTTTTTTTTCGTTTTTGTCCTTTTATTTTTCTCTCTCTAAGAAGATTAGAAGGGCTGTATTTCAAAGATAGTATACAAGAGGCATCTGTTGACCAAAACGATGAAGGACTTATCAGAGGGTATAATAAGTATAGTGATTTAGGTCATATTTAGAAGGCTGAGATGTAGGTGGCTATCACTATAGAAAGTATACATGAAAATGATTTTAAAAGGGGGCATGGGGGGAGGAAGGGATGGCACAGAATTAAAAGCTTCCGTTGAGCTGCAATATATCTGAAATAGATGCTAGACATCCATACCAAAAGGCCAGAGGAAGAGGCTAATGAGATTTTAATTTGGACATGGTAGACCAGAACGAGAATAAAGAGGTTAATGGGTGAAACAGGTAGTTCGAGCTGTTATATTCACTCATGTTATATGAGTTTTTGGGTGGGATTTATGCACAGGAGACCTCTGTTAAGTACGGTGGTCTTGGGGAATCTTGCAGAGAGCTGATGGGGAAATAAGGAGGCTCTGATGAAGGTCAAAAAAAAAAAAAAAAAAACAGAACACAGAAATGAAGCAGTGAAAAAAACAAGGGGTGACAGACATATTTACAAAAAAAAAAAAAAAAAAAAAAACAAAAACAAAAAAACCCCTGAAATTTAGATTAGCTAGGCTTGAAATCTTAGAGCAAAGTGGTGCAGCTGGAATTAAAACAAATGGGAAAGAATAGGTGAAGTCAATACAAATGTTTTAAATTTGTTCTTTAAAATTTTTGAAAGGACAAAAGGGAAATTTGAGAGGAGAGAGAGACCAAGTAGTCACTTTACTGAGTAGGTTTTTTGGGAGGTTTTTGTTTGGTTTTTTGTTTGTTTTGTTTTGTTTTTGTTTTTTTTTTTTCGGTGAAGACCACAGATAAAAAACAGCTTCTTTCAGAGGCAAGAATTGGAGTTCTTCAGTGGCCTTCTGAATTCAAGATAAATGTGTAGGAAATGAAGGCCCTGCCAAGGAAGTATTTACTGTGGGATTGGGAGTTAATTTCATGTTTTTAAATAATAAATACTTGGGGTTTGTTTGATTTAGGAAGCAAAAGCATTATTCTGAATTTAATATTTATATACCTATAATAAATTTCCATAATTATTTTTATTAGCATCTTATTTTATACACAGCATCTCTAACTGCTGTAGGGAATCTTGCTTCTATAATGAAAGGATTTCTTTAAGTAACTTGTCTATGATTAATAAAAATTTGCTTGTTTTCCTGTTACACTCTTTTAAATAACCTCTTAAAATTCAGTTGAACCTGACTGCACCAATTTATGTGTGAGTCTATATGATATCTAATAGGTTATAAATATAAAGCAAACATTTTTTTTTAATCTTTTTTTATTTCTATTCACTTTTTAATGGGATTCATAAAACCCATCAGTAATAATGAAGTCCGGAATTTGTTTTACCAAGTATCCCTTAAGGTTCAGCTATGAATTCATTACTCACTATTCTGAAAGGTCTTAAAATTTCACAGCTGCAAGTATTTACATTGGAGGAACACACATTTATGTATATACGTATATGTATATCAATATATGCATATATGCAGCATTCTGAATGTATAAAAAGTCTGTCGCATTCAAAAGACAAAGACTGCAAAGGAAAATATCAGATCTTCAGTCTAATACTTTCCTCTAAAATGTGCGTGTTTCAGCATTGTCACCTGGAATGCATCAGATACTAAAAAGTGATAATTTTAGAAGACAAAGATGAAATAGTGAATAAATGTAAGATGTCTGTTGTTCTCATCTGTCAGGAAAAAATAATTTGAAGTATGACAGTGATTGAATTTTTAATATGCACTTAATCCAATAAATTGTGTTCATATGTCAAAAAATTCGTGTCAGACAAGGCAACAAGTATTATTATATCAAATTTGGTTCCAATAAATATTTCCCACCACCCTAATACAACTGGCATTATGTAAGCCTGGTTCTTCTGAAACTCCTGTTTTTAGAACTGAAGAAATTTCTTTTCACGTAAGATAACTTCAGCTGGGGTTGTTTACCTGAGTTGTAGACAATTTTATAATCAGACTTTCTGGAGCAGATTTGCTTTTAGAGTAATTTTTTAAAGTGTTTGTTTGGCTTAATATGCTAATAGTAAATGTTTGAGTTGTACATTATTTCTATAAAGTGGTCAAAACCTGTGTCTAAAGCAAGATCCCCTGCCTCTCCCTTTCTCAAAGCTGGTGTTTTGCTTTCCCACTATTTCAGCAGTTTAGGGTCATCATTACCACATTATCAGGTCACCAAGATTTCTGGTTTTATCTTTTTTTTTTTTCCCCAATTTATTCTTCTGTTTGCAAATTAACTTCCATTTGTGGGCATGAAAATTACCACATCATCTAATGCTGTCTTGAGGCAAGTCATTATTTGCTGATGATGTCCAGTTGTTTAGTGCTGGAGCTGGATATGTCAGTTTTTCCTTCCATCAGAGTGAGCCCTATTTTTTATTAATAAGCATGGTGTGATTAAGACACAGCATTAATTTAAACGCCTTTTTCAATTTTGCTTAACACAGGGAGAGCAATCTCGCGTACAGGCCAGTGCTGAATGCCACTACCTTCCTTTGGTGGGGAATGGAGACCTGATTTTCTCTCACTGCACTTGTAGACAGAGGCTGAGTGTTTGCCCAATTCCTTTGCCCCTCGTTATGTTTTCCTCTGTCTATGGAAAAAAAATGGATCTGCTCCAAGAAAATTATTTTCCCCAACTTAGACGAGGAAAACAAAGAGCTATGATTCATTCCTCCAGGGGTTCATTAAAATGTATTTTATATGACTGCGGTGGTTAAATATTCCTGTTTCAGTTAGTGAAAGTTCATACTGGCTTTGGAAACTTTCAGGTAATAAAAATTTCTATTCTGAGAAATCCTTACTTAGTTCTGAATATGAAGTTCAAAGTCTCTTATTACAAGCATAGTGCTCCTGAAGGGAATTTGTTAGAGCTCAGAACCAGGCCAATGAAGAACCCAAAACTCCTTTTGTTTGGTGGGCAAATAACAGGTGGGGATCTCATGTGACCCCTCAGACCAAGCCTGGCCAGGACCCCATATCTTGGCTTCCATAAAGCAATCAGGAAAAAAAAAAAAGTAAGTCCTACTTTTTATTCTAAGCTTGCTATGATAAATTAATTTGCAGGAGAAAACATAGAATTAATACCCAAACTAGGTTTTATAGCCTCCCTCTAGCTTCTGAAGTGTTTGCATGTAGATGAGAGTGGGATATACATTTTCATCAGTCAGTTTCCTGTCACTCATAAATATTTTTATCCTCAGGGTATTCTCTATCAGTGTATCTTTTTATTGAAAAGTTTGCTTTGGATGTCTGAGCAGGAATGTCGGGCTTAGTCAGAAAAATCTGATGCCTGTTGATTTTGATGTCAGGAGGAAAAAGCAAACTTATCTGTAGATGCCTTAACAAGTCCATCTGATAGTTTTGGATTCAGAGCTCCTGAGCTAATGCAGTATGAAAACAGAGAGCCATCAAATTGGGTCTTTGGTGGAGATGCATTTTATTTCCTGAAATGTAATTGGGTTTCCTGGTGTCAGCTATAGATGATAGCATCAGGGCAAATTAGTGTTTCAGTTTAGTTGACTAAGATTGTGAGAATATAAGTGGTTAACTCTGTTTTGGTTTTTTTTTCCTCACTAATATTTTTTTAACACTTAACAGGTGTGTGTGTGTGTATAGTTATATATTTGAATGTTAATTGCAAACTGATTTAGGTCCTGATAGTAATAGCATTTTCAGTAATATTTTACAGAAGGAACTATCAGGTGACTAGGGCTCTTATATCAGTAGTCAATTTACTGAGAAAAAAATCAGTTAATTCACAGTATACCGTAATATTGCAATCTTTGTTATATCCTGTGGTTATTCTGTGCAAATAGTTGTCAAAGATTTTGTATTATTAAAATCTGCTTTGAATCTTTGCGTCTTTCAGGGGGAAAAAAATATCAATTTCATACTCTGTGTAAGAATCCTTGCTAGAATCCATTTAATATCACCTTTTGTCTAACTCAGAGCTTTGTATGTATTTTATACTCAGTGAAATTCTGCTGCCTTGTTGCTGGTGGTGTTCCAGAAGTACAAGTGGAGAAAAATCTCTTTTGTGGTCAGACCTGCAAGAACAAGAATCAGTAGTAACAAAACATTTTGGTGACCAGGCACTGGTTGCTGAAGAATACATCATATAGCTTATTACTGGGTTTCATAAAGGTTTGGTTTAATGGGATATTGAAAGGTCTGTGTGCAAGGTGGTTCCAAGGGGCAGGGGTACTGGTGTAGGCACAAATGGATAGCACTGAAGAAAAGTCGGATGACTGGCATCTCTTAGGCAGGAGATACTGGGAAAAGTTGAGTAAGGAGCTGAAATCAGAAGCATAATTCTGTGACGTACTGAATAAAAATATAGGCAGCATAACAATGAGATTATAGTGAGAATTTATTATGATTAGAATTGATTTCATACACCTGGAAGGAGGCTTTGTCCTCAAGGGAGCGGGAAGCTTCTGTATTAAGATGTGGTGCCAGTAGAGTGCAGCTATTGCCATTAGAATAAGGTCATTCTTTCTGGTTTCCTCATGTCAGTGAGAGGCAAAGCAAAGAGAAGAATTAATATCCTGAGCCCAAGAGTCTTTATGGAGCAGATTGGTGTCACATTTCTTTCCACTGATCAGATGGCTTTTCTGAAGTGGTGAACTACTGCTACCTTATATTTCTATTATATTCTCATCTTCTTTGTCTTTACATTGTATGAGTAAGAGTAAAGCCCATAAGTAATTTGATTTATTACCTTCAATTTGTGCACCAGTATCTTTTGCCTCATTTCCAGTAATGACTATTTTTGGGTCTTGTCCTACTTCTACCATACTAAACATTCAAAAAAATTCACACTATGGCTTCCCCATTCAGAATTTTTGAGGTGGAACTATGACAGATTACTTACTATTTGTTCTGCAAAAGAGAAATCCTCCTACCACAGCCTGTTCCTTTGGTAATTCTTACCCAGTGAAATTTCTTTCCAAGCCATTAATTTGCTTGCTGTCATTTTATTAGAAGAGAAGTTTCACTGGGACCTAGCTGTTTTAAGATTCTGATATTTCATCGGTTTTAGTAATTCTTAGTTCCATTTATCTTTTTTTTTTTTTTCTTGACAAAAGATTTATAGTTTGGCTGTAGATAGACCCTTGCACTTGCTCTTCCTGACATGGAGTTAATTTTCTTCATAGCAGCCTCTGTGGTGCTGTATCTTGGATTTGTGACTAAAACAGTTTGTTGGCTCCTACTGAGTGCCTGGTTTGCAGTTTTGTCACTTTCCTCCAATTCTTTTGGCGTTCAGTTTGGTAATTTGTTTTTCTTTACTAAAATTTCTTTATTTTAGCTCACATTTCTTTTCTTGCTTTTGTCCATCCTTTTCTCTCCCCTGTCCTGCTGGGGAAGGGTGAGCTGGATGGAGGCTTAGGTGCTGTTTGGGGTGAACCCATCTCACCATTCTTCAGACACCAGATATAAAAGAAGATTATGGTGTCAGAATCTGGAAAACCCACCCATTTGTCTTGTCCTTGGAGAACAGTTTATCCTGCAATCACATTTAAGAACAAAGCATATCTTTGGTTATTTGGTGGTGTCCTTCATCTTATTCGTTAAGGTGGCTAATACATTTGCCTTGTATTATGGTCATTTGTTTGAATAAATGTCATCATTATGCTGAATAATGTCCTGCCTTTCATAAAACCCATAAAATTTCCTGTCTAAAATCTCAGTGTCCTATCTTCAGTGATGCAGAGCTACTATTTTTCATATTTAACACACTGAAAATCAGCTTGGGGAAAGGACTAAAGGAATGGAACAAACTTCTTAAAAAATGTTTTATTCCTTCTTAGGAGACATTGAAATAAGGCCAAAAGGTTGTTCAAGAAGCTGGGCAGCTGCTTAAAACTGGGCAACAGAGGTTTTCCCCTTACTGAGTGTTGGAATCATGATGGAATGCCCACAAACTCCCTGGAGGTGGAAGCACCCGGTGTAGCTGAGCACAGATTTCAGCACACCTGAGCTAGGCTGCAGATTCGGGTGCAGAGTGATTGATGTGAAATTGGCATCTAGTTGTTCATGCCCCATTTTGCTGTCTGTGATATTGTTCTCCACAGAGCATATCTGACAAGAGACATAAAATCTACTGTGTCATTTCAATCCATCTCTCTGGCCCTTCTGCACTAAAGGCAGCTCTGGAGTTTAGTGTCAGTAGGACCAAGAGTACCATAATGAAACAAGAGAGGAATATAAAACAACTCCTGACCTGTCTTTGAAATGTTTATAACAAAGGGGATAAACTATTTCCATCTCTTTCTACAAACGTGCATGGTCAGATCATCTGGATGATGTGATAAGTTATGGTCGTTTCAGCAAACAAAGTTTTCCTTGATCAGTTTGCAGTTTTCTGCCGAGGATAAGATTTTAATGTTTTCTGTTTCCTCTCGAGGACTTCTGCTAAGGACTGAGCCCTGAGTCCTTTGTATCTCATGCCCTACTTTCTAGTGTCCAAATATATAAATGAAGAGAGAGTTTCAGATGACATCTGAACTGTTTTAAGTTCGGTGGATCCTTACTGGTCCAAAGTTCTCTATGATTCTTTGTTCCTAACCAGTCCTTTGAGCTTTTGCTTGCTTTTGTAACGCAGTGGGACAACTGGGTCTCATGACTTAGAGATGGCAGCAGCAAATGGTTTTCCTACTTCAGGGAATGGCTGCTGACCATTTCTCCTTGGTCAGCTGCAAAGTCCAATAGCTCAGAGGCAGGCTTCTCTCAGCAGCTTCTCCTCTTTGGGCTGAGCTCCAGCGGTGCTGGACTCCTCCTGCCAGTGCTTTGTCAGCACAGGCTGGAAACTGCTCTGCAGAGGCATCAGTCAGATTTTGCATGACAGTTCTTGCTGCTCTTTTCTCCTGGCTCAGTGCATAGCCCAGGTGCTGTCAGCACTGTTTAAAGGACCGCTCGCTGAGCTCCTGCTTAAAGCTGTGTGAGCTCCTCTGTCTGTCAGAAGGGCAGGGACCCCACTCACACCCCTCTGGAACATTTCCATGCTGTTATCTTTGAAAGCTGCTCCTCAGCCTCCACCTAGCTGTGGGCTTCCACCTCTAACGCTAATTAACCCTTTGTCTGTGCTTTTCTCATGTTCTCACTACTGCTTTAAGGCTGGTGGATCTTGCACTACAGTGTGTTTTATTTCTTTCCTTATTGCTTCTCCATAATGTGCCTCTCTTATAATGTGTGCCTACACATTTCTGATGAAATTAGAACTCTGCTCTTTCAGACGAGGATATATAACAAAATGATGGAGTTGGGTGCTTATTGTGATTTATAGCTACTGAATTAATTCTTTTGCTTTTTTCTTTCATGAAAAGCCCTTCAATGCAGAATATGGTTTTCAGAAATATCAGTAGTTATTCTGAGGATAATGCATTTTCCATCTATTTGTTGAAACAGAAAGATATCCTTGTTTGCTCCCTTAAGAATGGTAAAAATATATTCTAGATCACATGGTTTTAAGAAAGTAAGAATAACTTGAAAATCCAAAACTTCCAAGTCTGAAAACGAATAGTCCTATGATGGATATGTTTTCCTGAGTAGATAACCTGTTAGTGGCCCTTAATTTGTGCCACTTATACCTGTTAATTGTTTTGTGTTTGTCAGTGAAAGTGTGTATGAATATGCACTATTTTCCTCAGATTCAACAGCTTTGAATATTGTTTTTGTTAGCCAATATCTTTTTTTATTGTAGATTGCAATCAGTTAAGTGCAGTTGACAAATTCAGGATGCCATTTTTTTGCATCTTGCACTGGGTTTTGTCTCATAAGTGTTAGTTGGCTGAGTGCAGATATTAAATAATTCCTCAAAATATCATAAATAATTACTGCTGCATATGGGGATCATTTAGGGGTGTTCATACATGAAATAGTGATTTTCATAAAAGTATATCATAAATAAATAATTGCACTAATAGCAAGTCCATATGAAGAAATATCAATCATTGTCAGTGTTATTACAGTGTGTTTTGTTCATGCAAGTGGCAGAAGTGCGTTGCAAATGCTGATTAAGCTGGGAAGTGAACTAATAGGGAAACACAATGCTGAGTGTCACTGCAAGCATATTTATGTGAGCTTTTGATTGACTATTGCCCACTAAGTGCTGCAGGTGAGGTGAGAGCAGTTTCCACCCATAAAGTTGTAGTGATATTTAATAAATACATTGGTGTTTTAGTCACTGAACATCCGATGGATTTCAGTGTGTTCATCTTCTTTATAAAGCAGAGCTTCCAGATGTCTTCATGTTGTAGGCCTTGCAAAGCAGGCATTGAAAGGGTCTTCAAAAAAATGCAAAATACTCAAGGGTGGTTTTAAACACATTTTTAATTTCACAGACTTCTTTTTTTGCTATATATAAATTTTATTTTTCTTCTTGTGGATAGTTAAAATATCAGATTTGGCAAATTATGTTTTTCTAAGTGCAACAGCTTATTTTATCCACTTTAGAGAGATCCATCATACAACACATGTTCCTCTATGCTACATATAATGTTAGTAAATAGAAAGCATTCTTCAACCTGCTGCCACTCTAAGTGGTATAGCTGGCTTCAACTTCCAGTGAATCTCATTTTTGTCAGGCAGGAGTAAAGGAATAGCCCTTTGTTATAACCATTTTATTCCCTGTGCATATCTGATGGACATATGCAGACAGGCTGCAAACAGATTTGTTATCTACAGGCCAGCTGAAAAATTATATAATATGAGTAGGAGTCTAAAGAGGAGTGAATGTACAATAAAAAAAAAACCTGACAAGCCCTTAAAAACAGCTGAAGGAAAAGGGGAGCTCTTTGATAATCCTGGCCTTTGTTAATCCTGGCCTTTGTTGGGCTACAATTTGGTTTTTTGGTGGTTTGTTTTTTTCTTTTTTTTTTTTTTTTGGTTGGTTTGGGGTTTTATTTGGTTTTATTTTTTGGGGATTTTTTTTTTTTTTTGTTTGATAGAAAAAAAATTTAAATTAAAAATCCCTATAAAATGTTTGGTACTTCTAGAACAAGCCTACTTTTCCTTTTCTCCCTCTTATGTGCAATTTGGAAAAATCTTGAATTTCATTAATGCATTTATATTTCTAACCGCTGGGCTTTCTGTGCAGTACAGGAAGTATGACCTAAAAAATCAGGATGTGCTTATATCCAATTGTTGTTAATGCTGGGACTAGTGACCATTACCTTTGGCAGGAGGTGCTTCCTCTGCTTCCTAACTTGACAGGAGGCTAATCTGTCCGTGGAGTGCTGTACTTGTGGTGATTATTGCCCAGTTTTATTATATTATTTCTTAACTAATATAATTTTTTTTTTTTTCAAAATAATAGCTGGTTAAAGCTGTCTTACAGGAAACAATTTGTTACCTTAGACAGAATATTTACAGAGTAAAACATACACTTATTTACTGAGGTTTTCTCTGGTTTCTACTCAATATTCCTTTTCCAGGCATAGAGAAAAAAAAGAAAAAAGGTAGTTCATTAAGACATGCCAAAGGATTTCAATAAAGGAATGGGAAATTAGTACAAAGATGAGCTTGTGTCTTTTGCTTTTGATATTTTTGTATTAGCAGCCTAACTAAGCAGAGGCATGCTGGCTGTGGTTTTTAGGCTTAACACGTGGGTTGGGTGAAAACTGACTTAGAAAATATGGAATTGCCATCACTCATATTTGTATTTATTATTTTTGTGCAATTTCTCAGAAATTTCAAGACTCTCATTGCCCCCCCTTCAGTAAGTTAATTTGTACAACGTGTCCAAATCACTGCAATGACACACAGAAAAGGTCATGTTTGAATATTTGATCAGAGTTTTCATGCTTTGATACTGCCCTGGCTTCCTCTGATAAGAGATGAAGATATTTTCAGGAAGCTAAGTAAAAACTGTGTGGAAAATTATTTCATGTTGTTCAGACCTCTGTTTTCTGCCTTGCTCGCTCTTATTCCTCCCAAGAAGAATAAAGAGAAAACACTGAGAGTGACTCAAGAGAGGCTTAGATTTCTCAGAAACATGGTTAGGGAGTGAGCTTCTGGAGCCTGAAGGGACCTTCCAGACATTGCTCAATCTAACCTTAGCCCAGGATTTCATTAAGGGCTTTTCTTTAACTCTCCTTTGCTTGGCCACTATGGAATCTGAATGCTACTGAGTTTTTTTTTTTTTTCCTAGTCCATTCACCAGAATATCCTCAGCCATATTTATCCTGCTTATTCTCTCTCTCTCCCCCCGCCCCCCTTGTGTTCTTCTCTGCTTTGCTTTATAGTAATCCTCTGCTGTTTTCTGCTGCTCTTTTTTTTTTCTCAGAAACACCCTTCTCATTGTCCCAGTCATACATTCTGCTCCTTTCTTATGAAGAAACATGTGCTAAGGGCCCACAGAACTTCCTTGATGACTTGTTTCTCTTGTGCAGTGTTAAAGTTTTTAACAGGATTAACAGTTCTGTGGACAGGGATTTTATGCCCTGATGTTTGTATAGTGCTCAGTGTGATAAGGTTTGTAACCATAGTGAGATCCTCGCCCTCTGCTGTTTTGCACGTGCAAGTGAGCATCCAAATTCCAGTTTACAGTCCACCCATTTGTTGCTCTTTTAAAGACAATTAAGAAGTTGAAGCTTATTTTAACAAATAGGCACTTCAGCTGTGTGCATGCATTGCTTGCATTTTGATGTGGAGACCATGTGACAGGCATTTTTGCAAGTTCTTTCTTCTTTCCTATGAATTGATATTGAATGGTGGAGTCTTCCAAGGGACAAAACAAAAACAACTTTAATTTAATGCCATAAGCATATTTGAGGAAATATTCATGCCACCTACCTATAAGCACGAGTTTTAAGAGATCCTTTAATGGACAGAGACAGATTCTTCTAAAGGATAAGTTGGAGAGGAAGCCTCAACTAACACTGTTTTTTCACTAATTAAGACATTTTTGGTTTTGTTTTTTTGAGGTTTTGTTAGTTTGGTTTTGTGTTTTCAAAGACATCTCAGTGAGGTGACTGAGTTTGAGTGGCATAAATGCACAGTGCTCCCTTTTCCATGTCTTTCCATCCTGCTCACCCAAAAGGTCCCAAGCCTGGCCCCTCATTCCAGAGCAGAGAGAGTTGCAGTGAATGAGGATGAATAAGAAGCAGGACAAGGATGAAGCACAACCATAAAGGCACACAGGATATGCTCAGTGCTGGAAGCCTGCCTTCGCACCCAACAGTGCAATTCCCCAATCTGCAAATAAAATGAGCAGATTCATCTTGCATCGATTTCTACAGTCAGAAACCTTTTCTCTTAGGTTCCAGTATCTTCCAGGTGCTTAATCAATATCAGTGTTAAACTTCCACCCCTAACCATTTCCAGGGATATTTTTATTTGCTTTTCTGACTTGCATAATGCCATATGTGTCTTAGTGGGTTTAAAATTGGAAGAATACGTGTGTAGATGTTTTTGATTAATAGGATCTTTAGTAGAAATTTAATAACTTCAAACGTAAAATATCGATCGTGTGCTTATAATTTCCTTTAAAGCTAAGTTGGGGTGGTTTTTTTGTGTGTCTTGTGGTTTTTTGGTTTTGGGGTTTTTTTTTGGTTTGTTTTGTTTTTTAAGTTGTTTTTCTTTTTTTTTTTTTTTTTTAATTGCAATTACATAGAAAGACAAACACAGTCTTAGTACCTGTCATCTAACATGTGGCTTGATGCAGTACACATTTTGCAGCCCTGAAGGTCAGGAACTTGAATGTTGTTATTAGGGAGAGTGAACGTGTCAGGAGGGTGTTTTTTTACAGAGAAATGGAACAAGGGGGACAGAATTCATGACATTTTCAATACCACAGACCTTGTTAAGTGACTATGAAAATTAAGTACACTGATGAATTTTAGTAAAAGCTTTGACAGAAACATTAAGAAATACTTGAGTAGTCTGTGTCGCATATACTATGGAAACATTTCATGGTGAGCCTAACTTTCTATAAAATTGCTAATAAAAGGCACTGTTAAGCATTGCTGTGTTCTGGGCTGCTGCTGGTCCTGACGTGGCATGAGAAGGGTCTCTGGGTGTATCTGAGGTGGTCTGGCTGGACCAAGTCAGCCTTTGAAACAGTGGAGAGTACATTCTGTTGTCACAGTAGAACAGAGGTTTTGTCATGACAGCAGGGGGACTTTGCTGGAGTTTAATTTGTTATTTACTGCACCATGGAATGTCACTGTTTCAGGCCTCTGTAGCTGTAGAGCTTTCCTGGATAAGTCTTATTATCTTTCTAGCTGAATTCTCCATTACCAATGCCCCAAATGGCTTGTTAGCACCCATTCATACTTGGCTACTCTGAGGAACTGTTTGATGGTTAAAAGTACTGCAAGACTGTTCAGTCTCTTGGGTCTTCAGATTGCCAAACTCTTGGGTTTGAGATGCCTCAGTGTTTGCTTAGTACTGTAAATCACCCTTAACATAAACTAGTTCACAATTTTGTGCATAACAAATAAGTGACTCAAAAATTCTAACCCTGGAGAACATTTAATGGGGCAGATACTGTTCTTATCTCTTTCTAATCTACTGAAACCGTGTATCATCTGTCTAATAACCTGTTTGTAATTCCAGAGAAAAGGCTGCTGCTTATAAAATTCTTAATTTGCCACCAGAGGGGGGAAAAAATTTCCTTTTATTTGGAACCTGCCTGAGGTTCTGTGCCTATTCAAATCTTAATTCCATCAGCAATAGTATCTCTAAATCATAATATAATTCAGGAATAGCTTTATTTTTTTTTTCCTTTAAGTGTTCACAAATCATGACAACTAGTAAATATTAGAAGAACTTTAATTGTGCAGGGAGATAAAGTATTCTTTTCCTACTGTGATCAAAAGTCCTATTAATGTTTCAATGTACTTGATATACAATTTATTAATAAAATGCCAAAGGTGAAGTTGAGAACTGGAGAGCTGAAGATGGATTTCATTGCATGTAAAATGGAATATCTCCTAAAAACTGAGATTCTTGAGTTCCTCTTGCACCCTGTCCCAGTGTCCAACTGCCCTCAATAAGAAATTTTTCTATCTGCTGCAGGAACAGCCCACTGTAATGATATTTTCTGAGATGAGGATTGCCTAGAGTACCCAGATCCTCTCTCACCCAAGGATTCCATGATAGCACATGTGTTAAATTTATTAAAGAAAAACAGGCAGCAGTGATAGTTCCAATGTCCTCAGCCAGTGAACAGCTTCCCTTCCCTAGGTGTTAATGCCAGGCTTGAAGTTGGAACACTTAGTGCAAGAGAGAAATGGTGCTTAGATTTTAGAAAGGGTTATAAAACCCGGGTGAAGAGTAATGGATGACAGTGCTTTCTGATGAGCCACAGCACAGCCTGGATACCACACTCTGCTGACTGCACACTGCTTCTTTTTTTACAGCCCTCACAGCCTTTTCAAACAGCAAGACTGAAAACTCTGAAGTAGCCCCGCTGTACTGATCCACTTTTATTTCCCTGTCTTTTTTTTTTTTTTTAATTAATGGTAAATTCATGTTACTTTTTTCTCATGTCTGATAACTAATTTAAAATATTTGTTTTCTGCCTACAAATTAGAGGAAGTCCCTCTTGTGTTGTAACAGGAAATTCATCAGTCACAGAACAGTTTAAGTTGGGAGAGACTTTGGGAGTCATTTGGTCTAACTCCTGGTCCAAACATTTTCAGTTATGCAGCTGTTGTCAGAGATATATGAAATTAGACAGTAAAATTAAGTTTCTGTATTTATTTGAAATAGAAGTAATTTATAATCCCTAGCATAAAATTCAATAATCAGTTACTACAACAGAAAGTGTTTTGACCAAGCTCCTGAATTTCAGTCAGGTGAATGGAGTGAACAAAGCTGTGAGTCTGGGTATCTGCTGAAAACTCTCTTTTGTATAGATCTGTTAGTACTTCTGAAGGTCCTTCTTAAACCCAAATAGATAGGATAACTATTAATCTGTTAGAACTATCAATCTATTAGTTAATAGATCTAGTTAGTTAATCTAACTATTAATCTATTAATCTGTTATCATGATTTCTTTTAACAATAAGAGGGAGGTGGGATTTTAGGTTTACTGCTGTTATTGTCGATAATTGCTTTCAATTTGCGAGTAAAAGAATAGAATGAACTATTTCAGAAAAGCTCTTGGTTTAGTTTTTAATTTCATGTTTCTCTAACTGATTTTAAAGTTCCTCAGGAAAAAAAGTGAATTCCTGTGGTTTTGCTTTTGTTTTGGTTTCGTTTGGTGGGAGGTTTTTTGCTTGTTTGTTCGTTGTTGTTTTACTATATGAACTCTGAATATAGCTCTGACTTGTAGAGTACAGAAACTGCAGACAGTAACTCAGGCACCTTGTGCTGATGTGGCTGCAGATGGCAACTTCTGAAAACCTTGGAGGCATGGGAGAGTATTGAATCTGACTTGAAATGCATTTACTCAGGCCCTTGTTGTAGGGGTTCTGCAAACTGTTTGTAGTCGGTGGAGCTGCTGTCACTTGTTTGTGAGAGCAGACAGTGCCAGAGGTTGAGGAAGAACCTGGCCTCACTCTCAGAGCGAGCAGCTCCCTGCTGGCTTCTCTGTGCAGTAATTGGAAAGAAAGCAGAAATATGTCTGTTCTGAGCAGCCTCACTGGCACAGTCCTGTGGCATCTCAGGAGTCAGGGATTTTCATCTTTGACTCCTTGATGATGAATGTCTTATCAGTGGTGATGAGGGAAGAATCGATATGAGATTCGATAATGCAGCCACCTGGATTTCAGGTGTGGGTCAGCTGCCAATGGGTCCCAGTTCTTTATTCAGGTTGTCCTTGGAATTATTGCATTGCAAAGTATGAAAACTTCTCATCGTGGAGTATGGCATGGACTTTACCTACTTTATTTGCTTCGTGCTGTTTCACTCACCGTTTCCTTTAGCAGTGGTGTTTGCCACTTTTGGAAATGTATACCTCTAGGGTTTAGTGGTTTCAAGCAATACTGTTAAACTGCTTTTGCTATTTTAATTTTAGTGTGAATATTCAAAAAAATAGGTGCCTAAAAGTGATCAGGATTTGACATAATTTTTTTTTTAATGAAACTCTGAAGTTCTCCAATTGTTTATGAATACAAGATGCTAATAACTTTGTGAGTTTTTCTTGACCTACTGTGTAGTATTATGAGATGTGTTGCCTGGGCTCGTTCTCTTTTTCTTCTAAATTTGTGGACAACAAAAGGGCAGTCAAATTTTGTACAATTTTATGACTTTCCACATATGTGTCCTTCCTTCCACTTTATTTTTTTTTTTCCTGGATAAATGGCTCTTATTCACATTTTCTAAAGTTTCGTTTCTTGAAGTGTTTTAGTACAGAGGAAGATGTAGAAATATTACAGCAGGAAATAATGCATGAATAATGTTACACTGCCAGTGCCCAAATAAAGTCTTAAAAATGGAAACACGACCACTTCCATACTGAGTTAACCCATGGCAGTGGTTAACGGGTTAAAAGGTGGTCAAAAAACACAGCTGATGTAAAAGTTTACATTTATGGGTTGAAGAAACTCCTATTAGTAATAGTTCATGCTGGATTTGGGGCAAAGGGATTCTATTTTGTACCCTGAAGCATGAGATTTAATTACTCTTACAATCATTGTCTTTGCTTACAAAGCTGCCACTGTTGTTTATCATCAGAAAATTATCCAACCCTTTTAAAAAACAGCTTTAGTATTTGTCTCAATGAACTTTCACAGCAGTAACTCCATAAATTAATTAAACACTGCCTTGGAAATTGGCTCCTTTTTGCAGCTGAAAATTCAGCATGATTTTATTGAAGCAGATTTTTCACACTCAGAGAATAAAGTTCAAAAAAAATTGGACAGTTTAAGTATGTCCTTCATTATTTTATTATATTTTTTTTCCACAGCTGATAAATTAATTGACCAATTACATGCATTAAGTGGGATTCATCTTCTCATGCCCCCAGCCCCTCAGCTTGTTTTTGATACAGTTCAGTCCAAATATACAAAAAATTTATATATTGTAGTGATCTTGTGGGTTGTCTTACATTGGTGTATTACTGATACCATATTAATGATCTGTCAAAAGTATGTTCTTCTAAAGTTATAACTTGAAAGTTAACCTTCAATCAAATTCAGCAGATTCACTGAGTTGATTAACATTATCTTAAACATCTGTTTACAGATGCTGAAATCTTGAAGCTGTGTGCTATTTTTGCTTGTTTTTATCATGTTAGCATCAATTTCTATTTATGAGACAAAGTGTAGATTATATCTGAGAGCTATTCAGTGTTGCTGATATTAACTGTAATGCACTTTATAAAATATTTTCAGATTAAAGATGTGAGGAGAGGTTAGTATGTGTTTTTGTGAGTCAAGTACATCACAGTTACAGTTAAGTGCAATGAAGGAATTTAGGAGCTGATTAAATTCAAAAAGAGGAGTGAAGCCACAACAGAAATGTAAAGAAATGAGTTTCAGCTACGTTAGTTCCTTCATTAAATTCTCCACACAGTTTGGAATGTAGTGGCGTAAAAGGGGAAGGAGAATCACAAGTGCTTAGGGGTTGGACAGAGGAGAGGAACATTCACTCAGATTTATGGACACTTAATTCAAAATGGTCCCAATGTATAAAGGCTTAATGTTAAAAAAACGTGTGATGTCAAGATGATTATCTTCTGGTATTTAATGCTCCTTATTGCTATTATACTTTTATGTTTTTAATGTCTTCTCCGGTGCTTTGAGCTTCATGTTTTTAAATTACCTGGGATTATTGTTAATATAGATTTTCATGGAATTTTGATGACTGTGCACTCATCATGGCAGTAAGCTTGAAGAGGACCTTTATCTGTCTTCTTACATATAATTAAATATGTATAAAAGACCCTGTGTTCCTCTAAAGCAAAGGTACTTTAACCCTTCCCGAAATCTAGCATAACAAAGAGTTATCTTCTCTTGAATGAACTACACAGCTTTTTGAAACTTAATAGCCTGATAAAACTGCATGCCACTTCTCAATAAATGCATTCCTGGGTTTTAGAGAGAAAGTATGAAATGGCCTGTGGCAGTCTGGGGAATGAAATGATGGCACTGACAGCCAGTGATCTCCTTTCTGGAGGTTCCCTTTTAGCTGAGCTGGTGTGAGCAGCAGCTCAGCCACAAGTGAGATCTGTCAAGAGACGGATAATCTCATGGCTGCTTGCTCTGTTTCTTTTCTGTTTCATGTTATTATTTTTCCTCTATCAACTTTGTGAGGTGGCTGCTTGCTGTGACAGTGCTGGTTGTCTATTGATTCCCGGATCTTATTGTGTGAGTCATCACTTGGTCTGGGTAGCAAGTGTTGGAAGAAATTTGGTTTATTTGTCATGAATATTCTCTCTGATAACATTTCTCAGTTAATTTATTTTATCAGTAGTCTGTAATGTGCAATAGTCATCCATCTTGGCCACTGAGTGTATGATGATATGTGCATGTGACTACTGATAATTGCAGCATTCCAGGATGTTGAAAAATTCAATTTCACCTAGCCAAGGTTGATATCAGATTGTAAGGGTTATTCTAGGGCTATTTCCTTTCTTCCATTTATTTTTCCTAAATCACTGTTATTTTTCTTTCCGTAATCTAATTGTATAATTATTGCTTGATTCATAGCTTACTAAAGTCAATAGAAATACCCCTGTCAGATTCAGTGGGTATTAGACATTTTTAGCCTGAATTTGCTTCCTATGTGCATAATTTTTGTTAAAATACCTTTTCATTCTTTCATGCTGCACAAGCCATTTTTTTCCCCTTCTTACCCTTTCTCTTTGAATGGCAGATTACAGATTATGTTCTGATTGAAAACCGTATTAAATCAACTGAAAGACAGTTGTTTTGTTTGTTTTTTTTTTATTTTGCTTGGAAGACAAAACAAAAAGGAATAGAAAACTTCCGTCATTAAAGGAAATAAAATGTTAGAAACATAGAAGGAAAACCTGTATTAACTAAGAATGTTAGTTTTCAACAAATACATTTATATATTCATATGATTCTTTGTTGAGGGTTTTTTTTTTTCATGGCTTCCAACGAATTTTGAGATCAACTGTCATTGTGATGTACTTTATCCCTATGTTACATTATTTTAGCTTACAGAGAGGAATACTTAGTAGTGAAAATATCTCTGGAATTGTTTGCCATATGATGAAATATGGAAGGTCATGCAGTGTTGCCTCTGTGCAAATGAGATATCTGTTCCTACTTACAGTATTAGAAATGAAGAATAAAAAAAAAAAATACTGAGTCTGATGTGGATTTAGCACTTGCATGTTTGCCATAAGTGTTTTTTTACAGCCAAAATATTTATACTTGTGTTACTTTCTGATTGACATCTTCTCACAGAAGTGGTACCAGTGTTTTACCTTGAGTGACATTTTTTTGTCAGCATTCTTTTGGTTTCCTTGAAGGGAATCTAATTTGAAACTGCAGTTTTAATCAATATTCAGCTTGAAGTACTTGGTTCTCAGTATAGCTTGGTAGACAATGTGCTGACTGTAGAAGCTGTTTTGTTTTTCTTCTTGAAAGTATTGTTATGAACTGAAACTTGTCAAAATAATGGTTAAGCAAAGAAGATACCATGGTAATCTCTTTTTTTTTTTTTTTTTTTTTTTGTATGTGTACTTAATTTGTGGGTTAAAGCAGAGCAGCAAAGTGGAATGAAACAGTCTTCAGCTAATGTTTATGTAGGTTTCAGGAATTGTACTGTAAAGCATCATATTTTTCTATGTTATTCTTTTTTTTATCCTAGAGCTACCTTTTTTTTTTCTTTTTCCCTTACTGGGAATCAGTACTAAAATATATTAGAATGCATTTTACTGTTATGTGCTGCCTGACAATTTAACCAAGTATTTATGTGGCCTTTATAGTGATATGAGGGAAGAAATTAGAAATATTTTTTTCTTACATGTGTTAGCAGGCAGGGTATCAAGTTGCTGTGTCCATTTTAATCCATTCCCTGATTTCAGGACTTCAAACTTGGTTTAGTTATTTAGTTTTTTTCCATCCGTTCTTAGGCAGACCTGATGCACGTGTTTACTGCACCAGTGTTTGGTCTTCATCTTATTATTTTTTGCCTGTTTTCAGAACATCGCTTACCAGTTGTGCTAAGGTAATCATCAAAAACTAAATTGAATGTACAAAAGAATATTCCTAAAAGTATATTTTTAACTGGAAAAATTCCTGGTTAACAGGAAAGAGATAAGGCTGGGTTTTGCCTGAACAACAGTCTTATTCTTCTCCTTTGGAAAGGAAATTAATCAAGTAAAAAGACCTTTAAGCTGGTAATTTTTGGTGTATGCAGAACAAGTTATGGCATTACAGGATGTGATTTGCCTGTTGTACTTTTGCAAAATTTGGTCATGTCTTTCACAAAGTTCAGTTTTATAACATTTAATAAATTACTCAGTCATTCTCACTAAACTTGCAGTCAGCCACTGTTTTTTTGCTTTGCCAGTTGTATTGGACGTAATAATTTGATTATCTAATTGTGCTCTTTCCTTTCTTTCCCAATTATAATCATACTTCTAAATTACAAAATAGTAAGAACAGTAGGAGAATTTGCTGAAGGAAATCTTAATGAATATGAATAGAAATATGGGAAGGCAGCACCTTTTCTGCTGCTAAAGCATTCTTTTCATTCGAATGATATGGTGGTCTTGTGACAAGACATCATTTGTTTTATTTTAAAAGTGATGAAGGAATGGGAAAGTTAGCTTTTGGCATGGTAAAAGCATAACAAAACATCTCTGAAACAGAACTGGACAAAATAATGTTGCAAAAGTTCTTTTCTTGACACTCTTGGAGCTCATCAATCCAAAGTATTGTTTTCCTTTATTTAAATAATTCTAACTTACAGGTTCTTTGCCACAGTGTAGCTGTAAATCTAATAATTTGATTGAAATTGCTTGATAATCTTCTGTCTCGAACGTTTCTTCATTTCAGATTCATTGTGTCTATTATTAAACCCAGCTGTTGATGCTTTTGAACAAACTGATTTCTGAATTAACTCTGCATTGTGTCCTATAATAATTCCACTTGTGAATTATCATGGGCTGCTCCCAATTTACTTTTAGATAACTAAAGGCTGTCTTTATTTCTATTCAAGTTGCCTTTTATTTCCCAGAACACAAGGATGTGATTTCATTCATGCTGCTCTAGGGGGGTCTGAAGTTGATAATCATTTTTCTGCATCTGCCCCCATCAGTGTCATCTTCCAATATCTGATGCTCCAGCATTTTTCCTTGGCTTTGCTCATTAGCATTCACAGACTTGGTGCTATGTTGTGCTAGTCTGCCACAAGCCATTCCCTAATATTTTCCTGAGAAGTCTATAGAGGACCTGTGGAATAGTCTCATTCCTAGAGTACATTCCTCTTCTTTCTATTACCTTTTGTTCACATAAACTCTTCCTTTCAAAATTAGTGTTACCTTAAAATCATTCACTACTTAGGTATTTAAATAGATTGTGTATTAATTAATATGAGCGTCACTATAATATTTTAGTGTGTCTCATGTCTCTGCCTATACTAATTACTAAATTAAATTTAAGTACTTTAAAATAAAGACCTCAATATAATATATTTGAGATAACTGATTCATGTGCTCCTCATATGTGCAAATAAAAATGATATATTTTTCTTACTTAAAAAAAAAATCAGCAAAGCCAACCAAACAGAAAAAAAAAACCCTCCAAACAAGATGGGCTTCAAATAAAAATACTGAGCTATAACATGTTTCAACATGAGATCACACATAGTATTTTCCTTCTTTCTTTCATCAAAACATGGCATTGTTAGATACAATAGGAAGAGTCTCTAAGAAAAACTGAGGGGAAAGAAGGAAAAATAGAAAGGATTTCCAGTAAACCCCCATGACAATTTAAAAGATTTATCTTGTTTATCCCCATTAAGGTTCATTTCAGGACATTCTGGGCTTAATAGTCTTTTTAAAAATAGTATTGACCTCAATTTATGAGAATTGTGTATATTTACACTTGGCAAGTGCAATAATTTTAATCTGGTCCTACAGCTTTTTCCCTTGCTGACGTAAAATTATTCTCCATTTGATGATTGAGATCTTTGTGGATTGTTTTTTGCTGGTTTGTTGTTGTTGTTGTTGTTGATGATGTTTGTTTGTTTGATTGTTTTCTTTTTTTTTTTTATTCTTTTGAGGGATTCTTGTGGCTGTTTTCAGTGTAGTAGCAAACCTGAGCGGTGGACCTGAGCAAACAGTGATGCCCACTTTACTAATTAATAAGATTAATAAAACAGGGTGTACATTTGGTGTCCGAGGTGTACCTATTTGCTTAAAAAAAGTAGTGGCAAGATATTTCGCCTTCAGAGAGCAACTGCTTTTACCTACTTGATTTTAAAGGTTGGGCTTAATGATCTCAGAGGTTTTTTTCCAACCTAAATGGTCCTGTGATTTCGCGTAGCTGCATATGAGTAAGTTAAACCTTTGCACTACTTGCCAGTGGGTTTTCTGTTTACTTCCTCCCTTTTTACATAGGACTTTGCTCTATGCAGCACTCTTCGGGTGCTGTGTAAAATTTTCAGACAAGTGCTGAGGCCTGCTCAACAAAAACATGCGTCTTATTGATGATGTGTCAAATTACTGTTCTGAGAGTAGACCTTTTAGGTTGCATTCAGCCTTTAATTTGACTGAATTTAAATAGCATAAAACGCCTTTTAGTTGGAACTTGGCTTGCATATTACGTCTCTCATTTCAATGAAAAACATTCAGATGCAAATACGGTTTGTTTGGACTGAGTACAAATGCCACTATCATGACTGATGAAGGCTTTTGATCACACATCTACAAACTGAAACCTTAGAAAGGGAGAGGCTATTTGGACTGGCATCTGCAGAGCCATGAATTATTTAGTTCCCATTATTCATAAATCTCTTTGAAGAGAAGGCGTATGAGGTTTTTAAGGAGGACTCGTCATAGTTGTGTTGCCGGTTTCTATTTATGATGTGACTGACTGTGTGTGCAAACTTCTTCTAAACTGCAAGGATTGTGCTGAATGGGAAAGAGTAGTGTGGCTGAAATGATCAGGAATGTCCCTGAAAGGCTTCTTTAGTTTCCTGGGATGACAGTGGGGTGTTCTGTCATTCCTGTCTGCTTCGGTGGGTTCCAAGAGGTGTGCAAGGCAAGAACATGCATGTAATATTTGGTGAGCTCTGCACTTGTTTGTTAAGGACATGGTTGACTCTTGCAGGGCACTTGGTAACAGCTGGAGTTTGTTCTGTACTCATTCACTGAACTACAAATGTCTTTGGGCTGTGCCCTGACAGCCAGGCAAAAGTAACCCCACCACCTTCCTTTTTGTGTTCTGTCACTCGGTGTCTTACCGTGCAATGTTTGTGCTACAAACGGGTGGCCTTCTGGAATATTTCCTCCTTTTCCAGTGGTGATCACAGCTAAACACTGTATGTAAACACTATTCTGCTCTAAAGGGAGGCTGTGTGCTTGTTTAGCTCAGCGTAATTGTGTAATGCTGTTCTCTAGAAGATGCATGGTGGCAGAGATGTCAAGGAACGAGTTAGAAATACCCAGCAGTGTCTTGTTTATTTGCCTTGCTGACTAGTTTGGCATCTGGGAGAGGGAGGGATATGGGGGATGTGTGTATATCCATTTTTGGGATTTGTTTGTTTGCTTTTCAGTGGGATGTCAGAGTACATTACTGAGGAATATCTTGAGTAATGATTTGCCTGGCATATGTCCTTCCAGGGCATTATAAGAAACTCACATTGGGAGTCCAAGTACTGTGAAGACTCAGCTGAGCTGCTGTACAGTTCAGAATTGTACAGAGTTCACAAATTGTTTCTTTACCATATCACATTCATCATTGCAGGAGTAGTAAGAATAGTTTACTTCCTAAGTCTTAATTAAGAGGATTACCTGAAGAATCACGTAATTTCCTGTAAATAATCACTCTGACTATACTCTTTAATTTCATAAAATGGTGTTTTTTTCTGATATTATTCAAAAATTTCTCAAAAGTATTTAATCTTATAATCTTTCCACATTATCATTTTTCGTTTTCAATTGACTGTACGCATTTCTTTTTTGCCTCCCTGCTTTTTAATTTTTCTTGTTGGCTTTGAAGAACTGGGATTTTTTTTTTTTTTTTTGGGTCATCTATAATTTTCACCTTAGCTTAGTATATATATATAGCCACCTCTCCTAAACTCTGTTTTTAAAGGTGCTGTGCTACATACAAGTCAAAATCCTTCAGCCTTTTCTTTTTCATTCCAGCAAAGCAGCAGAACTTGCAGAATGTTATTTTTTCTCCCTTGTTTTATTTCCAGCAGTCATTCAGAAGCTCTTGCTCGGTGCTGCATCTGCAGTGGTCCATGGACCATTATGGATGTGTCTGTTTGCCAGCTGCTTTTGCTGACTACACTTTCACTGTGGATACACAACCTGCTAAAGATCTTCTCTAATAAGTCCTCATTTCGATGACTCTCTGGCAGAACTGAGCTGTTCATGAAATGGATCTGGTCTGGTTTTGAGCTGTGGCCAATGTGTACATCTGCTGTCAACATAGATCACTTCTTAAATGATTCTTGCCTGCAAACAATTTCAGTACAGTGGAAACATAATTCAAGGAGTAACAGAAATGTGTTTAATGCTCAGAGCAAATCAAAATGGGGCTCTTGTCAATATTAAAAGTATAATATTTGGAACAATTATAGTTGTTTTTTTTGAAACTTTCACTTCTAAGCTTTGTAAACAATGTTTGAAATTCTGAATTTAATGCTGCCTTTTTTTTCTGTCTGAAAATCATAATGGCTGTTTCATGAGTTTTCATATTCTGAATACACAGGTATATGCTTGTAGATTCTGGTACTCATTCCTCTGTCTCATTGTAATTATTGGCTTGTGTTTCTTTACATAAAAAATGTGTGGGGGTGGGCATGAAATCTTAAGTCTGGAATTGTGAATTGCTTCAATTTCTGGATTTTCAGCTGTATTTTTCATAACTGAGAGAATTGTGGAATAGGTGACAAACTATTAGTTTGCATATTCAACCCACATATACATAAATATTTAAAACTTTAGGATAAGATTAGAACTATATACAGGAAATCAAATGGTGTTGGGTGGGTTTTTTTGTGGTTTTTTGGTTGTTTTTTTATTATTATGTGTAGCTGATTACTAAATTAATGCCTAGAGTCAGGTGAAATTTCAGATATGCAATGTCAAATGGTGTCAGATCAAAAAGATCAATAGTAAGGGTGAAACTTCTCTCCAGACGGTGAATTCCTATAAAAATAATTCCTCATTTCCTCATGATGTCTCACACAATCTACAAAAGTCCTGCTTAGTAAGTCTTGCCAAAGCAGCATTAGTGGGCATCAAATTGGATATTGGCTGACAAAATGGTGTGGCATTATGACTTTTCTTTTTCCAGTATTGGAGTCCTTTGTTGTAAAGCCACATATAAAGAAAAAGATGGCAGTTATCCTTATTTTTTGCATGATTATAAGTAGCAGATGATATATTGCAGTTAAATATTTGAACCTTGTGTATGGCATGCAGTCTTAATGTTGTTTATTTTTTTTTACAGTTTATCTGTGTTTCTTGAACTGCTAAGAAAAAGTAGAAAAAAACAACAGTTAATCAAATTTTAAAATGTTAGAGTTTTGTTTGGGTTTTTTTTGAGGATTGTTTCTGTGTTTTTTTTTTTTTTTTGTTGCTGTTGTTATTTTTGGCTGTTTTGATTTTTTGTGTGTTTTTTGTTTTGGGGGGTTTTTTGTATGTTTTTTGTTTTGTTTTTGGGTTTTTTTTGTTTTTTTTTTTTTTTCTTTTTTACTATTACTTCACTAATAACATTATGATAGAGTTGACAGATTCGCCTTATGTTCACCATTATCCAAACTGGAATAGATAATATAAATAAATCATATAGAATGTAATGTCTTTTCCTACCGTGTTTCTGAGTATAAATGACAGAGTGTGTGTTTGAAACAGAGTCATTTAACTGTGGTTAGTACTATTTTGGGGTAAAGGGTTATTGTTTTGTATTTAGAGGTCTTAAAAAATATAATATTTGGTTTGCTAATGGATCTGAAACTTCAGTTCTTTAGTTGTAGAACTACTTAGATTTATGTCATAGAAGTCCATTTAAACATAAGAAAATCCAATTGTCTGAGCTCTGCACTGAGTTAATTATGTTTGGATTTTTTTAATCAATCTTATCAATTTTCTAAATTTGTTTCTTAGTATCTGGAAAAGTCTAAATTGACAATATTTGGGGAACAAAAAAAGAAATCTTATTTTTGTGTTTAAGGTTTTAATTGTCTGCCCTTTAAGATACATGCTCATTTCCACATGCTTCATTGTCCCAGTGGTCCTTAATACATAAATTAACCTTATTAAGAAAGCATTTCATACAGATGATCTGTATGGTTGTGATATAACACTTCTTATCCAGAGATACTAGGGGCTATAATTTAAAACAAATAAATAAATAAATAGGGAAAGTAACCATGCAAAAACCTCCAGCTGCCTGTTGATCACCATTTTAGATCTTCCAGTAGATGATTCAGAGGGAAGTAGGTTATAAGTAAGCAGAGGTAATATAAGGAGAACCCCAGCTGTTTCTCTGTCTGCATTGCTCCTTGCTCCTTACTCTGGATAATATGGGGAGTTTCTTGTTGTCTTTTGAGGGCTTTTGGTTTGTTTTATTTGTTTTTGGTTTTGTTTTTTGTTTTTTGTTGGTTTTTTTTTTTTAATTTCATGCAGGTTGCATAGGAGCTTATTTTTAAATGCAAGAACTCTTAAACTTTTGCGGGTCATCATACCTGTGGACTGTGACCAGAAAGGAATATATATGAGCATAGTAGACCCATGAAATTTATATTTGTAATAATGTAGGATAGCATATACTTTATCAAAAACCAAACCTACGTGAGACATGAATGTCACAGGTTGATCTTGGATTGAGAAAAATGGACCAGCCATTGTTTGAGGTGTTTTGCATGCATTGATCTGCAGATGTGAAAAGTAACTAAAGCTCACTGCTTACAGCTGCTTGTGCCCAGTCATAGTTACCTGATGACAGACAATTAATTAAGTACTTTGTTAAGTGTTTCCAAGGGGGATCTTTTCTGTTCTCTTTACTCTGGAGACTGATAGCTTTTTTGAGGAGATGAATGAGTATCAAAACTTTTCAAATATTTGTTTTGAATTTTGAAATAACTGTGAAAGAGATCTGAGAGCAGAACTGAGGACTTGCATCTCTTCCTGACACAATGCTGCTTACAGCCTGTCACACAGTGCTTAATTCTACTACTCCAGAGTTGTCTTTGTAGATACTGCTTAAAACATTCTGTTACCTTGGTAAAATGAAATATAAAAATTGCATTTACTCCTCTTCTTGCACTAAGTTATTGATTTGCAAGTGAAATTTCTCTGATGTTTTATTGAAAGCCATCTTATGATAAAATTGCATAATTGCAACTTACTTTGCTTTAGAAGTTACCTTTCCAACTGTATTAAAACATGCATAAAGTTGGCATTTTGAGACTGGCAAATGGTCTTATCTCAATGGTTTTCAGAAGACCCTATAGCACATGATTATATTAATCTTCTATTTTCACTTTACTGTAATATACTGTGTTATGTGTTTCCAGCTGCTAATGTGAATCATCTACAGCTGGAATCCTGAACTCTAGCGATGTTCAGATTATAAATATTTCTGCCGATCTCCATCGTGCCAGTCATAATGAGTATTGTGAACAAAATTGCTATATTTATACACTACTTTTCAGAAAGAAAATGGAGCTGTGTGTTTTTTCAATGTTTCGTGATGAGTATTGCATAATAAATGTTGTCGCATGTGATAATCTAGTCACAGTTTTAAAACTGAGGAAGGCCATAAAGTGCAAGTTGGAAAACTTATGATGAGAAAGTTTAGATTATTTTTAAGCATACAAGATGAATAATAAATCTTCAGTTTTGCAAAGAGTTACATTGAAGAAGTATGCATTCTGTAATTTGAACTCCTGGAAGGCGTGAGGAGGGTGAAGGAATTGCATCAGTCTCCTACGTATAATGGTTAAGTTATATATCAGTAGAACATTTTACTATTGAGAGGGATAACTGTGCACTGAAAGAGGTTCTCAGGAGAGTTATAGAAGTCCTCAAAAGTTTTAATAATATATCATGCTATCTGTTAGGAAGGGTCCAAAGAAAACTCCTGATGCTTCAAACTTTCAGTGGCTGACAATCCTTCAATCCTCACAATCATTCCCATATGCATTTTTTGTCTCTTTTTCAGTTATATCTTCAAGACCATTTTATGTTTCTGATGTCGTCTCAGGAACTTGTGTTGTAGATACAGTGATGCAGAGATAGCACACAGAATAAATAGGAGGTCACATGTTTGAATTCCATTCAGTTACATTCAGTTACATATGACTGCACAGATTTTTAATGGTTGTAGACACAAAGAGAGGAAGGATTATCCAGTAATTTATGCATTCTGATTATATCTGCAAATGCCACTATCTGATATTTTAGGAATCTCCCTGAGAAGAGTATGCAGAACTTATGTACAAAATGATATTCACTGTAAAATTCGCTATAAAAGGCACAGCAATAAAGGGAATCAAGGGAAAGATCAGAAAATCAGAAGTAAAACAGATTTGTCTATGCCAATGTATCTAGGCTTTTTTTAAGCTACATCCAAAGCTAAAAGAACTTCCAAGATCCCATGTTTTTATGTCATCTGTTGGCCACTCTTCAAGTCTAAGCAGCAGTGTCTTCCTGAATTCAAGAGACTCAAATTCCCACCATGAATTTCAGGTGATGGTCGTGGCTTGTTTCTCCTTCAGTGGCTTTTGGAAAATGATGGTTTTGAAAAGGAGGGTGGGAAAGATTCTGCACTGCAGCACATGTAGCTTGAATGGGTCTCTAGTGTGTGAGAACCTAATAATTTGCATTATTTTCTGGAGGAAATGTTTCTGCTAAGGCCTTCTGTCACACAGATGAGCTTTTCCAATGAGAGATTCAGAGCTGGCATTTAGGTGACCTAAATGATCAGTGATAATCTGTCAGCTTATCCAAAGGGAAAAAATTCATTTGTTGTCATCAACAACATCTTAAAATTAAAAAGAAAATTCTAAATGTAGGCAGTGTAAAAATAAGTTGGGGGGGGTATTATTTTTTGCTTTTGTTTGTTTTTTTCTTTGTTTTTTAACTGGAAATCTGAATTAAATGTTGGATGTGTTGGGCAGCTGGGCTGTGTGATTGTTGTTGTTTGTTTCATTCTACTTTGTAGGGTAGGGGGTGTCTATTTATGCTGCTTCTCTGATCATTTTTCATAGTCTATGATCCTAAAAGATTTTAAGGCTGGAGTAAAAAATACAGATGAATAAATTCCTCCATTCAACTGGCAATGTGTTTTTATTGAAGATGAGAGGGCCTCCAGAATTGCTGGAACTGTAGGTTGCTGTATTTGGGAAAAAATTGATGCAATGTACTTTATGAATGTGACTTCATTTTTTTTTTTTTAATAATTAGTCATTATATTGTTTAAATATTTTACTGTTTGTTCCTCTGTCTGTGATCTTAGAGCACCCAATAGGTGAAATGAGAACAAGACTGACCTCACATCTTTCCTTTTTCTTTCCCCTTATTTTTTGAAGTAAAAGGTTAGGTTAGCTGGGTATCTGGGGAAAATGCTTTTTCCTTTTTTCTATTTTTATTGAGCTATTGAAGTAATTGTATGGATGTGGTTTTCTCCAAAGACAAAAGACAAAACTCCAAATCGAATAATAAATCACGTATAAGAGAAAAATAAAATAAAAGCTATATCAAACCTGTCTAAAAGTGTCTACGAAATTGAACAGTGTAGAGACGACTGAGTGTGGAGAAAATATTGAACAACTTGTAGCCACCATTTATCAAGGAATGTAATTTAACAATTGTTGGCATACAAAAAGCAAGAAGTCAGAAAGATGTATCACAGAAAATAAAGCACAATATATTACTGATATTTGAGAGCAAGGGTATATTAAGGTTTTTGAAATTTGAATCCAGGTTTTTACACGCAGGCAATGATTTCTAAGAAGATTATTTCTTGCAGCACAGCTATGGCAGGATTACTTTTGTGATTTAAAAATGTCCTAAAAACATTAGTTCTGTGAAATTTAGCTGCACCTGGCACAGTTTTCCTCCCCTTTCCAGATCTCTCATAGTGGGGCTCCCCTGAGATCACTGACCTTGTGTTCTTGCTGTTCTGTGATCCCCTCACTCACAGACCTTTCCCTGGTGGCCAACCCTTTTGTTTTACATATGCTGTGACCACAAGAGCCTTCAGAATATACAATACTGTTTAACCTTGCTAGAGAAAATAGAAGAGATTTATTTCTCAGCCTTACCTAGAAATCTAGTAGCTCTGTCATGCCTTTCAACTTGACTTCTGAAAATACGGTCTTTCTTCCTACTTTGTTGTTCTTTCTTCTCTGGTCTTTAATTTTTTGTTTTTTCCTTAAGTTCCGAAAAGGTTACTGTTCACACTTTTCTGTAATACACCTCCCTGTCCAGAATAATTTTCCTAAGAAAGACAAACAAGGTTGCTAAAGGAAAATGCCCTTATAAATGTTCTTTTTTTTTTTTTTTTACAGATATCCCTGAATGTAGGGAAATATCAGAAGTAATTTCTTTTTATCCATTAAATGATTGGCTTTTTAATTTAGACAAAGAAAGTATACCAGCCACATACACCAAATTCCAGATTCTAGGTTACATTGTGCCCAAAAATTATTGCTGGCCAGCCCTAAACCATTTTATTTGTGCTACAGAAGTTTCAAATCTATGTCCTGATATAGTAGTATATACATAAACTACTTCAAGGTGGTTGACTACTGTCTTGGAGAATTTCTTTCTTTTGTCAGCAAACAAGGAAGTCTAGGTGGGAAAAAAGAAAATGTATTATGTGAAATGTGGATAAATCAACTGACTTGCTGAAGATTTAAAGCAAAAATGGATTATTTGACTGCAATGTTTATTGAAACCTACAGTCTTTTGTCACTGACATCAGTGGCATAAAGAGCTGAGTTTTACCATATCTGATGCTCAGACCAAAACCTCAGCTTCCCTCTGTTTAATTTCAGTATTGATGATACTTACTCAAAATATTTGTCTATGCTTGTCTTCTATGGCTTTTCATGTAGTAATAAGAGGTGGGTAAATTTTTCAAACATAATGGATATAGGTTGAAAATTGTCTTCTCTTTGCAGAGTGACAAGGAGAGTAAAGAGGGAAGAGAGGAGAATTCTTTCAGCTTTGAAAAAAATAAAAACTTACCTCAATGATAACAATGAAAGGGAATTTTCCCTTATGCTAAGTATCAGAAAGATGGAAACAGCTGCTGCTAGTTGCCTTCTGTAGTCAGAATTATATTCTGAAATACCATTTTCAGCTAATTTGGCTGTTGTGCCGTTTGAACTTTATGAATTGACTTGTAATTGGACCATGCTGTCAATGGGAAAACTTACAAGTATGGAACATGACATTTTTAAGAAGGTTGCTGTCATCTAGTCCTCTATTAGTGGATTTGCAGAGAGTTATAATTGGCCTAACAAGCCTAGTAACCTGTCCTACTTCCAATTATAATGTGCAACCTCGTTTATATCTTTTCTTTATTTACTGATAGGTAATAATTCTCTGTCTAGTGGACATGCTTCAAAATAAAGCTGTCTCATCTTGCAATGTGTGGGTTCTTTTAATATACATTCATATATGTGCCCATACACATAAATTATATCATTTACATATGCATATAATTGTGTGTATATAAATCCTGAATAGTTCAAGTTCATATATTTTAATATACGCATTTGTACACATGCACATATATATATTTTAATCTGTTTAATGAAGTACAAAGTCTACTGTTGCTTTTAAATTTCTGGTGGGTACAGGGAGATAATGTTTTCTGCAGACCTTTGTTAAGTTTATATGATTATTCTCACTAGAAGTGATAATACATTCATGTAGATGTAATTCTCATGACTAAAAAAAAAAGCAGGCTTGTAAGAAAAAGAGCATGTTGATGAACTCAGTGCATTCATTATCAACGTAGATTTGCATGAAGGAGAAACTGTTCATTTCTTATAAAATTAGAATGGCATCATTAATTTTGTTTACTACACCGGCGATTTTTAGCGCATGTAAGATTTACAGGCAGTTTGCAGGTGAATACGTCTTGTTAAACAGCCCCATGGAAAGAGCTCTGCAGAAGCATCTGCACTCCTTGTTCCACCCCAAAGCAGAAGTCTTGTGTTGTTTTCACTGCAAGGAGAATATTGACAAGTCACAATGGTGAACCTGGAAGTAAAGGAGGGATTAATTAAGAAATAATTAGGGGGGGCAGAAAAAAAGCAACCATGGAACTGATATTTTAATGCATTCATAAAGTTAAAAGTTGCAGGTTTTCAACCATTTCTTCATATATGGCAACTTTGTCTTCACGGCTATATACTCCTTGCTTGTTTTAGTAAAGCCTGACTGGTGAGACACCAAACTGAAAATGAAAAAAAAAAAAAAAAAAAAAAGCCAACCATACAAACCATTTAGATATGAAAAAGAGAAGCAAAAACACCAGAAAAATGTTTGGTCTTTCTCCTTTTCTTTCCTATCTTTTGGTCTCAAGCATAGCTACCTTTGAATTTTTAATGTAGTTCTGCCCTACAAGAAGGACCAGTAGAAGAGGACTACCATATTCTGGGGGTTGTTTTCTATGGAGATGCTCTTGAATGAATGCCTTCTCAGAGTGTACTTGAGAATTTAGAGAGGTATGGATAGCATATTTTTAAGTAATTTAATTAATTCCATTAACAGAGTAATTTGTTTAACGGAGTGATTCCAGTCTAACTTCAGGTTCTGAGTAATATTTTATTTCAACAACATTATAATATGAACAGAAAATAATGGTTCTGTTTATTTTGGTGTAGAGTGGTTGCTACTGAAACATTTTGAACAGCTGTCTTTGTTTTTGTCACGCTGTTGGACGTGAAAAACTACCAGCATGAAACTGTCTTGATTCAGGATACTCAGTGAAGGCTGTAGTGCCTCTCCCTGTTTCTCTGAATTTAAACTTTGGTCACTGTTAAAATATCATCTGTTCCTTTTTTTGTTTGCATGCTCCATTAGGGTGCAAGAACAAGATAGAGGCTTCAACGAAGAAAAGTAGAGATCGTGATTATAAACTGTTGGGGTAGGATTAACTGACGCTTATTTGCATCAGTTTCACTGAAGAATGATGTTTCAAGAAACAGGAGCAAGGGGATGACATAAGATTTAGGTTCTTCAGAATGTACTTTTGGCAAGGCAAACTGTGCTTTAAGTTTTAGAATTCGCTAATGTGTGTGCACGTGTTCTCACCTACTTGTGACTAATGATTCGTGGTTTTTCTGCACCCCACACCATGCTTTTTTGAGTGTGTATTCTGGTGTATTTTCCAACTTCTCAATACGAGGTTTCTGACAGAATCATAGATCTGAACTCTCTCACAGCACAGCATTGTCTCTAATAAATAGGTCAAATAATCTTAGAAACTGTGTTTGTTAGCTTAGAAACAATAGTGATGAAGTTTCTCTGTGTTCTTGCTTGCTCAAACTTCTGTCTAATCTATCTTTGTTCTCTTCTTCTTGTGCAATCTTTTCCTTGCTTCCAGTGGCTGCTACAAAGAACAAAGCTAGAGGTGAGTTTCTGCCTGCACCTTTCAATTTGCATTGCATGGTTCTGCAGCCCACGCATTTTCTCCCAAGGTTGTTTCTGCTTCTTCAAGCAAAGAAAAATATCTTTAGGTTCTATGGTATGATAGATTAGTACTTTACAATTTTGCAATTGCACCTAAGTGCTTTGTTTATCAATCAGCACTGCTCATGCTGTATTTTGTTAATTGCTTTAATTTGGGAAGTTTTTAGGAAAAGGATAAAACTTTTAAGTGCCTTGTAGTTAGATTTCTCACTTGCATTATAGTTATGTAAGGATATTGATGGCATTTTAATCAAAATGAAGATACTGCATAAAAAATGCTCATAAATATGTAAATGTAATTTATATTTTTTTCTCTAGTCATAGTCATAAATATCTGAACAGAGAACAATGAACTCCTAAGTGTCTCCTAAGCATTCCCTGTCTTTCCACACTAGTATAAATGACCATCACAGTTCCTGATAGCATACCAATATATAGAAGGGCATACCGTGATATCTGCAGAGATTTATGGTTTCAGAGCAGCAAGGTGATTGCCACAAATCAGTGTTACAAAGAAGTAGACCTTTCAGAACTAATCATGTAAGGTCAGCAGTGCTGTAAACCATTTCCTGAATTTCAAGGAAGCAATGATGTAGCAAACGTAACCTGAGGGGTGTATTTTGACTTACAGATAAACATAAACTAATGCATACATGTTTATATGTACAGATGCATGTGCATTTATATGTATGAACATATATTTTCATAGAAAACCATGAAAATATGTGTTTTACTGTCATTTTTGTATTATTTCTGGTGGATAAATTTGAGTTATCTGAAAATTAAACATCAGATTTTAAGGTAAAAATCTGTGCTAGTTTACAATTATTTTGGAAGCTAAGATTAACAATGTTTGCAAAGTTCAATTCCATACATTACTTAGCTTGAGGTTGTTGAATAATAATAATCAAAGAAAACACAGCCAGCTGAAGGTTTTTTGTATTGGAATAATTAAACCAATAATTAAAATACAGCCAGATTTGTTGATTTTTTGGGTTTTTGTTTTTTGTTTTGTTTGTTTTTTTTTTTTTTTAATTGCATGGCTTTTTGTAAGATCTGTTTCTCAGAAACTTTGCATGCATTGGGTGACATGAATGAGGGGAGTGAACAAAGTCAAATCCATTTGTTTGCCTCTGCATGCTTTGAAATTTGCTTTACTCCTTTCTGAACTGTCATATATTCAGCTGTGATGCTGTGAAACAGTGGTCAAGACTTTGAGACCTTCATAATCAATGAAGAAATCCCAAACCAAAACAACATCCACCGAAGTGACTTTTCAGCACAAATAAACACAATGTGGTCAGTATCCAGTGATTAGTTGATATTCCCGTATATTGCCATTCAAACAGAAACTGCCCTGGAGGCACCAGAGTTGTAGGATGAGTCAGAATTAGTCACGGGTACCACTCATCTGTGAGCATTAGCACAGCCTTATTTCAGAGGTGCAAGTGCATATTGAATGCATGGCTGAAACTCTGTATACTGAACCAGGTTTGACATTGTGCTCTGAGTTGTCTTTGGAGATCTCTTGATCAGCTGCACAGTGTCTTCAAGAAGTCTTCAGCTTTTCCTTTGGATCTGAACAGCCCTGTGATGAAGGCACCCAATATCCACAAGGAATTCAGTCCTGCAATAGTTCAGTCTTTTACCAAAGGCATAGGACCTATTTTATAATCCTCTGTGGTGGAAGACATAAAGTAGATGATGCTTTACTGCTTTTCTCATTACTCTGTCGAAGCAGTAAAGAAAGGTCTGTTCCTCCTTTTCACGTGTAACACTTGACTGGCAACCAGTTCTCTAATATGGCACTGGAAACATAATTCACAACTGAGAGGATTCTCTTTTGGAGGAGTTTCGCTTTTGGCACTTATAATATGAAATCCAGCAGTCCTTTATGTCCTTGCTCTTATGTATGGACCTTCATCTTTCCTTTCTGAAAATCTCAAATTTGTCCTGCCATTTTCAGCAAGGCACAGTTGACCTCATGCCTGCCCTAACATCTGAGTGTTCCAGAGCACATTATTAAGTGATATTCTGTGGGATCACCTGTCTTTTGTTTGTGCATTGTTAGCTTGGGAAAATTCCTGCTGGTCTCCACTTCCTTCCCCCTCCTTGTGGGATTGTCTGTAAACTGAACACCAGAGCCTTTGCTCTCAAAACATTGCATTCAATGCTATTTCCTGAAGTGTTTTCTCAGCCTTTGTTGAAGACTGCTTGTAGTAAGTGCTGTTGAACTGTCTACTTTAGCCTTGCTTTGAGGCACTTAGTTTCAATTTAGGTTGAAAGGTCATCTGGTCTGCGGGTCATTTGGACTGAGCTACTACCCCATAAGTAAAACCCACTTAAATCTGTTTGCTCACAGCCTTCCAGTAAAATTGACCTAGCTCCAGGATAGATTTGCACTACGATTGCTTGATTTTACCATGGGTTTCTTTCTCAGACTTTTGATTAGCTAGAAGAAGCTTCATGAAGTTTTTTGTGGTCTCCAGAGAGGGTACCTACTTGGATTTGGCACAGAAGGACAGATCTTCCTTTGGACTCCTGGGCAGATGCTGCCACAGGATATTTATGGGGACAATACCTAGGACATTTCCAAGATTTATTTTTTTTTTCAGCGCATGAATATTTTAAGGACCTTTTCTTAATGTACCAGATTGGATTTGTTTAACTTGATCTCTATAAATGAGCATCTCCTCTAGCAGAACAGGTGTTTGAAGACTTCTTGACCTCTTAAGAAGCTCTATTGTGACAATTTTGGGACAATATTGTTGCGGATATCTTCTGGCAGTAGATAACAATGGTTTCCAGCCTCAGTGGTCTTACCAGATCTCCTAATGATGTGTCAATTTTCAGCTGGTGAAGTGGAAGAGAGGGCTAAGTGTCTTCATTCAAATGTAATTAGTTGAGCAATGGAGTTCTATATTCCTCATTTTCACTTCTTTGATACACTTAGGGTTATCTTCTATTAAAAGGTTTTTCCAAGAGCTGTCCCAAACCTCCTGTAGTTAGACAATTTGTTTTTTACCCTTCAAAGTATAAATTGGAATTTCTGATAATCTTGGTTGTGGGGTTTGTATGTTTTTTGTTTGTTTGAAGATGGCACTTTTTGTTGTCTTTTTGTGGTTTTTTGATTGTTTTTTGTGGTTTTTGTTTGGTGGTTTGTTGGGTTTTTTTTGTTTGTTTGTTTGTTTGTTTTGTTGGGAATACTGAGGATGACTATGGCAACTTCTTACAAAGAAAAAAAAAGTCCTCCAGGAAGATATTTTCTGCTTGTTGAGAAGTACGACATTCCTTCCTGTTCCTAAGACTCTTCTGGCCCAGAGATGAGAAATGGTTCCATTTCCAAAAAGTTTCCTAAGTCCCCAAAAAGAGATTTTTTTGTAGGGGGAAGATGTGACTGCTTTAATACTGCAGGATTCATACTATCCAATCTATATAAAAACCTGTTGGATTGGTAGCTATTTCTGCCATGGTTCTTTCCCCCATTTTAGCTATGTATGAAGCTCTATTTCCCCCCCCCCCAGGGATAATACCATTCATATCATAGTGCCACTGCTTCTCATAGCAAGGTACTGCTGTAGCACCACACAATGCTATATTCTCTCTAAAAAACTGGCAAAAAGCTGCACTTCTGATGGTTCTAGGGGATGTCCTTTTAACGGCAGATAACATCAAACTTTTTTTCTATTTTAATATTGCAGTTTTAGGTACTGTTAGTGTCTTAAACTCTATCTCGCTTGCCTCACAAGTTGGATACTACAGGACTGTGTTTTGTATCCTGGTGGATATCCAGGGGATTTTTGCCATGTGTCTTTTTCTTGACTTCTGTTGCATCTGTATCCCAAAGAAACCCTATTTTTGAGAACCATTTTTTTTTTTCTTTCAGTCATTTCTTCTGCAACTGCAGGAGTATATTTTTTCTTCTTCAGTTTTAAAAGAGGAGACTGATTCTCCTTCAGAAACATAAGATTAAATTTAACTTTAACAATGCTACTTAAGGCTTACATCTCAGTCTGTAACATAAATCATCGTAGCAGTTGATGCACTGTCTAAAAGCATCTTATTCAGGAGGCAAAGATCACTCTGGACTTTATTCCCTTGATTTATTTTGTTTGTTCTCATTATGTCAATGAAATTGGTATCAGCTTATTTGAAGCTTAAGTCAAGAGGGATCATGTGAAGAGTGTTGTACCAACATACTCTGTTATTGCCTGGATAGTTGTGCAATTACTTTATCTTTTAGTTAAGAATAGTTTTTTTTTTTTTCCCCCC
The DNA here is from genome assembly GCF_963662255.1 of Cinclus cinclus. Classification (NCBI taxonomy): domain Eukaryota; kingdom Metazoa; phylum Chordata; class Aves; order Passeriformes; family Cinclidae; genus Cinclus; species Cinclus cinclus. The sequence goes on along the minus strand of NC_085047.1, from coordinate 6,557,880 downwards.
CTCAGGACTTCACCAGATTTTCATCATTGGTCATTTTCTACCCAGCCATCTCTTTGATTTATTTACAGCATATGATAAAGTTTATTGTACATATTCTACATAAGTAGATTTGCAAATATATAGGTAAAAAATAGGTTTCATTCATACCAGAGTTTTGACTGAAAACCATACAATCCAGGATAAATTGTGTTGACAAGAACTTGTCAACAAAATTGCAAGACTTAGCGTGTCTAAACCTACGTTTAAATCCTCTCTTCTAATTAGGCAAGCTTATTTCTCATTCAGAATATTATTGTAGAATTAAATCAGTAACACAACAGCTGTCCATGTAAGGAGCAGGATGAAATAAATGCACACAAAGGAGACCCAAACACTACTATTTGTCTTACTTGCATTATCTTCACAAAGTACTCATCTATTCAGTTACTGACATTAGTCAGGCATTAGCTTTGCTGTTGCTGCCCTTTTTTTTTTTTTTTTTTTTTTCTTTTTTCTTGTTGAGGAATAGACAGCTCAGGATATCATCTGCAGAAATGACACTGCAACATATTATGGCAAAAGTTGTGTACAAGTGGAAGTGTATAGATGTTGAAAGTGCGAATCCAATATAGAGCCTAGGGAAACTCCATAAATCAGTAGTTTGGAAGAGCATTTATTTATGGTTATAAGCTTTCACCCCTGAGACATGTAGAAATAAAAACCTGTCATATTCCACCTTTACTACAAGGTCATTACAAAAAACTTGCCAAGACCATTGTAGTAGCATAGCTGGATCTGAAGCCCGATTGAAATTTTCAGATATTTTAGTGCCATTGAAGTAGAGGAGCTCTGCTTTGTGAAATCTTACGATGTTTTTATCCAAAATACAGTTTCAACTTCTAAAGGTATAATTTTCATATGTCACTTTAAGGTATTGAAAGCACCTTTAGTATTTATAAGTGATTGTATGTCCAGAGAGAATAACAAAGACAATGTAGCCTTAGTAACCATTCCTTTACTGTCTCTTTGGTATTTCCTCCCCTTTAGTTTAGCCACTGTTGCCAGTATATAAAGCCTGTGCTTTCCTCCAAGGATTAAATTCTCTCCACTGGTTAAATTTGTGTGGCTTAAGAATATGGATTTCAGTTGTCTTCCATGATTTCTTATGGATGTTAAGAGTGGGAGTTTTCTCATATTCAGCATTTCTGATGAGGAAGAAAGTGGTGATGTAGAGCCAAATTTCATGCTTGTCTGTGAAGACAGTCCACAAAGAAACAAAAAACCAGAAAAGTTTGGAAGTTAAAAGCTTTTGAAAATGAGCGTGTTAAGAATGCCGAAGGACTGTGAAGTTTTAAATTTAAAATTGTGTTGGGTCTGGTTGATTTTCTTTTTTTGTTTTTTTTGTTTTGTTTTGTTTTAATATCCTCTTAAGTGCAAAACTCACATTAGATCATGACACTAGATTATTTCATGATTTAGTTTTCCATTAGATAATGTAAAATGCTATAATTATGTCTCAAAAAATCATGCATATCTACTTAAATATATTATAATTATGCCACTTGTGCTAAGAGATTTGGGAGATAAAGCAGTTGTCTGAGTTCTAGAGGGTTCTTTAGATAAATCACAAAATATGTTCCTGTCTTTTTTTAATTCTACAGGCTCCAGCTGTGTTCCTCAGGGCGAAAAGCTGGAATCATAATGATGATAATAGCTCTTAACAAAGTTGCTAACTGCTCTTTACTCTTTGTAATTATACTTGGGAAATACTTGCCCCTAATATCTGTAAGATCTTTCCAATTTTGATAAAGCTGAAATTTCCACATAATGTCATGTGCACATAGTCAAAACGCTCACCATTGTAGCTCCTGCCAGAATTCTTCTGCCGTTCAAGGTCCCAAGTCCTGCTACATAATAAGGAGTCAAAAAAACCCATGAATCAGCTTTCATTTTTTTAGATGGAGCACTGCTGCAAGCAGCAGTTTGGCAAGTCTATGCATCGTCTTTGCTGCTTTTAATGCATTTTATTCTGTTTTCCAGAAGGGATGCAAAAAAACCAAACTGTATTAACAGTTGTGATCATGTAACACACTCATTGAAGTTGCAGGGTATTATGGAATAGATCTGCTGTAACAACACAGAAATAGCAAAGGAAGGTATAAAGCCTGCCTGAGAAATGAGATCTGTAGGGGCAGCTATTGCTGTCAACATGTGCTTTTTATTTGAGAGGCACCTACACTGAGCCAGTGTGTCAGTCATTTATTGACCGATTATTTTTTTTAGGCAGTGCCGAAGAATTTGGGATGAAATAAGGACAGTGTTTCCATGCTTGTGAAGTGCTGCACAGCTGTGGGAAAGGGACTCCAGGGAGGATGTTCCATTCTGAGGTGGACCTGGTTATCATTGACTAAAGCATTTTGTCAGTTCTTATTCCCCAGCCTTCACATAGGCCACTCTTCCCTCCACAATGGTTAATACAAATGCTGATTGCCTTTTTTTGTTTTCCTTTCTATTTATCTATGTTCATTTGGGTGTTAAGTGTGTGAGACTGTCAAACGAAGTGTATTAGGAGAGCTTGCCATACTTGAATAGAACTCTGCCTGGGAATGTGGTTGCTTTATTTGCTATTTGGATGGATGTACTGCTGTAAATCTTGTCATGGTTTTGAGCCTTGAGCCCTTATGACTATCTGCAAAGAATTTCCAAAGGCGGCACATTGCATTTCAGACACACATTGCTGTATGCTTGCTCAGTTAAGTAATTTGTCAGATTCCAATCAGACAAAACACTTTGCTTCAGTCTAGACTGTTGATTTAGCCACAATCAAAAGGATACAGTGAGTTCCCAAGACGTGTTCATCATGTATTCTATGTCCTGTAGAATTGTTGGGCATGAGTGCCTAATATCTGGCAGTTGGATGGAGCTGCTGCTCGGAGGCAGGTTGTCAACTTCTTTGTCCTAAATATCTAAATTTCTCAACTTCTTTCGAAGTTTGGGTGTTTTTTTTTTTTCTTTTCTTTTTCAAAATTTCTTATACAGAAAAGGGATATGATAATAATACTTAAATACAGGAGAAAAGGTAATAGTTGGTATACAGGTTAAACCCATGGTCACTGATTTTTGTATTTCTGATACTATAGACACTTTTAAATATACAGGCTTTTCTTTCAGGCTTGGTTTTGTTCCAGTGTGCTTTTATAACAAAAGGAAGTGGGAAAAGTGTTTTAAGTATAAGGATTTTTTTTTTTTCTTCTTCAAATGCTCTTTTGAAATCCAGAGGGCTTATAATGATTCTCCACATTAGGTCAGATCTCAAGATTTGTTCCTTAAATCTCTGTATGAGATCAGATCGTCAGAGAATTTATTTTACTTCAGTGGTCAGTGAAACACACGGTGTTTAAATGGCTGAGGATTCACCATCACTGCTACCACTTGTGGTTTTATGTTAATTCTAATTTGGTTTCTTGGTTGAAGCATAAAGGCCTAAATCAGCTAAGAGTTTTTCTTATGTGCTGTTACAGTTTCATAGGGCTCTCTAGTTCTTTTTAAGTAAACATTATGCTCAACATGCCTCTGGGATTCTTTCAAGGCCCAGTAACTTCAAGGTCTTCCTCACATTTTAATTATGGGCTGTATACAAAGGAAAGGTAGTAGAAAACAATTGAGAAGAGTACTTTGGAGGGATTTTTGTTCCTGTGCTGTTCATATGCTACTGTTTAAAAAAACAACAAACAAGCTGCTGTGATTAGAGATGGTCATGGGATGATTTATGTTATCTGTTGACCACAAGGTCTGATGGATCATTAGAGATAAAAGAGAGAGAAATACTCAGTGTTTGTTCACCTGCACCCTAAATTGTAGATTCTGAATTAACATCCTCAATCACTACTCAGCCGGTTGCAGAACACCCAACTCCTTCTCTGTTAAGCTGATAAAGTGAAGTTCATCCCTTATAAAAACTAGCTGGCAACATCACATTGTCTTTATGCAGTTTCTCATCTCATGTAACAGAACCAGAGTTCTGTTTGGGGTATCACGAAAAATTGCAAGTTTCAGAAGGAACCTCTGCCATTTATTTGGAAGCTGGGTCCCAGTTGCTGGATCCCAGGAAGCTAAACAGATGAATGAGTCTTTTCCTGTTTTTCACAGATTGCTGCAACTCAGTGTTGTCTGTATCAGCACCCCTGGAAAGAAAAAAATCTCAGGTTTTCCTTTTTAGGATCCTGATTCTATGATTCTATGAAACCAGATCTGGAAGCTAAATAGATTCACTAATAGATTAATAGAATAGAGTAATTAAAAAGATAAAACAACACTATAAATACTAGGTCTTTTCATTTGTTGTTTCAGCATTTTGTTCATAAGCTCCCTAGAAACCTACTAGCTAGCTAAAAGTCATGATTCCAACTTGGTCTTCTAAGTTTTAAGAATATGATACAAATCTTGACAAAGCTGCAACTTGACAAAAAATCATTCTGAGGGAAATGAGCAAGAGAATTAAGGAGTTAGAAATAAAATTGAGTGTATCTGTCAGGAGGGAGGGAAACACTGGAAAGAAGCCATGGAAAGCAGTAGTGCAGTTGGCCTTTGCAGCAGCCAGCTGTGGAGGTCCTTCTTAGGCTTTGCAGGTCCCATGTGTCTTCTAGAAGTCACCGTCACTTTGCCAAAATCTGGTTTAAAGCAAGCAAAGATAAGACTATAAACTCCTGATTTATGTTACTACCTGTGCATACAGAATGCATCCAGCTTGTTTCCTGCAGACTCACTCTTCTTTTGTTAACTGGTACTGAGAATACTGCAGCCCTTTTTCTTTTGTGAAGGGCGACTCTCCTGTTTGCTTGTTTTTGTTTTTCTAATAGTTATTCTTATTTCTATACACATACATTATATGTGCTGTGTGGTGTATCAGGAGAAAAAGGATTTATTTTAATTGATGAAGAAACAATTCTACATAACTGTAAGTTTTTCAGGGTAGATTTTTTTTTCTTCTTTTTGTGTAGTTTCCCTTTTCATTTAAAAAGCCTATCATTGGAAATCCTTTGGTTTCATTACTTAATTTCCTTCAGAAGTAATAGCTGTTTTCATTTGTTTTGGGGAGAAGTATTTATTTTGTTTATTCGTCATTGATTTCTGGAAATGTAAAGTGTGTCAGTTAATGCTTTCCAAATAGAGCCTCAGAAATGAAGGGAGAATATCAATCCCTGCATTAATGTCCATTTGCATTTCAGGAATTTGCAAGTGTGTAACACTAATGAGCTAATAATTCAGTGTTCTTTTCAGATAATTTTATGTACAGAAATGAATAGAATGAATGGGCTTCCCTACAGTGGTTGGGCTTCTCTTACAGAATTTAATTTTTGTAATGATTATGATAATGGACTACCCATCACAATCCAACAATAAATATTCCCCAGAAGGCAGAGTATAAAAATGCTTTTCCCAAGCAGACAAAGTAGAATCCCCCTGATCTTTAAAGGGCTTTTCCTCTCTTCAAAAGCCCAGGAGGAAAAGTGGGCCTTGGAGCTCTGTGGAGCTAAGTTCCTGGGGTTTGGGAGGACACCAGCAGTGAGCAAGGTCAGTATTTCTCCCTAATATCTGATCTAAACCTACTCTCTTTCAACCTGAAGCCATTCTTCCTTGTCCTGTCTCTACATGTTCTTGTGAATAGTCTTCCTTTATTCAGCTAACATCTTGATCTGATCTAAATGTCCTCCAAAATATATCCAGTCATTCGTGTAGGTTAGTGACAATCATTTTAATAACTTCACATTTTTAAAAATAAGTTCTTTCTTTATTGCTTCTGTGAAGAGCAAAGTGTTATTTCCTGTGATAATTACAGTAAATAAGATGTCGTATCAGTCATTTTGGCTGTAAAGCTGTCAGTCTTACCTGAAAAATATTAACATATTTCCCAAAACACGTGATTTTGGTTGAGCTCTTGAAGTACAGTTTTCAAGCCCTTTGGCTGTTTTTAAAATGCAGATTGAACACGAACAGCTGTGAGAGGTATTCTTGATCACCAAGACCGACCTCTATAGGTATCACGTATTTCTTCCTCTGTCTTCATTCTTCTGAAAAGCTGTGGACGTTTGTTTGTTTGTGGATTTGTTGGGTTTTGTTTGGTGTTGGTTTGTTGATTTGGTTTTGGATTGTCCTCATCCTCAGCTGGTTATTTCATTAGGGAAACTCTGAACCCTTCCCTTACAATTGACAGGTATACTCCTCTATTAAAGAAGCAGCATATTCACATAACATTTTTTTTTTTTTGGTCAAGATTATCTTTAATTATAAACATCTTCTCACATGTAATTATTTTACCTCTGTGAATAATACACAAAACTATATATTTTTTTCCTAGTCTTCATTTTGGTAGACCGATATTTTTCAGTCTCTCCTCTTTCCAGGATGATATTTTTTTCAGTGTGTCATGGTGTGAATTGGCTGCTGTTGTTCTCAGCTAATGAAATTCTAGGGTATAGCTGAAGTTTCAGTTTTTAATCCCCAAGTTCATGGGGACTTTTTCTCATTTCTGTTACTGCAGTCCTAAAGGTTGTGCAGCACTTTCTGTGACATGTCTCAGCCCTCTTCTGTATGAATGATACTTTTAGATTTCACCTCTTGCTGGTCATTTGCAGTGAACAAATTCACTTATCCTTCCCAGTCTACACAAGGTGACTTGGTGGTGGATTTGTTAACTGGGTTTTTTTGGTCAAGACACTGATATTTACCAAGTGAAATACCACTAAGTGGTGATAAAAAGGCAAATAGTGAGATTTTAAAAATATATAAAAATCTAATATCACATAAATTACACCTGTACTACACAGATAATAATTTTCTTATTGGTGTATTTTTTTTTTCATTTTTCTTACCATAATTTCCTGCTTGTCATTTTTTCATTAACATTGCAGTCATGTTGTTTCTTCCTCTGTATCCAGAATTGTATTTGGCCTAGCTGTGTATTCTTAAAAGACCTCATTGGACATTTCCTGGTTTTTGCACCATTTTGCATTTAATTCCTGGAGTGTCTTAGGTCTATCTTCTAGAGCATTCTAATCTGCTACAGATATTGTAAATCTTATTCCATAATTCTTGTTTGCTTGTTGGTTACACTTTCTAGCTTATCAGTACCTCATTGATGGACTTTAAAATTATTTTATTTTCTTTTTTTTTCCTTCTGTATTCATGGCATGATTTTATATTCCACTCAGTGCCACTCTTGCTGCTCAAGAGGCACAGCTTGTTACTCTGTCAGCAGCTTGGTGTAGTGTCATAGGGAGCTCAACATCTGTTCCAGTGACCAGCATAGATTAACATTTTCCATGTCAGGTTATTTACTTGGCTTGTCAGAGTGCAAGATTATGGCTGAAGGGGTATATCGACTTGAAAACATAAGTTTTTGAATTTATGGAACAAAGTTGCAAAAGTATAAAGCATAATATAGTTTTGAGTTACAGTATAAATGTAACAGAGTCTTTCTGCCTCCCTCACTGGCAATAAAGGAATCTGTAATGATCTTGACATATGGTTTCATCTGATTAGACTGGCTTTAAGATGCTTTATCCATGCTTGGGCCAGAAAAGAGGCCTTTTGATGTCTTAGAATTTCACTACTTGGATGTTTCTTTTCTAATATTGCAAGTTACTACATAGGAAAACCGATACTGTATTTTCCTGGTGGTTTTTTTTGTTTGTTTTGGTTTGTTTTTTTTTTGGTTTTTTTTTTTTTTTTTTTTTTTTTTTTTTTTTTTTTTTTTTGTGAGGAAGGGTTGTCCCAACCATTTCCCTGGATTCTGGTCAAAGCCTGTTACAGACAAGAAAGACAAAACAATAGTTTGATATACTTGGGGCTTGTGCAAAGGGTGATGGCAGAAAGGAGCTCCACGGAGGAGGAAGATGGCACTGAATTAAGTCGGAAAGGATTTTGAATTAAATTATTGCATAAATTTAACATATCAGTTAAATTAAACCATATTTCTAGTGCCCAGCTTCCATAGTGATTTGAGTTGCAGAATTTTCTCTGGTAAGACATCCCCTGGCCTGCCTCTGCCAAGGAATTTTTGTGGGCTTTTTATTTTTTTTTCCATTTTCAGTGTTCTGTCACTTGTGTCATTCAAGTACTAAGGCCTTGTGGCTAAAGAGCTCTCTGTAATGGAAACTTGTTGGGTGTTGATGGCAAATTATTTTACAAACACGTTGTTTCCCTGTTTCTCTCTGCTTTATTTCCTTGGCTGTGTGATGTGAGCTTCTATTAGACACAAATTGTGTATCCTGGGGTGGCATAATAGAAAAACACAAACCACCAGTCAGTCTGGAATGTTTTGCAGCCTTAAGATGCTCATGGGAGAAGTGGGGTTTGTTAGAGGAAGAACTGCTGTGCTGGAGGAGAGATCTGGGCTGGTGACAGGAGGATGCCAAGGACAGACAAGGCTTCTCAGCTAGTGGCTTGCCATTGAAATTAGCCATTTAGATTTAAAACCTGTTGAGCTTTGTGTTTCAGCCATTCCCTTATCTACAGCATGGCAGTGATTAGGCTTTGTATGGCTTTGGATGCATTACAGTGTGAAGTCAGATTGTAGCATGGAAGTTCACTGAAATAGGTTTGCTTTCTCTCTAAATCTGTGTGGAACTAAGCAGATTTTTTTTTTCTTTTTACATCTTGAACTCTATGAACCTCCAAAATGCACAGATGCTGCCTGAGATGCATTTAGATTCATTCTTGAACAGAAGAGACTGGCAGCTGAGACATACTTGGGCAGCCTAGGAAGCCTAGAAAATTGAGATGAAATAGCTGAAGAGAAGCAGTACCTCCAACTTATTTTATTTTCCATTGATTTAAATTTTCTATCAAAAAGTAATGATCACAGTGTTTTCTAGTGGGGATTGACATCTATTTTTCTAAGAATAAAGGGCAAAAATGACATTTGGATTCCAGAAGAAATGTCATTTAGCTGTGTCAAAGAAAGTATCTGGGACTCTAATGACCTACTTTCCTGTTAAGTCTCTAGGACATTGCTGAAGTTAGGAGCATGGGGAAAATACATTTCATCTTCAAAGACTTCAAGATGAAGTTTATAACTTTCTTACAGAGAAAAAAAAAAAAAAAATCCTCTCTCCTGAATTGAGACACATAAGTTTCAGCCCAAGATGGATATTTTTTATTTTTTTTTCCCTGAAGATTTGAAAATTCAACTGCCTGCTTTAAATGAGAAGGTAGAAAAAATACACTGTGATAAATCAGTGTATTCAGTTTCAAAAGAAGGTGAAAATTATATACTTTTCCTTCTCTATAGGTCTAAATAAATAGAAAAGGCTTTGGATAACACGAAGAGTGAAAAATACTTTCATATATCCGTGGGTCCTAAGGGTACTGACAGATGAAGCAGCTAAGTCATTATATTTTAGAAGTTGTGGCAAGGTGGTGAAGTTCCCACTGGCTAAAAAAAAAAAAAAAAAATAAAAAAAAGAAGAGGAAATATAACCCTCATTTTTAGAAAAAAAAAAGACCTATTAGGCTTTAATCTAAAAGAGGGTGGTTTTAGATTAGATTTCAGGAGGAAAATCTTTACTGTCAGAGAGAAGTTGTGGATGTTCTGTCCCTGGAAGTGCTCAAGCCCGGGCAGGGATTTGAGCAGTCTGACCTGGTGGAAGGCGTCCTGCCTGTGGCAGGGTTGTTGGGACAAGATGATCCTTAAGGTCCTTTGCAAGCCAAAACATTCTGTGGTATGATTCTGTATTTTAATAGGAATCAGAAGCTTTATTGAGTACTTGGGGGAAATGACACATTCTATTTTCCTGACATATCATGTTAAGGCAGGTTGAGTATCAGGTGTATTTCACCTTATTTTTAGCTGAATCTGATAGCTTCCCCACAGACTTTCATCCCTCTGTCTTAGGAAATAATCAAGTGCTCACAACCCCGAGTCCCCACGTGTGTCAGGTAACCAAGCAGGCTCACAATGACTCTGCATGTGGGGGTTTCAGGTTGGTTTCCCATTCTTCTGGAACGAGCCCGGTGACAGACTGCTGTCTCCTTATGTGCTTCCAGTTTGGATGGGAAAAGCTGTGCTTGGTTTTGATTGTGCCTACTAAAAATCCCTGCTCTCATTCCTGTTTGTGGAGTTCAGTAAGGCAACCCGAGAGAGATGCTAAGTTAGGTGTTGAATCAGAAATAGTGCAGCTAGGGCGTAGCTGTGCATCAAAAGCAGTCTAGACACATGGATAGAAGTGGAGCAGATGGCTTCTGCATCTCACTGCCTTGGAGCTGGGAAGAGCTGTTGCATTGTGCCACACAGATATTCCCCACACTTCACTACTATTTCAGATTCTTTGGAGCCTTTGCTAAAAATGAACCTGCACTGAAACCATCCTTACTTTGAAAGGAGCAAAAGTTCCTCTTCGTGATGGAGGAAATATCCAAATTGACATACCTTGCTGGATCTTGAATTTTCAAATGCCTTTTTTTGTTCATGAAGTTTAGGGCATCACTGCAATCAATATTTCAAAGCTTTATGTAGCTGCATCACTTGAGAAAGGGATATGTGGAGAGGGGAGGCAGATGAGAAGAAAAAAAAAGTGGAAGGAGGTGGAGAAGATTATAATTTTATCTGACTTTTTCAGTATATTCATTTTTGTGTTAGTGGCAGTTACTCTTCACAAAATATTGGACCTGAGTAAAAGGAAAAAGGAAAAAAGGTAATAGTTTTGTCTCCCACTTATTGAGTGGCTCTCCAGCCCTCCTGTACAGGAACTCCAGCACCTTAGCATAGTTGTGTTGGAGCTTCCTGCATAATTCATCATAAAAGAACATGAAGCATTCAGCAGTCAGCGCTCATTCAGAGATGTTCTGCATTACTAGCAGCACTGGTAAATATGCCTGCTCCATGCATAATTTACGGTTCACAGCAGAGATAGTTTTATGCTTCATAATAGGCTAGCTTTGATCCCTTAAATTTTGTTTGTTCAACTTAGGTGTTGGGTGCACAACAAAGACTTTAAAATCTCTTTCTTGCAGCGCTTGTTTCAACAATCATCATTTCCCCATCCCGTTAACAAGGTTGGAATTGTTTCTGACCCACTTTTGGGGAAATGAGCCTTCCTATAATGGATTTTGTGTGTAAGACTTTTTATTAGCCAATTCCCTCCACACACAACTTGAAGTAGAATGAAAATTGGTTTAGAAACCTTAGTATAGTCTATTCTGTGTTTCTGCTTAAAAAATTTATTGTTATTTCTTGTGACATATAGGAAGAAAATGTAGATAGACCTTGTGTTCTGTGAATCCCTCTTTTAATGCTGTGATACAGCTAGAGACTATATATAAATGTGTAAATGAATGTGTTGGAACTCATTGAGCTGATTTCATTCTTCAAATTCACTAAGTTCTTAAGGACAAAAAAAGAAAAAGCATTTTTAAATGTTTCCATTTCCAGCAATATTTCAAAACAAAATAGCAATCAACTATGCATTTCTAAATGAAAAATCTTCTTGTTGCTCTCTGCATTTTAAAGACTGTAAAGTTTGGGGATTTTTTTTAAACAGAATATCATTAGAATTGATGCGTTTCTGTGACATGTATCAATTTTTCATTTAAGCATTTTCTGATAAAGTTTGTTCTTTCATCTTTTTCCTGCTTGATGCAATATTCCCTGTCCTGTTCTCTGTTTTGTTTGGTTGGGTTTTTTCCCAGTGATTGCTATACTTGAACCTATTATCATTCTTTTTTTAAAAAAAGCCTTTTTGGCGCCCCAGCTATTTGAGCTATGAAATTTCATAATTGCTAAGTGGTTTTTATTTCTTCAGCAAACAGTAAGAAATGACCTTTTTGGACACTTGGAAACTAGGTCCCTTTTTACACATGTCAAATTAGGCATGTTAAAGGCTGATTAAAAGTTGCTTGTCACTGTTCAGACTTACTGTCATAAGTTCTTTCCCTCCAGTTTCAATTCTTTGCAGGTAGTTTGCCCAAAGGAATTATTTAAATATTCTCCCTGTCTGAAGTTCGATTTGTTTTTTTCTGTTTTTCTTCCCACTAGTTCAGTCTTTTGTACCTTGCTGCCTTGAATCAGATTCCAGTTGTGTAGTGTCATCTGCAAGGCATAGGTTTTAGTCCCTCCTTCCTTTCTGCTGTTACATTTTAGTGTTTTAAATGTTGAGGGGTTTTTTACATAATGTGGATTCTTGGCTATTTTTAATGATATTAAATTAAGCCTACATATACACTATACATTCAAGATGGAAAATGGGGTAGAGCAAGCTTTTTTACCATCCTTCTGACTTTTCTTCTGCAGTTGTGAATCTGTGTGTGATCACACACCAGCAAAGCTTTTTTTCTGACATTTTAGGATTGTGTTAGCTTAGAGAATGGACGCAGCTTTTCTACCTTGTCTTTAATAGCACAGTCACACTAGAAAAATCTACCTTTTACTGTTTTACCTCAATTTGCTATTTTAATACTTTTAGCTGAGTTATCTGTAAGTATATGGAGGAAAACAAATAAGAAACTTACTTTCTTGTCTAATTTTCTTGTCTGGCAGAGCTGGTAAATGTTGCTTGTAGCGGTGAGGGGAATAGTCAGCTTCTCATTGGAAAAGATATTGTGAGATGTCGTGATCTGTTTCATTAAATGTCTACGGTTCCTGTAATTGTGGAGCAAAAATTTGATTGAATCTCTTGCAATAGTTCCTGTGTCTGCACTTATTCTTGCAGAAATGCACGGGCTCCAAGGGCTTTCTGCAAGCACTGGTTTCGCCGAACATTTTTTTCCAATCTATTGGAGCAGGACTTCCCATATCCAAACAAATGTGATGTTGCTTTGGGGAGTCAGAGGGGTTGCTGGTTTTGTTGATTTTTTTTTTTTTTTTGGTTTGTTTTTCTTTTCTTTCTTCCCCATGATGCTGGCCTTCTGTATATGAAGCCTGAAGCAAGAGGATTTGTAACATCAGTAGTTAGAGCAGTCAAAAACAAGTGAATTTTCTGTATCATTGTGCTAGTTCTCAAGTATAGACCGGGATAGAACTTTTGGGCTTTTCCTTGCCCTTGTACCAGCATCTTAAGTGTGTTTGATGTGGCTTTTGGAACAGAAGAATCCGATTGCAGCAGCATTACAACATACAATTGTTTTTTCACATTTTCATTTGTATCTGAAAAAGAAAGCTCTTATCTCTTGCTGCTCTGTGACAAGTTTCATGTTGTTTGGTGTTGCATTTGTTTTCTTAATTGAAGCTCCAGGTTCTCTGAATTGCTGGATTATGTATTTTTTTTTTTTACCCAAATGGCACTGCATAAAAAATTGGAAATATTTATGCAAATCGAAAATCATAATTTTAGATGTTGGTTTTTTTCACCTTATTTTCATCTTTTCTTGGGACAGATTCATTTACTTTATTTTTTTTTTCTTGATAGTATTTTTGGATGGGGCTGTTCTACTTGTTTTAAAGTAAAGTGAGTCAAAAGAAAAATATTCTTTATGGTGTAGTGCAGGTCTACAAGAACTGTATGTAGAATGGTTCGTACTGAAAACATAAGGAGGGTCTAGTTTTGGGGATTTTTTTTATTCCCCTTTTATCCCAACACAATGCCATTAAAAGCTATTTTTACAGAGGACATCTTCTAAGGACCGATATATATATATATTCCTAGAATATAAGATTTCTTTGCATGGAGAACGTGATGCTCTAGCTACAGTGAATTTATAATTTGAAATAATTGCCAGAAGCAGTGTAAATAATGTTAGAGTTTTTCAGTGAAGCAGACACTGTAATGTTGGCTTTTTTTGGAGATCATAACAGTTACCTTGGTTTTGGTTTTTTTGTGATTTTTTGTTGTTGTTGTTGTTTTGCTTTGTTTTTTTTTCTGTGGATGCCCAGCGTCAGAATAATGTTTGACTAAAAAAGCAACCAATTATTCTTGGTGTTTTAAATATGTAAACTTCCTTGCTGAAATGTTATTGTAAGTTGTTTCTGTAAGTGAGCTTAGTGTAATATTTAAGAGAACTCTGGCTGAGTTTTGACTCATCTTTTGTAATCCCACTGCACTCTTATCCAGCCCCATGCATCTGTTTGCATATAAGTATTTCTTGCACACAAGAAATCACAGATATGTGGTTCAGTAATGATTTTCTTTCTTACAAGCTGGAATCAGAGAAACTCTTCCAAGCCCTCACGACCTGGGTTGCACTGATTCAGGTGTTTGCCATCCAGTCTGGAACAGCTGAAACCCAATCATTCCGCAGATTCAGTCCAGGGTCTGGCCAGCCTGACAGCTGAAGTGGTACAGGAGCACACAGGGTGAGGGGAGCAGCATTTGGCAAGGGAAGTAAATATCTAGAGGAGAGCAGCAGAGAGATTCTGGACTCTGTTGCCAGTGACAGAGGAAGGTGGATTTACCAATCCAGATCTCTCATACAGGAGGAGCATACTTGACAAAGGGCTTCAAGGCTACTGCTTTCCATGGCAGAAAGTGTAAGTCCTTAATAGGAGGATGTCTAAATCAGAGATGATTTAATTATATCAAATAATATATAATAATATATAATAATATATAGCAAATTAATTGAGAAGATCAGCTTGTCTTTTCTGCCCCTGATTTTTTTTTAGACATGGTTTATTTTACAGCAAGCTCCACTTCTAACTTTTGACTCATATTGGCATTGCTGTGCTGATAAATCCATTTTCATCATTCTGGGAGAACTGAAGAATGAAAAGTCCAACAAATGCTATAAGAAAGATTTATAAGTGCATGTAATAGCCTGTAATTCCATGGTGCTCAGGAGAACTTGTTCAGGCTTTTTATACAGTGCATGATGGTAAAAGATGTCTTCACTGCTATCATTCTTTCTGTTCCTTTGATTCTCAGAGTCGAGCAGAAGGAGCAACATCTAAAAGTGAGTAAAACAGCCCTTGAAAGCTAGGTTTTTACTAAGGGTTTGGAAAGAATTTGTTATGGAATTTCTGTACCTTTTCGAAGTGGGGATACATGATTATTGAAATTAAGATTAAAAAAGCAATATAATGATGTTACAGAGGACAATGATCTCTATTCCACATCTGCCTGGCCCAAAGGAGAGATATGGAAGATATACATGGGTAGTAGAATTTAACTTACCTCAGTCATTTAGTTGATGTGAATTTTTTTTTTCTTGTGGTTCTGTGAGAGAAACTCATGAAGATCAGTAAAAGTGATGGTAGCACTGTGAATGGGGGTATAGTGTGGAGATAGCTGTGCTTGCTGTAGGTCAGAAATGGAGAAACAGTCTAAATTAACCCTTGTAGGACTTGTCCTGTGGCCACTTTTCACTGCCTGTTTTGAAGAGAAAGCACTGAGCACTGGACTAAAGGGCTGAAAGGGAAAAAAATAAAAGAGACCAAGTGTGACAGATGCCTCAAGCCTGAGTATTGACTGAGAGGAGATTTGAATCATGGCCAAAGTCACCTTTTCTGCTGTTTCATGTGCTCTGTGCTCAGAGATGTAGAGCTTTGTGCACTCTTTTCAAGCTGTATTGCTTCATCACAGAAGATTCCCAGTACATCATCAGCTCCCCTTTCCAAATAAAACATTTTTCAAATCTTTATAATCTTAGCTAATTAATCCATGACAAAACCAGTAATTCTACTATGGCTGCAAAAGAATTTTGCATCAATAAACATGTAGATGTGTGTGGGTATAAAATCTGCAGTAACAGTGTTCACGAAGCACATTGTGTTCTAAGCACTTGCTCCTTTGCTTTGTCAGTGTTCATAAACAAGTGCACGGTCTTGAGAACACAGAAATCCTGATACTCAAAACAAAGGCACTTGGTGACTGGGATCAGTTCTTCTCTTGCCTTGCTCTCATATATGGTGTTTCAAGCAGGGATTCTGATAGCTCTGTGGAAGAATGCCAAGAATGAGATGCTTTGTGCAAACAGAAAGGGGAAAAAAATAGTTGAATGTAAGCAGGCAGCAAGACATAGAAATATACATGTTGCATTTTCTTCTCTGTAGGTTTAAAAACTAATACCAGCTGAGGGGGGAGGAATTAAAGACTTGTTTTGCTCAAATATAGGACAGGCTGTGACTGAAATTTGTTATGCTCATTCTGAAGACCTAAATTCAAGAACTGTTGTATGTTACGTATTTTCAAAACTTACCTTAAAATTCCTAAGTTCAGAAACTCCCATTTAATTTACGTTATCCACTTTGAAACACATTAATTCACTGTAATGCTCTTTCATTTCTTCACCTGAGAAATGCACTCTGCTGTCTGGAAGAACTCTTGTTATCTCAATCTGTTCAACAGATGTTAGTCATTGTGTCTCTTCCTCCCCTCTCCTGCCTTCCCCTGATATGCAAATATGGTCTTTGACATTTATATTTCCCTAATGGGAAAATATATTTCTCTGTTTAGGGTAGGTGTTGTAACTGTTTTTTTTTTTTTTTTTTTTAAATAAAATCTCTCTATTGAAGCTAGTATATCAGTTTTGTAAATTTTATCAGACGTCCTCCTCTGCCATGTAATTAATTCTTCACTGAGCGGGAGATTTATGTTTTATAAGCCCCTACATTTTAAAAATGAATCTGTAGTGTACTTTAAGGCATTTTGATTTGTGCTTGCTCTGTTTGCTTTTTCTTCTTATGAACAAACCCATCACCACTCAATTCTAATGAAATTAATACTGGCTAGAGCAGGCTGCAGGAAGAAGCCCATGAATGTTCCATGCATTTGTGGGACTCACAAACCACAAACTGACAGCTACCCAGTAAGAGACTAAATTGAGAAATCCTTCTTTTCTCTGCCTTTCCTAGTTGCAGGGCAGCATTTTTGTGAGTTTTTTGCAATATTTCATCCCTTGGGGTGATTAGGAAATGGCAGAGCTGTGACTGCCCCATGTGTTCCTTCCATGGGTGTTGCTGCTCCTGTCTGCTCAGAGCTGCTCACCCTCTCTGGCTGAATCATTGTCCTTCCTGCACCCCACTGCAGCAGATTTTCCTGAGCTCAGAGTTTCATTTTGGCCTGGGCAGGTGAGTGTGGCTGTGATTCAGGCAAGAACCCTGTGTGGACGTGTCAGCTGAGTTTCAGGCTTTTCCAGAGATCTGTGTCACCCAGCCAGCTGCACCTCAGCTGCACTGCCCCTTTTGTTTTATCTGCTGCAGGATCACTGCACAGCTGGGAGTCATCTTACAGGGCTGTAAAAATAGCAAGTTACCACTCCTGCCTGTTGGCCATGACAAAATAATGACAAGATTTAATCCTGAGAAATTGCATTTTTGTTCCAATTTATTATGTAAAATGCAGGAGGTGAATTAATGGCAGTGTGACCAGGAACAGAATTTTTGTCTGTCCTGCAGACTTGACCAGAACAGGCATTTTCTCAAGCACAAAGAGAGTTAAGTGATTTTTTTTTTTCTATTTTCTAGAAGACAGCATTATGTTAGGTACCAAATAACCTTTATAGTAATTCAGTAAATTATAAAATAAAAGGCTTCAACTAAAATATTTTTGCAGCCAAGTAAGGAATCTAGTCAACCATTACTGACATTGATTCACTGACCTAGAAAATTACTTTAATGCACATATCAATTTACTTGCTGATTTCTAACATTTCAGTGGATTGAAGGGAAAAAAAAAATTTGCAAAACTGTTATTGCTGAGAGCCCTCATGTATCACGTATTATAAAATTCACTACAATTTCCTGTACTAAATCAATTATAGACTTATTGTAGCCTCTTAGCTTAACCTTTTTTAATTTTTTCTAAGTTGAACTTAGATAATTTATGAGGGTATTTATATGGAGCTGATTAATTTGATTCTTTGCCTTTTGAATACAGTTAATTTAACTGTGATTCTCATTCCAGATCTGTAAGGGACTCTTTGTGCAAGAGGACATACCTAAATATGATTTTAAGGAAGACAAAAAAATTTCCTAAGAAAGATGCTATTTTCTAATTGAAAGTAATTGATGAATAAAGGTATTCTGTCAGCCTGTTGGACAGAAATTAGGCTTTTTTGTTTAAAAAAGACAAAGACTTCAGACCAGATGACACTGAAGCTAATGCTAATACTACTTGTGGAAATTCAGAAGTCACTTCTGAGTTCCTGGTTCTGCCACTGGCTTCCCACAAGTGCCCCTGTTCTGCCCCTTTTTTTTTTACTTTCTGAGGAGTCAGAATTTAATTGGTTCATGAGAGAGGAATAATGAATGCCTGTATCTAAAAATATGTTTCATGAATGCATAAAGTAAAGAAATTTGGAAAATGTTTTTTGGCTGATCCCTATTGTTAAACCAAATTATTACCTTTAAGAGCAGTAAGGGCCAGAATTTGAGGCAAATATGATATTTTTGTGTTGAAGCTTTTTTATTCATGGACAACTGGAAATGACAGACTCCATGTTGAATTCTCACAAATAAAAGGGATCCAAAGGTCACAATAAAAAAAGAAACACATCCTAGAATAAGAATTTAGAGATTTTGAATAAGAGACTGTTCCTACCACCCACTGCTAAAGTGAGGTCAAGTGATGAAAAAATAACATTTCAAAAAGCGGTTTTTGAGGACAGCTAGAGAATTCAGGAATATCATTTCCTTTAAATTACCATAGAATCATAGAAACAGAATGGTTTGGATTTGAAGGGACCTTAAAGTTCATCCAGTCCCAAACCCCTGCCATTGGCAGGGATGCTTTTCACTAGACCAGGTGGCTCAGAGCCCCACCCAGCCTGGCCTTGAACACTTCCAGGGACAGGGCATCCACAGCTTCCCTGGGCAGCCCCTTCCATACTTTCAATCAAGTTTTTGAAAATTTAAAGTGTACATGTCCTAAATCCCCTTAACAATTTCCATTGTAACAGTCTGTACAATCTGTTAGGGGCACGATGCTGAATTCAACTTGCATTTAGGCATTTCTAGATTTATATTGGCAGGGAAATAAAAGACCAGCATATGAAACTATCTTCCTAATTTTTATCTGTGTATTAACCTGAGGTTCACTAGCACAACAGGGGAAATTTAGGGGATGTTTTAAAGAGACCAGGTTTGTGTTTAGCTACATGTGAGGTGCATGACATTTGTAAATAACCCTCTTAGAGAGGACTGGAAAAAAATATAATCGTTATACAGCACCACGCTCAGCAAAGCCCAGCAGCTTTTTCCTGTCTCTGCTGCTACGTGGCAAACATCCAGATATCTGCTGTACTAACATTTTCTCCTGGGAGGAGATGAAGAGAAAAGGGTCCATAAGGTTTCCATTGGCCTAGACAACTGAAACATCTGCTAGATTCATGAGCAGCTTGCTGGCCTAAGTCATCAGGGAGAACTGCTGCAGATCAGCACTGCCATATCAATGGATATTTCATACACCACAGGGAGGAAAAGAGAAAGTCAGGAGGGTAAGTGATTTTTATTTCAAAGTACACCAAAGTCCAGTTTTGCATAGTGTGATATCTAAATTGCATTAAATCAGAGCCACATCCGCAACTGATCTGCACGCAGGACTCATTAGGGGAAGAGGTACATGAAATAATAGCAGGATCCAATCCTAATGTTCTAATATCTGCTAATAGAAACAATTCACCTAGTTCCCAGATGAAATTTGGCAAAAAGCAATCACCTGAGGAAACATTCTCTTCACTCAGAAGGTTGCACAGAAAATGTGTTTCTGAAATACAAATAGTGCTGTTGGAAGGGAAAGGGCCATTCTTTGTTGGGACACACAGAAGGGGAAAGAGCAAGCGTTGTAGCAACAAAGGGAGAGGGCAGAGTGGAATATGAATCCTTGTTTGGTGTAAACTGCCTTTCATTTTTGTAGGTCAAGCCTGGCTTCTGATGCCTAAAAGTTTAGTCTGGCCTAAGTAATTTTCTTGTTTATAATTTGGTGCTATTTAGGTTCAAAAAAGCTGCTAGGATTGTATAAAGCAGTTATTCTCCAGACCAATTCCTGGCTTTATTTTATTGTGTAAACCTAAAGGGAAGGCAACCCACCAAGTACAAAGTCAGTTTTAAAATGTTGTTTTGTACTTGAGCTTTCACGAGCTTAAACAGAGCTGTGATCTCCTCTGCACAAGAAAGAGTCAAACATCGAAGAAGGCAGATATCGACAGGGTGGGCAAAATCATCAGTAGTGAAAACTTTGTGAATATACAGATGATCAAAAGTGGAAAACACGTTATTAATCATTCTGACTTTTCCTTTGTGAGAATCAGAACTGCTTTCTTCAGGGAGAATTCCTGGCTGGCCAGGATGTGTTTAGGCATTGATCAACACAAGGTCATTAAGGGAAGTGCCTGTTCAGATCAAACCTCCTGCATGCACCATATTTCCCACCTCTAAGACAGCGTTTCTTTTGTGTGTTAAAACATAACTCTTTGCAATAGTTTTTATATTTGTGAAAGTGATTTTTTTTTTCCCAAAAATATGTTTAGCTTGTCCATATTTTGTTCCATTGACAGAATTCAAAGATCTGACTCCTTTATATTGATCCCCCATTTACTGCTAGGATAGTTTTATCAGTACTCTTTACAACTACAGAGTATTTCACTGAAAAAAAACCACCAATGATGTAGTAATCAGAACAAATAAGTCTCTGATCAAAATCTGTTTGTTTTCACCTTTGCTATTTTCCTCATTTACCTTTGATGATGACATGTCACCTGAAGCAAACTGAGCAGTGAAAGGTTCTTTGGTAGCAAAGATTTATTTAGTGCACTGGTGCAGTAACAGGTGATTCTTATTCAGACTTGTTTCCAAACTAGAGGTGGTAAGATCAGTGTTTAAATGCGCTGTTCTAGTCTAATTAAAATATACTGCAGTAAAAAGAAGTTAAATTCCCAGAAGCAAGCTGAGCTTTATTAGCAATTTTAGCCCTGTTCTTTGTTCCCCTCCCCTATGTGGGCACATATGCGTAAGTATGTACAAGTGACGTGTTTAATTATGTATTTTTTTAACAAGTACAAAGCTACTGTGTGAGCAAATACTAAGGCAAACCTAGAATAGTTTTGGTTTTCACTTTTGCTCTGCTGTTCAATACAGTGAAAGGTTCAGGATTCCATTTAAACACAGGAGGTGCCATTTGGTGAGTGAGCTCTTGCCATGCATATTTGCAACTAACAATGAGCACTGCAGTTATGGTGCATTTTGGGGCATCTCTGAATGCTTTTTTACATCACGAACATCCCAACTACAGCACTACTTGGAGCTGATTTGTATAGCAACCTCTTCTCTGTTTTTTAACTTCTCTTTGAATGACATTTCAGAAGTTGGTGAGACGAATTTGAAAGTGGAAAAGGTTTTAAACCTTCATTGTGTTCTGCTCAGGTAGAAAAAGTGGTCAAACAGACAACAAAGACCAGTAGGTATACAGTAAGAAAGTCCTTGCCAGGTGGGTTACCTGCATGTTGGACTTCAAATACCATAATTTGTCTTGAAGGATGAAGGAAGGAGGAAAAGTGTATTCTTGGAGAGATGTAAGTATATTTTCTTTTATAGAACTCAGTAGTTGGAAAGCTTAAGACAGCATTTTTTTCCAATAGATTTGAAATTTTTCACAAATGAGACGAAGGAAGTAATGAAAGAGATTGTAGCAAAATGAGGAGGGAAAAAATGAATCAAATCTACTGATACATGTTTTTATTCTTGGTCTAATTACCTTTCAGTGGAATGTCTGATTTGAACAAATGAAAACCAAAGTATTTTTTTTTAATTTTTCCTGAAGAAATTATTTTTCTTTTAATACTGTATGAAAAGTTAATATTATCAGCCCATCTTCTAGCCAAAATGTCTAGTAGTTTCCATCTTCTTTACACATTACTTATTTTCAATAAAAGTATTATTTTTCAAAGTATTTCCCCCCAGTATTAATGTTAAATGCTTTTACATATGGTCAGAGTGTTTCAAAGCAGGATGAAAATAGAGGACAATTGTGGGAAAGTCTGTGGTTGGGCTTCTGAATAACTGGGAGATTAGCAAAGGATATCTTTGTTATATATTAGAGATTAGGAATAGAAATATGGTGACAATGAGGCCCAGATCCTCAAAGAAAATAAACTGTCCAATTCCTTACTCTTCATGTTAGGACTGGATGCTGTCCTGCTTTTAGAGAAAAAGGACTTTTCAGTTGGTTAAGGCACAAAGAATTGAGCATAGTGCTTTAAAGTGACAAGTGGCACAAAGCTCTGAGTCGTATTTACAGTTATGAGAACCAGAAAATCCATCCGTGTGTTTAAACTTTTGTGGGAAGATGAGGTTCACTTCAATTATGTTTGGATTTGTAACTTCCTCAGAGTGGTGGAAGAGAATGCCTTTCAATAAATAATAACTGAATAAAATCACTGCATACTCTTCTTGATTCTCAAGCAAGTAATACCATGGTGATAGCCAAGAATAAGAAATAGTCACCTATGCAAGGTTCCTAGGAAACAGCACTCTTTGTGCTTCCTCCCCCTGCCCCCCATTGTCTCTCTCATACTTTTTCCTGTTTATCATTGTGGAATAATTTTGCTTTGGTATGTTTTTTGTTTTCCCCCCACCCCAGTTTATTTCTGCATTCTCTTTCACTATAATATGGTCCAAAATAATTATATTTTGAGTTAGCTGTTCGTTTGGAAACGTACACCTGAAACTCATGGAGTTAAGGACTGAAGAGGAAGCTTCTTCCTTTTCTGTTTTTGCTGTCTGACATGAATTCCATAGGCTGAAATCAGAGGCTGTACTGGTGCACTCTTGTCCTTTGCCTTTGCATTATTTTAGCATTGCTGAAACATTTTAAAAGGCTCAGTGACCTTGAATGCACAGTCTGGGGTCAACAGTTATTCTCTGCATTATCTCTCCTCTCTCTCTCCTGAACCTGTCATTCTGTACTAAGTTTCTGCAATGCTCTCATTAATTCCAGTGCTCTCTGCAAGAGGTTTTGTTACTGGAGTATGTAACAGTTATTAGAGAACACAATTTTATTTGGTTTGTTTGTGTCAGTTTTTAAATGATGTTTCTTCAGTGAACAAACAATTTTACAGCATAAATTCAAAAAGTATTTGCAATCCAGATCTGAGACTAAATTACTCCTATTTAAAACAGCAAGTTCAGAAAGGTGAATACATCAGTCAAGGACTCTGTGTATCAAATAATGCTCAGGCAAGTTTTTTGTTCTTTAAAAATGCTGTGTGAATGCAGTTTAACATGCAGGCACATTGCTGTATTTTCTTTTAGAATAAAGCAAAGCAGGCTCTTATGCATCAAGAGTTAAACAGTCTTTTGTTAATCTGTCATTGATATTTTTACCACGCTCTCAAGACTGTTTTAAAGGAAATTAAAAAATAGTCGAGTCAACAACTTGCATAGTTTATTCCTTCAGAATTTCCAGGACTCTAACCTTCAATCTGGTATCCATGCTGGCAAAACAGAGGAGCAGATTCATTCCCATTGCAAAGTCAGAAGAAGCACACAGCTGCACAGTAATGCAGATCTCTGTTTATGCCTGCTGAAATGCAGTTCACACTATCATTGCTCTTTAAATTAGGTAAAGACAAGCTAATAACACTTTGTCTCCTTGGAGAGATGTTTGCATTATTTCATATATAAATTAAGTGAGAAAGCCAGGAAAGTGATTCAGTATATTAGGTGTTTCATCATAATAGCTTTTTTCCCCCTAATGTTTTAGTTTCTTTACTAAGAAAGAAGCCAAAATTAATGTAGTCTGCCTACAGATGCAGGCTTCGATATGAAGTAGTAAGCTGCTTGCTCTCTCACCCAAATATTTACTTTTTTTTTAGGGCCTGGTCCCATTAAAATCAATATTTGGAATAAGACTGTTTTGAAAAACAATTGCTCAAGTTTGTTTTGTTGTTGTTGTGGGGGGGGGGGGTGTTTTTTGGGTTTATGGAGGTTTTTTTTTGTTTTTTTGGTTTTTTTTTGTTTTGTTTTTGGTTTTTTGTTTGTGGGTTTTTTGGTTGTTTTTTTTGTTTTCTTTTTTTTTTTTTTGTTTCCTTTGCTAAACCTTTGCATTTTTATGGGCTCTGGTTTTGGCTGACACCATGCTATAGAGGTATCAAATAAAAAGCCCATGGCTTTGTGGTTCCATGCAAGACTGAAAAGGATAAATCTCTGTTATAGAACTGTAGACTCTACTTTTTCCCTAGACATGCCGATAAACTTAATTTACCTCATGGGGACACTGGTCTGCCAGGTTCTCAAAAGTAGAGCCAATGTGGCAAAACATTAATAATTCACTGCTGTATCACTCCCCTCTTTTCCAAGCCATCTTCTCTACCCAAAACCATTTCTTTTTGTGACTTT
The DNA here is from genome assembly GCF_963662255.1 of Cinclus cinclus. Lineage (NCBI taxonomy): Eukaryota > Metazoa > Chordata > Aves > Passeriformes > Cinclidae > Cinclus > Cinclus cinclus. The sequence goes on along the minus strand of NC_085047.1, from coordinate 6,533,639 downwards.
CTGCACTGATACTGTGAAATTCTCTTCATTTTTGGCATAGCTGTTCACTTTACAAAAAGAAGCCTTTGCAGAAACAAAAGAGAGGATTATGTTTACTCAGTGTTTTCTCACAGCCACCTAGTCACATTTATAATTAGCCTGGTTAATTGATTAGAATGCATCACCTAAGCACTAAGTGGAAGTGTTGAACTCAATAAAGAGCTTTCATTGTCATTGCAAAAAGTAAAAAAACAAAAACAAAAAAAAAAAAAAAAACAAACAAAAAACCCCCACTAATAGCAAACCTACAAAACCAAGCTAAAACCTAACCCAAATGTAAACAAAAAACCATGAGATGAACTCACATGATGAATGTTTACAAACTGGACCAAATAATACTTATTCAACACAGACTTGTCACATACTGAGATAAAAATCAGTATTAAATGTAAAAGAAGTTTAGCAGTGATTTCTGGGGGGAACTTTTCTTGACAGGAAGCAGCTTGTGGCTAATGAGATATAAGTATTGGTCCTCCACACAGCATTGCAGAAACAACCTGTGGCAGAATATACTTAACCATAACTCCATCTAGTTCCAAAAGTTTAAATAGTGTTGCTAATAAAGGTGCTAAAATAAGTAGAGGGGCTGGGATGCAAAATTATGACAATTATGTCTTGATGGAACTGCCTTTCTGCAGAAATACCATTGCTTGTTGTAATTTACCTTTGCATAACCTTGTAGGGTTTTTTTCTTTTCAGATGCAAGGAAATTAATAATGTGGGCCATCAGTATAATTTTTTAAACTCTTTATTAGTGTACTCCATAAAGGCAGTGAAATTGTTTGTTCTCCCTTTAGATTTTATATGTAATTTTATATACTGTAGTGGATATATAAATATATTTGTGTATTTGATTGACTTGACCTTCTGATGGAGGCTAGAAATGTCATTAATTCCCAGTCATTTGTTGGGAGGAAGGTAAGTAAGTTGGATGGGTAGCTCTGTCTTTAGGATGGGCAGCATCTGAGTCATATTCATTATCTCAATTATACCTGTCAATCACCTCAGTTAATAGTAAAGTGGGAAATAAATTGTACTGAACTTACCTAAAAAGCTGTGTTCAGTGCAGTGAAGCATAGGGATGTATAAATAGGAGCTACAGGAGGAGAACTGGAAGGGTGTGTGAGGAAAAATACCAGCCCCATGCTAAACCTTCAGTCACACCTGTGTCAGAGCCTGGGGCCGAGGGACTCTTAAATGTGCAAACAGGAGCACCAAAAACTGGCAGAGAAGTGGCATCACCTTTGCATTTTTCTGCCTTCTCTGTCTGCATCAGAGGGGCTTCCAGGTCTGGGCTGCACACTTCAGAAAGAGGGCATGGAGAAGAGCCACAGACTAATTAAAGGATGAGAAAAATGCAATTTCTGCAGAAAGACTTAGGAGTTCAATTTACTTAGATTATCAAAAAGAAGGTTAATGGGTGATATGATCACAGTGTCTGAGTGCCTACAAGAGAAATTTGATAAGAGAGGGCTCTTCAGAGCAGGGGAAAAAATACAAGAGCCAGTGGAAGCTGGATGCTACAGCAAGACAAATTCAGAGCAGGAGAAAATATTGTGATTTTGTTTGAACAATGATGTCTGTTGCTCTCCGAAATAAGTTGCTAAATTTTCCATTACTGGACTTGTTAAGTCAAGGTGGAATGCTTTTGTTAGAGGACATTAACAGAAACAATGCCTTTCCCACAAAATATTGTCAGTTCCTCAAGAACCAGAAGGCATCTTTAGTGGCATAAACCACTTCTTTGCCACTTCTACTGCAAGAAAAGGACAGGACACTGATGCTTTCTTTAATGTTCACCTGTTTCATAAAGGGCTTTACAACCTTCTCCTGTCCTTTCAGCCCTACTTCAGTATCCCAAATTATATGCAAAGAGTAAAGTATATCTCATAAGGTTTGGGTTTTTTTTTTCTTAGTTTTCCCACCACATGCTAATATTTTTGTCTTCATTAAGAGGTGTGCAGTACCCATTCATTTGGACTTGCTTTTGTATAGTTTTCTCTGTCCTGCAAAGGCTCTCTTCTTTCTACTCAGGCTGTTTTCCATGTCATTTTTTTTTTCTCATTTTCTTTGTGCCTCTTTCTCCAGTCCAAATTTCCCATGAAGCTCTGTGCATCTTCTCCAAAACCATGCAGATTCTCTGTTGGCAAGAGATAAGACAAATGTCTTGGTCTTATTTTTATATTCTAAATTAATTCTTGTTTCCAAATCATCAGCTATCTCTAGGGTGGCCAGAAAAAAGAAAATTCTTCTGACCTATTCACTTTATGGCATCCATTGTTTCCATTTATGTGGTTGATCAGAATAGTTTACTTCCTGGCCAGAGATGAGTCTGTGACTGGTTAACAAATGACAGAGTGCATGTACACCTTCATGATAAGAGCTGTAATATCAGACAGAGAATACAGGGAAATTGTGGGGAGATCTCCTAAACTGTGTTAATAGGGTCCTGAATCATTACAGCAGGTTCTCTATTAAACTACCTCCCATTCCAGTTCTTTAATGCAAGTGACAGATTTCACTGTGCTAATCTCTGCACTAGGTTCTGTTTAATGCTTCTTGTAGGCAGAAAGTGTTTTAGCCCACATAGCCTCCTATTCACAGCTCATGCTTTAGAAGGTTATTTCTTTGGTAAGTTGCCTGTAATTTAGTGGAAGTAATAACAGGCTGTGTGCATTTTTCTGGATTAAAAACTTCTAATTTAAATGATAAGCAATTTATGCAGTATCTTGAGGTTCCTTGACACGCTGGAATTGAAAGAGGAGAAATGGAAGAAAATTATGAATATTTTCTGTTTTCTTTTTTTTTTTATCCTTGTTTATGATTTTTCTCTCATCATATATTTCTCAATGTGTGGTTTTCAAGAAGTAGGGTTTGATTAATGAAGTGTCAGATACAGAGGATGTCATGAGAATTTTGGCATTTATTATTTGCAGCATGTAAATTAGCTATGGTATTTTTAGTATCCCTTGTTTTCTTATTTACTATATCTGTTATCCTGTTGATAGTAAATACCGTCTTGGAGTGAATACCAGTACATGGTAAATCTTGATCTTTAGACAGCTGTAGTTGTTATTTATACAAAAATTATGGCAGTTATCAGATCTGCATTTTGATGGAAATATTTTATTTATTTTACTGCATGTTGAAGGCCATTTGGATTATTTTACGTAGGCAAATCAAAATCTGGCTAGAATTATGTTTTTGACAATATCAGTAGGTCAAATAGAAGTTCAGTTGTTAATATTTTATTTAATATTTCTTTACTCTAGTCATCTGCAAACCTGTACCCCGGATAATAGACTTTCATATTATCCTGTTTTTGTATAGAAGACATGCCTCACTCAGTTAACCTAGTTGGGGACAAGTGTGATGAGAGCCACTAAAATAGGGTGTTTCTCTGAAGGTTGTATGCTGGGTTTGTGATTCTGTATTGTATCATTAATGGATATTGTATAAATTATTTCCGTGATGCGCTGGTGACACATCTATGAACTTGCTCCCTCCTGTAGGACTGAAGAGAGGTTTTTAATTTCTGACACATCCCACTTGAGTGTCAGTCTTGGCATTATACTTCTTACACAAGCATCTCTCCCTACGCTTCAGTGCTTCTTTTAATAGAACCTATTATTATATAAAAGTATAAAACGAGGAGAAGAAGAAAGAAGCATCTATTTAATTTGGAGTATTAGGTTGTCTTTCTTTTGCATTCTTAAATAAATATCTCCTAGATAGCAATCAAATGTTCAACAATAGACCTTGCTTATTATTAAAGGTTTTTTTCTTTTCCCCACCCATGTTAAAATACACTTGCAGGTTTTTTCTGTGCTCCCCTCTTGCAGCCCTGTCTGTCAAAATGTGTTGTGCTGTCTGACAAGGGTTGTGCCATCCTCACACTACATCAACACTTTAGCCTAACTATGCCTCGTTATTCAAGAACCTGACTGATAATACTCCTGCCTTCCATAGAGGCATTTGGAAATCTTCCCAGTGACTTTTCAGCAAGCACTTAATGCGACTCATAATGCTCTGGGGTAGAACCACAGAGGTAAAAGAGACCTACTACATCATCTCTTGCATTTTCATATGACATCAGGTTATACTCCCCCAACAGAGCATGCGTCAAGTATAAGATTAACACTACATTTGCTCTCCAACAACTTTCCAAACCTGACACAGAAAGCAGCATCCTGAGAGACCTTTAAAACGTATTAAAAAGAAACAGGGAGTCAAGGTTGCCCCATCCCTCTGTGTTAAAAACTTTGTGGATTTTTATGTTATGCTTTCAGTGATGTTTTCAACAATGATTTAACTGTATAGCCTGCACTGAGTTGTCTTTGGTATGTCTGAGGAGACAAAACTGTAGAGTATTTCTTTGGAACTAAATAGTATGACCTACCGAGGGGGAAAAGAGGGGGGGAAGCTCTTATTTCTTAATTTGTCATGTTTCTCAGATACAGGGAATATACTGTAAATGCAGATTTTAAAAATGAGTTGTACTACCTTTCTTTGGTCAGACTAGACCACACTGTATTCCAGGTCTGTCATCTGTGGGAAGCTGCTGAAATAAATTCAAACCTGCAACTTCAATATTTTCTTTTTTTTTTTTCCCTCCTATTCTCTTCCTTTCTGCATCCCCTCCCTCCCTCCTCAGGCAGCCAAGGGCAGTTCCCACTGACACAGAACGTCACAGTTGTTGAAGGGGGAACAGCAAATTTGACCTGCAGGGTCGATCAAAATGATAACACCTCCCTCCAGTGGTCAAATCCAGCTCAACAGACACTGTACTTCGATGACAAGAAAGGTAAAGTATTTCCTGAACTCATGCTTCTGCACTGCTTTTTATAAGAAAGAAATATTTAAAACCATTTCTCCTTAATACTCTGATGTGAATGTATTCCATATATCTTCTAGGAATAGGTGTCTTCCGTTATAATTATTATTATTTTTTTACTGGGGCTGACTGAAATGCTCTCTTGCCTATTCTATTCTATTCTATTCTATTCTATTCTATTCTATTCTATTCTATTCTATTCTATTCTATTCTATTCTATTCTATTCTATTCTATTCATAGGATTTGAAGGGATTATTGTAAGATAATTTGGAAAATATTGTTGCAAAATATCTTGGAAGAGAATTTATGAGTGGCAAGAGGAGTAGCAGCCCATAAAACTCGTGCCTTGTTCATATTTATGTGTATGCATAAATATATATTCTATATATTTGTAAATTTATGTATATAATCTCACAGTTTGCCACTAGTGCATAGCACTCTGGTTGTTGGTGCAGTGCACAGTTGCTGTGGTATCTGTTCTCAACAGCTAATGAAAATGCTTGGATTTTGTGTCCTGATGTTTCCAATGTATCCATGCACAGGTGGTTTTTTTTATATATTTTAGTTAAATTAGACGAGAAAAAGAGACCAGAAAACACCCATTCCTTACAAAAATAAGGGCATTAATGTGCAGTGTTATATATTTGTAGACACTGATTTGAACTGAAAAAGCATTGCATTTTGCATAATAGAAAGTTAACATAAAGATTACATAGATACTGTTAAGAAATTAAAGTTAGGAGTAATAAATTCATCACTTGGCTTTAAAAAAATGTAAAAGTTTTGGTGTCGATTTCAGTAGTACTAAAATTCAGCAGTTATACTTAATTCCAGTGCTTGAATTTATTTTGAAAGGTGCTACATACTCTAGAACATATTTTAACAAGTGGAGTTATTACTCTACTCAAAATTGAAGAACTGCTGTCCAAATGCTGTGCTGAATGATTACAAGAGTTTAAAACACCTTGTAGGACTGAAAATGCTTTTTGGATCTGTGCACTTCAATAAAAGAGAATCTAAAACCTGTCATTTTATACCTGCAGAAGCTGCAATCAAAATATGTTTTTTTTACTATTAATATAATAGCTGAATAGAATCTCTTGATGGTGTTGAAGTGGTTCCTTTCTCTTTTATCTAATTTCCTGTAGCGTGTAATCATTTGATTTGCAATTTCTTTGAAATCATAAGTACCTTTTGAATGTAGGATTGAAGATGAGAGGTTTATAAGGTGAAAACTTTGCAGCTCTAAGTCCTGTGCTGTCACCTTTGTCCACATGCACCCCTTCATTTTAGCTGTAATCATTAGTGATTTGGGGTGGTTAAGTAATGTCTGCAAAACTAAAAGCAGAGAGAGACCTTGTCTGCTGATAAGGCACATTAATACTCAGAAAATCTATCTCTTTTCTAAAATAAGTGACATCTTAAAGGATGCTGAGAAAAACTTGTGAGGGCTGCAAATACATTAATTTGAGCATTGGAGCCATTTTGGTGTGAACTGAGTTTTCTGTGTGCTTTAGCAAAATCTCTATTTTTAAAACAAATAATTGAAGCTTGTATTACTTTTTAATAGAATGAATTAAAGCCACAGGATTTGAATGGCATGCAGAGTAGTAAGTACTAGAAGCAATTTATATTCCCCACAAGAAATGTGGAGAGCTCAAGTGTGTAAATTTAAGGGACTGCAGTCTTTATTGAACTTTTAGCTTGTCCCAAGACTTGAAGGAGTTTTGATGATTAATTTTATGGAAGAATTACTATGCATCTATCACACATGAAAATGTCTTCATGTGGTGAAGAAAAACTTCAGATCCTTTAGCTGAATATATTAGGTCTTATGTTAGCAGCAGTTTGTACTCTGTGATATTTCCAGTCTCAAGTATACTGAGGGGGGTGAGCAGTACATCCAGTTCCTGCATGGAAAACATTCTTCTACTTCTGAAAGTGAAGTTACAGCTTTCACTGGCAATTTTTCCTGTTTGTATATGTATGGGTTTCTGTGAGAAAGAAAGACATTTCCTTCACATGCTTCTGATGCTTGCTCTATTGAGCCAAAATGGCGGGAGATATTTATGAGTGGCTTTGTCAGGAAATGATGGCAAGTGAAACTGTAAAGGCTTCCCCTTTTTTTTTTTTCTCTCCTCATTTCCCACTTCTCCCAGCCAGGCATACAATTTGGCTATAAAAAAGCAGCTCTCTACTAGACCCAGTCATTGCATTTGATTTATTGGCAGCAGTGCCTCTGCCAGAGTCTATTCAAACCTGTCTCTTATTGTTAGCCAAAACCAACCTCCAGGTCTTACTCATCCTTTCAACACCATGAACATTGCTTTTTAATAGCTGTGTTTCTCAAACCCTGAAAATTAATGGAAGCTTGAATAGCAATGGAGTTATGTTCTGTGTAGAAAACAGAAGCTTAGACAAGCAGTATCCCCAGCAGCCTTTATATCCATCAGAGCTGAGTAACTCTGGGAGTTGTCATGTTCAGAAATAAATCAAATTTGCTTACTTTGAACTTCACTTCCCCTCACTAAGGTTATTTTCTATTTATATGAATGGCACACGTACGAGTGAGAGTGTATTTCTTTCATGTCTGGAAGAATAAAACAAATTCAAGAAACCTTTCTTTTTGATAGCTATATATTTTAATAATTAGGAGAGAGCCAAATAGTAAAATGAAGGAACATGCAATGTAAGTTTCAAAAGAGGGTTGAGAGTCCAGTAGAATATGAGGGAGGTGAGAGCTGTCAGAATATGTAATAATTAAGGTTAGAAAAGGCCTTTAAGATAATCAGGTCCAACCACTGACCTTAGGACCACCACCATATGGCAGAAAAGGTGCCAAAACTAGAGGAAATTGTTCATGAAGTAAAAAGCTCTTCCCTGCTGGATTGCCCTTGGCAAGACCCCTTCCATGCTCACGCTTCTTTCTCAAGCAAGTTGGTTCCCCTGTCTTGCAAAGCCATTTTCTGACCAGAATAGACCTTCTTGTGAAAAAGGAAAATAGATTCAGTCACCCGGAAGGAAGGTGCCCTTCAAATTCCTGTGCCTTTCCACAAGGGGTTAATTATTAGTCTTCAGTTTATTAAAAATGGATGACATATATATTATGAAAGTCACATTCATGTAACTTTGCATTCTTCTGAGCTGTGATGTAATCATTGACATTGAAGTTAGGAGTCGTTCTTCCTTTTCTGTTCCAGACATTCAAAAGTGCAGAAGTGCAATGAGCCAAACACTAACACCAAAACCACATTATTGAAATTACTCTTCTGCTTCCCCTCACTTACTGCTTTGGCCACCTCTTTCTAAGGACAGATTTTTCTCATTTTGGAGGATTGCGTGGCTGGTAAAAAGCACTTCCACCTCCAGCCTTCACATCAGTTTAATATTTATTTATTATTTATGAAGGAGTCAAGGACTATTTTTGACTTGGGACATTTCTGGCACTATACAGCCTTACTATTGGCCTATACAGCCTTCAAATGATGCAGACAAAAAAATCAGGAGAGCCCTGTTTCAGAAAAGGCAACACGGAATTTAGTGGATGTAAAATCACAGTTGAGAGGTTGTTTCCAGGATTTCATCACTTGTAGTACATCTGTTTTGTTTTTGCTGTAAATTTAGGCCTAAAATGTGTTTGAATCATTGTGGTAATAGGAATAGGGAGGAGAAAGAAATCATATTTTCCTACAGGAAATTAAGTTGTAGCTTTATTTTATCTAACCAAGGTGAAACTGTAGCTTCTCTCCAACTCTTTTTTGACACTGAAATATTTTAGGATTTGAAATAACGTTGTATTCATTATTATTCTAGCACAGAGCGGCTAAAATGCACGAAGATATAAATGTTTGAGCTGGTGGACTTGGTCTCACTGATGATCTGTCTCCTTGTGGTCCATTTTGGTACTTCTATCTTTTTCTGGTTCCTCTACCTCAGAGATTCAAGGGCACTGTATATCAATAATATTTTTAATTATTTCTCTTTCATTTAAAACATCAAACCTTTACGAGCCAGTAAAAATGCTGTACTGAATAAGTGGATGCATGCTCCTAAACGTTAATAATCTTAACAACCTTACCTTGGTCTCCCACCCCTGTGTCCCCCAAGAGAATTTTAAAGACTGTGTCTTCTCAAAAAATAGGAATTCACAACTCACCCTAAGGAAGTTCAGATTCTCTGGAAACAAATGCAAATTGCATGCTGCACTTGAAATGAGTTTTCCCTACACAATTTTCAATTAAAATGAATAATTGCCATAGAAACCTCCATATCACTTTATGCACCCAAGTACCTATAATTGCATAGCTGCCTTTGGAAGAAGTACAATGTGCAACAGTGTAGAACTGGCAGATATTATTTTAAATTAATATAGGTTATTTTAGTTTATCTTCACTGGTGTCACTTCTTAAGGGTTTTGAGTGGGCAATAAACGTGGAGAGACATAAATATGAATGCAGAGCTATAAGGAAAAGGCCACAGCATGGAAACATAGAGATATTTGATAAAGAAAAGACTGAAAAGAACCTTTATGCAACTTACTATAGCAGCCATCTTCTCATATTCCCATGCAGTAGGAAATACAGATAAATATGGAGCAGGATATTGAGTTATAAAGGAGGAGTGTACAACTACACAATGGCTGTCGCTATCAAAGGTGTTTCATCTCCTCAGTATAAAAATGTGTAATTGGACTATCAAAAGGAAGAGAACCTGTACCTGGTGTGTACATACCTAACAGTTTTGCTCAGTCAAGCAAGTGTAAAATACCTGCTCTCCACCTTAACAGCGAAGTTTGCAGGTCTGTTAGTAAAACAAGGGTGTGTTGACATTCTGTGATAAGTTTGCCACAAAACTTATCACAGATTTTGATGAGACATGTGCCTGATGCTAAGCATAGATGGCTACATGTCCCCTGTGCTTTCATCAAGTGGCAGCACTTTCATGTCTTACTGAAAAATTAGAAAGGATATTCCAGCCTCAGAATTATTCATCCCTCAGCAGCAGAATATGTTTCTTTAGATGACCTTTGATTTTTCACGTGTAAGTGTGCGTGGCATTTATGTAGCTCCCTATCATGTCAGAAGCTTTCAGAGACAGAGATGCACTAGGCAAGGGTTGTGAGAGGGCACTGCTCTTGCAAGGCTCTCCAGAGCTTCCTGATAGGCACAGTGCCTCAGGTGATCTGCTGGGAGCACGTTTGGATACAGCAGCAGCCCATGAGGTTCAGCATTTGCTCCCTCTCAGGGCTGGCAATATTGTGTTGAATCTTGCATGTCAGTTTAAAGAGTTTAGGCTGGGTCTCTAGTCAAGCCATCGTGACTATTGGGATGCCCACCTGTGCTATCAGCACCATGAAAACAACTCCTGACCTTTTTCTTTCTCAATAGAAAGATTTTTTTATTATTATTATTATTTTGTTTCAATAGAAAGAGGGAGATGGAAATTCACCGTGTACAAGGCATGAGATTTTAGTTCCAGTGTCATGTATGCCAGTTCAGAAGGATTCATTAGTGCAGAAATTTTTTTTTTTTTTTACTCTAGCACTGAAGTGGTGATTGACTTGTCATCCAGAAGGCTGGTCCTTTCAGGTATGAAAATCCTGTCTTTTTCATGTTATAGATACAGAGCTCCATCCTAGTTAGCTGTATTTATCCTTTTAGCTTGTTTTGTGGCAGCCAGGCTCTGATTGTTGAATTTAAGTATAAACCAAATTTATTCCATTCTCTGATGTTACAGCCTCGGATTCTAATCTGCATGAACAAGCAGAGGTACTTGTGAGTTAAAAAAATAATTTGAGGATATTTCTGACTGGGCAAATGGTGAACTTGCCTCTTGTAGACATTTAATGATTCTAGTAAGCAGGTGAATTAAGGATGTAGGTGAGCATGAAGACAAAAGGAATTGGCTTGTACAAAACATGAGTCAGAGAAGCGAAGAAAATAATGTTTCTTTTTGCAGTAGAAAGGAAAGTAGAACACACATGGTTTAAATTAGTTATGCAAGACAGGGAGTCAGACTGTATTGGTAGGAGGTGGAAGAACCTTGGCATTTAGGTAATGTGAAATTGAATAGCAATGATGAATGGACTTGGGTACCCACCTTCACATGCTCTGTTTCCTGTTACATAATTGAATGGAGATGGTATCAAACAGCAGATGATGACCAAGTTTACCCTATCCTAGGGTACACATAGAAATTAGGGATTCACTGTTACTTAGAGTTAATAGACCCTTTCAAGGAGAGAATGCCTTGTAGACAAACTGTGAAGTAGCATGAAAAGCAACGGGAAAAATGCAAGAAAACTATTCAGATAATCACTTAAGGGTTATTTTACAGCCAGATAAGTTTGGGAGAAGTTATACAGAGGGGAAGGATTTTATTTTATCTTCTTTTTTTTTTCCTCCGTGACCTGAATAGCAATAGTTTGTAAATGCTTTATAATATTTCTGAATTTTCTAGTACTTTAAAAAAAAATGTGTGGGGTAGAAATATGATTTCCACAAACAAGCTTTCCATAAAGATCTTTTAGAGTAGTCATTCCAGTATATGTAGTTGAGTGCATTGGTCAGATCGATTGATTTCACAACTATGCCAAATATCAGTAGCTGTCTGGCCAGCTCTTATCTTTCCTTGAGACCCACAGTATGACACACAGGGACAGATAACCTGGTTTAAGTTATTCGGCTGCAATTTTGTTTCTTACTATTGGGTTCTTGCTCTCAGACACTCCACTGAAAAGGGATAGGGGAGAGAATCAAAAGGGCAAAACCAAGAAAAACTTACAGATCAAGGTTAAGAGATTTTAGTAAGTGTAGGAAATAGGAAAAAATAGTTCAAAGTAGTGGAAAGGCAGTCACTCACCCCATTCCACCAGCTGTGTGGCGCACCAGCCAGTCTCCAAGCAATCCCTACTTGGGCAAAACAACTCCCAAGGTTTTTATTGCTGTATTTTATGGAATATTCCGTGGTCAGACTGGGTCAGCAGTTCCTGGCTGTGTACCTTCCCAACCTCTTGGCCGCCTGCAGCCTTCTTGCTGTGGGTGCAGAGTGAAAAACAGAGAAGGCCTTGACACTGCCCAGCGATATTTAGTGCATGATTTATTTTCCACACTGTTTTGGTCATGAACCCAAAACACAGCACTGTACGGGCTGCTCTGAAGAAAATTAATTCCTTCCCTACCAAACCCCATACAGCTTCCCTCTAGTTCATAGATAGGAAACAAGCTTAAATAAGTTTGGGTGGTAGCTCCTTAGTGCTCTGGCAAGGGAAAGAAGCTGTCTTAGAGCTTTTGAGTTCAAGTGCCTCATTTTATCCTTAAACCCCACGTTTTAAAACAGGTTGCCACTTTTGAAACCCAGAATGCTTGTGTCTATGCATCTTAAAAAAGATAACGTGATAAAATAAAAGGGACCAGGAGTCTGTTAAAATGTCTTGACAGTTATTGTCCGGATGAGTATGAAAATTATATTTTAAAAATGTATTACAATGCATTAGAATATTATTATTTCATTGCAATAAATTAGTAGAACTACTCCCACTTACAGCATTTACTTTTCCATTTCTTAGCAGAATTAGGGGAGTAAATGGCCGTATTGTAGAAATGGTTAGAAAGTGTAGGAGTTTGCATTATATTCTGCTGAAGTGTGGGTATGTGCAGAAATTGAGTTTACCAGCACTCAAGCTAAATGGAGAATGAAGCTGATACATTGGAATATGATGAATTGAAGCAGTAGTTGTGATGACACTGCTAAGATTACTCTGTAATGAAGTTTCATGATGCTCAGGCTGCTGGCTATTTTTGTTTTAAATGGCAAAGAATCTTTTACAAGTGAGAATTCCTTTCTTGGGGGGGGCGGGGGGGGAAAGATGAAAAGAGGTGCAAAGACAAATTTCATGTATCTGCCCTTTCTGCACTAGTTGTTTACGTGGATGAGCCAAACTTCCTGAGATTTCTGAAGAAAACGGGCCTGTTACATTAAATTCGGAACCCGTTGGGGTTTTTTCAGACAACTCTTAGAGCAAATGATAGAGAGGAGCAATTTGAGTGCAGAGAAGGGCAAGTGGGACAATACACGGGCGATGATAAGCGGTAGATCCCAGAGCAGTGGGGTTCAGCACTGTACATCATAGGAAAGGTGAAGGCAGGCAGAAAAAAGACATTTTGTTTCTAATCAGGGCCATGGCAAACAATGTTCCTTAGGGAAGGTGAAGGTTATTTTTTTGGAAAAACTAGGTGACAGGTAAGAGTGCTGATTGTTATATCACAGGGTGTTCAGTACAATGGAGTCACAGGAGTAAGAGAGTCACCAGACAGGCCAGAACCTGAATGTTTTGTCATATAAGTGATTGTTAAATCCAAGAAAACTCAGCTATGGAGAACAGAAAGAACTTACTTCGCTGTGGATAACTGATATTTGCAGCTCTGGTGAAAATTATGCTTCTCAGAGGAAAACAGCGGCATTGGAAAATGTTGAAGTGCAAACATCTAGAAACGGTATACCAGTATATAAATGAATGGCTTTAGGATCAAAGCATGAGAATGTTTATGATTAAAAGGGAAAGACAATCATGGAACATTCAGATATTCCCCAGACAAAAATGTGTGATATTGGATATAGAAATAAGAAAAAATCCACACAGTGAGTGTAGTCATGACTTTGCATCTGGAGGACGAAACTCTTCCAAGGGCAAAGCAGAAACTCCTGAAAACATGACAGTATCTGTGTGGCACAGTGCCATGAGGAGACATCTGAGCTAGCTAAGATATTGCAGACAGGTCTGTCCAAATTCCACAGGGCTTCGCCAAGCAAATTAGATCAGCTGAAAACAACATTTCTAGGATGGTTTATAAACATGGGTGTAATTTAACACATTTAAAGTTTAAGATTCTGCACCACTCTGGATAGTGGTAGTGGAAGCAGTCAGTCAAAAGCTGACTCTGAAATGAAATGCAGTATAATCTCAGCAGCCATACACTAACAGCAGGTGGTACAGTCACTGCCATTCCAGCTGCTTTTAGAAGGGTTAATGTGGAGATTAACTATCAGTCAGTAAATGCTGGAGGAATAAAAACACAGCAGGTCAAGGAGAAATGTAGTTCAGAAAAGCATTCAACAACATATTTTTAGAGAATTACCCAAGTGGATGGAAAAGAACTCTAAAGGATATGACTGAAGGACAGTGACTGCCAGCTAGGGAAATAGTAATGGAATAGGAAAAGCCTCTTCTATCAGCATGGTTCAGAATTCCCACTCTGCCGTACCTGGGCCTGAGACAACTGGATTGATTCCAAACCCACCCCGAGCTTGGTTTGATAACAGAGTTGTACCTGTATGCTCCAGCCCTGTGCCCCCTGAAGTTACTGCCTCTCTGAGGAGATGGAGGCTTGCCAGCTTGTGGAAACCTTTCCATCTTGATCAGACAAATAGGGTAGAGACGTCCCAGGGATGTTCTGTCCCCACAACGTTGAATTAGCAGGGTTTAGGAGGCTCAGGGAGATAAATCCTCTACAGGTTAGAGCTGGCTGGAATACAGTGAGGGTGAACATCTCTGTGGCAGACTTGTCTCTGCACACTTAGCAAGGGTGAAGAGCTCGGGTCACTTTTCACCGGGTACGTTAAGTATATGTGTAATATATACACTAAAACAAATTTGTAGAAAGTGTGTACTAAATCTAAGTGAAATTTTTTAATGTCTCCTGTGTATTAGATTCACAGCTTATCACGTGAATAAAAATTCTGCTCTGTTACCAAAAGAGAATAACATATTTAAATTTCCATCAGCAGTGGGAAATGAATTAAAGGCAATTTTTACCAAATCTAACATCAGATGTTGTGAAGCCAATCCAAAAGCCAGATGAGTAGCCTACAGGAGGATCACAGTATTAAGGTCAGGCAAAGTGAAGATTTTAATCCAAAGATTTAAATAAAGGCAATAAGTGTATGATTTTATAGTGCCTGGATGTGCCTAAAAATAATTCTGTTTTCAGTTTCTGAGGTGGAAGCATGGGATCTACCATTATTAGAAGTGCTCATCTTTCCTCTCCTTTTCTGGTAGAAACTTATTTAAGGAGCATGATTGTTTCAGCACAGAAATTGTAACAAATCATCGTGTCCTGGATCTTTAGGATCTGTGTGCAGAAAAGTAATTGCTGATGAGCTGCTGATATAGGGTGAAAATCCTCAATACCTCAGTGAGAGACTCTGCAATGTTCTGCTGTGAGCCAAAGAAAATAACTTTAAATTTAACTGAAAAGAGAACTGAATCAACCTGAATGAGATTACTTTCAGAGGCATGTTCTCTGGGTAAAAGGAGCTTGAGGAGGCACAAGAACCAAAAGGCAGGTGTATAAATGAAGAGGATAAAACAAACCAACAAATCAATAACATGGAGAGTTTAATCTCAGGTTAACAGATGTAAAAAAAAAAAAAATAAAATTAACATGCCTGTAACAGTTAATCTAGAGTAGCTAACAGGTAATTATTGATATTTGTATATTCATTGTTAAATATCAATAAGTTTTCAGTATACTGTTTAGATAATATAAAATAATTACAAAACTCGGTAGAAAAACTAAGTTTCTGAAATCTAAAATGAAACCAAGATGTAAGGTAAGTGGATAGACAATAACAGAAGTATCTTTTGAAATAAAAAAGTGCAGATGAGAATTTCCATCATGGAGACTGAGATGGTAAAAAGCGTTTCTTTTATGTGACAGCTGTATTAAGTCTGGAGCAGCATCCCAAGTTCCTTCTAATTCACTGAGATACATCCAAAGTGCTGGAGCAACCATTATCTTTTACTTCCTTGAACCTCAGCTTAGCTTCAGAAGCAAAGTCCCATTGATCAGTCTGATCAAACATTTAAAGTGTAACCTGTCAGAAGCTATTACTATTTTATATCTATCTGAAGCTCTATTGTCCAGCAGCAGCCTAAGAGAATAATAATGCCATGCAATTACACTGACAGCTCAAGTGTATGTTAGATGGATGCAAAGTAACTTAAATGGAATTTTTCATTGTATAAAATAACATTTAGAAGCAAAAAATACAAAACCATCTTACTAAATGGGTCTTCCCACAAGGGTTACATGGTCATGATTTAGTTTATTCCAGTAAACAAAAGCTTAGTTTATAAAATGTACAATACAACAATACATTGTACTGTCTTAGCACATGTGTATTTATTTAATTTTCTTCATACAGGATGTGTTTCCTCTCCTGACATTCTGACATTATTCCAATTTTTTCAGTCTTTTTTTTTTTTTTTCCTAAAAATAAAGCAGGTGTCCTTTGTACCTTTCCCATCCTGAATGAAATTATCATTAGTCTCAGTGCAAGTCTCATTCTTTCTATTTTAATACCATGCTTATTGGAACAGAGGAAAAAGCTTCTCTGCATTAAACTATGCTCAGAAAATACGTCAGACTTAATCAGACCTACATGGTATGGGTGCAGGGAATTAGTACTTATATTAATTGTAAATAATAAGTGCAGACAAGTCTTAAAACCTGTCTCATTCAAAGGAAGAAAAAATTCCAGTGACTTGCAGATTGACTCATAGCATGTGATTCTCAGAATAGTACACTGAAATCCTTTTTGCATCATGTCTTACATGGACAGTAAGTTGTGTCAGCCACTACAACAGCAGAAAAAAAAAAACAAACCAAAAACAGTGGCACTGTTTATACTGGAATCAAACAGTTTTGGTGCTGTTTGAGCAATTGAGCAGTGAGCAAGCTTAAAAAATGTTATTATATTATTAAAAATACATATGAATAATTCAATCTCTTAATTGTCAAAGGTTGCTAAGGAGAATCATAATAGTCACATTCCATTTCTTTTAACAGCATGATAGAAAGTTTTTGTACACAATTAATGCAATGCTTATCTGAAAATGAGAGATATGGTCTGAGAAGTAAAGAATTGCCTCTGTTGAGTTGAACCATGGGGAATTTCTGGAAGATTTACAATTGTATTGGCTCATTGCTTAATCGGATGGCAGAAAGATGTTCTCAGTATGTATTCCTTTCTTTAATGAAAGAGGTGATTAACCCATGCCAAATGCTGTCTTTAAAGACTTTTTTTTCTCCAACTACTTAGGAAAATTATATTTAATCCATCTACAGATGTGCACTGTGTTCTGCTGCTGTAGCCGATAAAAGACATTTTGGATAATTTTTAATTTTGAAGGATAAATATTTATCACAGTCGCATCTTGTGAGAAAAGCAGAAGAGACCTGAAGGACTCTGTACAGCTGAGCTCTTGGCAGGTCTAGTATTTAAAATGGTCCTGTCTCCAGTTGTCTGCCCTGCCCCACTGCCAGATGTTATTTGATGGCATTGTGAATGCGGCAGCAGAAGGGAATTTGCTCTTTGCCAGCTCGTTTCTATCTGATTTTGTTCCTTTGTTCTGATTCTGTTATGGGAGTGGTAATTGCTAGTGCTGGGAATAGAATCCAAGGCTGTTTCTTAAACTACCATTACTAATTCCATCAAAGCACTTATGCCACAACTCAGACTGCTACAGAATAACTGTGCTCTGCAATCCTCTGCTCTGCCTGGGGAGCTCTCCTGACAGTTCTGATCCACTGCAAAAGTAGAAATGTCAACTTAAAAAGTCAGTCTTGTATCTGCATTAGTCAGAGCTTTCCTAGCAACTGACTCGCACATGTGGAATTTTCTCTCTGTGCAGATAAGCCAGGATTGTGAATGGGCATTTTTTCTGACCTCTTGAAGGCTTCAGTTTCCCCTTATTAGCATAAAAACATTTTCTTATCATTTTCTTCCTTGGTGCCTTGATGCTGCCTGCTCAATGTTTTGAATTTTAAATGGCCGTTTCCCTGTGCACGAGCATCTGTCGGGGTGGGCTTGGGTGGTGGGGCACGGAAAGGGGAGGGCTTGTTCCTTTCTTTTGTTTGTTCCAGTCTTCAGTTTCATGCTGGAATTATTCTTGCACTCAGCTGGGAGGGTTCACCTTAGAGCTAAGGCAAGTAGGAGCCTTGAAATCGTGCAAGATGTCATTCCTCTCAGTCAGGAGGCTGAGCACTACCTGAGGTGTTCTTGTTAAATCACCTGTGTCAGCCTCTACTCACTAGTTCTTGGTGAAGTGTTTGAGAAACCTCATGGGTTCCTTCTGTCAAGGACCCTTCCTGTGTGTTTTCCAGGTAAGTTGGTTGCTCACCACTTAGAGTAAGAAATTGTTATAAGCAAAGTCTCAAGGCTTCACGTGAATGACACCTGCCTGATCTTTCACCCTGAATTAACTTCTGGGAAAGATTATGAAAAGACAACATTTTTGACAGTGAAGGACTGAAAATATTTGGGGAAAAAAAAAAGTATTAGACCACTGTACCCACAATTTCTGTTAACAGGCATCCTTAGTCAAGACAAGATCAAGACAGCTTTGTCTTTCAGGCATAGCTGTGGACTGATGCTTAACAAGCTCCTTTACTGAAGCTTTTGAGTGTTAATAAGGAAAACTTCATGTCTCTTAAAGCTATTCTCCTTCAGAACTTAACTTCAGTGAGATCTAGACTTGCTGCTTTGCAAAATTATTTTTAAAATAATTTAAAAATATTTCAGTTCAGCTTTATAGGTATAGAACGGAAACCTGTTCTGAAATGGAAATTTCAATCTATTTTCTATTATCAACCCTATGTTCAGCACAAAAACAAACCACAGCCCTATTCCAGCCGCTATGAAGAAAGTTACTTTCCCCCCAGCCAAAACCAGCACACCATTCTAGCATCACAGTTATTAAAGGAAAAAAAAAATAGAAAGTAGTTTTAAAAGAAAGTTTTAAAATAGGAAGTAGAAAACGAAGCATTAGTGCATCAATTAATTAGTGATTTTTTTTCAGTTAGTAAGATGGTTTTGTCAATGTGGGCTTTTTGCTAGTTTTGCGTGAAACACATCAGCCTATCTGCACGGATCACGGATAAAGAATCATTCCCTTTATTGGATCAAGAGGCTCTGGTTGAAACTAAATGTAATGTAGGGTTTGGTCTTACTGCTTCATGTGCACCAAGTGTGGTACACTGGAACCAAGGAAAAGTTCACTTCAAGGATCAGGTGAGAATTGACCTAAAACTGAATTTCAGTCTCTTGGGAGACAGGAGTTAGGGATAAACCTTGGCATTAGAGAGCACAACACCACCCGTACAAACTGCTTCTTAGAATGACTCTTCCCCAGAAGTATTACCTCACTGTTAGAACAACATCCTGTTCTCACAGAGGGGAGGTCAGGGTCCTGGGGCTGGGAGTTGTGAGCTCATTCCCTGCTCCATCACAGATCTGCTGAGGGCTAAGGCACCTGCAGAAAGCCAAGGGGCAGCATTACAAGGTAATGTGCTGCTAAATAGCATTACCTTGTGTTCTGGAAAGCTCTACTAGTAGGATAACTGCATATTTTGGTTTCTTTTTGTGTCAGTTTCTGGTGGGATTTGTTCGCAGGAGAAGCAGAAACAGAAAAGGCGTCTTCTGCTTTCTCTCTGGGGCATCTTGAGTTTTTTTTTTTTATGCTTATTTTCAAAAAGTGAGCAGCCTCCATGGGAACAAAAGAAAGGTACCATTTACAAGCTCCTTCTCCCCCTCCCCCCCCCCCCCCCCCCCCCGCTTATTGAACATTGTGCACAACTGCCTTCTAAAACAGCAGGGTAAAAAACCAAAATCTATCTTTGTTTTGATGCCCTGCTCTTTTGCTGAACTCTTTTGCTCCAACTCCTGAGGAAAAGAAAACTATGATCGGGAACATGTTGTGGCTTTGTGTAAAATAATCCTCTTCTGTAGTGACACTTTTCAAATCCAGCTTGGTTTCAGTGTTGAAGTTATCAAGGACGTGCATACTTTTACCCATTTATAGATGAAACTGTGCTAAGCAGAAAGATCTATTTTACCCATTCTTGCCAGCTACATCCTTGCTTTATTACTCATATTATTCTTCATCGGACTGTATTGCAGTTAAGGTGATGGAAGAAAAGTTTATTCCAAGCATATTTCTCTGTGTTCTGTCTTGGCTCCTCGAGCCAGAGTTCATCATCCCAGGATGATGCAGGGCTACATCAGCACACAATGCAGAGGCTCCCAATGACAGCTGTAAACTCTTTCCGATCATGTTATGTTTGAACCACTTCTTTTGAGAGCCTATAGAGGAATTCAGAAAAGTTAATGCAACTCGGGTCAGCTTGTGCTATTTCCAAGGTTTTTAAGCCTGGATGAGCTTGGACTCATCCTCCAGATCGATGTGTCCTAAAGTGTATATCATTGCCTTTTCAAAAATGAGAGGATTTACTGTCCAAAAAATGTTAGCCTTGCTGCTGAAGGCTTTAAGAGGTGCAGTTCATCCATGTTTAACAAAATCTGCTGGCAATGGTGATGTCAGTTTGTAACGAGGTAAGTTAGGGGGTCTGTGTACAATCTATCTGTGCACTGCAGCTTCCTGAGAGGATGGTTTTCACACTGGTCAGTAATAAACTCACTTTGCTGAGAAAAAACCCCAAACCCCACACCCTTATTAATATAGATTTTCTCTTTCCAACTGTGATAGAAACTTCCCTATTCTCCTAAGACAGTCAAGCAGCCTAAATCTGTGTTTGTTTTCAAACACAGGAGAGTAGCAAAGGAAAAGATCAAATGGCAGTGATATCAAGATGTGCTTATTCATTTTATGTGCTTTGTAACAACTTTGAAGAAAGATATTCCAGCAGTCATATTCTGTAGCAAATTCCTTTCCTTCTTTTATCTACGACAATAAATGGGTATCTTTTTTTTTTACGTCAAACTGATCAAGGCACAGTGGATCAGAGTTGTCCTTCAAGTTGTTATAGGGGCGATAAGGATTAATTTCTTATTTTAAAATGTGCAAATTACTCTCCTTGTCTGAGAGCAGTATGTCACCCAACCATCTCCCCATTACCGCGGTTTAACTTATGATAAAAAGGGCCTTGCATCTCACTGTACGGGCATGACGTGAAGGAGACCTATTAGTAAAGATTTAATAGGCCTGGAATAGAGGGTAATGGAAATTGAATTGATGTAATTTGTGTGGTACTGAAAACAATATGATCTGAGAATCTTCAAAGGTTTTCCTGTCCTCACTGGCTAGAAATTATCAGGTGTTTCCAAGTCGTGTTCTGCAAGGGGTGTTCTGTCAGTGTGGTTTTCTAAGTCTTGTTGTTGAATTTTGTGAGTGTGTGTTTAATCTGAAGTTCTGGAAGAAAAAACACTTTTAGCTGGTGTTCCTAGTGAATCGTACCATATGATGCACTGTCATTTAACTCACATTTTCTTCTTCCAAATGTTCCTTCATTAATTTGTTGTCCAGTTCCAGTCTGTTTTAAAGAAAGTATGAGTATCAAATATCTGTGAATTCATTGGTATTTGGAACATGAACAAAGTAATCTAAATATCTTCTCCCACTGCAAGAAAGACAGGTAGATGTTTTTTTTTCTTTCTTCTTCACGTGAAGAGGCAGAGACTGACCAGGCTGCTGAGAGAAGAGAATGAGGCAGCTCTAGACTAGGAGGGTGAGTCCCAATTCTTTCTTACCCAGCAAGAAAAGATGGAGAAAAAAGATGAGACTTTTTGTAAAACAGGTAAACTAATATAAACAGGACAGGTGTGAATTCATGGGATTTCATGTTTCAGAAGCTCTTTGCTGAAGAATTGACTAAAAAAAAACCAACGAAAACAAACAAACAAAAAAAGACAGCTAGTTTTTTTTTTAAAAAAAATTGTGTGCTCAAGAAATTAAAATACAATTTATCACCTCCAACAGTTACCTTATAGGAAGGTTTTGTCTGTGACAGACTAAATGATGACACAGAGTAGCAGATACAACTCTGTCCTCTGCAGTGACTTGAACTTGATTATGTAGGGAGTTAACAGGGTGCTGCAATTTTAAATGCAAAGTTCTGCACCAGGCTGCTGAAGTCTATAATACACAAACATGAAAATGTTCTCTTTACTGGAGCTCTGTTGGAACCTTATTCATCTGCTGTTGAAGTGAATTTAAACAAGTGATCCCTGCAAGACAGTGTTTATTTCCAAGATAAAGAAGAGTTTAATGTCTTGGCTTTCATTCTGAAATTTTGAGCAATTTCTGAACAGACTAAGGAAAAATGATCCATTAAATATCCATGTTAATGATATAAACAGTCTCTGAACGTAAAATGGATATTTTGACAATATAAGGCTGAGCATGCTTATAAAAAAGAAGTAGTTGAAAGATTGTGTAAGTAATGAGGATTTTACCCACTGCTAAAAATTCCTTTTGGGTAAAAGAGGAAATCAGAACCATTGAACTGACTAACTCACCATTTTATGCTTAAAAACAATCAAAACCTACCTTAGCCATGTCACTAATACCAGCTCTTTGGAATTAAATACCAGGTTTCAGACATGGCTTTTTTATATGCCCCACCAGAAACAAGTAGATATATTATTGTTGTTGTTGTTGTTGTTGTTGTTGTGGGTTTTTTGTTTGTTTTATAATTATCATAGAAAGTGGGACCTTAAATACATTAAATGAGTTATGGGAAACTTAACTTCTCAGCTGAGGATACTATCTTTGCGAGATTAAAATAACAAACCAAATCTGATAGTTTGCTTTGGATCTGTGTTACACTTGGCTGTGATGTGTTTTACAAGACAGACTATTACTTGATCATTGCATGAATGGGAGCCTTGTGATAATTTTTAGGAGAAGGATGATGAAGATATTGTTGGAGATTTACTAGGAAGAATTTTGGAAGCCTATAGGGCTCACCAATTTAAAACCCAATTTGATTTTAAATGCTTATTCCAGAATAAAGGTGCTGGAAGTTGAGTATTTTGGATGAGATTGACTTTACTGGGACCCTGGCTATGACCCTTCATACAGCATTTACAAGGTGCAATTTTAGTTAAACAGAAAGCTTTTAGCATACTTCAGAATCTGTGAACACCTATTTTTGTCTGAATGCTTGTTTTTTTTTTTAATAAACCTGAGACCATGATACAAAAGATGTGCAACTACACTGAGAAAAATTGAGGTGCCTCACTCTCACTGCAGACAGACCCACTTCACTGTTCACTTGAACTCCACCAAGACCTTCTTTAAAACTAAATTTCTGGCAGTTAGCCGTACATTAAATGGTGCTTGACGTCAGGAATTGAGTTTTGCATCCTAATCCAAATAGACTCCTAGATGATAATTATTTGCCCCAGGTGCTGAGGCAATGAGTTTCAAAATAGGATGAAAAACCAGGAGTCCCTGCTTTGTAAGCACCCTGTTACACAAGGTATTCTCACAAATATTTGTCAAATATTAGTTTATACAAGTAATTGATATAACAATAGCAGTTCATTGTTTTTGATTGATGAATCATGTTTGTTTATATGCAAGACCTAGGAATTACTTATAAAGTTTCTGTATTAAGGCCCCTTTTTCACAGGCAGTTTAACACAGCATGTCAGTCCTTTTGTCTTTTGAGGTAATGACTTGAATCTTATTCTGTAAGTGTCATCCAGAGAATAATTATCTTTGTGTAACTATTCAAAAACAGAGTTTGGTTGATTTCTTTTAACTTGACAGCCATGTTTCTTTAGTTCAATAAATGTTATCAGGCATTCTTTGGCTGCTCCTATTGCATCAACTTTAATTAGTTTTTGATTGCTGTTAATTTCACAGCTTTTTCTCCTTAATAAATTGCATCAAAAATGCTCTTTGTGTTGCATCAAGTTTAATTAGTTTTGTGCTTTGCTTACTCTATTTTGCTTGCTCTTTTTAAAGAAACTCCCCCACAACATCTCCCTATGAATCTATCTAAGTCACTCATTCTGATGTTGATGATTAAAGGAGATTTTAGAACCTCTGATCATTGAGAGATTCTAGAACCTCTCTCCAGAGCAATGAGAACTCTCCTGTCTCACCAGGTCGTTCTGGTGAATGCGGTGTGTCACAGAAGGGTCACCAAAGGGCTTTACACACTGGTGCCATTTACAGTGACATTCTCACAGCATACCAGCAAGCAGAATTCTTGGGTTCCTGTTCTCAACAACTTCATGCTGTAAACTTCAAGTTGTTTATCCTAAACAGCTCAGAAGGAAAGCAATGCCATCAAATTGAAACATGCAAGTGAACTGCTTCTCTAATTTGCGCCAGTGATGGGCTCATGCTACAATCCTTTAAATATAATCAGGTGCTTTTGGAGGGCCGTGTTTGGTGGGACTGATGGGATATTTCATGAAAACCATCAACTCCCACCTTAAAATTCTAGTTCTAAAGAATTTAAGTTCAAATGCACAGACTTGGAATTAGACTATTGGCATTCTCTAGTTTTTCTAGCTCATCACTTTATGGATAAAGTTTAGTTCTCGCCAAGTTCCATTTAATCCATTTTAAAGATAGTCTTTTTAGTCTCACATCCTCTGGAATTCTCTGCACGCCTTGTTGCTCTCTTCATTTCTTCACATTTTCACTGAAGATTTCTGTAGGACTCAAGGTTTTGAGTAGTGAGTGTCCAAATGGTCCTCAAAGAACATCAGGAGGTGAGATTTCAGTACTCTGCTTCTTTAGGCTGCTTCTGTCTGTAGAAGAAGGTGGAGATATCAAAGAGAAAAGGGAGTCAGAAGCCATATCTGGGAAGAAAAATGGGAAATTAAGAAGGAGCATAGCTTCAAAGGAGATCAGAAGAACATCTAAAACAACACTATCAGAAAGAACAAAAACTCGTCTTAAATCGCTTTGTGGAACTTTAGGTATCAGTAGCAGAATGACTTCTCAGTAAGATACTGTGAGGGCAGAAACTGGCTGAGAGGAAAATAGTAATTGCAGAAAAATATTTTTATAGCTAAAGTACTGGGCTAGGAGTCACAAAATGTGGTGTTTATTTCTCTTTCAAAGTTTTCTTAGGTGGCCTTTGGTAAATAAGATGGACTGTCATCCATCTTAGGATGGATGGAAGAATTCATGTCTCACCTATTTTTTTTTCCCTTTTAATGAAGGCCATGTTAATGTTTAGCCATATTTCTGCAGCATTTCTCTGGTTCAAACATGAATAAACATTAAAACAAATCCTACTTTGATTATTTAATATTTAATGCCATCTTTCATGTAAAAGTTTCCAAATTTACATTTCTAATTACAACGAAAATATCCTTGACCATCACATAAAAGATTTTGAGGGCTTTGATCACTTCTTTAAGAAAAATATTGTCTGTTTTCAGTAACCAAGTGATCTTTGCATAAAATTAGACCCTTATAAAATTGGGGTCTAGAGAGAATGAATTCAGGATTTTTCTTTTTTTCTTTTTTTTTTTTTTTTTTTTTTTTTTGAGGGATGGAGATTTGACAGAGTGAGGAGCCCTTGTCTCTCTGGAAGTCTAGGGAGATGGTCAGGTAAGGGTTTTGTTTTGTCAAATAAGCACTTTTGCAAATCTGGCCATCAATCTCTTTCAACTTCTGTATGATACCTGTGCTTTGGAGGATTTAAATGTCCCTTCTGTCTCTGCTTTGCCTCAGGTATGTATTACACCTTTGAGGGCAGGCTATCTTCATTTTTGTTAGTGTACAGTGACTCTAAATTAAATATTTTGGTTTAGGTATTGTGTAACAACCAGAGCAAGTAGTAATTCTAATTTTCTTAGCAGCTGGCTTTGAGACTGCTTTGTGTTATTCAAGTGGAAAGTGTATAAATATATTGGACAACCCACAGCAAATGTGATAATATGGGTTATCTTCCATATGAAGGCTCTTTCAGAGTTTCTGTAGTTTCAGAGAGGATGGATTCTTTATTTCACATATGAGCCTTTACAGGTCAGCTTTTCTTCTTGTGAATTTATGAGTTTCCATCTCAGTCTTTCCCTTAGCAACATCAGGTATAAAATTATCACCAACATTTCATTTGCTGATTTATTCTGAACAAAGCCAACAAGACCCAATATTTAACGTATAGGACTGGAATTTTGGAAGTCATACTATTATTTCCATAAAACCTGGTTTGGTGTTTCTAGCATCCAGAGTCCAAGAGCATTTTGTTACAGGCTTCTGTTAGAAATTAATAGGTTATTCACAGGAGCTTGCAGTGTGTCTTGCAACACTCCCATGAATCAAGTCAGGGAGTAATAAGATGTGTGGGACTGACCTCACAGTGCCTGCAAGCAGTGCAGGTTCTTCCAGAGTTAGCTAACCAGTAGCTGTAGGAGAAAGTTCACAACAGATCTGCTGTAAATAACTGAATTTAAATAAACAAACAAATAAATAAATAAAAGTACTCTGTGTTTAAAGTTTCTTCTCAGCATTCTAATTCCAGGCTCTGACTCCTAATGTGTCCTGATGCCACAGAGGAATTGCTTAATGGTGGTTTCTCCATCACAGCCTTTTTGAAATGTGATCACTTCCCGTCAGTGAGGTTTCCAGGCTCAGCCATGGCACTTTTCATTTGCTTTCCAGTGTTTTCCTGTCCTGTGTTAAATGAGCTCAATTGCTGCGTGACCAGACTCAGCATGCAGTCTTTTCCTCAGAAGTGTTTTGGCTGTGTCACAGAAATTCTCTTTTGTTAATGAAATTGAGTAAGTAATTTGTAGCAATTTTAATGCAGCGGTTTGATAAAGTTGTTAATTGAAATGCTTCCTGTGATTTTTGCAGCAGGTGTTAAAGGTCAC
The DNA here is from genome assembly GCF_963662255.1 of Cinclus cinclus. Classification (NCBI taxonomy): domain Eukaryota; kingdom Metazoa; phylum Chordata; class Aves; order Passeriformes; family Cinclidae; genus Cinclus; species Cinclus cinclus. Next base: position 6,507,120 of record NC_085047.1, on the reverse strand, counting down.
AGCTGCTTCCATAGGAAAGATTTTTCATATATATATATATATATATGTAGGATCAATGTTTACTTTTCCAAAGGCACTGTAGATCTGGCTATAAGCAAATATTTACCCAAGTTAAAAAGAAATTTTCAGGTCACATGCAAGTAAGGTGGCTATAGGCTAACCTGCTGTTTGATGGAAACAAATCAAGCAGTAGCTGAAAGTTGAAGGTGTATATTTTTATATTTGGGGATTATTATTTGTGGTGTTTTGGAAAAAAAATAACCCAAACAGGGTAAAAAGTGGAAAAACAGTGGCCTAGGGAGTTTTGTTTTCTGTCTTATTTGCAAGTTGTACATGCTTGCATGATGTGCTTAGAAAAACAAAACAGCATACTTCACAAGTTCTTAATATTGTCGTCCCTGAAATAGCAAACCATAGCTTAAAATCCTAGCTCTTTGTGACTTTTTAATTCTAAAATTAAAAATCTAAAATTTTGATATTGTCAGACCATCACCAGGTTTAAAAGCTCTCTCATGAAATTTGGACTGAGCACTCAATTCCAACAATGCATCATTAAGTAATGATAAAAGGCAGGAGGAGAGGAGTAATACTTATTATATAATTTTGAATGTACTTTTGAAAGAGCTCTTTAGAAGTTGGTTTCCTAGGCAGGTTTGTTCTCCTCTCATGCTTTTGAGATGGCTAATAACTTGAGATAAGGAATGCTCAATGAAACTGTGGCAAAAGTGTTAACACAAACAAAGATGTGCTTATTTTCCCGAAGGCTTTCTGGGATTTATGGTGGCATCCTTTCTTCCTTTGACCAGTCGTAATGTGTAGAGTGTATTTTTCTCCCTCCACTTCTAAGCTTTGGCATTATATACAATTTCTTGTACAAACAGGATCAGAAAGATTTTCCTAGGTTTTATTTGTAATGGAAAGTTTATCCTTTTTTATTACGTTCGCTGTTGACTCTTGGTGTGTTCTTGTCTCTACAAATACTGCTGAAATAGCTGTTGTCATCCATTCTGTGATATGTTTTGGCTGGACAGGTGCTTTAGGGTCAAATGATAGCTCCTTCAGTCAAAAGTGTGGCAGCAACAATTGCCAGCCTCAGGCCAGTTCCTGAAGTTTACCCTTTCAGGGTTGCAATCCATGATCGTTTATAGTTCTGAAACTTCCTCCAAAGTCTTGCTCTTTGTTAATTTTATGTATGTGGATATCTAAAGGGCTCTCTAAAGAGCTCTGGTGAAGACCTTCCACTCATCCTCTAAACCAGAGGTGGAACATGATATGGCATAAAGTAGCTGTCAGGAACTGATTAAATTTCAGTGACTTACAGGATCTCAGGGTTCAAACAAACACCTGGCACTTTGAGCTGCTGTTTGTGGCATTAATTCATTAATGAATTCGTTCATTCCAGAAACTTAATCCATAGGAGATGACAGTTCCACAAACTCAAACACCTGTTGTGTGTTTCCTTCATATGCTGACAAATTCCCTTCTTCATCAGAATATATTATTTATAAATGGTAATATTTTACATAATTGTCAATATTTTTAATACCATTTCCAAAAGTCAAGAGTTCTTTTTTTCTTTCTAGAAAATGAGAAGGCCCAAATGGCCCTCTAGGTACTTAAAAAAAAATGTAGGTAAATTCTAGTATTAAATAATTATTTAGATAACTCACCAGGTAGTTCCAAGGGAAAATGCATCCACCAAAATCATTAAGATTACACATTAAAACCCTAACACTGAGAACTTAGTCGATAAAATCCTGGCCCATTTTCTATTGCAGTTCTTGAATTCTGAATTTCCTTAAATTATCAGCTCAAATAAGGACAGAATATAGTCAAGCGTATGCGGTTTTTGCCTCTGAACTTCTTTTTTTAGAAGTGTCAAAAGAAACTTCAGCTTATCCTCTTACAAAAAAACTCATTCAAATTTTGTACCAAGTGATGATAAAGCTTTGGTTGTCTACTGATTGAGTCACTGTTCTATTTTTCCACTAAGTCATATAAATAGGATAAGAATTTTTATATTCATTAACATTTTAATAAAAGCCTCGTAATTATATGGGCCATTTTCTTTTTCTTACAATATGCATTTCCTTAAGATTTTTTACTGACGTTTACTCAAGTAGATAAAAGAAAGTAGTATAACTCACAAAGAATATTTGAAAAGTTTACAACTCAAATTTGAATTTGTTGTCATAATATTGCTTGGGTTACTGAATGTTGTTTGCAGTTTGTTCCACCTTCATTAAGTTTTGGTGGGGGTTTTTTTTGTTTCTTTTTTTGTAAATGTGGTTACTGTTGTCACTTTCAAGATTAACACACACTAAAAGTAGGCAGTGACACAAGACTTACCTGAAGTCTTATGTGAGGCTCTGAAGGATTTTGTGACTCAGTTATCATCCTGGGATAGGGCTTTTTCTAGAACTTTAATATTTCAAGTTTATGAGCCCATTTTAATGTTCTTACAGTGTTATTAAGATATCACCCATATGAGTAGTTGTTTGCATGATGTGCTTAGAAAAACTGGCACATCTGGCTTGGACTTTATCCTCTGCTGTTAAATAACTCTTAAAACATCTGCTTCCCAGCTGACTGAGATCAAAAGGGAAGACTTTTCCATAGGCTTTTCCAAAGCTTCATTCTTTCCATTCTCTGAATGGTCCTAATGTACTAAAGTTGAAAATATGGATCCCTGAAGCACTCAGGAGCAAGGACTTTAATTTTTATGATGGATTTGAAAACCTTTACGTTAGGCATTAATAAAACCTGTGTGACTCATTGTGACTTGAAAATATAGCAGTCATTGTCATAATGGATTTTTTTTTGCTTCTAAATACAGATAAAATAGTAATGTTTTCTATTGTTCCCTCTGTTATTTTAGTACTCTGTACCCGCTTTACAGAAATTAAGCATGCTTTTAACATCTGGGTATCCAAAACTTGGATAGACTTACAGTTCTACAGGAAAAAAAAAAATCCAGTTCAATCATACATGAATCTAGGTAATCTACCTTTTTATCAAGCAGTGAAACAGTCTGGAAATGCAAAAAGATCTCCCCTCCCTCCTTTTCAGAAACAGATCTGTCAATATCTTAACCCTTTTTATCTACTTCAAGAAGTCCCTGAATCACAGAATGGGGCAGGTTGGAAGGGACCAGAGTGGCTCATCTGGTCCAATGTCCCTGTTCAAGCAGGGCCATCCCAGAGCACATTGCACGGGATTATGTCCAGAGATATCTCCAGTGAGGGAGACTGACTAACAGGAGAGTGAAAAATAATTTATTCTACATCAGCAAAGTACTGATACTTCTTAAAACTACTTCTAAAATGTACGTCTCAAATCTTTGAGGCAGAATTTTAGAATAGCTGGCATCCATAACAAAATTTGGCAAACTGTGCTGGCTCAAGGACACGTTAAAATTACTGCTTTTTATTGGTTTTTTCCACAATCAGAGACTGTAATTTTCAAGAACAAAAGGCTGCTGGCCCCCTTCTATTCCATGAACAGGCACAGTCCTTGTGACATTATCCCAGTGCACTTTGAAGGGTCCTGCAGTCACCTGAGGTCTGCCTGCCTGGAGTTAGAAAGACAGGATTATGCCCTTTGTGCCCTCTTGGGAAGAATAGGTGAGACTCTTCACAGCAGGTGTTAAACCAAGCAAGATATTAAGGGTTTATTCACCTTTTGTAGGGAAATACATACAGATTGTGTCCTGGGGTGGCTTTATGATGCTTGTATCCCCAGTTGTATGTTCTCTTTGTGCTGGATATTGAGTTCTGCAGCTGTAAGGCTGGTTCCAGGAGTGAAGGGGGAGAGAAAAGGCAGAGAGTTTGTTATCAGAGACTGCCTTTGCTCCCCTACATCCTTCACCCAGACTGTGTTGTCTGCAGTGGGCAGCAGGAGAGAGCTCTCCTTGACTTTTAGTTAGTTTTTGACTAGCTTAGGCAGAGAAGTTCCCTGGACTGTTTTTTTTGTTGTTGTTGTTGTTGTTTGTTTTTTTTTTCCCCTTTGACTTGTTTGAACCTGCCACGCCCCTGCATGTGAGGTAGAAAGTATTTGTGTAAAATTTCCTTCTCATTGCCCCAGAGAAATAAGCCTTTAAATAGTAGCCAACTGCAATGGTAATTGATAAACTGTTTAGCTGGTGAGCTCTCCTCATCTATGTGAAAAGAAGCAGTATAAAAGACCACATGCCCGTTATTATTTTAGGAGCAAATCTGCAGTAGCTATTTTAATATTTGTAAAGGCTAAGGAGAAAATTATGAGTCCAAATACTCACATTTTTTTCCCCTTGTAACAATTTTTGACAGCAATAATAGGAGCTAGGGCTGTTATAAATACATAGAAGTCACATGCCCATACTCTGCAGTTCTCAGTGCAGTTAAACAGTGCTGTTACACAGATTATGGGACAGTAGCAAGTCTTCCATAGGTTTTGCATCAGTGGAGTGCTATGAATCCCTGGGTCTTGGATAACACCTAGGAAAAGATTTTAAGTTAGGAACCAAGCATCCAAATGACTTGTTGAAGGGAAGCTGTGAAAGTTACTGTGAGCTTCTGTGTTGCAATCCTCATGGTATTCCCAAGCAAATCAACTGTTCATTTAGAGTACTTGTATGAAAGGAGATTTCTCACATAGGAATTAAATTTAGGGAAAAGGGAAAGAATTCATTCTTTCTCTGCCTGACTTTTGGAGCACTTCACACCAAAGAATGAGGAGATGTTAACATATGCATCAAATGTCACCTCTGCTTCAATTCTCCCATCTGCTTAATGCATAGTACTTATCATTAGGTAAACCATTAGGGAAAGGGTTGAATGTATGGAGATGGACCTTTTCATCTTCTTTTATTTGGCAGTGTGAGGCATGAATGCTCGATGCCCAAGTGTGTCATTCATCTGACAGGTTTTGCTGACATGGAATGAATCAAGGCTGGCTCATCACAAAACAATTTTAGAGGACAGCAGTTCATTCAGTGTTCTGCGATTCCAGTGTTTTCTTTAATCACATCTCAGGATGCCCCTCTTTGCTGCTTTTATTATTATTATTTTTTTTTTTGATAGATGCTTGTAATAGCCCAAAGCAGTTTGCTGTGACCAAATCCTGTGTGACCTGAGGCAGCTGCATGTCTCATCTGAGAGCAGGACAGTCTTATTGTCAGCTGCACCTTATTTCCATGGATTATACTGTTAGTTTGGTGATGTCTTACTTTAAAAGCCTTAGGCACAAGGAAAATGTATCATGCGTTGAGCAGGGTTCTTTTTTTTTTTTTTTTTTTTTTTTAATAATTCTAGGCCAAATATGGTATTAGCTGAGGCTGGACAAAGGCAAAAAAAAAAATCTTCATATAATCATTTAGGTTGGAAAAGACCTCCAGGATCATCAAGTCTGACTTGGACCAATCACCACCTTGTCAACCAGACTGTGGCACTGAGTGCCACATCCTGTTATTTCTTGAACACCTCCAGGAATGATGACTCAGCCTTGGCGAGCCTGAAGACTTAGCCTACAAAACTATGATATTTGGGTATTCATAAAATATAATTAATCTTTTTCTTCACTGAAGGCTGCCTCCTTTCTGGTTCAAGATTTTTCCTTTCTTTGGAAATAGTTTCCTAGTGTTTTATTCAGTTTAATTTTGGATTTTACCCACACAACATCATCTGGTCTTTTCCTACAGAGATATTCTCTTGCCAAACTAATTTCTTTTATTTAGGAAACCTTTTATTCCAACATAGGCTAAAGATGTACTTCATCCCAGAAAATGGCCCTCATTTTAGCTACAGTTAGCTAAAACAAGGAAGTGACTTACAGCTAGAGTGAAAGAAATGTTATCAGCTTGTCATTTCATACAGTCCCAGTGTCATCAGCCAGAAATGCATCCATTATCACACATTGTGTCTTATATGTTGGGTATTTAGGAGAACAGACCAAAGGATCAGCTGAAAATGCATCATTGAGCTCCTTGATCCTTACACGGTTGTGGATACTAGAAATATGATAAGGGGATGAATAAGAATCGAGTGTGCATTTTTATTCTAATATAGGATATTTAATTTATTTCTGATTAAATTGTGCTTGATTGAGTCAATCAGAAAAATCTGATATGATTTGGGCAGGGAACATCTCAGAGATTGTACATTGTGATGTAAGATTTTATTTTCATGCACTCACTATCTTCCAGTAAATTGGAGGTCTCATTAATTAGTAAAAGTTTTCTAGATATTAAAAGAAGAAGGAAAAAAAAAAAGCTGGCATTTTTCTATGGGTTTGTTACAGACAATACTTTTTCTTTTATTTTTAATGTAGTAAAACTTTATGAAGAAACAGAGAGAACAATTTGACAGAACATGCTGTTTTCATGGCATAATGTAATTGCATAACAGTCACAGAACAGGAAGAAGTAATTAGATTACTACTATAAGTATCATCAAAAATAGGAAATTTGTCAAGTTTTTGAGAGTAACTGAAAAGACTGAAGAAAATTATTAACTGTAAGAGAGAACTGGGACTTTGCCTCCCACAGTTATTTTGTACTCAAATGGAACTATGGATTCATAGCATTAGCAAAATAATTATCATTAAAAAAGGGGGTAAGAGTTGAGAACCTTCAGTCAAAAAATAAAAGGAAATGGTTCAATAAACTGATTAGTAAACTATTTTTTTTCACTATTTGGTATATTAAATATGGATTGTAGAATTGTACCTCTGAGATGGTGTTATTTTAAAAAATCAGGACAATGCCCTGCTGCTTTATTTATAAGTATAAAATGAGAGCAAGGCAGAAGTGGATTATTTGCCACTCAGTATTCTACTGATGGGGTCAATTTCATGTACACAAGTTTTTTTATGTATAAAAACAGACAGCTCAGAACAGAAATATGGTTGCAGGGAGAAGGAGGAACTGGGGAAAAAAAAAAAAAAGGCAAACCAAAAAAAAAAAAAAAAAAACAGATGGCAGAAAACCAGGAGCAAATAAAGATGCCTTAAAATACCTGCCATAAAATTATTTGCTCCTGTTCTTTTTGCCAATTAGGAAATTGTTGGCTTTTGCAAATTCTGAAAATGGTGTGGGTTTAGGAAATTAATTTTTAAGGTGTCTAAAGAGGAAATTCAGAATTAACCCAGGCCTACCAGACACATATTCTTATTCAGAGGGGGAGACTGGGCATCTTCCCTTGCTGTGCAGTCACTGTGTCTGCATCTCGCGCAGGCAGCATTGCTCTGAATTCATTGCTTCATCTCCTTTTCCGTGTCATACCACTAGAAATTTTGATTGACATCTGAAATATTCCACTTTAAATTCTAGATAGTTGTTAGATTGTTTTAATTGTTAAAGGGTATTTCCGTGGATTTGTATTTTCAGCATAATTATTGGAATAAAGCTAAAAAGAACATGCAAAGATATGAGGAGAAAGAGACAGGGAATCTGAGCCATGATAAGTTATGTGCTTTTCAATTGTCTTTAATGCAAGCACCCCAGAAAACATGCAGTTATTTACTATTTAGTTCCATTTGTGTTATCTTTTCTCCTAATGTGCTTGTCACTCTAGTGTGGTCAAATAGCAGTTTGCTGTGTGTTTAAATTGTGTGAAAGCTATGGCCATCACTGTCTTGGCCACCACCATTTTACAAACCTTGCAATGATTATTAAAAGGAAAGGCTAATGTAATAAGCTAAGTGTACTTAAACTGAAAGCACAATTTAGTAATTACCTTGTTACTATAGATTAAAAAAAAAAAAAAAGAAAGCCCAGATTAGGGCTGAGTCCTTCCTCTTCTAAATTCAGACACCTTCCTTAGAATCCATGCTGGCTTTGCTCCTCCTCTGTACTTCAGCACATTGTAAGAGTACAGAGACATGAAATTAGATAAAGGGAAAACAAAGAGAATACAAGAAACAGAAGATAATAATAAAGAAGCAGGAAAAAAAACAGACTAGCAAAACTCTGTTAAACAACGCACATTTATGAAGTACAATGACATAAGAAAGGAAAAGAGAATGGAAAACATAAGGCAGGAAAATAGCATGTGGAATGGAGGCTTGAAACAACTGGGATAATCATAAAATTTTTAAAGCTTGATTTATCAAATCTAAAATGGCGTGCCAGCCACAGAGAGCAAAGTAAAAAAAGAGGCATTATTATTCAAGGAGAAAGTACCTCAAAAGCTTTTGAGCAGCATAAATTGCATTGGAATAGAACAGGACTACTCTAAGATTATTGATGAAGGATTTTATGTCACTAACTTCCTATTCAATGAAAGTAATATAGTCTAGTATACCCTTGAGATGTGTTTTGAAGAATATTTCTTGCAAAATCAGTGCTCCCAATACTTAATGTGAACTAGGGAAGTCATGATTTTAACTTCAAGGGGGGAAAAAAGGTGTTTTGAGCACACCTACCAGTACTTGAGGGGTTTTTTATGTATTTATGTATCCATCTTAGAGATTGCATGTCTACTGTGCCTTGGAGTTTGAAAGATAATGCCATGTGTATGATGTTTTATCTCCTGAGCACTGTCTTCCTCAGTAGCCCAGAACATTTGCATCACGCAGGTCTCCATCTTAGATAAAAACCAGGCAGATCTTGAAAATTCTCTCGATTCATCACTTAATCTAATGATAATTGGTTGAAATTATGCTCTTATCCTAACCTCAGTAATAATGCTGCAGTCCTCTCAGGATGCTTTTCCCTTCCATTTGGCTCAAAGAAGGAGGACACAATCTTGGCAGTTAAATGAAGAGCTATGTAGGTTCCCATAAATATAATTTCTAAGTAAACATGTTCTGTCTCTGCTTCTCTGTGAGTTAGGCTACCTTAGGGTACAACAGGGAAAATCCTGCACAAAGCTACCTGCCGTGGGGCTGATATGCCCAAGGATCTGCTGCTTGAGCTGTGAGTCCTTGAGGAAATGTGTTATGCTGAAATTCTCCCATTGGGAGCAGGAGGTGAGTGAAGGTGTCCCTCCCAGTCAAACTGTGACATGCTTGGACCAAAGGCTGCCACAGGCAGGAATTGCCTGGTAATTGATTGCAGCGGGGCTTCCTGCTGATTAAGATGCTTCTTGATGTGAGTAATAGTGACAGATTGTCTTTGACTGCAAGTGTGTTTGGTCGTAAATGTTTAGTGTCAGTTTTAGAGGGCTTTCATACAGATTTTTTTTCTTCCACTAGGTCACAGAATAATAGAAAAACCTGAGTTTGAAGGGATCCATCAGGGTCATTGAGTCCAACTCCTGGCCTTGCGCAGAACACCCCAAAAGTAACACCCTGTCCATGAGAGTGTTGTCCAAGTGCTCCCTGAAGTCTGACAGGTTGATGCTGTGACCACATCCCTGGTTCAACCACATTTTCCTGATATCCAACCTAAACCTCCCCTGACTCTTCTTCATGCCATTCCCTTGGGTCCTGTCACTGGTTACAGAATTAAGAGATCAGTGCCTGCCCCTCTGCTTCCCCTCACGAGGCTGTTGAAGACCACAATGAGTCTCCCCTCAGTCTCCCCCAGGCTGAACAGACCAAGTGCCCTCAGTCATTTGTCAGAAGGCTTCCCCTCCAGTCCCTTCACCATCCTCCTGGCCTCCTTTGGACACTCTACAATGGTTTCATGTCTTTTTTATATTGGGGCACCCAAAACTGCCCCCAGGACTGGAGGTGAGGCTGCCTCGGGACAATCCCCCCCCTTTCCCAGCTGGTGATGTTGGGCCTGGTGCCCCCCAGGACAGGGATGTCCCTCCTGGCTGCCAGGGCACTGTGGACTCAGGTCCAATTTGCCATCAGCCAGGACCCCAGGGCCCTTTCCATGGCACTGCTCTCCAGCCTCTCATTCCCCAGGCTGTACACACAACAAGGGTTGTCCTGTCCCAGGTGCACAGTCTGGCACCTGCCCTTGTTAAACTTAATGCTGCTGGTGGTCACTCATCTCTGATTTTTCAAGGTCTCTCCCATCGAGGGAGTTGATGGCTCCTTCCAATTGAGAATTGTTGGCAAAGTCAGTATTCCTGTGAGTCCTGCATACAAGACATTAATGAAGACGTTGAAGAGAACTTGGTCTGAGCACTACAGAGCCCCTAGAGCCCAGACCCAGTAGTGTGGAGTAGAAAGTGAAAAGAACATTGGTTCTAGCACTCGCCTGTGCCTGGCAGAACTTTTGTGAAATACAAGCGTGCCTGAGCTGCAGAATATTAGCAATCAGCTCCGTCTGCTCATGTCAGGTCAATATGAGACCTGTCTGCTGTTTCACAGAGCAGTTTTCTTTCCCCTTTGAAAGGTAATTAAGCTTATCTGTGATGTATATTCTCTGTGCCAAACGATCTTTTATGGCACATTGGCTCAGGTGGTCTGATTAGCAAAAACATCACCTTGCAATGAAAAATGGAAAATAATTTCTGCTTTATCTTTCTGGTTATAGACATAAGAGCCACTTTTTATTCTACGCTGTAAAAACTTATTTGAAGAACTATTCCCAATACAATTTGCTGAGATAACGAGCATAAGAAAACTACTTAAACCTAAAATAAATATTGAAATAGATGAATGATAGAGACTGATCAAATATTTAGGCAATTAATGGTCCTGTAAATCGTTACTGTGAATTCTGATGCACTCTTGCTAGTCCTGCTGGACAATTATGATCCACTTTACAATGGCAAAGTACAGTATCTGAAGAATAAAAGGTTTCCTTAATGTGAAGGTTACACATAATTAGTTACAAGAATAAAACAGTTCCCTGTCTTGTAGAGATTTTTTTCAGCAATCAATGTGCCAGTAAAATCAGATTCAACTCAGTAAATAGGAAAAAATTTGGAAATTTCCAACAGTGAATTACAGCATTTCTGTGTTAGTGAAACAACAGCCTTGAAAAGAGCCTTGAAAAATACCTGTATGTGAGCCAGGAGGCAAAAGCACCAGCTGAGATATGCAGCCAAGGGCAGGACTGTGCAGAAATACCAGCACAGGTCCTTGTTGTGGTGAAACCACATCACTGTGCTTACACAGCTGTTGCTGAATTTGGCTGGTGCAGCTGGACTGATATCAGATCTCTCTGCACCTTGCCATTAGTGGCTTGCTGGGTCTGATATTCCTCTTGTGATACTGCAGAACCAGTTTTGATGGGGACTGTACTGCTGTTCCTTCTTCTATCTAACGCATTCTTTGTGACAGCTTTTGTTTGAGGCTGTTCCAAAAGTCATTGACTCAAGCCACAACCACCAAGAAGTACATTTATATGCAGAAATACAGTTTTATTGTGTATTACATCCTGTTTCCCCTCCACTTCTGCATACACCTTAGCCTGGCTTTCTCTTTAATCCAGCCCCATGCAGTGGCACTCCACTCTGTCCAGTGATATTCCACATTTGCAGTGTGTGTTGTTCCTGTGCATCCACAGGGAACCCTGTCATGGTTTCTACTTTAGCCAGGTAACAAAGACAGGCCACAGTAATAAACTGCTTCCCAAGTGCTTCCCTCTCCTCATACTGGGCATTTCAGATGCCAGGTATGCCCAAAGAAAGAAGGAAACTCTTCTCTGAGACTGTGCATATACAAGATGCTGCATCTGTGGCTGAGGAGCTGAGAATGTTCTGGTTCAACAACACCAAGCAAATCTGTGGCAACTGCAGTTCATAGTTATATTCAGGCACAGGCCATGGAAAAATGCAATGTAGTTGTCTAGATTTTCCCCAAGGAGCTCCAGGCTGTTGAAACCACTCCAAAGTTTTATTAGAAAAAATACAGGTCTACCAGTTATTAAAATATCCTCAATTGTGAGAGTTTTTTAAAATTATTATTTGTTGGGGGAATTTTGTTTGATTTTTTTTTTTCATTGTGGTTTTTACCCTGTGAGATAATAAGTTGTAGAGCTCTGAGATAGTTGTGATGCTATGATTTTTTGTTTTCCTACTTTGATTCTTGTGTTGCCAACTTCCTTGATTTTAAACACATTCTCGGAAGATTTGATTTTCAACAAATTAAATTAATTTCTTCAGGCCAATCCTGTTTTGCCGTGATGGCAATTGCTGAGTCATTTCTCCGTGCCCTTATCCTGAACCAGGAGCCTTATGTTATATACTCTCTTCCCGGGAATAGAATGTAACTTACTTTTTTGATTGCAACAAGAAAACATGTTTTCTTTAGCTCTTTCCTTTTTTTTTATGTTAATAGACTCAGTATCTCTTGGGCTGCTAGTAAACATCATCTGCTTTTCTGAAATAGGAGCAGAAAGTAAAACCCAGGTTTGTTAAGACTTCAGATTGGTATAAATTCTGAGAAAAGTATGTGCAGTTCTTACCTCCTAGGCATTTTGTTTGTGTCTCATTTTTCTCAAAGCCTTTTAGTCCAGTTTAAAGCTATTTTCTTCCCAGTACCAGTATTTGTTTACATGTTGCATATGGCTGTGAGTGTAATTTTCATTTGATATTGTAAAAGGTGTTAATGTTACTTAGCAAAGCACTTAACATTTTGAGCTAGAAATTTATCTGATACAGTGTCATCTGAGAATCTGTTTATGATGAGCAATGTGTTAGAGCAGGAATTACATCTGAGTGGCTCTGACTGAGTGATTCCCTTCATTGTTATTTTGGTCGAGATCCCAGTCTTTCATAGAGTAAAGCTGCTTTGACAGGAGGCTGACATCAGGGTATAAAGAACATCATGCTTTCAGGCTATCTTGCAAACCAGTATTTTTAGGCTGCTCTTGAAACCACAGGTTTATTTAAATGAATTAATTTAATTGTTGCTAACTGTCACTGTGGAGTGTGGCACAGAGAGAAAAGTAGAAAAGAAGTAAACTGTTTTGTGGCTGTATGTTTAAGTCATAGTGCATCATGTTGCTGCTTTAAGTACAGGAGACTGAATCGTGTTATCAGAAGGTTTTTTGTTATACTATTAAAAACAACAAGAAGTGCCTATTTTCTGAAAAAAGCAGTGTAGACAAAGTAAGGACAGATCTTCATATTAAAAGGCAGAAGTCTCTATTAAATTTCTGGGGATGTGCTTGTAAGAGCTGCTCATCTCTTAAGAAGGTTAATGACTATGCTACAGTAGGAAGAAGCAGTTCAGCTAATTCACACTTCAGTAAATTAAAAACCCCTCTATTGCACTCAGGTATTTTATTCACATATTTTCCTCTTGCCTTGTCCCAAGGAAGACAAGATGGCTGAAACTTCGGCAGATTCCTGCACCTGAAATAACACTAAAAACCTCTGTTGTCACCAGAAACATGTGAGTGGAATGCAGGAAAAAGGGCTGGAGGAGGAGTTACCTGCTGCCAAGTTCGGTGGCTAGACAGGTTTTCTGCATTACTGAGGTAATAAGACATGATGGGGTGTGCATGTCTGAGCTTTGGGGGTTTTCAGGTACTGTAACGTGACGCAAGAGAGAAATAACTTCAACAGCTGCAATAATGTGCCTGTAGCTCAGTGGTGCACACTGACACTTGTCTCATTAAAATATATATCACTGCATTGTGATGCATGTGTGGTACAGGAAAGAGAGGGGAGTTTTTTGATAGTCCTTTGCTTTGTGAATTGTTCTGCTTGCGTTGGCCAGTGTTAAGTATAGCGCTAAAGCACAACCTTAAAGCAAAATTATTGTTTGGAGGTTCTGAAATAAGAACATTATCAGTCAAAATCACTGATTTAAGGGAGAAGAGGATGCACTGTTTTGTAGTCAGTGAGGAGACTGGAATTGAATCTGTCTCAAATGCCACAGAAGCAAGCACATGGACATAAAGCAGTGGGATTAAAAGCGTTTTCAAATGCCTGTTCAGTTCAGCTGTTCCAGACAAATACTTTGTTCCTGTTCTTGTTGCTGCTGCCCCAGCACTCAGCAGCCAGGAGATGAACAGAGCTGCTAACACGCAGCCAATCTGTGTTTGTGTGTCAATAAAGGAATGTTTTTCCAGTCCACACTGGAACGAGAGCTGAATCTCCACCTTTCTTGATTACCTTGCCTTTTCTCTAATAACACTTTAAAGCAAATATTTAGATGGAAGGAGAAGTCACTGTGACTACATGGGATTAGAAGTCATGTGCTCAGTGAGGTAAAAGTGACTCCAGGCAAGGTCAAGCCACAAGCCAGGAGCCAAAGTAGAAGCAGATCATGTGTTTCTCAGGAGCACATTCAGTGCTTTGGAGAGGAGCATGCCAGCCTCAGTGGGAAATAGATTGCTCACTCCTCAGGACTGTGCCTCTCAGTGTTAATTTCTATATGAGAGGTGGAGTGAGTCAGGAATTAAAGGTCCTGTGCATTTGCTTTTAGAAGAGAAAATATCTCTTGCAAGTCTTAGGGATGTGCCTTGCTAGTATAGGTCTGTGCAACCCCTCCAGTGAAAGGAATGACTTGCAGGACATGGTGGCTTTCTGGGGTCCCTTCCTCAATTGTATGATGCTCTTGAGCAATAAAGAAGAGGAATTTGAGGTTTCACTGGTATTGCATCCTTTTGTGGAAGAATTTTGCAAATGCTGTCTCGTGTTACAGAGACTTACTCCCCCCCTTGGGTTATTCTGCAGAACTCTGAAAGATACTTGGTTCATCTCAGAGTATTTTCTGTGAGTTGTTTCTTACAAAGTAAATGGGGCAATAACCAGAAAAGTCACTTTCTTTCACCAACACTTCACTGTGTAGATTTTTCCTTGTTCCTCTCTTTGTAGTTTTACCTGCCTTACAAGATTTGTGTGCTAAAATTAAATGGCGCTGCTTCAGTGTTGTGCTCTACAGAGACCTGTGTCACTTACCATTTTTAGTAGTTAGGAGCTGATGTGGCAGGATGCATTTAGGCTTTGTTTTCTGTGACAGCTAAAAATAGAATTGTTTGATAATATTCCATTATTCACCATGATGCTACCTAAGGGGCTATGCAAAACTTTGTTTTGTTTTCAACTAAGTTGGACAGTTGTCCATAAGCTGATACCTACTAAAATAATTGGGCATTGCAATATCAGCAAATATAACTACTACACATGAATTTGAAAAAACAATGATAGCTTTAAAAAAAAACTTATATCAAAAGTTTGTGGGAGCTCACAAAGGTAATGCAGAAAGAGGCAATAACAAGTAAGCCACCTCTAAATCCATCAATACATTTTTCAGAGTGCAAACTGAATGCCTAGGACTGTCCCTGTGTCTGTTCTGTCAGTCTCCAACCTCCTTTTATTAGTCTTATATAGACGACAAACAACAAGACTGACAGCTTTGTGTCCTTTGGCATTTTTGTGTCACCATCACAGAGTAAGAGGTTATTATGTCATCACTCAAGCCTGTCAGGTTTAGTTTAGTCTGCTGTTTGTCTTAACAATTGTTTTCCTCATTTTTTTCCCCTCAGTTAATACACATACCCTGTATAGGTTGTATATTTTTTATGTTACCAGAATCCATTTTTTTTGGAAGAGAGGTGTTTTTAACTTCAACCATAGAAACGGCACCACTTTTTTTTCCTCCTTTACACCAAAATATAAATTAGAAAAAAGAAGCATCTTCTGCACTCTGTCAGTTCTGGTCTGTGCAGAACTACTTCATAAGTCACATATTCAAATATTATTTGTATTACTATTACAAGCAACAAGGACTCTTAGATTTTAATTTCTTAGGGCTTTGTCCAGGAAAGTTCATTATGTATAGCTGTTGTGGAATCTCATGGTAGGTTTCAGCACTGTACATTGATAATTAGTGCCCAGTACCTACCTTTAATTGTATGATATTTACGGATGAAATAAAATAGAATCTTAGCTGGGGTTTGTCTTTTGAAAACAGTCATATAAGTGTGATGGGAGGTTGAAGAGTCAACACTTGGCTTTTGTTCATGTTTTGTAGCATGTGGGAAGTAATGTTTTTCATCACAAGGAAAGCCATAGGCTGCTCCCACAAAAAAAAAGCGGAGGTATCTGCCTCAAATTATACATTCCATCCCTCTGAGAAATGTCTGGAAAGAGCAAGAAAAAACAGGAGCAGACTGCTCTAAAGACAGCAAGCTGAAGAAGAAGACATATAAACTAAGCATTATGAAGTCCTAATGAGGGGGGATAAAGCCTGGACAAGCAACTTCGACCTAAAGGATTCTGTTCAGTGCTTCTTGTGACTCTCCACTTTTCTCTAAAAGTGACACGTAAGCCAGGTCACATCTTGCTCATGCTGAAACAAAGATATGGAGAAGAGGCTGCTCAGTCTAGCTGGTAGCCAGAGAGCTGGATCAGTCAGTGTTAGGGCATGGGAAGGAAGGGACAAATTTTTAGTTGTCACAGTCCCTAATGCAAGCCAGTAATAAGACCTTTTGTCCACCAATCTTCCGAGAAAATGTCGTAACCATGTGGGCCTTGTACCTTCTTCATGGATTTTACTCGCCCCTTTACATACCGAAGCTATGCCACTGCAAATATTCACAGTAGGAAGCAGAAAAAAAATGAGATAGCAGGTAGGAAACACAAGAAAATGTTTAAATCTTCCCTTCAATTAGTATGTATTTGTATTTTTATGTATATGTGAAATGTCTGCATCCACGTAAAGTAGGACAGTTTCAAAGGAAACTTTAATGACCAATGTCTCAAAGTCCAATGGTGATGGCATGCAAATAGATGGTCAAGTGAGGTGGAAATTCTGGAATCCGGCCCTTCTGAGCAGGGCTGTCTAACAAGACCCTTGTGGGTCACAGTGTATAGGCAGATTTGGGACAATCGCAGCTTGCCAGAGGAGACACAGCAAGTAATTTTGGGGATGTATAGTGGGTGAGTTCCTGGGTAAAATCAGTGGAACATCACTTTCGTTGGGAGTTTCCCTGATGCAGAAACAGGATCTATCCTGCACTTCCAATCCAGTTAAATGACCCAGGAGAATTCAGGCAGTTGCCTGGAGGCATTTATACCTTCTGAGAGACTTGAGCTCAGCAACTCAGCTAGGTACTTGTCATTGCATAATTGAAGAATTTCAGCAGTGCCCAAAGGTTTTCCTTAGGCACAAGGATTCATGTTTCTGATGTTTGCTGTGGTCCTTTTTTTTTTTTTTTTTTTTTTTTTTTTGGGTTAAGTTCATCCCCAGCTAGAGCTAGGTGCCATTCCTTAATAAATTTCCAGAAATATCAGAGACCAAATAAGGGTTCAGAGTGCCTGTGAGCCTCCTAGGTATTGTTGTAGTGGCTTTTTGACACACCTGTCTCTGCTGTCAAATTTATTCCAGTAGAGATCACCTTAAAAGATGATACTTGATTTACATTACCTGATTTGTTCTGGAATGGGGGAGATCAGAGTCGAGTCCTTGATTTCATTTTCACAGGGAACAATATATCTTTAATTTTAAAATGGATGATCAGCGCCTACATTCAGAGAAGTTGGCTACCACAATCCCCATTGTGGAGCAGTGTAAGCATCATCCCCATCCTACTTTGTCTGTTGCAGTCAGAAATGTTTCATCTTGGCTCGTTTGGAGCTGTCTGTCTTGGATCTAGATAGACACACCTGGGCCAGATCCTCAAGTAGACCCACAGTCTTTCCCCTCCCTTTCCTTCCCTCAGAATTTAAGCAGTCTCCAAGGAACTTTATCCTCTAAAGTGCCTCTTTTTTTCTTTTTTTTTTTTCTTTTCCCCCCTCTAATCCACTTATTGTTTTTTTGTCTGCTGTCTGAATTAGGAAGACAGATTTGCACATGGGATAAAATTTTGTCATCATCCCCTGGAGATGAACCTGGTTGCAGACTCTTCTAATTATTGGTGTAAAGCTCATGGTCGAGATATTACAGTGGGAAGCTCCCCATGGTCTCCTATCCAACTTTACAGTGCCTTTGAGTTAGTGCTAATCCATATGGCTCCAATTACCCTTCACCTGACTGTGAAGTTAAACTGCTGCTATTCTTAAATTTATAAGGTTGTAGTTTTCTGTGCAAGAACGGTCTGATAATTTTTACTTTATCATATTTATTTTATTCTTTTAAATTTTATTTTATCCTTTTAATTTTATGCTTTTTTATTTTATTCTGTGTTTTTATGGCAGTGATGGTGGATTGGTTTTATTCTAATCTACCACTGTTTGGTGATATGTTCTAGGATTCAGCTAGACAAAATTTAATCTGCAAAGGAACTTTAAAATTTAGGAGACGCTAGAGGAATTAGCTCTGAGAATTCTTCTACAAAGTTATTGTTTGTTTTCTGGTTTTTGTTTGGTTGGGGTTTTTTTTGTTTGTTTGTTTTTTGTTTTTAATTCAGTTTTTTAAGCAAAGGTTTCGTAATGTCAGTATGATTTATTTTTTCCTTTCCTGATCTCAGAATGGACCTCTTGGAAATAAGAGTAATACATTACTACTCTTGTCTTTTCAATCCGAGAGAGTTAAAAAATGTATTCAGTAAAGTCAGCATTTGAAGATCTAAGTTGCCAGAACTTCCCAGACTCAGTGGTGGTTGTTATTTCTATGCATGATGCTGTAATTCAAAGTTGATGCAGAAGTTTTCTTGGTAGGCTCAAGATTGTGCTATCCTACAAGTGGCAAAAGCAGCTCAGACCAGATGACAACCCCATACAACAGGATCCTGGATCATGTGAGAGCTCACCTGTGTGTACTCAGACAAGTATCAGGGTCCCTTTTCTTCGCCTTCTTGCTTTCTATTGTACTAGCTGGAGAGATTGTAATTTATTCCATCAAATGTTTTAAAAATTCTTTTTTTTTTCTGGGAAAAGTCATGTCTGTGGGAGAGCCTACCCAGAACAGCACTTAGTTCCAAGGTGATTACATTAATCTCTCAACATTTTCCCTGTACCAGGTAAGACATTTCTATGGATGGATAGTCTTCAAACAGTTTTTTCTTTATTGCAGTTCAGCAGAGCATCTGCAGGGTATCAGCTTTTAATTATACAAAGCCATTTAAAAGCCAAAAAGGTGGAGAGTAATGCCTGAAAATTTTTTGCTTGTTTTATTTTGCTGTAGTATTGTGATACAGGTGCAAGCTTTATGAATCAGAGAATCCTTGAATAGCTGACATTGGAAGGAACCCCTGGAGATCATCAGAGCAGTCCAACTGCCCTGCTCAAGCTGGATAAGCCAGGACAGGTTACCCCAGATCATGTCCAGTCAGATTTTGAGTATGTAAAACTGGAGACTTTGCAGCTGTTTTAGATCTGTGTAGTGAAATACAGTACCATAGTTCTGTATGTGATTAAGTTTTATATTAATGGAGGACTGTCTCCAATGCTGGAGCAGAAGAGTGTGAGAAGCCCTCCCACCCACTGAGGAGGAAGCAACAGCACTGAGTGATGAACTGACCACAGCCCCCATTCTGTGTCCCTCTGCATATCTGGGAAAGAGGACCTAACAGAATATTGGGAGTAAAATTAAGCCTGGAAAGGAGGGAGTGTTGGAAGCTAGGTGTTTTCATATTTGATTTTATTCCTTATTATGCTACTCTGATTTGATTGGTAAAAAATTAATTTTGCCAAGTCTTTGTTAGTTTTGCCCATGACAGTTAACTGATGAGTAATCTCTCCCTGCCCTTATCCTGACCCATGAGCCTTTCATTATATTTTCTCTCTTCTGTCCAGCTGAGGAGGGGAGTGATAGAGCATCTTTGGTGGGGACCTGGCACTCTGGTCAACCCACCAAAATGATTGAAGTTTTAATCCCTTGCCTTTATGGCCCTACTGCAGCATGACCCTGGCTCATGCCAGGAAAAGCTAAAGAAGATTAATCTTTGTGAATATCCACCAAACAGTTTTTTATTTAGGACTTCAGGATTGGTCACATTTCTGAATTTTGTGATATGCAGGCTCTTTACACCAAAAAACATCCAGAATTAAAAGATACCGTAATGTTTCACATTGGAAAGGGCCTCTGAAGGTCATCTAGTCCATCCAGCTTGGTTCTCTGAGTATGTTAGAGCAGCTTCCTGTGAAAATTAGAGGTCTAGATCTGCTGCCAGCTTTTTTTTTTTTTTTCTTTTGTATTTGGATTAACTTCAGGATTCTCTGATATGATTCTTCATGATAAATCCCAAGTCTCTTAGCCTAAACTTGTACAAGAGAGGCTCCAGTCCTTTCATTATCTGTTCTTGACACCATTACTCACTAACAGGTTCTTTCACAGCACATCTGCATCTGGAAAACTAAGACGAATCCCACAAAAGAGGGAGCATCTGTGTACCTGTGGTGGAGAGACAAATTGTCTGCTGCCTGGCTGAATGAGAGACATCATAAAACTTTAAGGGCTCTATCATAAAAGATGTTGCAGCCCTCAAAGAGCTTTCTGGGAATCCTCCCTGGAATTGCACTAGACTCATCTTGGATCTCTCCTGATACTTTGTTCCATATTTCAATGCCCTCCATAGTGAGATATATGAGTCATCCCTAACAGCACTAATATCTCCAGTATTGATTTGTACATTAGATTTTGACTCTTCATTGGTACCAGGATCAATTGCTGGGTTGACTGCAGATACATTCATCAACTGTTGATGATTTCTTGGCTGTTTTGTCCAGGTTCAGTAATATTTTCAAGGCAGTGACCTGTCCTTAATTGGCCTCTGGAGGAAGCTAACTTGCTCCACTGGCTGCAGCAGGAGTTTAGGGAGTCTGACTGCTTAATGTAGTTAGGAAGAATGAGTATTCCTGTGTTGGCATCTGTAGCCAATGTAGCCATCTGCTACAGGAAGGATGATGTTCATTTCTCTACCTACATGATCAAGAAGTGCAGGAAGAACAGGGGCATCTTAGAGCTAGTCTCAGGTAGAGAAAAATCTCTTTTAGAACATCAGAAAATGAGAAATTCTAGAAAGCCCCTTCATGTTCTGCTGAAATAATATGTTTGAACAGGACTGCACTCTTTAGAAATTAGAAGACTGACTTTTCAGGAAATATGAAGCAGTACCATAAACATGACTCTACCATGAGTAACACTCATTCATGTCACTAAAAACTTCCAGTGTCATGGGATCATTAAGCTTAGCTGATGAATGGGCAGAACTGTAATGTCACCATCTGCAAGGTCAGGGAAATAGAGCTCTTCAGCTTCCTTGAGGCAAGGCCAGCTGCAGACACACACCAAAAATGTATTGCATTTGGGCAGGCCTGAGTAGAACCGGGTTGTGCAGCAGTGCTAAAAGTATAGAAGCTGGCTGAGTTATTCCGTGCTCCCTGTCCTTTAAGACTCCTTTCATTCAAAGTTGACTAAAGCCAGTACATGAAGGTCACCAGCAGTGATTGTAAAGAGCTTTCTTGACAAGAAAGAAGAGTATTATACAACTGATGTTCTTTAAAATACATAGATGGCCTTGCTAGAGCTCTGTGCTGTTAAGCCAGACAATTTTTAATACCTACATAAACTTAACTCTGCCTTATTCAGGAATCTCTTAAGTACTGTTAATACAGTGCTTAGTATCAAGATCAGCAGCTTGAGAAAAAATTACCTGTTCTGTTCTTCACAGAAAAACAAACTTGGAAATCTGCATAACTTTGTTTTGGCTTGCAAGAGAGAGGATTACTATTTATTTCTCTCTTCTACTTCAATAAAGTCATTATCTAACATTTCTCACTGACAGTGAAGTCCCATTTAACCTGAAACACAGTGTTTTGCCTTTTCAATTCTACCCGCAATATTATAGAAAAAAAAAAAAATCTAATTTCTGGTAGTCTTTCCTTAGGTGCATGTGGACTTATTATAGCTATCCCTTGTATTATTTTCATTTTCTTAGTATTATTTTTGCAGCAGTAGTCCATCAGTAGACCTTAAGAAATTCTCTTCCCAACTGAGAGACTGCTTCTGTCTGTAATTTACAATATATGGCACAGTGTGAGGTATGCTGTTTTGGAATGTTGTAGCATTTTCTTTAACCATAATTGCAAGGATCAGTACAACCCAGAATAGGATTCATCTTTTTTAGAGTGGTTCTGCATTTGAACATATAGTTAAATAATTTCCTCTATAATCCTCAGGGTTCCTTTCCCGCATTACTGTTTTCAAAACAAACATCTCCAACTTGGTACATGAGATTACCAATTACTTTTATCTAATGAATTTAAATTATTTTAAATTATGTCAATTTCTAACCTTGACAGATTATTTTGCAATTTTAATTTTTGCAACTGCATATTTGAGAAGCATGATTTTTAAATAATTTCTAGGCAACTGTGCTGTGGCACATGTCCAGTTGCATTAGGATAACAGGAAATCTTGTAATTCCCTGTTGAACAAATAACCAGAAGAACAGACCCTGTAAGACAATGTTTCATCCTGACTAAAGTGGTTTTTGTTTTTTTTATTTGGAGGTACAGTTAAATATTATTTCAACACAGTAAAACAGTAAAGCATCTTCATAGTTCAGAGCCTGTATGTTTTGCAAAGACTTGAAACTTAAATTTCTTATGGGAAAGAGAGTCAGGCATCAGACCTTCTCAGACAGTAAATATCAGCCTTATTGTTCTCAAAAGACAAGAAGAGAATAAGTTCACTTCTTCTTTAATACAAGAAACAAGAATTATAAACACCCTAGAAGACAAATCTTTCCTTTCTTTTTGCAAATTGTCGTTTTTCTTGAGTGCTCTGAAAAAGAAAGAAGCCAATACAGGACATGATTGTGAGAGAAATGGTAGCTCAGTGCAGAAAATCTGCCATGCCGGAAAGTTTTCTTTATTCCATCCATGAAGGGCATGTAATAATGTAGTAATCCTGGCCTTCATTTGTCCCTTGGCAACAACTGGTGGAACCTCAACTCAGCAGCTGTGCTCAAGATCATAAGTCATTGTAAGTCACTTTGAATTATTATCATTTAATCCAGATTGCAGGAAATGGAGAATTGCTGTTGTTTCACTAAAGCAATTACCTTTCTCTTTGGGTTTTCCTCATAAGCATCGGAGGCTGCACACCCTGATAAATAACAGATAAGGTTGTACAGGCAGGATCTGAGTCCTCAGTGCTTTGGCCTTTTCAAGGCAAGCACAGAGTAGATGCCTCTCTTAGTGAGGCTGTCAGCACCTCTCCTGATGAAGGGAGTTTACTGCACATCTTTGGCACATGCATTATGCAACGTGCAAAAATTCTGAAAAATTTAAAAGGGAGGAAGCAGCTTGCTGTTGAACATTGTTCTCTAAATAAGCTAATCAAGAATTTCAGCAGTGTATCTTCACTGAAAACAATCTAGTCTTTTCTTATTAGACTGCAAGACATAGCATAAAGCACATGCCAGATGATTAGAGGTGGGAGACGTATATTTCTATTAACCCCATTTTTTCTTCCTTTTGATCACCAAATACTTTAGAAATGCACTGGAATGCAAGTAAAGAATGCTTTCATAGATCTTCCATTTCTAGACCCTTACTTAGTACCTTTTATGACGCTCAATGATACCCTGAATTTATTAACTACATGAATGGGTTTCAAAATTCAGTGATATTGAAGTATTCTCAGCATCCAGGTGACTGAAACCCGTGAAAGGCAGTGTTTGGAATGTCTGTTTGAACTCATCTGTGTTTCTAATCATCTTCCTAATGGGGGAAAAGCCATCATGCATCTGCAAATTGGTCAGACTGTTCCACAGCCAATTGGCCAAAGCTCCCTCCACAGTATCGCACCCGTCAGATTTCTGCTGATTTTGCTTATAAATGATGCCACCTTTAAAGGACATCAGTGGTACATATGTCAGCCAATTTGATGGGTTTCATAGAAATTCCTAATTCTTTTCCCTCTACATTAGCATTACCTGTGAAAGTAGACTCAGTTTGAGGACTTCTGTCCTGTACCAGGGGAAAATAAAGTGATAGTTTCACAAATGCAGTGCTGAGGACAGGTAAGAAATGTCTCCACTGAGAGGCAAGAACAGCCTCAGTACATACAGAAGTAGAAATAGAAAGCATGGGATTACTAAATATTCACACTACCACTCTTGTGAACTTGAATGAAAGTAATCAACTTGCATGACTGGAAATGAAAGAGAAAGGAAATGGATTTTCTTTCCATGTGAAAAACAGAGAAGTTTTTAAATCTTAGGACTTCAGATACCACTCAACTGGATAGGTTAGGCATGAGTAGAATAACTGTGCATCAGTCTTTCTTCTTAAAGGAAATGTGAATGTTTCAAAAAGAATGTTTAGAATACACAGAATAGCAATACCAGTTTGGCTTGTTCCATTTATTCCTGTTCTGTCTCTCTTTTTTTCATGCTCTGGTGGTGGTGGTTGATGTACAACTATAAGCAAATTCTGTAGATCATCCTATGGGGACATTGGTGTGTTGAATTCATTAGGAGCAAAGAAAAAGGGGCTTCTCAAGTATATCCAAAACCACAACATAAACCCCTTTCAATCTATTTCAGATTATGGTACTGCATTCAGAAAGTTCGAATCTGAAAATCAGAGGGATTGTTTCAGTTTCATAAGTAATAGAATTCATGGAGTTTAGCGTGACCTGTCAAGTATCAGAAATCCTTCTGGTTCCAACTAATGGTTATGCTATTCCCGTGAGAGAGTGAAGAGCTCCAACATAAGGAAGAAAATTTTGTTGAGTGAATCCCAGGATGGCAGCATATGTCAAGTTAGTATTCTCAAAATATCAGCAAATTTCTCTAGAGAATTTGGGGATTTTGTTGTTTGTTTATTCCCCCATTCTTCAAATATAAGACTCAAAATACTACAAAGATGTGGTCATTTTAGATGAAATTACATTAGAGATGCTGCTGTGTGGCTACTATGTCTAAAAGGTCCAACTGCCTTTTCTTCACAGCATGAAATGGAGATGCTTTTTTTCCCCATTTTGGCAAATTTCTAGGGTTCTTATTTCTTTCCGTTATAATTCCTGTTTCAGGATTTCTCTGTGATAATGATCATGATATAATTTTTTTTTTCAAAAAATAAAGTACAGCTTCGTTTGATTGTGAACAAGGCTGCCAGTTTATTGTGATGGTCATCAGTCACAATAATTACTAATTGATGCAGTTGAAATACATGACTGTATCTCTTACTCGTAATTACCTCAACTATACAAATTATCAAGGTTGCTTGTTTCTGTGTCAGAGGACATTCTGAAAGGAAATCTTTTCCACAGGAAAAGAGAATGACAGGTGAAATAAATGAAGTGTGTCTGCTTAGGAACAAGTGTTTTATGCATAATTATTTCATGCCTTGCAAATTAACTATATCATATATGCCTGGGAATTACAGAAAACTGAAATAATGTACCTAGGGCATATTGGAATTTACTATGTAATTATATTTCTTGTTGCATTTTGTAATTTTCAAATGCCTTGTAACATGAGAATCCAGCAAAGTGATGTCAGTGCCGGTGTTCTCTGTTACTGCTTTTGGCATATGTGTATTTCCCAGAAGTCAAATAAATATTCTGTTTATTTACACTTTTCCCAGTATCTCTATAGGTATGCAAACTACAGGTAGGGTAATGATTCAGCAATGTAGGTTAAAATCCCCAGGAAGAGGCCAGAAGGGTCTGTTTGGCTTCCAACAAATGAAATGTTAAAAACAAAGAGTTTCTAAAGAGGAGTACAAAAGAGCAGCTTTCTACTTTTTTGTGTTGAAATGCTAATTAAATGTGATGGAACATTTTGTATTTTACTTTGTGGAACTTTATTTGAACTGCTATGGTGGACCTGCTTGCCACTTGGTACCTTTGAGTAGCTGCCTTCTATCCATGCTCCGTGGGCTGCTCTGCTCCATCAGCCAGCCTTGGCAAGGTTTTCTGCCATGAGCAAAACCCTGCTCCACTCACTCACAGTGCCTGGATCTCCTGAGTTGCTAGAATTACCCCTGGTTTCTCCACTGTTGCTGTTTCTTCCATCACCCTTTTAAGCAAAATGCACCTAAGACAGAAAGTGGAAACAAACCAGGTCTGCCATCCGTCACAGCTATCAATTTCATGAAGAGAAACTGGTGTATTTCTAAACAGATGAGGATATAGAAACAGTTACAGGAATACAATTTGAAAATAAGATTCTAAAAGGTCTCTGTGTAAGTGCTCACCTTGTCTAAGCCATAGCAGTAAAATTTGGTTTGCCTGTCATCTCTGTGGACAGGAAACTTACAAGTATTCAGCTTTGAAAATGATGGAAGAGATAATTGTTTTTAGACCCAGCACTTACAAAAAATGCTTCTGACAAACAGAAGTAATACTGAAATACAGAAAGTAATACTATTTTCCTGCAAAATAGTATTATGTTGGTGCTATTTGCAGCATTTATTGCAATGGCTATGTTGGTATCTCCATTACAAAACTTTCTTACAGTTCTTTCAATAAAAATCCACTCCGTAATGAAACATGGGACATGTGATCTCATCTCTTGACCAGTGGCTGTTTTTACCAGCTTTCCACGAAATTGAATGAGCAAATTTTTTATATTTCACAAAGGTTAAAAAAAGGTGTGGAGGGGAGCAGTAGGGATGTAGCTGATGGAAACAGTTTGTATTTCAATTGTAGGATCAAAATTATGTGCTGTTGGCATCATCTGTAGGCCAGTTGTGCTGTAGTGGAATTCATTCCTGTTCTTCTTAGGGCATGAAATTCTACACATTGTGCCATCTGTAGGAAAATATTTCAACAGATGCATAAATCATTATCACAAGGCAGCAAAACCTGAAAATTATAGCGAAGTCAAATACTATATAAGATAATATAGTGCATTATTTTAAAAATAATTTCAGATTAAGTGGAGGAAAAAAAATCACCACTTCCAAATTAAGGAGTGCTGAGAGGCTTTTTGGTTTTGCTTTTTTTACTTGTTTGTTTTGTTTTTTCTATTTTTTCTGCTGTTGCCAAATTATGTAAACGGGTGTGGTGGTGATCAAACCATGTGGAAGAAATAGAATAATTTTTAAATGTTCTATTTTTTTTTTTATTGGAAAGTCAGTACTATGAAATAAACATTCTTGTGTCTGCTCATTTGCACTTGACTAGAATTGACAAGCTGAGAAAGGAATTCTGAGTCCTCATCTACTTGCTCAAAGATAGCAACAGCTTCACTGTTTGAAGAACTTTGGCTGCTGAAGCCACAGTGGTCAGCTTTGCTGCTGTTTGGAGTTGGTAGACACTTGCTTTATGTTCATTTTTGTTTTCCTGAGTTTGTTTTTATCAGCTGTTCTGTCAGCTTTGCATTTTGTGGCTTCTGGTTCCCTTGCTTGATTGCTTTAAGGTTGCTCCTCTTTTCATCATTATATGGATTTCATATTATAAACTAAATAACTGTGGGGTTTTTTCTTGTTGTGGCTGGCCAGACAACATCTCAGTTCTGTTTGGAATGTGTCCATTACACACAGCCTCAGCCCCTTTGATGTGCCTTGAAGAAGCTCATGGCATGCCTGTATGTTAGGTCAGCTTAAGCTGCCACCTTTTAGTCCTCAGACTTTGCAGAAGAAGCTGAGCTTTAGCTGCTCTACCCTGAAATAATCAGCAAATTCAGCTGAAATTTTCTGGTGAGAACAAACCTCAATGGTGGCCTTAGAAGAAGACAAATTCAAGTGATGTTTTTGCTGAATCTTCACTGTATCTTCTTATTTTGGTGTAAATCTACCTGGATTGACTTGGATGGCAATTGGGCAGAAACATCTAGTTTTAGTAGCAAAAGAACCACAGTGAAACTTTTAAATTATTTTTTGTCATTGGAAGAGATATACTGGACAAATCTAAGAGTCTTTGGAGGCTTTAGAAAGAGGTGTGAGAGAGTGTCATAAGGGACTTCAACAACTCCGCTCTTCTCACAAATGCAAGTGTAATTGTTTTGATAAATATCATGGTCCCATTTTACTTTTGACTTTCAGAGGCTTGCTGCAAAAATACTCACTGAAGTTTCACACACTATCAGGCCAGACATTTTGATCTAGAGGTAAACAGCTAAACTTTCTGAGTTACAGGCTTTTTTATTGTTTGTTTAGGAGAATGAGAGTGGTTGCTCGCTAATGATATTAGCATTTCTGTGCTGTGGAAAGGCTTGGATAATACATGCAAATTCCAGAAGCAGCTTTACTGCAGAAAAATAACAATGTTTTGTCGGTTTTTCAATAGAAAATGGGGGTTAATCTAAGTACAGATTATAAAATACTTAAAATTTTAAAGCATTAACTAAAGTGATATTTTGAATTTAAGTGAATCTACATGTTCCTTCTCCCTCTTTGCTTTCATGCAAAGAGATCATATTTTTATTCATAATCAAAAAAGGAAAGCCACTATACTCAATTACCTCAAATCATTAAATGTACTACATACGCATGTGTAAGTGGAACTTTCAGTCTATTAGCAATAAGAATAATTATTTACAGAATTTGAGAAATCTGATATTCTAGTTCAATATTAGTAGTAGTGGACATGATAAAAATCTGTAGGCAAAGTATGCAGGGCTAGATACAGGATTCTCAATGTCTGTAAATATGTAAAAAATAGGCTGGTTTTGGGAAGGATTTATTTTAGTCACTGAACAAAGCTGTGAGGGAGCAGAAATCAAAGTCATTGTTGGTATTTTTAGAGGAAGGCCAGAGGTAACTCAGGTCCTGTAGTTTCTAGGTTTATATATGTTAGAAATCACTCAATAGACCCCTTAAAAACTTGCTCAACTCTCCTACTTTATTCCACAGAGAAAACAAATCACTCTGTGTTGGTTCTGGGATATTTTTTCTCTTATCTTATATTTACATATCTCTGTATATATCTGTATATCTATATAGATTAGAGATACAGATTATATAGACGGATGTAGATATAGATTAGGTTTAGATATAGATGATATAGATAGAGATAGAGATGATATAAAGATGTATAGAGATAGAGAGATATATACAAACAACAGGACAGGTGAGCCAGAGCAGCTGTCTCCAAGCCTTTATTTTATCACAGCCATTACCCTCATTTTACAGAACTAAGCAAGGTAGATGGAAACAGTTTCAGCCTGTTGTTCTTAGGTACATGGTCTTTTAGAAGTTTTTTGACCCATAAGATAATACTAAAAGCTGACAAGTGTTTACTCCAGCCAATTACTTGTATACGTAAGTATATTTACACTTTCCCCTTGCTTCCAACAATTCTTACTTGTAATGGTTTAAAATAATGGATAAAGCTTCATTATTAAGTTTACATAATTCCATTAGCTTGCTTAACATATTTACACATTTTTAACATGTTTACACTATCATACAGTAACTTGAGATTAGTAGACAATTGCATAAGATTCTATGAACTCTGTCTTTTCTTACATCTCTTTCTTGAACAACAAGAGCTTCTTGGATGGTTTTGTCCATCATCTGTTGCACACACTGACATTTGCTTTCCCACGGCTTTCTGAGAGTCTTGTACCTTTTCTATTTCCCCCAGCTCTGCACAGACAACTGTGTGCACACACACTGTGTTCTAGGGCGTGGTTTCTCTAGGAACCTTCACTGAGCCTCTTGTACAGCACCCCACTCTTTGTTCACGTGCTGGATCCCACCTCAATGTGGATTTTTGTTTTTTGTTTTTTGTTTTTTTTTTTTGCTTTTCAGCTCTGAGGGACAACAGAATTGAGCTGGTGCGAGCGTCATGGCACGAGCTGAGTATCAGTGTCAGCGACGTGTCCCTGTCGGACGAAGGGCAGTACACCTGCTCCTTATTCACCATGCCTGTCAAAACTTCCAAGGCTTTCCTCACCGTCCTCGGTAAGTACAAACAGCTGAACAGAAAGACACAATGTTCAACTCCTCAGGCTCCTGGCAAATTATGATAAGAATGAACTTTTCTGAGGCTTGGCAGAAGATAAATGTAAGCGTCTGATCTAGTTTCCCCTGATGTTTATTGTTTCGTATTGCTGTGCTGAAAAATAACATGACTCTTAGTGTCTGCACCATGGCAGGATAATGAGTTAGGGAGCACACAGGCACCACGGAACGAGTGCTCCATAAAATGGACATAACCTCTACATCCCGAGCAGCACGAGTGCAGAGAAGGTGCATGTGTTCATCTCCTGACAATCTATTGGATAGGGCAAAGGGGAGAAAATCAGAAAGCATGAAATCAAAATGGGCTTTAGAGCTTTTTCCTTAGCTGTGCATTTTTTTGTATCATTCTGTTGCCTTTTTTTTTTTTTTTGGGGGGTCTATAAAGTGCAAATTTTTACTGGGCTTGCCACTTCTTTTATGCTTTATCCTCTAAATGCTCTGCTGTTTCCCCCAGAGGTTATAGAAACACAATAGATTTGAAGAGATGCCCAGGAAATAAAGTTTCTGCTCGAAGCTTTATATGATTCTATGAATGTCAGTAGCCCAATCAGCCAAAATTGCTGTAGTTCATTGAAACACGCCTGCGAACCTAAGAGGTTGTATGATTTTAGTGATTGATTTTTATTCTTTTTTTCCTTTTTTTGTGTCCCTGAACATGACTCTTTCTTTCTTTTTTGTTTTATTTTTATACGTGGATGGGCAGACAGTTGAGTTTGATAGGACTAATGTAAGATATTCTTTGTGGCAGCAATATTAACATTAATCCAGAAGGGGAATTGGTTTTGTGCTTAGGGTATGAAATACGTCTCCTTTTCAGTCCCTATGAGACTATTTTACAAAAATCTTCACAAGTTTGCCATTAATGACAAAAAGTACCCACTCAAAGCAGAATATTCTGGAATACCAACTGCCTATGCTTAATCTTCTTTCTGTGGAGAGGCATTTCATGATCTAAACAATTGAGGAGTGTGCCGGTTCAACCTTTTGAATGGCAGAAAGACATAGAAAACTGTTACAAAGACAAGAAAATCCCCAAAATATATAGCCAACAGTTGATCTTTAACTGCCCTTTAAGCTTTACCTTCATTTTGGGGGAGGGTTTCATGAAGTTTTCCCAACATCATTTACTTACCTTCCAAGAGAGGAAGCTCCGCAGTTTAAGATTCTTGCCTTTTTGTTTTTCATTTTGTATTTGTAATTTCCTATTTCAAAGTAACATTTTAAACTCTTAAAACATTTTCTGCTGGAGAATGGGATCTTTGCCACTGAAATGTATTACATCTTTTAATCAGACAAACTATCCTTGTATGTACTAATAATCTCTTTATTGACTGTTCGGCTTTCGATAAGAAAATTTAAGTGTCAGGGTATTGTAGTAGATACCATATTC
The DNA here is from genome assembly GCF_963662255.1 of Cinclus cinclus. NCBI lineage: Eukaryota > Metazoa > Chordata > Aves > Passeriformes > Cinclidae > Cinclus > Cinclus cinclus. Next base: position 6,476,088 of record NC_085047.1, on the reverse strand, counting down.
TGTCCTGAAAGAGAGGAGTAGATTTATTAGAGATATGAACTATTCAATAGGTGATGCTGCTTTGCTTTTTTATGTACATATTCTGTCATTCTGGAAAAGAGATGTAGAAAAACTGAATTATTAAATACAGGGCACAGGATCAATTACTGTGACCGAGCCCTTTATCTTGCCACAAATGTGAATGCACCAAAGCACTGCAGCTGCAAGTTACAAGTGACATTTTTTGAGATTTTTTTAAATTGCTGCCATCAATATTTCTTTAAAATAAGTTGTTCCTGTGTCTTCGTAAATTAAACGGATTTATGCGCTCAGTGATCAAAGCTCTCCCAATTTTCTTCATGTTTTGTTTTTTGTCGCTTTTAAATCTTCCATGGTTCACTGGAAAACAACCGTTTCCAAATTGAATACTATGAGTATGGCATGTCCAAATCATATGATCTCCTCTGAAGAACTCTCCTTAGCCAGTGGAGCTGTGATTATACTTCTTGGTGGTTTGGTTTTGCTTTCTCCGAAGATAAAGTGACTCCAATATTTGTTTTCACCCTCCCTTTTCCCTGGATTTTGTATGAAAGGCTTCATTATTTTGGGTGTAAACAACTGTTTTGAACTTAGGTCAGTTCAGCTTCTTTGTTGCCAGTTATGTTTAATTTCCACAGCTGTGCTTCTAATGTGCTTTGTCATCCTGCTTGCTGTGCTGAGCAGTTGAAATATTGTAACAAGCCAGACTAAACCTGCATGCAGAATATACAGAGATAAGCTAGTTATTAAAATGCAATCCGTTTCTCTTCGAAAATTAGGTAATTCCTGCTTTCGTTATTCATTTAGAATCAACTACCATTCAGATTGATGGTTAATTTACAATAGGAAAAAGGTTTAACTGACAAGGCACAAGGAATTAATTATCCTGTTTCTGGGATTTAGAGCATATGAAGAAGTGAACTTTAGGTTGCTCATGCATTTGTGGCAGCAGCTGACACTATCAGAGACATTTTACTTGTTTGTTTGTTAGGTGTTCCTGAGAAGCCACAAATTACTGGATTTACCTCACCGGTTATGGAGGGAGAGAGGATGCAGCTCACTTGCAAGACATCTGGTAGTAAACCAGCAGCTGATATCAGATGGTTCAAGAATGACAAAGAAGTTAAAGGTATTTAAAAGGATCTTGGTGTCATTTAGTCCAATTGTCAGAACTGTACATTCTGTAGAATTTCTTTTTTAACCTGTGTTTGTAAAGTTGCTCCTATTGGGTCATGAAAGGAGTAAGGGATTGTACATGGATAAAGAATTGATTTTAATTTACTGTAGTGGACATATAACCATCTTTTTATTGTTTCTTCAAATGGTAAATAGTGATGTTTTGGATTGCTCAGAACTCTGTGCAGCAAAATAAACTCAACTGTGAGTTTTCATAGAGAAATGTGCTCTGCATTATTATCACAGTCAGACCTCTAATCCCTGATATTTTCCCTTTGCATTACTCTTGTGCCATTCCAAAATGGAGTATGTCTGATTTAGTTAATTCCCAGATTTAGGTTACACTCCCCTAAGAAATGTGACCAGCAAGAATGCTGGCAGTCTGCAGTGAAGAGGAGGAAGAAAATGGACTTTAAAGGGGATCAGGAAAACTCCACAGGGGCTGGGGGGGGGGGGGGGGAGATGTACAAAGTCTGCTGTAACTGAAAAGCCATTGAGTGACTAAAACCAAAGCTGGCAGCAAGGATTTGTCTTCAAGGATGCAGCCAACTAGGAAAGAGCCTGCATATAAAAAACTGTTTGTTTCCTTTCCATCCTCTCTTTCACTTGGTATGTTCTTTGCTTAGAATGTAGTTCTCTGCTCCGTATTCTTAAAAATGCTGGAGTAGTTTTAAATCCTCACTGGTGAATGAGTGAAGAGAGTTTCCCGATGCAGAAGACTGTCACACCTCCAAGCCAGTTGAGGTGCCCATTATAAAGTAAATGGATGAAAAGAATAAGGTAGTGGTATTTATTCATGCCACCTCTATTCATTCTACTGTGAGACCAGGTGAAAGATGATTCCAAATCCACCTCTTCTGTGTAGCTTTAAAAAACCAAAGCAAACAAACACCCTTCATTTATCTGATTTGTCTAATATTTTGGATTTCATTAGCTTAATAAACGGCCTCAAGCAAAGTTACAGAGTTAATTACAGAACCATTTATCTTCCTTTACTATTCTCTACCACAGTTCAATGTGCAACAGCAGAGCTGTGGTATAAAATTGGTAAATAAAGGAGATTGCGGATGATTGCCTAAGGAATTCTGTCCATTCTAGAGGTGTCCTTATATTTCTAATGAAAATGAGAAGAGTATTAAAAAGAGAAAGTATTTTAGACTGGAATAATTTGAAATGTGTAACAAGGATAGAAAATGAGGAAACAGAATAATTATTTTCAGCACTGGGAAATCTGAGGAAATTGATGGAAGAAATACAGCATCTTATCAAATGTAAGTAAGAAGAATTAAACAGCACAGTTAACACACATGGCACATCATAGATTGTGTCCTCCAGAAAAGATGTCAGGATGAATATGCATATTCAAGGCATGTTAAGATTGGAAATAACTCCAAGCCATTTCAATACTATAAGAGAAACATTGATACAGTTGGCCTAACAGCAAGGCAACACATATTTGAAAAGATCTTATTTTAAAATTATGTTTTAAAATCTGGTGTAATACGTTTGCCTTTCCTTCAGCTGGTATGTAATTGAAGCCAGCAAGCAATTTGGTGATTTGACTCTTTAACTGATTTGTTCTTCTCAAGAGTTCCTGAAGGGATTTAAAAAAAAAAAATCAAAACGGGATGGGGAAAAAAAAGGAGAGTGAAAGGAGTATGAAAAAGAACAGTAAAAAGGAAAAAATGCCTGACAACCAGAAATAGGAGGAAAGTACTGAGCACATTCATTTCAGTTTAGCTTTCTAGGTCTTCTGAAGAGCACATTGCCATTTCTCAAAGGTTAGAAATAAAATAACCTAACCAGCCTGCAGTGGCATCAGCAGAAGTTACATTAGCTTTGTGCAGTGTAAAAGGTGAAATGATAAATCTGAGAAAATAGATATGAAATGATATGCTAATGTAGCTGACATTAAAGGTTAGAAGTTCGTCTGTCCAGCACCACTAAATCCAATTGTGTTACACTGTATTATGCATGTTGCAAACGAATATAAATGATGCACTGAGATCAGAGCTGCACCAGAGGGGAAAAAGCCACTGTAAAATTGTAGCTCCATTGCTATTACTCAAAAAAGGAATCATCATCTGGTAAAGGAATGGTGTTTGACAAAGTAAGTGTTTAGTAATGAGAGAGACTGAATGTGAAGCACTGGGTGCCACACCTTTTACTTGAATGTTCTGTCACTCATAAAAGCACCAGTTTAACAAGGGGAGATCTGCAGTTTAGCATTCTGGTGATATTTCTGGAAGATTATTAAGAACAAAAGTGCTGGAGAAGCTAAATGCAAATTTTTCATTTTGAAGTTACCTATTTTTTCCAACAAAATTTGTTATGTGCTCTTTCAACAAAATTATACAAAGAACTTCTTTAGGCTTCAGGAATATTTTGAATGGATATTTTTTTTTCCTAGGTAGATTGTATTTTAAAACTAAGTAAGTTCATTTTTTTAAGCAACAGCTTAAGTTACTCTGAGTAAATTTCTGTAATTTTAATATACACAAAGATTTCAGAGGGGCACTGATCATTTTGTCTTTGTAAACCTCTAAAGCAAAGATGATTTTTTTTTTTTTTGCTGACAGGACCATTTCATGTCAGAACTTGAGTTTAAGTGTAAACAAATTATATCTGCCATGTAAAACCAGAAATACTGTATTTTTAAAAGATTAGTACTTCTGTGTTTTACAGGTATGTGCTTTTATAAAAAGCTTTTAATGAGCAATGGATAATGGACATTCCATCATTTCCACTTATTATTTTCCCTATCAAACATATATATTTATGAGACATAAACCTGTATTAGTTGATGTATGTGCACCTGTCTGACATCATGGAAGTGGGCGTGAAGCTGATCCCCAGGTTTCATTTGGCCCGACACCTGTTCCAAGGTTAAATCAAGTGCCTTCTCCAATTCAGGTTTGAAAAGTCTCCCAGGACAGAGATTCCATAGAAACATTTCTGTCTGGGCTAGATTCTTCAGCATTCTAAAGCCCCCTTGTGCAGTGTTTTCAATTTTTGTAGATATTCCATGATATAATCTAAATTTGTTTTGGTGTAACTTCTGTTTGTTGCCCAGCCACTTTTGCTTGTACTTCTGAGGGCATTCTGGCTTATTTTTCTCTGTGGCCATAATTTATGCACTTTAAGGCAGCAGTTTGATCTGGTTTTATTCCTCTCCTCTCCCTCTCCTCTCCCTCTCCTCCCCATTGACTTTCTTAAGATGTCCTTGTACAGCTTCATTCACTGTCCACAATGTTTTTCAACAGGTTTATTTTGCATTTTTACTTCAGAGAGCCCAAAACTGGGTCTGGTATTCTCAGTGTAGCCATGCCCATGCCAAAAAGAGGAGGATCACTCCCTCTGACTTTCTAATTTTACTAATTTTTTTACTAATGCAAGGCAGTGGGTTTTAGATTTCAGCCCTGCAAGGGCACGCTGTTGATTAATGTTCAACACATCCTACAACCCCTAGGTCCTCCTCTGTAAAGGTGTATCCCTCCAGCCTCTTCCATTCCAGTGTTTCCCACACAAATGCTTGGGTAATGGATTTCTTTTCAACCTTTTCTTCAAGGGAATATTTAGGAGAGAGAGGAGCAGCAGGAAAACAAATGAAACTGTAAGCTACAACTGACATATTTGAAAATTCTGTAAAATATCCTGAGTGATGGTGTGTACCCAGTACCTGCACCACCATTCTTACATCCAGATGGGTTTACACAAAATTAACACATATTACGATCTCGTCCTCATTTTGCCATAATGAAACATCTAAGACAATGTCGCTGATAAGGAGAATAAGCTAAAAATTTCTGTTGGTGAGGATCCCATGAGTTTGTAGAATCTTACCACCGTCCTTTTTGCAGAGGAAGATAATTCTAAGAGTTGAACTGTCACACAATAGATACCTAGAGAGACTTGTAAACATCCATTTAGGAAATCAACTACTTTTGTTTTCCTAAAGGATTAAGAACGCACAACCTCTCAATAAAATTTAAATTGTGGATGTTTTCAGGAGTCTTCTGTCCCCCACCTGAAATCAGTAAGGGATGTGCACATTACTTATAAGCAGAATGTTACCTATATAGGTGGTTATTATTAAATTTGGAAACCTAACTCTGGGAACAAAATCACATGGGTTTGCTTTAAATATTAGTGAAGACATTTTTTGGTTAATTGTAATAACTTTGCTTTAGCCCTGGTCAATATTTCTTTCACCTACGAATCCCTAAATGTTAATAGTGACCATGGCAGAAATTGAAATCTTTTAAAGCTTAGCAGCAAACAGGCAGAAAAATTATTGCATGCAAGAAAGAATTGGTTTTTAGGGAAAAATGGAAACTGTATAACTACACCGTGTCCTTGTCTGTCTGGAGGCAATGATAAAGACCACCTCTGATGTTAGATGTATTTTTAATCTAAAAAGATGAAGCTTAAGCCATTGAAGATTTGCTTTCTAAAATTGATATTTCATGGAAATTTTATTTAGGTCATTCTGTTCTCTAATGGGATTTAGTACAATTTGTAAAACTGAAACCTCTCACTTTTTTAGGGCACAGAGGACATACGAAATCTCAGTTTAATTTCATATATATGTTTAAGTATTTATAGATATCTTTTCAGGAATCCATTGCAATAAATCAATATAACAAGCTTACCATCTTTATGAAATAAACTGAAATCAATAAGTATCACAAGTAGCTGGAAACCAAGAAAAACAATTCTAACTTATGTGTAAGAAGATCTGATGTCCCAGTTAATACATTCAAATATTTAACAAAAATGCTCAGTCTTCTGGATCTTCATTTCTGATCTAGCATGGATTTCTGAATGTGAATCTTAACCCTGAGCTGAGATGATGCTTCCTAAGTGTAGCTGAAAGCTCCCTCCACCACAATGTCTGTTCTGAAAAATCTCTGATTTTTAACAGGATCTGCACAAAAGTATCAGGTCAATTTTGAATGATATAAAGCAGTGAGAAAGTTCTCTGGATTCTCAGGAAGTTCTCTGCAGCAATCTCATTTCTGATCTTCTTGGGACTCATCTGTATATTAGAGTAAATACTATGACATTCTGTATTTACAGATGTTTATTACCACTAATGACTATACCTGGGTTTAGTTTTATTAGTAAATTAGCATAATCCTAACCAAACAACGGAATAAGCAATGAATAAAGTAAGCACAGGGGCTGATTATGTGCACATGGCTTCAGTAATATCCATATATTGCATTTCTGTGAGAGGCTATAAGAATGAACTCGGGAAATTTAATATTTAGTGACACCGTGAATATATAAGGTAATGAGGGTGGGACAAGATCGCAATCTTTTTCTGATGACCTACAGAGAAAGATTATATCAAATGTGGACCTAAACATTCCAGAGGTAATAATGAATGGAATTTCTGTTTGAATGCAGTATCATGGAACAAGTTTTAAAATTTTCTTTTTCAGTATGTATCTCCTATTCTGACAATGAGAGCAAACTGAGGAATGATTGCAGACTAATTACTTTCATATTAAAGAGAACAATGCAGATATGAAAGATGTGGTTTTTTTCCAACAACTGTGATAGAAAATTTAGCTGTCTAATGCTGGACTACTTTTCCCAAAAATTTTGGAAAAATAAATTAACTGCTTATTCTTTCTTTCAGATGTTAAATACTTCAAAGAAGAAGATTCAGTTCGTAAAACATTCACAGTCAGCAGCACGCTGGATTTCCTAGCAGATCGCAGTGATGATGGTGCAGTTGTAAGTTGCAGAGTAGATCATGAGTCCCTAAACTCTACACCTCAGATAGCAATGCAGGTTCTAGAAATACACTGTAAGTAATACACATTATACATGCTTGCTTTTCTAGTTTTGTTTTGTTTCAGAATGTGTGTTGGAGCAAAATTCTCTGGTATTGTGCAGATAGATAATACCTTTCTTTTAGCCAGCTTCTGTGGTTTGTATTTGGTTGGTTGGTTGGGTGCGGTTTTTATTTTGATTTTACAGGAGTGACTCAAAAAAGTTTAATGAAAGCTTTATCATTGAGAAAACTGTGGGACTAAGTTCTTGCTTTTTTCTGAGAAGTAGTGAAGAGAAAATGCATTTGTATTTTGGTTTGGTTGAAGCAATGTAAATGTGTTATTTAAACGTCAAGAGCATCCTAATTAACAGTTTTCCTTGAAAGTTTCCAGAAACTTGAAACAAGTGTATAAATAAGCAAAGTTTGTAGCAGATTGCCTCGATAATGCTGAATCCTGCTAATGAAACTCAGCAGTGTTGTTAATAGTACAAAACTTAAGAAGAAAAGCTCTTTAGGATTTATTTTTAAGCCTGGTTTACACAAATTGTTAGTCTAGCTAATCCAAATTTCAGTTGTTTTGCATCTTTATATATTGGCTGGTTTGTTTTTTTTTCTTTGAAATAGCATTTGTGGACATGATGTTTTCCACTGTGCTTTGTTTCCAAGTTGAATGAATATTATTTTCTATCTGCGTGCCCTGCTCTGAAGTCGGGTTGTCTTTCGAGTCAATGGGGTTTTGTCACTTAGAAACTGAGATGCACAAGAGAACACCTTTTCACCCTCAGCTGGCATCTTCATCTTCACTTGTATTATATCCACCATTTTCCAGGGTCCAGCTGTTTGATTTTCTGGAGAACACTTTTGCATCTCATTGCTTAGCTAACCACAACAGGCATCTGCAAAATGTCAGGCATGGGGAAGGGAAAAACCTTTCATGAATCTCTTTCTAGAGCAGGTGCAATCAACCCATTATAAACCAGACAAGTTTGTCCCTGAAGCATTCAGTGACTGCAACAAGTTCCTTAGGAACCATGTCAAGGATTGCTGCCATATGTAACTTGTTTCTAAACAGGGATATTTCTATAAGCATCTAAGACTTGAAGCACATGTAAAATGCAGGAAAGGCAAAAGCATTCTGTGCACAGAAGCTGACAACTTTGCTAAAAATGCCATCTGCAAAAAAGTCTGAAAATGAAGAGAATGTGGATTAGCATATGTGATAAAAATGTCTTCTGAAACATTCTTGCCATCAATTTACTGAGGGAGATCAGGGCCTTTCTTCACCAAATGGCTATTAAACACCTCTCCTAATATATTCAAATGCATCTGTGCTGGAGACATGAAACGCTAACAACTTTCTTGCCTTGAATTCTAAATTGCACAGCCATAAACCACTGAATTTGCCCAGGCCTTCACATTCCAAATTCTTTGCTCTTTCTTCAGTGCCTTGTTCAAGATGTCAGCACCTCAGGAGATGAACCAGCCTGAATGGAACAGTAGATACAGAAACCAGACAGCTAAGAAAGGATTTAAATCAGCTGCAATGTAATGTAATGGGATTGGAAGTAAAGGCAGGGCTCTGGGTTGCATGAACATCATAAGGCAAAAAAAGCCTTTTTGTGGCTTCTTGTATATAGAACCTCCTGAATAATTGCTGTTTCCTTCCAGTTTGCACCCTTGCAGCAAGACACTGCCTTGCTAAGTAGCAGTGAGGTGCATCTTCCTCTATGCTTGTTTCTCCAAGTTTTGAACAAGACCCTTCTGCCTCTCCTCTGGCCTCACTGAAATTGTCTAACAAGGTCAGACTGCACTGGGCATTTCCTTTACTGGTGTGCTCTGTTTAGTGCTTCTCAGACTGCCAGCTTATCAAAAGCCATAATGCAGAAGTAATTGTTCTCTATCATTCCTGCTTGCTCCATTAATTTTCCACCAATCAATTTAATACTCTCCAGCACTGGTACAGAATCATTATACATGGAAAGAGAAGTGATAAATGTGTCAAAAGAAGCTGAAGTTTAAGGCAGAGAGTGGAAGTACCATTTAAAGCTGTGAAGAAAGAAGCATTCTGTTATCCATGAAAAGACTAAGAACAGTCTTTTGTTGTCCTTGTTCTTGCTGCCTGCATTTCCATGGTCAGCATACTCAGAAATCTTAATGCTGATCAATTTTTTTTCAACTTTTGAAAGGAAACTTTATAAAAGAGAAGAATATTCAAGGAATGATTATATGGTTCATCAAAGAACCTTAAAGGAAAAAGAGGAGTGAAATGATTCAGTGGAGCAATCCCAAATACTCCAAATGGAGTAAATTACTGAAACTGGGCTCCTTGATTTTATTTTCCTTGTGTTGCTCACCATTGCTCTGGATATTACTGCAGTCACTGCAAGCTGTTTGTTTCTTTTTTTTTTTTTTTTTTTTTTTTTTTCCATCAGTCCATAACATTTCAAACATATAAAAGGCATCCTGTTTGTATTAACAAGAATCATGCTCACAGGTCCCTTTGGAAGCTGATCCAACATATATCCTCAATGACACTTTGCAGCCGGGCAAAAACAGTGCAGGCAAAACTGATGAATGATGGGACCTCCAAGTCAGGAGAATTTGTTAATCTGACAGCCTGTAGGCTCTAAGCAAATTAGTGTGGTTGGAGCCTACACATACCCTTAATGTCCCAGAGATCTATAAAATTAGCAGACAACTGTGAGAGAATAAGCAAGTCTCTTGAAATGGTGAAGCAGAACAGTATGGGTGAGCATCAGTTTGGCAGAGAATGAATGTACAGAGATGAGGCACCACTCACCAGAACTGCACTTGAGTTTCAAACACCTTCTGAAATATGAAAAGTTTTACCTGTGGTACATGGATGCTCCTCGTGAATTACCAGTGTACCATCACAAATTAGAAGAAAAGGGCAAAGGAATAAGTTAAAAAAACTTGTCTAGGCATTTCTGCCCTCTATAATTATGCTTGAAAGTTGAAAAGCCATCTTTATTTCAAGCAGCTGGCCCCTGACAATGGATAAAACATTTGTGGATCCATGAAAATAAACAAACAAACCAAAAGGTAAAGAAAAGTAGAAGAGAAAAGTAGGAATGACAGGGTTGTGTTTGCATCCAGTGGATGATAGGCAGAGAAAAAGAAAAGCAAAATAATGGAATGAAATTATAGGTTTTGATATATGCCTAGTGAAAGATAGAATAAAATTAAATCTGCCTTAGATGCTGGAACTGTATGAAACAGGTATTTGTAATTAGTCCACAGAGAGATGTAGATAGAACTACTTATGAGTCCACACAGCTGCTTTTATCATCAACTTTAGTAGGAATTAAACTTAACAAAATGAAAGCCATCAGATACAGAATACGTTTATTTCCTCTTCTTCCCCTTACACAAATCTTATGTTTTATTATTGTGATAGAGAAATCAAATAAGCTTTCCCAGTAGTGTTAGAGTGTAGGAAATGAAGCTGAGGACAAAACTTTTACACTCAAAGTATTTTTATTTTCTATTATTTGTATTTATGTGTATGTGATAGGAATAGTGCCTAAGTCCTTCTGCTTCTCTTTCCTTCTTATAGTTCAGTCAGGTAGTTGAGATTACCTATATTATTATTTTGAGGGAGACTGTGGTCAAGCTTTGTTTTTGCAGGGCTTCACAGATTAACTTTGCAAACTTGAAACATTAAAATAACGGGGGAAAGCATAACATACCCCCATTCCAGACTACGGGGTAATTAGCTCCTCCAATCTTTTGATTTATTTGTGTGTAATTTATGTCATGTCTCACTGGCGCTTAATCCCTCATCTGTGTGTTGAGCTCTGTGCACTGCAGGGCAGCCCAATTGCCCAAGTCTTTCTGCTGTGCTGAAAGGTTTGTCTGTAATTTAGTTTCTGCTTGGCCAGCAGAGGTTTGTGGTAGCATGACACTGCTTGCTGAGTTTATTTTCCTCTGACCCCTACTGTCAATGGCAAACCTAAAATAGACTTGTATCCCCTCTGGCTTTGCTCTGAAGTTTGCTTGTCAGCCTAGCTGCCACTGATTATTAGGAAGTGCTTCTTGTAAGTGATAAATACAAATCTCAAAGGGATATTTAATCTCGTTGTTTACTTCTGTGTTCAGACTAAACAAAGAATGCATTCTTTGTTCCTGTATTAAAGAATCATGGGTACAGTGCTTCAATTTTGAAAGCTTCTCAGTACAATGTTCAAGAGATTGTCTAAGTCCTTATGTGCGGTCCTGAAAAGATATTTTGAGGGCATGTACAACTTCTGGTCCACATCTGGGAAGTCAGTGAATTCTTCTCATCCCTCCTCAGTGTTGCAGACATGTTGTGACCCCCAAAAGCAGCATCTCTTCTTCCTTCCAGGTCTTATCTGAGCAGAAACCAGCCAACATGTTGCTTCATACTGAACAGAGTGCCATAAAATTACCCAGTGGTAATTACCTTAGCTTAGTGAAGATTCTCTACAGTAAATTACCCAGCAGACCTCAGTAAAAATTAATTGTGTAAATCTACCCCAGAGGCTGCTTTTGAAGCCTTAAAGTGAAATCAAATCATTTGAACTTCAGTCCTAATCATTGTGCTTCAAAAATGGCAGCTGCAATTGCGATCCATGCTAATGGACTCGGTGAGATTTTGCTCAAAAGCTGACCACACTCCCAAATGGCAGCACTAATAAGTTAAATATGTGTTATGTAAAGAAGTGTCTGGAGAGGCAATTCTGAGTAAGTCCTACATTGGCAGACAGAGATGTGCAGTGAATTGTCAACCTGACAAATCTGTCAGCTAACTTGCTTCCACAGGCTATTCCAACATATCTGTGTGATAGGACGCTTCTTCTTTTGTGGGCTTGCTATTAGATTCTTTTTCAATGAACATCCGGGCTTGACTTTAGAATTAGGCAGCTATTCCATGAGAATGTTGGAATCATTGTCCTGGAAATAAAAGTATTGATTTTGCATTAAGCAGACAAAGCTCTGAGAGTGCAGTAGACTGCAGGTCGGAGCACGCACGCCGTGTAGAGCGCGGGGTGTCTGCGTGTGCACGTGTGTCTGACAACGCTGCCCCTCTCACTCCTGATGTACCAACAAATGGAGGCTTCCCTGATGCCCAGGGAATTCAGAGTTTCTGCTGGTGTAAGCACAGTAATTTCATCAAAGAGCTAAGCTCCCTGATGCTCACTAGGAGGGTTTAGCTAATTTTTTTCTGATTGGCTGCTTTCAAGTTTTTGTTGGAACAGTTTCTAGCATACACGTTCTGAACAGAAATTAATAAAAATGTGTGTGTACATATAAAAATATATTTAATGTAGTATATTACGTACTACACGTTCATGTAGCACTTCATGAAACAAGGCATTCTAAAAGAGGCAAGAAAAGGGTTGTGCATTGGGTGCTAGACTCTGTGCCTGATGAATGTCTAAAAGACTCAGAGCTGCCCATCAGAACAGTATAGAGAGGCAAAAAACCCCTGTCTTCCTTAAGTCTTAATGTTCAATTCTAATCAATTAATCACATGTAAAATGTGTTAGTGGCTCTTCTCTACCCAGACTTGCTGACTTGTTGTAGCTCAGAAAGGGCAGATGTGTGCCTATGCAAAAGCACACAAAATGGGACACTTCTTAGCTGTGATAAAATAAGAGAGGAAAGGAAAAATTTTCCCTGCTGCCTACATATGGTCCTTCTGTACTGTAATTGAGTAAAATATGTGTCACACATTCATTTTCTTTAAGCTGTGCGACCATTTGTCCTTTTGAAGCTGATTGTAATTTTCTCTTCATGTGCATCTTTCTTTTTACTTACTTTAGTTGTTTCCCCCAATTTTGTACTTAAAAAAACATCTTTGCTTTTGCACTTTGGCATATCGCCTTTTCTCATTTGTTTGAAGTTATTTAGTTAAGTGGCACCTATGCTTTAAGAACAAGGACACATCTCCAATCTTTTGGAAGTAGCTTTTACTCTCTAGGCAGAGAATATATTTTTCTGAAGTGAAGAAAATATGAGCTAAAAAAAAAATTTCTTTCACTGATGCTGATCTCTTTTGGTTTCTGATCCGTCAACAGAGTTGTTGGTCACAAGCAAACGAGAATGACCATCTTTTCATTACACTGAGTGACACCCCGACAGACACACTGGCTGGAAGTAAAATCTGATAACATTTGGTGGGATTGCACATGCCACAGTCTTTGTATGGACAGTCTGCCAAGAAGTATACATCCCCAGAGTCAGAAAATGCTTTGTAAACTAGGATAATTAGGTGTCATAGCATTGCCTTCCTATTTGTCTTTGATTTCTTTTTTTTAGCAGGGCCCAAAATACGAGGTGAACTCAAGCAAATAGCCTGTGTGTTGAGTCAGGAGTCAAAATAGTTTCAATTCTTGTGAGAATTGAAACCTGTTTTGATGTTGCCAAGAGAGAAAATGTCTGTGTAATGATAACTTCAGTCAATGAGTTTAACCACGCAATTCTCCAGTAACTTCTGATACAGTGAAAAGATCTGGATTTGCCAGGGGCATAGTTCTCTAGAGTCACCAAAAACAAAAAAACAACAACAACAAAAAAATACCTCATAACTCATCTGAGATTTCCACATCCAGGGCTTTTTAGTTCTCCATTCCAAACTAGCACAATTTGCTCTCTTCCTATAACCATTTTATCATGGTATAATTTGAGTGGTTTGGAACTGTGATAGGAAGGATGCCAGTATTTGAAGATTTGAAGCTTGGTCTTACTGATTGAAGCCAACTTTTGTTCCATCTTAAGAAGCAAAAGGGGGCCATATTTTCTGTCTGATGTGCAGACAGGACCTTGGTCTCTCACAAAGCCTCTGCCTCTGGTCACAGACAACCTCTGTAAGCAAGCAGGCATGTCCTTGAGTTCAGTGAAAACCTGGAAGCTGTTCAGGTGCTCTAGAAGTTGATGAGGAAGAGATGGATGTTTCCATAAATGGCTCCTTGACTCTGAAAGGGTGGTGCTGTCTCTTTGACCGATGTTCCCATCCTGTAGAGATCAACTCTGTGAGCTCTGTTCCTGTTTTCTCTTTCACTGAGGATGTTCTGTGGATTGTTGAGACCTTGAGAAGGAGAGAATTCCAGTGGCTTCTAGCTGACTCTCTCTTATAAAAGTTTATCCTTTTTACACGTTCAGGTTCCCACACAAGACTCATCCATGTTGAGACCCTCAACCAACCCAAACAGGTCTGGGTTTTGTTTTTTGTTCCTGAATTCACCCTGTGGATGTTAATATGGAAAATAAATATATCTCAATACAATATTTTGATGACCAGCTTTCCATTCTGTCTCCCTTAAAGGAGGGATGCTTCTATACCTACCAGTGTAAGATGCAGATAAAAGAGTAATAATAGGAATGATATTTAAAAGCTACAGTTTCAGTACTCTACATCTCTTCATGTCAAATGAAAATTAAGTAAGAAGTTAATTATATAGCTCAATAATTATGTAAGCACTGTGTTAATTAGTACAGTTATATTTTTTAAGCTTTTCATATTGGTGAATGCTTGAAACTTAAAGGATAGTTACTGTAAATAGTAAGGGATGATACAGGAAAGTTCACTGCTACAATTTGCATGTTTAAATGAGATCAATTAGGTTAATGATGGATGAAAATAAGAAATCCACTATTTAAATGCAAAACAATTCATAAACTTGTAAGCCCATTTAGTGCCAAACTTTCAGCTTTCAAAGGGGGTATCCAGTTCAAAGGGTTAATGTACAATCCTGACCTTTACCATCTGGAAGCTTATGTTCAAATACGGTTTACAAGTGAAATATAACCTAATTTATTTCTCTGTAAAATCTTATGCAGACAGTCCACAGGGTGGCTTGTCTACTCTGCATAAAAACTTTGAAATCCAGTGTGGGCAGGATATTTCATGTGCTTGTTGTGTGACTAAGAGAGGGCTCCAGAAGATTTCAAAGGAAGTTTGGGAGGGAGGGTTCAATAATATTAAAAGTAGCAAAGACTAGCAAGCAGGTGAGGCAGTCTGGAGGAAAAGATAAAAAAGCATATGGAGAAATCATTACCAGAATCTCCCAAGGAAGAGAACTTTGCCATTCATGATGGTGGGATGTATATTTTCAAGAAGCAAGTCAAAATTTCATTTCCTGGTGCTACTGCTTAGTTATTTTTATATGGACTAAACTTCTATAATGTCCAAAATTTGATATGAATGTCAGAGAAAGGACTGAAGAGATATTTGGGAATGCTGAGCATCCAGAGCTCTCATTTAATGCCTTCAACAGTGTTGAAGCTTCCATATGTGCTACATTTTTTAAGTCGTATTCAAGATAATTTAAGACACAACAGAACAATGAAGGCTTTAAAGAAAAGAATCTGAGAAACAGAAGATAAATTTATATTGAAAGGTCATGCACTCTCTCAAAGTTCAGCATTTCTTTATTATGTGGTTTAGGCAGAGGACTTTTCTTTTTGTTTTCTCTTTTTTTCCTTCTCCTAACAGCAAAAGTGAGATAAAACATAAGTAAGTTGGAAAGAGCACAGTGTAAGGCAGTGGAGATGCTAAATGGAACAGATTGTTTACTCTGAAGAAGTGGCATGACAAAAATAATTAAGCAAGATGAAAGTTGTAAAACTAAGCTTCATCGCTTGCATTCACTGGAGAAAACAGAACTGATTTGCAAAGAAAATATTGTTTCTACCATATCATTCACGTGTGTGGGGGGCTTAATACATAATTCAGAAACCAGTGACTCGTTCTGCAAAGCCATGTGAAGGGGAGTGGCTGTTACCTGGTGCTGTCTCCATGGAGGGGCACACGCTCAGAGCTGGGGTGACAGTGCCACTCTGTCCTCCACTTAATGCAGCAGGGGCTGCTGATGTGCTCCCATTGATCTCTGCCTGTTTTAAGGCCAAGCACAAAGTAGGTAAGAATGATCAACGAACACATTAGGTGACAAAAGCAGGGTAAGGTGGTAAACATTTGAAATGGAGTGTGGGGGGGGAGACTGTGGAGCTTGGGTGTTCTACTTCCAGCTTCTTTTTCCCCCTCCCAAAAACCCCAGGCCACATGTTATGTAGTACCACACTTCACTTGCGTTATTGTGCTTTGGTAATTGTGGTGAAGGAGCCTGGCATGACCAGCAGGTGAGGTGCTGAAACAAGTCCAATGGATGTCTTTAACAAAGTACCACATAATCAATGCCCACAGAATTAGTAATGTAAATGGTTTCCTGCCAGGTTGGTGCTCAAATTCAGGCACTCGTGTAATACGAGTGTCAGGAGGGAATATTTGACTGATCAATCTTTCTTTCCCCCCGCACTGACATTCACTTTCTTGTTTTTTCATCCAGGAGAGTGTTTTTATACTCTTCTGTTACAAGCTATTACTCTTTCTTACAACAAAAACCATTTTAAAATAAACCAGATGAGATTAAGGATGACACAATAGTCATCAAAGAATCTCAGGTAACAAAGGGACCATATGCTGTTTCTGGTCCTGCTCAACTTTAAAGCAGTTTTAAAGGAGTATAAAAAGAAGACATTGGAATATCCAGGAGGATATGGTACCAAGTATCCAATTCCATCAAACCTAAGTATTTAAGTACTATCATAAAGCTCCATGTCACAGTGTTGTTGAATACTTTTATTGTAATAAAACACCACTGTCATGGCACAATTGCTTGAACTAGATTGACTCACCCACAAATATTACTGATTAAATAATTGTTCAGATACATAATATTGATTTTTCTTTTCTCTCTCATCCATTTAAGCAGTTAGTTCTTCATTGTTTTCTGCAGCAGAGCATCAAACTTACTGTATCAGCCAGACTACTTTTGTGAAGTTTCCAAGGCAGATTTCACCTAAGTGCTCATTCAAGGCAGTAGTAGAAGCCATGCTGCTTGCCATTTACAAAATAAGCCAAATTTGGGGAAATGCTGATTCACAGCTGTAGGATGCACAGCTGGTAAGTGTAAAAGCTATTAAAAATGGTGAGCACTTGCACAGAGCTGATTAAAGTGCTCCTCTCTCCTCTTTCTCGTCTCATTTGGGATATCCAATCTGATGTTCATTTTTATGCATACTAGAGTGGTTTGTCCTTGGAATTTGCTTTTAAAGTCTCTTCTTTCCTAAGCTTATTTTCTTACATTTTTTTAGAAATAGGAATGAAATTATGTAGGACTACAGAATTTTCAATGAGCTTTGTAATTGCTACCCGTGTACGAAAATTATAATCTCATGGTTTCTGAAGAAAAAAAAAAAAAGTTCCTGAAGCTGTCCTGTGCTTACTCCAGTGCTAATTAATTTAGAAAGTAGATACATCATCATTTTCAGAGGTATCTGCTTATTTTATCTTTGCATCTGGAAATGATGGAAAGGTTCCAAGGAAATAAGAGAGAATAAAAGTGCAATGAAAAATGTAGAAGGCTGTGACATAAATAGATTTCACAAACATGCATTTTGAAAAAGCAGACAAAAATGGGTAGAAAATAAATGAATTAGTCTCTCACGAAAAACTTTTTAAATCTTATCATCTGGCAGCCATTTATTACCAGGTAGCAATAATCTTTTATTATCAGACTGTTAGATTTTTATAACATTTTTTAAAATGACAGCACCAGAACTGTTGTTGTTCACTGCCACGCTAAAATATCTGAGAAATTTATTAAAGCTTTTCAGTATTCATAAGGTTTGTGGTCATAAAATAAAACCATGAATGAAAGACATGCTGTTGGTAGCTCATAATTTAGCTAAACCTGTAAGAAGAAAAATGTGTTTTAATGAACCAGTTATAGTAATTTGCGCTCTGGTACAAAAAGGAAATGGTGGTTTGCGCTCAAAGAAAACAAAAAAACAAAAATAAAACCCACAAAACAACCCAAAGGTAAATATATTTATTAAAAATGGCAGATCATTAAATCTGAGTATTATAGATCCAGGCAGGAGGTGCTGCTGCACAAGATTAAGTGATTAATTCAGAATTTGGAGTAGTCTGGAAACAGTCAGTGGGTAATGGGAGCAAGGTGGGGGTTATCCTTTTCCTTACCAGATGATCTGGCAGCCATGCCATGGATGTTACACCATGGAAAAGGTCTGTGTGTCTTATCTGGGCTGCCTGGAGCTCAACTGAGTGTATTCTAAACTGGCAAGTTATTAAGAAGACGTGTTCCCTGTGTTGCTTAGGGTCCAGGAATGTAAAACCTGGCATCCATGGGATGCTCACTGATCACAGTGGGTGGGAAGACAAGCACAGCTCTCTTCCTGGATGGCTCCTTCATCATATTCCATACTGTTGGATCCAATGCTCAGCTAGGTTGTTAAACAAAGCCTTTTCTTACTAGCAGCACTTTCAGGGCTTTTTAAATCATTAAATATAGGAGAAAATTTCTAGTGACAAAAGGTAATTAAAACCATCATCCTAAGAGATTAAATAAGGAGGCAGTATCGATGCTTTTAGCAGGAGGATTTTAAGTAACATTTGTAGCAGATGCTGAAGTATTGTGAGCATTTGCTTCCCCTGGCAAATACAGCCAGGGAAGTGTTTGCCCCTCCCTGGATCTTCCCCATGTCTTTCCTTTTTCTGTTAACACAATTTGCACTCAAACAGCAAATCCAGCAAGGATCACAGGTTTCATTTACAGCAAACTCGGCTTCTTCTGCAGCTGGAGAGACGTTTGTACCATAAACTACAGAGAGGTAATCACTTTCAAAGGAAAGATGCATCGGAATCAAAATATTCCAGCAGAGGCCTAGGGTCAAATTATTTTAATCAGCTGCTTTCAATTATTTATAACCCAATTAGGGACAGGGTTGTTTCTGCCCTGTTTTTGAGATGGGCGCCTGACAATTTGGCTGCATGGAAAGGAATCAGTTAGGAGAGCCTTGTTTTGGAGGCTTAATATATTTGTTTTAGTGATACATTGTGTAGAGGTGTAAGTTTTTATTCATCACATGCAAATTTTGGACCAGCTGTTCCTCCTTTTTTCCTACCATTTTCACAAGCTTTAGCTCTTTTCACTGGTTTGAACTTTCAAGACTAAGTAGGACATTGGTGGGGGGGGCGAGGAAGAAAAGAAAAAAAAAAAATAAGTACAGAATCCCTTATGATTTAAGAGAGATTTAGGCAGCATATATCACAATGATATGTGTCATGCATACAGGACAGAACCTGACCAATGCTGTATGGGACGTCCTTGCACTCTGAACCAGACCAAACCCATAATCCATGAACTTCAGAGGTTGAATGTTGTAATCTCTAAATTACTGCCAAATAAGTATTTTACTGGGTCTGATCAGCATAGTGCGAATACTTCAGTACTCAGTGGAGTAAGTAACCTCTTTTTCTCATAAATCACTGCATGGGGTCTAATAACTGATCTTGATGGATTGATTACCTCTTCTCACAAAAATCAAATAATGTCTAAGTGAGGGAGTGCAGAAGTGGCTTCCAGAGACATGGAGGTAGAGCAGACCTCTAAGATGTAGAGTGCTGAAGTACAGGACCCTTGGGGTTAGTAATTCTATCCTTGTGAGGGAAGAGAAGGAAGTGTCCTTGTTCTGCTCTGCTTTCTGAAGTTTCTGCCACATTGAAAGATATTTGGGGTGCTAAATTTAAACTTCATAGTAAGTTAATGCGTTTACTTCATTTTTTTTAATCTAAAATTCAGCAGAAAATTTGCAAATTAGGACCCCTGACTTGGATCTCTACATCTGATACAATATTCCTGTGTAAATTTCTGCAGAGGAGAACCACTAAGATTTTTTCTGTTAATCCTCCTTTCACTGGAACTCCAATGAAGGCTGAGATTTAACTTTTAACAAAATGCGTAGAGAAACCTAGTGGCAAGAAGTTTATATTACAGCTAAAGTAATACATATATCACAATTACCTGGAGGAAAGACTGCTGCATGGTCCTTTGCATAGGAACATTTTCAGCACTCATGGAACTCTGATGACTACAAGATCATTAATATTCCTACTCCTGAATATTCTACTGCTTCCAACCACTGTTTCTTAAAAGTGTCAATGAAATATATGTGCTCCACCCACCCTAACATCTGCCCAAGAAGAAAGGTAGTCTAATTTTCTGTTCCTGTGACTGTAATTACATTGACTGAAGATGATTACATTAGGGAGGGATTATTTGATAAAATAGCATGTTCCTACCATAACCTCATGATAATTCTACCCCTTTGCTCACAAAATGATTTTTCATGTGCTTATTCCTAAGCACCTGTTGCTGATTAATGCCCTAGGATTAAAAGGGTTATACTCTGATTTACTGACTCAGCCAGAGCTGTGAGTTCCATGAAAAGTATTGCTCAGAACTGACGGGACCAAGGACTTCTGAAGATACAGTTGAAAAATAGGCCAAATTACACTTTTACTATCTTGGGACTGAGAAGAAACTAGTAGAGATTAATTGTCTGGTTCGGTTGTTGGCCTGTTTCATGATCTTAACAAATTTGTTTGCTTTTATGCATTCAGTTTTCCATTTTTACACTGTGTTTGTCAAGGGTTTGTACATGATACAACTTACCATGATGAATTTTTCCAGCAACTTTCATGTGATTACTTTATGTGAGTAAATTTATGTGAAGGAATTTAATCCTGCTTGTAACATTATAAAGGCTTGATTATTTATATTTATAAAATAATATACATATATACTGAAGTCTATTTTACTTCAAGCAGTGTAAAAACAAGTACATTCTGAAAGCAAACACACTCACCTTTAAGCATAGAAGATCTGATTAAGAGCAAAGGTCTAATGACTGATAAGAACCACCTTTATTTTGAAAATAGCTTCAAAGAGATTAAATCAATCAGTAATGCAGTTCCACAAAGTATGGATGCTGCCATTAGTTGCTGCTAAAAGTACAGCAAAAGTCAAGTGCCCAAATGCTCCGTTTCTTCATGCATCAGTTTAGATTTTTCACTGGTGTAAGCTGGTACCAATTTTCCACATATGTTTACTGATTTTGTGTGTAGCTGAAGATGACAGAGCCTGATCAAGAATAGATAAATCTTCCCAAAGCTTTGGAATGGGTTTCCCTGGCTTGTGAGATGAGATGAGCCCAAATCCTAGAAAGATGGATGAAACAGAATCACTCAGTGGAACTTTTGCCTTTGGTCTGCTGAATCATGAAAGGTTATATATAAAAAAAGCCCCATGCCATAATTCTTACCTGTAGCTGGTATGTCCAGAAACAAACGAGCAGATTCTGTGCTCGTGGAGGGTAGAATGGTGAAGACATTTTTGAAATTCAATTCAGATTGGCGGTAGCAATCAATTGCAGCTCATAAAGACCTCCTTACTCAGACTCAAGAATGGAGGGCCAAAGAAGCTCTTGCTGCTGGAGATGGATGTAGCTAAAAAAGTCACTGGCTACTAAGAGCAGTGTGTTTTACTGAGAAAACTTGTTGTGGTGCTTACACCCACACAAACCACTGTTTTTTTATAGAATTGGACTATCCCAAAGCTTACTCTTTTTGGAATGCTTGTCTCCTCCTCTGTATTTTTACAATTCAGGATAAGGATATATTTGTAGATATTGTAGAGAAGCTCTAGTCACCACTCCCTTGTTCAGAAGAATTCTGCTTTGAATATTGATCCATGATATTTTATTGTCATGAAATTTCTGGGCTAAATACTAAAAAATACGAAAATTATTAAAGTTCTGGTAAGTTCAACTGGTACACATTGGTATATTTCTACTGTCTTTGGGAAGGAGGGAAGGATCTGAACCATTGACTCTATTCCTTTTGTTTTGGTCATATAAGGAGTTGTTGTTGTTTTTTGTTTTTGTTTTTTTTTTTTCTTTTTAGCATATCTAAATTACTTATAACAAGCTGATTTTCTTTCTTAAGGCTGTTCTCTAATGTTGGTGTTTGCTGGAGATCATGTGGTGTTCCAGTTGTTAGTTGTTAAGTGTGATAGGTCAAATGTACATTGATAGAGTACATTTATACTTTTCATATTCTTCTAAAATGAGCACTGACAGTGGGAGGTAGTATTTTGTAATAGCATTTTGTCTTCTGGAAAAGTACCAGTCAGCAGGGTTCTATCATCTTTGTTAAAGTAAGATATTTGGGTTAGTTTTTATTCAATTCAATTATTCTGAGGATTTCTTCTCGTTTAAATTATTGCTGTGAATGTGAAAATAGAGGGTAGGTTTATCTTAAAAGTTTTGCCTTTTTAAGTGTACACTTTAATTCTGGAGAGAAATCAAGCATGGCCTAAAAAGAAAAAATGGAAACAGTAATACTGAGAATAAAGCACTCAAAATAGAATATGTAGTTTTTGAAAAAGAATCATTAATAAAATGCAAAAATGTTCCATTGTTAGCTTCCCTAGAAATTATATATTTGAATTAAACCCTGTGTTTCCTGCTTTACAGAAACAAGTAGTTACTGTTTAAGTCAATTAGCAGGGAAAACCACAGGGGAATGTATTTCTTACACCACTTTGTTGTGCCTTAGAGAGTGAAACATAAATATAAGACCTTTCTTACTGTGTGTTAGTAAGCTCTGTTTAGAACTGCATGGAGAACAGCGAGCTGCCTGGTGTATTAAAGTGGGAATGGGAACTTCAGGTTGGGGGAAACAGCATTGATCCATGCAAATGAAAGCTTGTCTGGAATCCTCTCTTCAGTTTTGTTTGGGTCATTTACAGTATTGCATAAAATGCTGATAATTTGAAAAACCATTAAAGCCAGGTGTAATAGCTAGGTGGACCTTTAATTTCTTCCTTCACCTGTGACTATCAGGATTACTTCCATCAGAGTTTTGCTCCTTTTCAAATTTCTCTGGATACCTCTTGATCTCATTGCATTAGTTGTTTCCCTCCCTCAGTTAAATTCCTCATGTATTCCTATCTGATACTCATTTGCTCCTCTGGTTCAATGTATAGTCAAGAGAGTAATTTATTCATCTTCAACAGCACCACTGAAATCACAGAAGTACTTGATGCCCTGATTTATTAAGGCACTTGAGGTCAGTGACTTAAGCATGTGCTAAAAATGAAGCAAATGCCACCCTGGCCTCCAAAGGATTAGTCACCTGCATAATGGTTCACAGGGTCCTTAAAAATATGAACGTGTGGAACAGATTTGCTACTGGTGTAAGGTTAGTGCAGTTGTTCTGGAAAGCTGAATGATGCTGAAAATACTTCCACTGGAATTGTAGAGAGTCTGCACTAAGCCTTTCACTCTTTTTGTCTTGTTCTATGATCTTACTCTGTGGTAAGTAAAAATAAAAAAAAATCAAAAGTTAGAAAAATGTTTCCATCATTTTAATTATTCAGTTACCATTTAGGGTTCAACAGGACTATTGGTATCTCACTTAGAAGCTATATTGTTACAGCTTTTTTTTTTTAACTTTATTTTATTTTGTGGGGTCATATTGTCATGCTCTCGCACATTTGCTTGATAACAGGACATCTGTGGTGTCACTGCTTAGGAAAACAGCAACTACAAATTGAATGAGAAAAAACTCAGGTGCCCTAGATAGGCAGGATCAAGTGGTTTGTATTAGGAAGATACAGAGGAAGAAACTGTGAGAAAAACTAGAAATCTTTCTACTCAATCTGATTTTTCTTCTCCCACTGTGACAATGAACTTTGTTTTTCCTCTTCCTAAGGAAAAAAATGTGCTGCATTCCTTTCTTTGTGATCTTTTTTTCTATATAAAAGTGCCCCTCTAAGTCATATGTTGACTATGAAAATATATTGTTGCAAGCCAGGTGGCAAAATTTTTTAAAAGTTAAAAATCTACTTGAAATGCTCCATTCAGCATGAATTCACAGTAGATGTATTGAGAATCTTTCTGCAATTAAAACTATAAAATTAATCCAATCACATTGGACAGATTGCAGATTCTTCTGTAGTGCTTTTTGCAGATACTTGAAACATTCTCTTTGCAAATTCTGCTTAAGATTGTTATGTTTTAGGGGCAGCTTTATTGCATTTCAGAAATAATATCCTGTAAAATGTCTGTAACAAGGTATTTTATCTGAAAGCCTATTGTAGCTTTCTTATTATGAGTTTCAAGCTTCTGCAACAACAAAAGGGTTCTTATTCAAATGTACAGTATTGCATTCATTCCTCTAATAGCAGCATTCCATCATATCAGCCTAAAAATAGGCAAACAATTGTATGGAGAACTTGTTATTCATCCTTTATGGTTGGGTTTTTTATTATTATTTTGTTGTTAGATATCAGCCTTTCGGATAGTCATATGGAGTATTTGCATCCAATACAGAAATAAAAAATTGCTTTCTCTTAGTATACACATGCTTTCTATCTGTGCCTCCTAGGGATATAAGGAGTTACTGGTTTAGTTACATTGGTCATTTTTATTGCCTTCCTGAAGACAATGGAAGTTGCACAAGGCTCCATATGAAACTGTCTCCGAGTGTAAATTAAATCTGTGGTTTAATCTGTTGTAAATAGAGAAGAATGTACTCTTAGATAATAAATCTTTTTTTTGTGTATATCAACAAGTTGTCTATTTTTTTCTTCCTAGATACACCTTTAGTTAAAATCATTTCTTCCAATTCATGGCCTGAAGAAGGACAATCTATAATTTTGACTTGTGAATCCAAAGGAAAACCAGTGTAAGTGATTTAACAAGTAATATGTTTTTTGTTATTTTACTTATTCTGCTGTGACTGCAATCTTCAGCTGCAGAAATCTACTGGCTTTGTCTCCTCCTGGGGTGTAAAGTACTCTCTGGTATAGAAAACCCCTTGAAGCCTGTCCTCATTAAGTGTCTATAGAAGACTGGTCTTCTACTTTGTCATCTACTTTAGTTTTCAGGAAGAATTCCAGCTGTGAGATTTTTATTTTTTTTTTTCCATAGCGTATCAATCTGAAGGCTGTGCAGGTTTAATCTATCTCTGTTTACATCACTGAATTGATGATAGAGGAGAAAACATGTCATGAATATCTTCCTTCACCAACCAGCCTCAGAAAAAATATATTGAACTTTGGCTGCCATTTACAGGGGAATTTGAAGTTTAATTATATGTGCTAGTTGTCTGTCTGTTTCTACCAGGATTTGGAAAGGTGTAGCCTGCTTTAAGAATATAAATTGTCCCCTTGGGTATTAACATCTTTGCTATAAATGTCGTTAAAAACAAATCTGCAGAGGTTAACCCTTGCACAGAATCTACTACTTAAATTGACTTGACCCTTGAAAACAGGAACTGCTCAGAGGAGCTGTTATATATTTACTCATAAATATATATATAATCAAATTGCTTAATATTATTATCAATCAAGTTTCTTAAATATTGTCCTTCTGCTCAAAAGATCAATGTAGTGATGACACACAGATTTAGAATGGTCTTGAAAATGGTAATGGAATAATATTTTGCATCTAGAAATGGTGCAAATTATCATGTCACTTATGGCTGAATTTCTCCCTGGTGTAACTTTAGTGACTTCATGGAATTGCTTGATATAGGAGTTTGAAGTCAGAATTAGGTCAAGTAAGGCATTTAAGTCCGAAATTTCTCTTTTGAAAAGATCTTCTGAGTTATGCCTGGAGTAATTTAAACTCCATAGATACTTTGTTTTAATATATGTAGTGTGCCTGCATCATTTTAAAGCAACTCCTCCATCCAGATCTTGACTGGGTGAGCACCTAGATAATGATTCTTCCCTGCTTGAGATCAGAATACTGGAAGTCCATCTAGTTAGTCTGATCTGTATACTTCTGATGTGTGTGTGTTACTGAGGGGGGGAAAAAAAAAAAAAAACCAAACCAAAAAGACTTCTCTAGGTAACGCAAAAATTTACTGTGAGCCATCTCTTGCTTTTATAATGTACCTGAAGAAGAAGGAATTATCCTTTTATCTCATATCCCTTGAGCATTCCCCTGAGTATGAAGAGGTAGAGTCTGTTTCCCTCTTATTTTCAGAATCTACTGAAGATGTGAAAGTGCTTAATTTTAGGAAAGAGGTCAGCTCTGATTGCCCTGAGTGCACCATTGGCTGGGTGATATTTAGCATTTTCCTTATTTCAGTGTTTTCCTCATGACTTAACAGATGACAGCTACACATGGGGTGCTCTCTTTGGCTAATAGCCTTGAGGCATTCTAGCCCCATTCAGCTCCTCACTCACCAGCAGGATCAGGGAAAGAATCAGAGGAGTACAACTGATAGACCTTGGCATACACAGTATTTTCTATTTGGTGCACATCATATTCTGGACATCCTTTATACCATTAGGAGGTGGTAATTAAAACTTCATAATTAAAAGAGAGCTTCAATTAAGGTGCTTACTTATTTGTCTATTATAAGTAAGGCTGTGTTCTGTCCTTAAAGGGTTCAAATGCAAAACTTACATGTGGTTTTGAAAGGGGAAAAAAAAAAAATCCTCACATAAAGATGGGTGACCTGTATGTGGTAGCCTTTGGGGAACAAATATTTTGCCAATAAATGTTTCTCTAATTGTCCAGGCCATGGGCACTGCCAACATCAGCTGCTCTGTATTGCTTCATTAGGTCAGTCTTCCAGGGCACAGGGCCAGTAATAAATAGGCATCCTCCTGGGAGCAGTTTGCAGTGGCTTAGCATGAGAAACAGGAATTTCATGCTCCCAGCTAGCATTGTGGGTACCTCTGGCTGGGAGAGAGGGAGGAATTGGAGAGGTCCACAGAGCCCAGACATGTCAGTGCCACAAGGTGGGTGATAAACTGTGGGCTTCATGGAGAGCTCAGGGCCGGCCACGGTCCTTCACAGCTTTGTGCACACAATGGGGTAATTCCTGCATGCTTTGTGTCATACCTACAACAGAATCTCCTGCTTCCTGTAAAGGAGCACTTACTTAGACGTGCATTTCTCTTGCATCCCAGAATAATTTTCACAAGCTTCAAAATGACACTTGAGATGAAAACTGGGAAAGGGTGAAACCAGGTGGTGGCATTGATGATACTAATCGCTGATTACTGCTGAGTAATTCTTTCCCAAAAGGGAAAAGCAGGATGAGGCTAAAGCTAGAATGTACTTACACCATCTTACAGCTCATCACCAAGCCCTTCCTGGAAGGGATTCTGTCTCTCAAACCACGTGCATCGTCCTTACCCTGATGCTGTGTTTTCAGTCCACAACACAGTCCTGAGGAAAAGCCCTTCCTGACTTACAGTCCTGTAGCAGGAAATGGGAGGGAAGACTTGCTGAAATCAACTGCACTCTGCATCTCCTGCTGAAAACAGCATCCTCCAGGGATACAGCAGAGGGACAAAGAATAAGTACAAAGAACAACTGTACCAGGGGTTAAATCTAGGGCCCTGCTGAGATTTCACAATTTAGGGTATAAGTTTTCTCTTGACCAGTCATTAGCCATGACTTTCGACAGGAGGAAAACTGTCCTCACTGGACATTGCATGTGAGCAGCATCAGCTGTCACAGCCTGTGTTTTGGGCTGGAATTGTCCCAGCCTCTGAGGTTTCCAGTAGCTGTGGATGGCTTCGTGTCACCCCACATTTGTGGTCATGGTAGAGAGATCCTGGTGTCGGAACAGGGATGCTGAGAGTGGGCTAAGGGGGAGGGGGGGGGAAGTTGGGGACATGGGAGAGGGGGTGGAGATGAAGATGGAAATGTGATTCAGTGAGGCAACATAAGAGCGTGTAAAACAGACTGCAGTAATTCTGTAGCTGTGCTGGTTTACCTCTCTGCTCATCACTGGGATGATGAGGATGACTCTGGCTCCAGTCAGACCCTGTGCTAATTTTGAGGCAGGAGCTGAAAATGACCCTCTTTTGGGTAACCACTGTGTTACTGCTGTGGAATTGGGATGATGCCAATAAAAAGAGCAGTTCAGGCTTCCTGCCCGTTCTGTGATGGTTTTGCAGAGGCAGACCACATGGATTTGATGATGTTCTGACCCAGTTGTGGAGCACTTCAGGCACCACCTTTAAGAAACAGCGGAAGAAGGCTGGTGTTTGGAATACTGTATGAATAAATCTATGACATTTTCAATTAAAATTTTCTGTTGGTGCAAAGGAAAAAAGGAAATGTATTCATCAGTTTATCACAGATAAACATGACTCACTCTAGGAATATACCCTATTATGTGTAATGTTTTAAGGGAACTTGAGATACACCATTTATGAGGATTTTGTCCTATTGATAGATGCCCAGTTGGTAGAAAAAATTTAAGAGTTTTCATTTGGAAGACTTTGAATAGGTGTAGTTGTTTTAGAGTGGTCTTTCCTTTTGCAAGACCGCTTTCTTCACCCTGTTGACAATTTCGATAATATTGATGTCCAGGGTTCTTGTGTTTAGTTTTGTTTTCTCCAAATTACAGGTAAAAATGTATTTAGCAATTCTCTGCTTAACTGAGGTCAAGACACTCTGTACTTGATATCACTATTCAACAGCATTCCTTTTTTGAAGGTACAGTTGTGTAGTTTCAAACCAAATTGAATGTCTTTTCAGTTCTTATCACTGTTTTCTTTTCCAGTATTTTCTGGCTGAATCCCTGGAGAGTTGTCAGTCTGTAACATTTTAATCAATGAGCTTGCCTAATATATCTGTAAGGTGTTGTTGAATCTTCTTAATTTATTTCTTCTTTTAGCATAATATCGTTTTACCAAGACTTTGTTTATTTTCCAAAGAAGGAAATATAATTGAACTTCAGATATCATAGACATCCTTTTTATGTAATGTCTAGACTTTTCTGAAATCATATTGCCTGACAGTATTTTGAGTATTTTAAAATAAACATGAGGTAGCTGTAAAAAATATAAAAACTAGAGAACAAAATGATCATTTACAGTCATCCTTGCTTACAATTTTTTTTAAAAGCCAATGTTTTCCTATTGCAAGCTGTAACTCCTATACGCTGCTGTGTCTTAACAAGTCTAGTGACTCAAAACTGCCCCAAAAATAAATTCAAACACTGACCCATAATGAAAGAAAGGTTCAATATTTAATATTCTTAGCCAGTAGTCTCATCAAAGCATGCATGAAATATGTGAGTTTTTTAAGTCAGTGTCATTTCAGGAGAAAAGACGTCAAAATATAATGGAATAATTAGGGCACAGGAAACAAAGAGAGAGTTAGCTGTCTCCTGTGTGCTTTAGAAAAATGTCTTTCCATTCCATGCAGTTCAGGGGAATCATAGTAGAGTTGGTTGACTAATATGAAGTGAGTATTTGGCCTTGTTTGAGATAAATAGGAAAGATTTTTATTTCAGAAAGCTCACGTAAGCATCCTTCATTAGAATTCTATTATCCATGAGCTCGTGAAGGTTATAGAGAAAACCACAACCAAAACCAAACACTACAGAGTGTGCTACAGTACAGAGTAGTATGAAGTATGAACAAATAAACATTTTAATGTAAGACAAGGTGTTCATTTTAACAATGAGCGCACACCAAAGAGCCAGGCTTAGGCTATAAAGTCATTGTAAAATATCTGTGTGGTATCTCCACACAGCATCCTGTCTTTTCTAGCAACTGTTTAAAGAAGACTCCCTTGAGTGAGACAAACGTTTTGCAAAGGCTGGTGGAAACAAGTACTAATGATAACAGGAAACACATACCTCCCAGGGAATCCAGAGAGTGGCTGATTCATTTGGGAAGGACCTGACAGGGCTCTAGGTGAGAGAGAGGAAAGCCAGTGAAGGGAGTTAACTCATATCCAGGCTCCTGAAAGCAGCAAAGCCTAGTATCAAGCTGGCTTTAGTTAAACCTGCTCTGGGTTTAGCCACAGCTCCAGGTTCTTCTCAGCTTAGATGTATTTTATATCCTTGCTGAAGTTCCCTGCCTCCCATGAGCAGCCTGTTGGCCAATTCCTCAAGGCCACAGAAGCCCCTCTGAACAGTGGCATCCTCTCAGATGTATCAACACAGATTAATGAACACATTCCAGCACTTCTGCCAGGTCTGGGGTATTAATGAGTTAAACAGGACTCAAGATGGAAATCTGCTTTTAATCATCCCCTGAGTAGAGTGTCCTTTCAGCTCCATCAGTGCTCCAGCCAGTTCTCCACCCATGGAGTGGTACAAACATCCAGGTGACAGTGGCATCGCAGCCTGGGTTCCATGAATGACATTGGAGACAGCAAAGACTTGCTAGAGTCAGAGTAGACAACATGTACTGTCTTCTTCACCTACAGATCCTGCCACCTCTGCAGAGTTTTCGCATGTTTGGTAGTTGGAAAAAAATATAGAAACATTTATCTCGCAAATTATTTTGTTACAGGCTTAAGGATGAAATTTACTGTAAAGGAAAGGGCAGAAAATCTCTTTCTTCCTTGGAATTCTTGCCTTAGTTCAAATGAATTCAAAGTGGAAAGACATCTGAAACTAAGGAAGGTATTTTGAGAAATACTAGGCGGGACACATTTTAATTTCCTGATTTTTTTTTTTTTTTTTTTAATGATGAGAAATATGATAATGATTTTCTTCCTGAAACTGTGGCAAGATACAACCTTTGAAGGTGATTCTTGACTCCTGTGGAACAGTAATTATGAATGGTAGCTATGAATGATCTGCATGCCTTATTTGATGCATACCCTCAGAAGAGAGAATTAGAGTTCCTTCATAATATTCTTTTTTTTCTTTTTAATTTCCCATACTATCTGAGAACCTAGAAAATATTTCAATGTTTATTTTTAACACACCTTAGTATAATTAGATTATTTACTTGCCTCAAATTTACAGCCGGGAACTAAAGCAGCAAAAAATCGTAAGTTCAAAATTGACAAATAGGTGGTGTATATTTTATGTCTAACCTTGACCACAGTCCCTATTTTCCCAAGAGTATTTTGGAATGGCACAGCATCCTACTCAGGAGATAGCTCAGCCTTGGTTTGAGCTCAGTTCTTAGCACGCTTACAAACCTGTGCTCTAGAGTGAAATCAGAATCCAAGGCAGAAAATTGTGGAAAGCCGCTTGACATTTGGCCATCAATGTTTTGGTGTAAGCAGTTTGCCAATATTGCTTTCAAAATGCATCTTAATGGCAGGTTAAGCCTCTGAGTCATTAGTCTAATGGCCAGCTTTTTGTCCATGGATAATTTTTTCTGTCCTGCTTTGTTATGATGCACTTCCTGGCTTCTCTGGCAGGTGAGATGGGGGTTCTGTATGAAATGATCTCATTTTCTTCGTAGCTTTTATTCACTGCGATCTGGTTGTGCGTCACGAGTACCTAGCAGCCCAGAAAGGAATGCTGGTATCAATTCTGCCTATATGAATTACCATAAAGCATCTGGAAAAGCAGCCATGTTTCTGTGTTTACAAATCACCATGCAGAATGAAACCACAGCTCAAACTGGAAGCTCAGGCTGTATCAGTAAATACTAATGATTTGGAAAATTGGATGGATTTGTCCTTATCCATAATGAAATATTACTCTTGCAAAACATGAATGTGGTATCAAAGTATTTCTCCCTTAAGCTTCATACACATCTGTACATAAGAAATCCTGAATTGCAGGAGTCTCTGATTTCTCTGGAAAGGACCATCTACAAGTGCAATCCAGTAAGTGAGGGAAAAACAAAAAGAAAAAAAGGGGGAATTTAGGTAGTAGGTACTGGAGTTTCACTGCTTTATGTTTAAATCCTTGTTTTAGCAGAAAGGTGGATGGTTTTGAACAAAACTGCTGTGCATTTAACAAACCAGGAGCCTCCCTGGTGCTCTTCGCCTTGATCCCAGAACACAGAACAAGCGTAAGCTGAAATATCTTTATCTGATTTATGATCAGAATGCCTTCTGAATGCTCTGAGTTTACAGTGACGTTTCCAGGGACACACGTCACACACAGCTTTGGGCAAGGTTCTGTAAATATACACTTGCATAAATGCCTACATATATAGGAAAAGGTATGGTGTCTGTGGATATAGACTTGGAGAAGGGTAAGAAACTCACCTCAGTTCTCAGCCCTGTGTTCCTTGTCACTGGGAGCAGCTCTCAGAATAGCTCAGGCTCTTCTAATCCTGTCTTTTGTCTTGCTTTCTGTCCATTCCAAGTTGTCTTTCTTTGGATTTGGCTTGTTCAGCAGTTAGATAGAGCCTGTCTTCTGCAAATACTGCTGGTATCTCTGTCCCGCCTGTCTCTTTGTCCTTGTTATAGTTTCTTGAAATGTTCTTACTCTGTCTTTTCTCTTTGTTTTAAACATTGCTTTTTCATCTCTGTATTGTTATCCCATGTAGACTCTCTGTATTTTTTTATTTTTCTTTCTGTTTGGAGAAGTGTGAGCTTCTATTTCTCCAAAAGGAACTTTGTTTGAGTAGGTGATTGTTAACTCAAACCCAGCCTCCTGTTAATTTGATCTGATGTGATACATCTCCTGTCAGGTGATGTTAATCACTCTGTTTCCTGTGGTTATTGTCAGCCACAGAGAAATGTTGACCAGTTTTTTTTAATTATTCTAATTTTGAAGTTCATGCTAATGATATCTCCTGCCTTGATTTAGTGTGCATCTATTATATTTAATAAGTACTCTTTTTCAGTAATATGTTCTAAAATCTTATGAAGAACATAATATGAACTGTAGGAAAAAATCTGCCCGGTGAAACTTTACAGATAGGTAGTTTGTCTTTGCAGGTAAAAGCCAATTATTTTAAAGGATTGTGTAAGTATTCAGCTTGAGACTCGCTGCATCTATATTTCATTGACATTGCACCTCCATTGTAGAATTACGTATAGTAGATAACATAAAGCAGGTAACATTTTTGCTGAGATACAGTATGTATATTCAGTAGATTAAATTTCAGTTTGTATTAAATATCCTGTCCTTCTGCAGACTTGTATCTTCTTTTCACAGCTGGGACATTCTACTCTTTTTTGTAATTTTTCTTTTCCCAAGTATTTTGCAGAAAGCAGGGAAATTGGTGTTATAAAAAGTGTGACACAGAAAGAAGCAGGTGGGAGCATTAGTGGCTGTCTGAAAATTACACTTTACAATAAAGCCTCCTGCAGTGCTTAAGAACTTCCCCTTTAGTGTTCTGTGAAATGATCACATTGTCTAATAGGCTCAATTCAATAATTGCTTTTCCTCTGTTTTAAGCATCCCTTTTTGCAGTGTTTACCCATAAAAGTGCAGAAAGTACAGTATGAAAAACAACTGCATGCAGCATTTTTAGTGCTCATTAAATCCATTTTGCATGTGTATGGCTTTTGAAATAATTCTTTTCCTTGCTCTCAGGTGGAAACACGCACTAAAATAAAAAAATAAGGCCTGTGGAATAAAAAAATAGATAAAATTGAAATATGGAGCAGGTATTTCTAAGTAGAACTTGCAAGTTAAAACATGAGAAAGAAGTTTTGGGAGAGGATGTGCTGTTTGGCCTTGTAGATGCTTCAGTTTCTGTAGACTAGTGTTTGGCTACAGTTACACCTAAAATTGTACAGCTTTTGAATCAACTGCTAGCAATAGAACACAAAAAGGCACATTAGTATAAATGGGATTTACACATCACTGTGAATCATGCTGATTATGTTTCACAATTCAGGAATATGTGTAGCAAATGTTAAGAGGAAAACCCAGTGTCACTGGGAGCACCAGCTCGTTGAATATCTGCATTTTTACCCCACATTTGCACCAGCAGAGCACCCTGAGGACATGCATGTGGTGTAAGTTAGCAGGGTGAAACACTGTCCTTCTAGGAGAGCTTAACACTGCTCTGTGATGAGCATAACCCCATAAAAAAATGGAGATGACAAAGATAAATGAGGTTGTGGTTCTGACAGGCATGACAGTGAAAAGGTAAAATAAGTAATAGATTGTGTTAATTTATTATTAGTGTAACAAAATATTCATTGTTTAGCTGAGGTAGTCTTTGACTTTGCCTTGCAAGGAAGATCTTGGAATTTCTCAGACTAAAAATGTAATTTCATATCCATACTACTCTTAAGCACCACAGTAAACCATTTCCAAAACTTAGATTATTTGAGAGCTGAGGAAAGATTGAGTCTGAGATTTGCAGTCCTGCACAGGAGAATGCTGCTCCAGAGCATTTTCCTCCAGGGGCTGCAGGACAACCCCTGCTCCTGCACCTGGATCACCTCTTCCCATTGGTTTGGTTTATTCCTGCTTAGGAGCACTGGTCACTTTTAAGATGGAATTCTAAAGATTTAACAAGGGTTGAGTAGTGTTGCTGGGATGGATTCTTTTATCCTTGTGGTAGGAGGGGGTCTGGGTGTCTCAGGGGGGTGGTGGGAGGGAGGTAAGTGGGAGACAGGTCAGTGTTTTTACTTACTATTGTTTTTTGATTATTATTTTTTTGTTTGGGTTTTTTTGCCTTTTTTTTTTTTTTGAGGGGAGGGTGTTGCTTTGTTTTGTTTTCACTTTCTATTGCTCTCAAATATCCCTCGACTACGTTTCTACCTCGTACACACATTTTCTAGAATCTTCCAGAGGATGTCACAGACTGAGCACTCAGCACCATCTTTATCCAGCTCATTCTTTAAAAAGTATTTATTTGCTGTTTGCACCAAGAGGCAAAAAATCAAGTCTGGGCAATTATGTGGTAATCGACATCAAAAAGGGGAGCTACATAAATTGAAGAATCTTGTTTAAAAAGGAGTGATAAGGGGAAACTAAGGGAATTAAATATTTCCAGGCAGCCTGAGGACTATGTTAGAAAAATAATAATAAAAAAAAGAGCCTAGAACCACAGGGTCAATACATATCACCTAGCAGAATCCCTTGAGAAGAAGTTGGTGAGGCTAAACAGAAGAAAAAAATCAAAGTAATAAAAAGAGTAAAGGTGTAATTTGAAAAGCTGGAGTTGTTTTCCAAAGGGAAGAGAAGATTGTTAGATCTTGGTAGATTAAATATAAAAATCTGTAAGTCAAACCAACAAAAAAAGCAGGAGGAAAAAGAAAAAGTATTTAAGGAATAACTAAAAAAGGAATTTGAAAATAGATTTTTTAATTAAGTAATGGCAAGTTTGTCAGTCCATTTTTTAAGATCAATGGAGAATCAAGGTTTAAAGGAAGCCAGATCCATGTTTTCTGTGCCAGAGGAAACTGGGTACATTACAGACTGATTGCCTCTTTTCTCAGGTGCTCACCTGCAAGATTTAAATGGACTGTGGAGGTGCTTGTGGAACAAACAGGGAAAATGAGCTGTAGGAAGTCAGCAGGACCAGAAGGTTCTACGCCACCATTCAAAGGGAATTCAAGGATGAGATCAATGAAATATAAACTAGGTCAGGACAACAGAGCTTCAGGAGAGATCCCAAAATCTGTACAACTGGCATCTTCCCAAATACTAAAATTTATAAAAAGGACTAGAATTGGCAGACATCTGAATTAAGACTAAGTTTCGTGGGGTTGGAATTCCTTTTGCAGGGGGGGAAAAGCCTGTTTTGTAAACATTTTTTTAAACAATACTTGAAGGACACAAAAAATACACCTTGTGGTGGCCTATTTGGTATAGAAGGGAAACATTGGAGCTGTTTCCAGAATGCATTGGAAACACATGGTTTGGCCATTACATTGTACTGTAAATGGTACAGAGGTAGCTGCTAAGAATTGCTAGCTCATTCTCTCTACAAATAGGAATGTTTAACAGTAAATAAAACTAAATAAGAACCAGCTTTGTTGCCAAGCAAGGACATCATTTGTCATAAAATGACTGGTAAACTTTGGGAATTTGTTGTCAATGGATATGACAGATGGTGAATTTTCACAGTAATTCAAGGGAAAACTGCCTAAGTTCATGAAAAGGCAAGTCCTTAAGGTTTACCGAGTATTTTTAAACTGTGCTTAGTATCAGAAATGCCTGAGATCTGTGCTTGGCCTGTTCCCTAGACATCTGCTTATCCCTGGTGTAGGAGATAAGGGACTGGGCTAGCTGAACTTTTTGTCTGACTCAGTACAGATGTTCCTTTGCTGCTAAGCACTGAATACAGGCTGTTGTGGCTTGCTGGGACTAGATGCTAATGGAGCTGGATCCCATGGAGAGCTTGAGGATATCTTCTTTACAGTGCTACAATTATTACCATGAAGGTACTAATGAATAATTTTCTGTGTGAGAGAAGTTTGTGGGAACTAAAGCATTCCCCTGTCTGGAGATAATAACACATTTGGGAAAAGAAAACAAACTTCTCTAAGTAAATAACGTTTGTCTCTTTTTCCCTTTATTGTATTACCATTTCAGAAGTTATTTTTAGATGCAAAAGAAATTGACACAAACCATGGTATAGAACTTAGCTCTGAAATAAAAATACCTATAAGTTCACAGTGTATTATTGTTAGGATATTGTTATATTATCTTGAAAACATAAAATATTTTATTATTCATTATGATTCAATACAGTGTGCTTCAACTTGCTCAAAAAAAGCAATCAGCTTTTTTAGACACTAATGAAAAAATAACTGAGGTACAAAAAATTTATGGTGTATTTTCATTCCCTTGGTGCTCCTATAAACTGTTGTATATAGCAACCAATATTTACTTGCTGAGAAGACACAATTCAACAGAAGATCTTAGCAATGTTAGTTATTAATGCTTTCCTGTCTGGTGAAAAGAGGATACTTTGCTTCATCTCCCAAACTTGATGATGTTCTTACGTGCATTGAAAGTCAAGAAGTGCATACCTTGGTTAATGAGGGTTGGTACTGAAGTCCTTGCTTGTCATCCAAGATGCAGCCCTGGTGCTTTCATCAGCTCTCTGGGTGTTGTCACTGCACCTCAAGTGCAGGAAGGAATTTTAGTTTAATGACGCTTCTCCTTCACTGTGTCTTACATCAACAGCAAATGATTTCAAACAAGTAGTGATTGGACAAGCAAATAAACTGTGAATGAGATTTTCAACTGTTTACTTAATGGAAAAAGTGGAAATTAATCAGACACTCTTCATTTTCCTCTTTGATTCTCATGCCAGCAAGCATTTGACCTTAGCTCAGAAAACGCAGCTGGCGTTTCTTAGATGGGATTTCTCAGCTTATTGTAATAACAAAGTTTCTTGTGAATGTTGGGACACAGTGTAGGCAAGTTCAAAACAGTGCAAATTAGGCATGTGAACATCCATCAGTGTGGCAGCCTGAAATAGCTCAGCAGTTGAAAATCAGGATTTGTCAAAGGGGGAAAAAAACCCCACATAACAGTATTTGCTCATTAATTCCACGATATAACCCTCAAACCTCAACTGGAATTGAGGGTAAGAACAACAGACATAATGAAAAAGGAACTGAAAATGTGGTGTGACAGCAGTTACTGCCTGCTTCTTGGTTTTTTTTTTACAGTCCCAACCATTATCTGTATGTGGCACTTCAGCATATCCTATGTCTATCTTAAGAAAATGTACCTTTCTTAATCATGTAACATGAAAATGTAAAACATTTAAAAGCAGTGGTGTTGAAGCTCTTTCTGCTGTTTTTTCTGTTATTTCTGATAAATCAGTGTTTTCCTCAGTGCTTGCTCCCCTGGCTGGGGATGCAGCATGCTTGTAAACTGGTGTGAAGAAAGAGGTTTGAAGATGTTCCAGATGAGATATTATTCTCCTCTGTTCTATGACATGCATAGTAACTAAGGTGTGCACATCCTATCACTATGCTTTGCTGCAGCTTTCCTATCCCCAGCAGTACTTCATTAACATTAAGAACAGAGCTCCTGGTTAATTCCAGTGATTTTCAGCAGCCATTCTGATGCAACCACTTGAGCACCATATAATTTTAATACTGCTGACATTTTCATGTCTTTGAAATAGATTTTTTACAGATATTGTCTATTTACTCCAAGACAATCTCCAACATCCTTTGTTCTTATAGTCATGCTTTACTTACAACTGATGAAAAAGAATAATATACTAATTTTTCAATAGCTCTTAAAGGTTAAGAAGGAATCAACAAGGTGTAAACAGCAGCATAGTAAGCCCAAAGATTTAGCTGTTTGAATGCTGACTACTTAATTAGAAACATACGGAGCTAGAATTATAGTGAAACCAGGCCATTAAGACTTCAATATTTAATCAACAATTTTTCATAAGAATGAAATTGTTACATGCCATTTATCATTTCAGCTGTACTCTGCCAGGAAAGAGAAAGCCTTTAGGAACAGCAGTAAAATACTTAAGGCAGGTGTGACCATTATTCTTTGATATTCATTTATCTGTATATAGTTTCTCCTCTCTTCCCATCCCTGCCCTTATCTGAGAGTGTAGGTCTTAGTTTATGGGACTGAAAGTGAAGGGATTTGTCTTTGGAATTTGCACATCAATATATGGCATCCATCCCCGGCAGAGCAGGGGAAGGGCATGTATTATCGACGTGCTCCACTGCTGATCCAAACTACTTTCAGCTCCAGAATTTCAAAGAAGCTTTCAAGGCATCATTGTTTTTTCTGTCAGTGGACCTCACTTCTTTCCCTGTGTGAGACTGCCTGGCCATCAGTTTGGTACTTGGCTCTGCTGGATTTCCATTCCCAGGAGGAGGGGGCAGCTTCACAGCTCTGCTGCAGCAGTAAGGGAGACACACCTTCTAGAGGTCTCTATCCCCTTGCTTTCTTGCAGAGTCTCCAAAAAAAAAAAATAAAAAAAAGGCTGTCACTTTTCTTCGATTGCTGATCTGTCATTAGGTGTGTCTTACCATTGCCTGTGAAGGCTGCTGCAGGACTGCAGGGCAGATAATGCATTGTGCATCCTCCTGAACAGGGGCACCATTGTGCAAGCTGCCCATATCAGGCCTCCAGTACAAGAATTCTGATACAGCATCCTTGCTGCTTCATAGGAATTGGAACACACCTTATCTAATCTGTGGCCAACCTGCAGATGTTTCCTGTGAAGTGTTGCCTGCTGCTTTGTCCTTGAGCCATTGCCAATTAGCTCACAGTTGCCTTCACTCTTTTGAGATCTCTGTTCTCCAGCAAGTGAGGCAGGATTTATGACATAAGATTGTTCAGTGTGGTTTTGAGTTTTTTTTTGTTTTGTTTTTTTTTTGGGGGGGGGGAAGGGGTGGTATTGTTTTGTTTTGTTCTTTCCTGCTGCTGTATAGGTTTGCACCTCTCCTCCTGCTTTTTTAGCCTCAGGAATCTTTTTGAAAGATATGTTATACTTCTGTGGAGGACTTTTCTTTTTTCCTGGTTAAAATTTAAAAGGAATATAAATTATTTATAAACTGGTGACATGAAATGAACAGTATAGCCATACATGCCATTGTTTTTTTAAAACAAGGTTTTAAAGCAGACTTCTTCTTAAAGCTGTTTGTAAGCCATAGAGGTTGTAGTGTTTCCTCTGAACTTTAGATGTTTTGAGCCTCAGACTTTAAAATGCATATGAAAAAAAAGTGTGGTTATTACCTGGCTACTAAAATTGTTCCAAAATACTAGGCATCTTGATTTGAACTAGTAAAAATGCATTAAAATGTCGAGGATTTTTCTGGATTTATTGTTAAAAAAAAAAAGAAAAAAATTGTCAGTGCCTATTCCCTGACCTGATGGCATATTTAAAAGAGCTGTCTTCTTTAGAGTATTCATAAATTTAACAGTATTTTTCAGTTCTGTTTGCTCCTAAGTGGTGGCCTGGCTTTGAAAATTTGGAAATATGGCAAACTCTTCCTCCTCCATTTTTTGCTTCTAAATTCATAAGTGATGGGAGGCATAAATGAATTAGTTCAGCAAATTTTCCCTTTCATGGATACAACTGCTTGCCTGGTGCAGAAATATCTGGAGAAGTAATAAAGGACTAAAATGAATAAAGGAGTAGAAATACCTAATCTGTTGTCTGGGAAGTTGGTCAGATTCAGAGAAAGCAACCAAAAAAAAAAAAAAAAAAAGGAGGAGGGAAGAAATGAAACAGCAGAAGTTGGAAAGCAGGTGTAGTGTATGACAAATGCGAGAGAGATTTGTGTGAAATGGGACACCAGAAGGACAGGTTATAGAATGGCAACTCCTCCCTATGCCATCTCCATCACAAACTTTTGTTGCTTTTGGTTTTTTCCTTTTTTGGCTATCTTTTTGTGCATTTCTAGCCTCCCTGCTGCTTACAATAGTAGAATACAAGGGATATTTCTGATGCAATTCACCAATAAGTTGTCTTCTGATTTCACATAAATTCTCTTGCTGAACTGTCTCATGACTATGAGAAAGCCATTCCCCAAAATGTTATTCACAGCAGGGATTTTTACTTCTTTGAGAAGATTGTGAATAATACTGGAATTAGGTAAGAGGGTTTACAAATATATATATATATATATATATATGTATGTATATATATATATATATATATATATATATATATATACAAACACACACATATATATGTGGATTAGCCTCTTTTCAGAAAATTAGTCTGATATTGCCTTGCCTTCTTGAACATAACTAACAAAGGAAGTGGTGAGGTTTTTTTTTGGGGGGAGGGGGTACATGATATGCACAAAGGTAAGTAGTTTCAAAGAAGTTACATTTATAATGGCTTGATGAACAGTTGGGAGAATCTCTCCAGATGGAGAGCAGCAGCATTGCACAGTTGTGTAAAGGTGGAAAGCCTCGGGTCAAAGGGTCTCCTAGACTTTAAGGGTGCTAAAGGATAAAAGGAAATGGATTATCAACCTGATGAGAGGAAACCAAACCAAAAAAAAAAAAAAAGGAGAATTAGTGAATTAATGCAGAAACAGAGCAATCAACTTCCCACAGGCAAAGGTTTTAGACCTGAAAGGAATACCAGTTCCTTTCCATCTTAATACCAGTTGCAAGGAAATATTAGAGTGTAGATAGGAGGAAATACGAATATGAAAAATTACTCTTTTGCCCTGTAGCAAGACATACTTCGTATGGGTAGAAGAATAAATATCTTTGCTTTGAAAAGACTCTTGATTCACTTTAATCACTCGCTGTCACATTCTGCTGAGGCATAAGGACTTTCAGCTGTAAATTTAGTCTATCATATCAGCATGGCTAGCACCTGTAATCCAGTGAGGATGAGAGGACTGATGCATCCAAAGCAAGATCCAGGCACGGAGGTCTGTCACCCAAGCATGGTTGTGATGAACTTTATAAAAGGTCAGAAATTAAGGGTGTTTGGTTTCTAGCTGGTTTGGGTTTTTTGCTTGTTTGCTTTCCTTTTCTGCTTTTTCTTTTTTTTCTATTTTTCAGTGTTCTCTTTTTTCCCCCCTGTAAATGATGAATATTAGCACTATTTGAGGCTTGCTTACCTCTTTGTTTATCATTTATGCACCTTTTTCAAAGACTTAATACACTGCAGCTTTCTTCAACACTTTTTGTTCCTGTTATCTTTATAGCTGTAAATTCTTGTCAAATGTTTTGTGGTATAAAAAGTTGAAATCTTTGTTTAGTAGGCATCTCATTTTTTAATGTATTTTGGTAATTTAATTCTTAATCATTTACAAAGCATTAGAATAAAACATTATAAATATATTTAGGCTACATTATG
Organism: Cinclus cinclus; assembly: GCF_963662255.1. Taxonomy (NCBI): domain Eukaryota; kingdom Metazoa; phylum Chordata; class Aves; order Passeriformes; family Cinclidae; genus Cinclus; species Cinclus cinclus. The sequence goes on along the minus strand of NC_085047.1, from coordinate 6,434,781 downwards.
TCTGCTGAGATGCTTACAAGAGAAAGGTAGAGACAAATATAATAATAGTCAACTCAGATGTTCAAAGTTTCTTTCTTAAAAAATAAGAGAACTTTGTGGAAATTACTTTGGATATTCTTTACTAATTCTTCTGGCGAGAAAAAGACTCTGTGAAGGTTACTCAGGTTTTGCAGAGCTAGAATATTAGAGAGAGTTCTTATCTCATAAAATAAAATCCATCTATCGAAGCCTTTTATGAAAGGCTAGAGACTGTGGATATTGATGTTTTTGATAGATGAAATGCTCCCAGACCAGCTCATCCCAATATGACTCCTCAGACTGAGACTTTTATACAAACAAGAGTTTCCCCCAGGGTTTAGACTTTCAAGTGGATGATTAACTGATAAAGCTAAAAATCCAGTTTCTTGATACAAAGGAACTATAAGTTTCAAATTAATGAAGCAATCATTCCCTTAGATGACTTTTAACATTGCACCAGGTTTTCAACAAGAAACACTGATAAATCTTGTGATGCCTTTTCCATTACGCATTTGAGCATATCCACTAGATTATGTTTTTTGTGGACTTCAGAGAACACAAGTGTACCCTTGTTTGGAGAAACAGAAGATATTGTTGGAGAGGGCCTTAATCAAAATAAAGAATTTATTATCTTGTTAGTTTTCCCAAAATTCTTATTCTTCTTCCATCTTTATTTTTACCCACATTGGCTGCAAAATTTTGAAAGGATGCTTGGATGCCCAGTAGGATGATAATATTCCCAGTGAGCCTGGATATATAAAAAAGTGGCTTTGGAGTTTTTTTTTTTTTTTGCTGTTTTCCGTTGGTCAGGGGGGTTTTTTTGAGTGTGATCTTATGGAAATTAATAGGTTATTCTGTGCTATTATAATGGGTCAGTAAGTTTTCCAAGTGTTGTTTACCAAGGACTCAGTGAAGAACACTTTGTACATGACCTTTCTGTACACAAAAATTAGAAAAGGGCAATGAAAACGCATAGAGCCAAGAAGTTCCAAGTGAAAATGGATTGCATTGCCTAAATTCACTTTGTTCCAAAAGAAAACATAATGCAATAGATTTATATATGATTTTAAAATAAGGGCTAAGTTAACTTTTATAGTTAAATATAAAGATATCACTAGGGAGGAGGATTATAAGAAAGCACTGAAACATCACTGTCCTTGGGTTAATGGTAGAGAAAGGGACAGAAAATTGCCATTCTTGTCTTAAAATAAAATAATTCTGTGCAATTTCAGAGGTCTCAGCTAAAAAAGAAATAATGTAGACAAATAAAATTGTTGACTTGTTGAACAAGTAAGGTGCCTAGATGTTCTTTTCTAATCAAGCATGTGGTTTCTAATTTATTTTTTCCCCAACATATTTCAGTTTGTCTTTATCTTTCTCTTTGACTTGTTTTGTAATAAAAGGTTTTCTGCTCTCAAGACCAGAAAATACTTTTGCTGTATTTACCATTTCTTTGTTCATTTACTTGTAAGAAAAGTACCACAATAGGAAACATGAAGCATTGTGGAACTTCACACCAGTGTTTTATGCCTTCATTTCAATCCTATTTTGTTCTGACTGGGAAAGAATACCAAATTTTGCTGTTTCTATGCAAGGTTTTGAGGCTAACGTGAAGACAGCTAACAAAATCAGATTTCTATACTAAAACCCAGTTCCTTTTTTTAAGATTTTCACTCAATGCACAAATGGAAGGTACTGTTTGTACAAACATCCCTGTTTGTTCTGGTTCACACAGGAATTGACAGCATTAAGGCAACTCATTAGTATTTTTTAAAAAAGCTTAAATTCTGCAATGTTAGAGATGTATGCAGTAGAGAAAACTGTACAATACTAGGAATGTGCATATTTTTCAGGTGTTTTAGCATGTCCCACCTAAGTATCCCTTTCAAAATATTGGGTAAGAGGAAGAACCTCTGTCTGCACTTGTGGACAGGTTTCAGTAGGATAAACTGTGGGGAATTCACACTTGTCTGTGCCTTGTGACAGAGAAGGGAAGCTATTTCAGTGTTTCAGCTTTGGACATTGAAGGTACTAAGGCAACTGTGAAAGAATACCCACTATGTTCTAAAGTTAAGATTCCTTTGCCCCATCCCCCCACTTTTGTGTGTGTGTGTGTGTGTGTGGTTTTCTTTTTTTTCTCCCTGCCGATAATCTCAGAAGGTACGAAATTCTAACAAAAAAAAAAAGGGGTGGGGGGGAGAGACAGGTCTGCTAAGTACTAGGCTGGCATAATTTACAGCAAGGTTAGAACAGGAAGGAGTGCAACTTACCATGTCCTTCAATACCTGTTGCCACTTTTAGGAGATCAATGAAAGACAGATAAAAGTAAATACCAAAAAAAAAAAAAAAAAATTAAAAAAAATTTAAAAAAAATAAACAAAAAAAAATCCCACACCCAAAACCAAAACCCTCCATTTTATCCCATACTTATTACTATATTCTAAAACCCTAAAATCCAAACACTTTACCATATAAAATTGCACAATTTTAAGCAAACTACGCACCAATAATTCTAGCTCTATTACTCAAATTTCAAACCTTCTCCAAAACCTCAAATCAAAAACAATACTCTTGTAAAAGTCAATATCAAAAAACACAAAAAAAATCAAAAATTCTTAAACTTTAAAATTCCAACACATGGCAGCTAGGGAACTTCCAGAATTAGTTGCTACAGGAGGTTGAGTTGATGGACATCATAAGCAGATTCCAAACGCTATTAGAGACATTTGTAGGCACAGGTCTAAATAATAAGTGGGTACAAAAGAGAACAAAACGAGTGGCCTGCAGCACCCCTGACCGGGTGATTGTGGCTGCTGGCAGAGTGCAGGGGGAATGGACAGCAGAAAATGGATGTACTCCCATGCTTCTCTAAAGCAGCATCCCCCTGTTGCTGACCACAGCGGCGTGATGGGTGCCCGAGCACGCCTCCTGCTCTTAGCTCACTTCTGCCTGACCAGTGAGTCGTTCTGACCAGATGTCTCAAAGCTTCCCAGCAGTACAGGCAGAACTGAATTCTGTGGCTGTGACAGAACTGCTGCTTTAGGCACCACCGTGCCCGAGAGCAGTGAGGGGTTGGGAGGGCTGTGCCTGGCCACCAGGATGTGTTGGCAATGGCCCTGCTGCCCCTGCTGCTGCCACAAGCACAGCACGGGATGCCTCCATATCCACTCCTGACTAGCAGCTTCCCCAGCACCCAGGGAATGCAGATCTGCCTCTCTCTAAGCCCTGGCTTTTCTGTCACACATCATTTTGCAACCACAGCTAAGTGCTCTGTATAAGTCTGGAGTTGGTGTATTACAATGTGACAGAGCTCCCTGAATAATTTATATATACGGCTCCATTTCATACTTATTTGTTATCCTATAGGTTTTCCCCTAGGATATGCCATCTAGTTTCAATTTAAAACCTAAGTTCCATAAATTACCACTGCACAGAAGTTGCTTTAACACACCATTTATGCAGGTAATGGTGCACATTGTAGCAGAAGTGTTTCGGAGTCTCCACTCCTGGGATTACAGATCCACAGTAAGCTGGTAAATGGGAAACAATGCAGAGTTGGCTGGAAAATTGAACAAATCCACCTTAACGTATCAAGCAAATCACACCTTAATGCTGGAAACTCTGTAGGGCAATGTTTCTACACCAGCATGGACATCTGGATTCCCTGCTTGCATTAAACAGAAATGGAAGTGTGTGTGTTGTGTATCATGTGTGAGTGGATACCAGTTCATGAAAATAAACTTAGGAAAAGCATTAAGACATATTTCTGGTAAGGCATATGTAAGGCCCATCACACCATCAGTTCTTAATCCTTGCTTTTGTTCTCTGAGCATATAATCTGGAAAAAATCAAAACTTTGGGGAATAGCCAGTCTAAGTACTAAATTCTACAACATTTTAACAGTGCCTTCCAAAATATTACTAAAATGTGTGTAAATCTATTATATTTCAGAATCAATATTTTTCTTTAAAGACTAATTTGAATTTTATAGAAGTGCATTTCAGAAAAACTCCCTCTGTTTACATGTGTTGCCTAACTCAAAAGAAAATCATGTCATTACAACCATTTTTCTGTTTATGAGGCTGCATTTTGGCTAAATGTTTTTCCTTAAGTATTTAGGCTTAATTCTTTTTCTTAGCACTTATTATATCTAATAGGCTTTAAACACCTGCTTCAAATTAGTGAAATTAAGTGTTCCTTGAGTACAACTAGCGACTAACCTGGCAACTGCTAATTTTATAACATTGTGTTTTATTTTGGTTTATTACTGAGTTGTGCAACTGGCACGTCTGGATCGAGACTGGTATGTGGCTTATACTGCACAAAGCTACAGGCAAGGTAGCATTGAATCCCCAGGCTGTGAATATCCTGCTGAAGTGACTGCTGTAAAAGGGCCTGAGATGCTCTGTCTGCTTGTTACATAGACAAGATTCAGTAAAACAACCTTTCATTCCCAGTTACAAGCCTGTCTTCTTGGTGATTTGCTTCATGTAAATTTGAAAGTATATCTTGTGTACATGCAAGTAAGGGCTGCATGCCAATAGTGCATGCATTGTGCTGTCTGTTAGGCAGATCTCCTGGACTGTGGAGCTCCTTGAGAGTCTCTGGGAAGGACTTGGGTGTGCCTTGCCAGTGGGAAGATGTGTGTGAACCTTCAGGACTGCCAGTTCCCTTCTCTGTGGTGCCCTTACCTTGCCGAGAGGATTCTCACTGCCAGGGCATTGCCTTTGGCCTGTTTGATGTGAGTGCGTCAGGCAAAAGAGGAGAGGTTTCACAAAGAGAAGAAAATCCAGGATTTCAAGTTAAATCTTACATTGCTTGTGGTAACGTGAAACAAAGAATTATTTAAGGGAAGGATGAAGAAAAGGTGAAAAAAGGGATGGGCTCTGACACAATGCAGCAAGAGAAACGAGTTTAGGTTGTGCGCAACACGTACTACTTTGGGACTGATGCATCTGGTTCAGGAAAAAATACTTGGTGCACTCAAGTTCACTTGTGAAAATGAATGGCCTAATTAATTTAAGAATCCATTTACAAACTACTTACACCCCCATCATCCTATTTGCACTTAGCTTGCCAAGCATCTGTGGGCCCTGAAACCTCATGAGGACTATTATTTTAATTTAGGAAAGATCTTGGCCTATTGCAGTACCATTCTGCTTCCTTTTTTATTTGTATTTTTCTTATTTCTCTGCTTGTTCTTTCACTTTCTTTAGCAGTTCACATCCAGGATGGCAAGGTTGTAACAGTGACACTTCATTAGATCCAGTGATTCAAATATTCTTGGTGTGGTAGGTGGATATTCATAGGTTGCTGATGCTGCTGTTTCTGATGTACATGTTGCATATGTTGTACATGTTTCACCTGTCTAAATAAATGCCTTACTTTGACCCAACAGGCCAGAACCAGTACTGTGGACAAAGGATGGTGGAGAACTACCAGATCCAGAGAGAATGGTTGTCAATGGCAGGGTTCTAAGCATCAGCTTCCTAAACAAAACAGACAATGGCACGTACCGATGTGAAGCGAAAAATCCCATTGGCCGAAACAGCACAGAATATGTCCTGATAGTACATGGTGAGTGTGCTCTCCTCACTGCATTCTATGCATATTTAACATCTCTGGCTGATACAATCAGGTGCTTGTGATCATTATGGAAAGAACAGCAAGAAAATTTGGAAGTGTAATTGCACTTTTATTGATGCTATCGTCTAGCTGTGGGGGGTGTCTTTCTTTTTTATTGTCTTTTTATTGGCATGCCTCTCTTCTTATGGTTTAAACAAAATTTATTCACTTATACTGGGAACTTTTTGCTAAGTAAGCACCTCTAAAAATTTTTTGCGGTGTGTGGGTTTCAAAAATACTTGCCTCAGGCCCAGCTGTTCAGAAAAAGCTGGTTACAAAGGGATATATGAAGAGAAATAATCATACAGATGTGTACTTGAGGTTTTCTGCTTCGATTTCAATAGACTACCAAAGACGGGACATCGGATACTTCACACAAGTTACAGCTGCTGAGAAAATCCAGCTCCTATAAGTTAGCTGATATCACCTGGCTCATCATTATAGTCAGACCTCAAAACTGTGTCATGCCCTAAATGCATTATACTACTTCCAATAAAATGGCAAAGTAGGAAGGCTCACATTAAATTACAGTTCTTGGGATTTTTCCCCGCAGTAAATTAGGCAGCAATATGTGTCATGTGAAAAAAGCACCTGCCTTCTACATTGATTGTGAAATAGATTGATATAACTCAGTTGTAGGGGAAACTATAATGTAAAATTAGCCTTTTCCTTTAATACAGCCTGGCAAATTGGATCTAGGAGTCTCAAAACATGATGTACCTGTGATGTTATCACAGGTAATTCCTGGAAGGTTATGATTTCCATAATTTGAATTTTAATATAAGAGAATATAGAGGCAGAACCTCCACTTTAATTCACTATGGTACTTTTTTTTCCCTCTGCTTTTTTAAAATGCAATTTTTTATAACTACAACAAATAAAATTTAAAAAATCTAATGAAAATGTTAGTCTTTAAATAGACAAGAGAATTATGTAGATTTTATTTGCTCACGATGAACTCAGTTACAACAAATATACATTTCCTTGGTTGTTGTATCAGAAATTATTTTCTAGGAATTTGGCATAAAACTTCTAGTAAGTGCTGCTTTCAGTAATGAGATATTTATCGGCACTGTTGATGAAATGTCATTTATCAAAAGAAACACTTGGGTTCTTTTTCATTTTTTCTTCAAGTTCACCATTAGTTTATGTAGGATTAGTGACACAAATAAGGAGGAGATCTTTGCGTGAGGAACACAGAGCCTGTACTGCTGCGTGAGTATTTCTGTGCTAAAGGCAAACAGAAAAACGAAACCCTCTAACCTCTATTTATATTGCCTGCTACAAGAAGAGGAAAAGAAAAAAAAATCTCTTTTGCATCCCAGAGGCAGTGGTGCGGTGGTTGTTGGCTGCAGGCACAAAGTGCTCTGCCTTTGATGAGGTAATGGCTTCTGCACTTACCATATGTTGAAACTTCTGTCATTTGTGTTTTCTGCCCAATTTATTTGTGTGATTATTTCTGAAAATATGGCCTTTTATAACGGGGGATCTTTATTCCATCAGCAGTGACTTTGCAATAGTACTCCATCAGAGAATATTTCACCATTCCCACTCTTGCACAGTGGTGTGTCCCGTGTTGATCTGATTATCTTGCATCAACTTCCTGGCAGTCTGTAAAATCATTCATTATCAGGGAGGCATTCTGTTATGTTTGGCAGCACATTAGGCATGTTATCAGGTTTAGCTCGCTCATTGCTGACCTTTCCTGTTATGAGTACCTGAGTTTTCCTAATTGCATTTCTGCAATTCCAGCGCTGGAACTAGAGAAGGTAAATGTCAGATTCCTCCCCGGTTTCTGAAACAATCAGAGTTATGTGACAGAGCATGAGATGGTGTTTTACTTAACAACTTACCAGGGTTCAGAGTTGTAAGGTTTATTTTAAGTACAAAGGAGACTGACACAATTATTTTATCAAGTGTGGCACAATCAGTTGTATAGATAAATTTAAGCAGTCTTACCCCTTCTTTAGCTCATTATATTCATGAATGTCTCTAGTGAACCATAATCCTCCTAAAATTATGCAGTATTTTTTCTCTCTCTCTCTGGGGGCTAGAAAACCTACTTTTTATCATTTTCTGAGATGCATCATTCTATTTAATAGAGGGGTGTATTTTTTTTTTTTATCTTCCTAAATATATCTGGAAGCATCCTTTGATTTCTCATCCCTTCCCCTGTGCTTAACATGTTGATGTAATTTTTTGCCCTACTCCTTTGTTAGAGCTCATTAATCATATGACTTCTTACCTTGAATATCAGGTCTCTAAGACAAGGTACATGCCAGATTTCCCACATGAGCTCGTGTGAGGAAACAGGGACATCAGTGGAAGGCATCCTCTGCAGAGGCAGGGAAGGGCAACATGAATCAAAGCTTTCCTTTTCTAATATGCCCTGTGACTTCCATACATTTTATTGCTTTCTTTTTTCACTTCACCAGATTTTTATCTCTTACTGTGTGTTAATGGTGTAAGAGCTTCTTCTGCTTCTCTCCTTTTTTGTTTCTCCCCCTAAGAATTCTCCCTCTCAGTGATGCTGAATCTACAAATTCTCTCAATTTTTAGGTTATCTTCCTAACTCAGAGAAGATTTAGGTAGATTTAGCATAGAGAGAACATTAATTAAAAATGGAATATATAGTTTATCATAATTAGAGATTAGGTGCAAGCAAAGCATTTATACATATTAATTATACAAACCAAGCAAAGAATGTCTCATGTCTTTAACTGGACCAACCTAAACACAAAATTATACAGAAGAGTAGTATTTTTTTCTAGTGTGAGTGGTGATGATGAGGTAATAGTGTTTTGATGTTAAGTGATGGCAGAGAAAATAAATATTGCTGCAAGCAGATGGATGGAAATCTGTCCAATACAATTAGTATCTGACAACATAAAAATTGTTATTGTTTGGTTTTTGTTTTTTTTTTTTTTTTTGTTTTTTTTTGTATAATTAAAGAAACCAGGCTTCAGAGAAATTGAATCTATTTGAATAAGGTTAAAGGCTTGGGCTATTAAATATGCTCATGCTGCTTTGCCAAATCAATGTGACTGCTAATTTCATTTTTCTTAACATTTATTATTAATAATAAATGTCAAATATACTCTGGGACGCAGGAAGGTGGGTACAAAGTCAGAGTTTATAGGAAGAAGCACAAAGGCAAGACATGCAGTTTGCTCAAACATTTGTTTCATGCAGTAACAAAGGCACAAGCTTTAATGCTTGTAGCTGTTGTCATTTCTGTATTCTAATTGGCAAGCTTAGTGCTTTAGAAGTGCACATTCTGGCTAGATGTATTACACCCTTTCTTTGGTAATGGGCCCCAGGCAATTTTCACTCTCTTCCAATTTATTAAGAATTTTTGTTTACCTTTGTCCAAATACTAGTCATTAATCACCAGCCAACAGAGCAAACTGTCAAACTCTTGTTGCTCAACCCAAAAGAGCACAGACTCTGCTTGCAGAGCTCTGGTAATAACTGCAGTGATTTAGCTGGGGTTGAGGAAGGTGGTGTTCCATCATGATCAACCTGAAGACACAGCTGCTGTGATTGGAGGAGTAGTCCACAGCCTCTGGGTGTCGCTGCCAAAGATTCAGTTCAACACTGCCTTGGAGTGACAGAAGTCCACACCAATGAGAAACGTCCTTAATGGAAACAACAGCAGCAGTTCATAATCTGCAGCCCCGTTTGAAACAGAGCACCTTGGTGAGGTATCCTGATATGCCAACAGCCAGGCATTAAATTAATTGAAATATTCAGAGCTATAGATAATGTGCTGTGCAGCAGTTATCTGGAAGAGCAGTACAGAAATGAACGTGAATCGGCATCTGTGGATGGTCAGGGCAGTTCTTACTGCCCAAATTTTAGCTAGGAAAGCATTTGGGCCAGTTACTTAGGATCTCTGAAGAATAAAATGTGGCATGACATATTCCTTTGTCTTCAGCCTCTCTTATTTTTTTGTTTTCCCTTGGGCAACAAGGGCAACTTAAAGACCAAGTTACAACCTCATTAGTGTTTTGAAATGTGCTTCTGAACAGAAGAGCTCCTACAATGTGTAAGACCAGAAGTCCCACTACACTGTTTCTAACTATAGCATTATTTATATTCCACCTGCTTGTCCAGTCCCATTTCAAAACATTTGTCATCTTAGCTTCCACAGTAACCTGTGGCAACAGGATTCTGAATTTAGTTATGTGCTTTGAGGGAAAAGTATTCTCTTTTGTTTGTTCAAGCCTGGTGCTTGATGTCTTCTTCACTTTCCACCTTTACAAGCTATTTGGCCTCTTCTGCTGTTTGTGCTGGAAGTTTGCATTTAAAATTATATTTGCTGCTTTCCTTCAAGAGATTCTCAAGTATTTCTCCATTGGTCTCTACTTCTCATTAACTGTGATCTTAAACTCTGCATTTCTTGGAATTCTCTCCCATATATCCATTGTCCTTCTTTCATGGTCGTTTCCCCCCCCCCCCCCCCCCCATTTTTGCTTCATTTTTGGTCTACTTTTAAATCTCTGTGACTGACTGTTCTGCATATCTGGAACAGCACTATTCCAAACTGATACCTTAGTTTATTAAACCCTACCTCTAAATATATGTATAGAGATTTGCTTTCTGTGCCGAACAATAATTCCATCACCATGCACTTGTACATCTGTAAAAGCTGGGGTTTTTTGGGGGTTTTCTTTTGTTTTTGTTTTTGTTTTTGTTTTTTTTTAATTGGTGGAAATTCTGTGAAATCCAAAACACATGAGATTGAACAAACTCTTCTACCTCTATCTGTTATGTATTATTATGTATTTGTCAGTTCATTTGCCCGCAATCATATTTTATATTACATTTCATTTCTATTTTGATGTCCTCATAGGGGGCCTTCTCTTTCCTTTATTTCTCTAACTCACTTGTGCATATCTCTCTATAAAGGTAGAAACTGAATAGAGCAGAAAATTGAAAAAAAAACCTGAGAAGGTGAGGATCTATTCTGCTTTCTTTCAAAATGAAGCTTAGTTTTGAATTAAGAAAATTCTAGGCGATAGATCTCTCACTTTGCAAATATTTTCACCATAGACCTCCAGTAAATTGTGCAGCAATTTTTGGACACCTTATCTTTATAAACATATAACAAAAACCATGTAAAAATTTTAGGAAAGAAAGGAAGCAGTATCCTTGGAGAGAAGCACACTCATCAATAATCTCGGCTGCTCTGTGTCTTGGTGGTAAGATCCTACAAGTTGAGGTGACTGGACATATTTAAAAGTTTTCTCCTTTAAAGTTTTCTGAGTTGAAGTGTCTCATTTGCACACACACACACACACCTCAGAGTAAAGTCTTCCTTTGCCTGTGGGAACATCTTGCCTTCATGTGAACAAAGCTTGGGCTTTGTGAAAAGAGAATTGAGCAGAGCCATGGTGTGATGTACCAATAATAACATTTATAGCTGCAATAATGGGTAGATTTGGTGGATGACCTCAGTGTTGCTCTTGAAGCAATCAAGGTATACCAAGAATGAGACTCAAAAGACTTGTTAGGACTTAATTAGAAATTCACTATATGTGACTATGTGGGCCTTTTAGTTTTGAGATTTTTCTTTGTTGTGTCTTTGTTTGAATTAAAAGAAAGAGGTATTGAGTCCTTAAAACAAAGGTGAATTTTTTTTTCCTATTCCCATTTTATATGGAGTAAAAATAAATTAAAAAGTACAAAAGTTAACTTGAAGAAAAAAAGGATCCTGGGCTTTCAGTTGGAAAATAAATATATAAAAGCATGCTCATGAGTACTTGCTCAGTCTCAAAAGCCTTCCTTCCCCCTAAGCTATCTTCTTCAAAGCACAGCCCTTCAAACTGTGTTGAAATACTCTAATTTTACATCAGTGTTGTAAAAGGACATTAAGGCATTAAATCATTACCACGACATTAAGGCTGACTTTTCCAGAAGACTTCTGGTTGGGCTGGAAGAGGTGGTCCAGACTTCAAAGCACAATGCAGATGAATTTTCTGCAGTGAGATGTCTTAAGGAATTGTGCAACAGACTTTTTGTTATTGGGCTGAAGAAGAATAGTGTTTAGTTGATATTTTCAGGTATGAGAAGTCTGTCAAGAAACTTGTGGTGGAGTTGTTGGCTTAATTTTATGGATGAATTGTCCAGCTATTATCCCTGAACACTCTCAAGGCAGCTACTTTGAAATTGCTTTTTGTTGATAAATACTTGAATAGTGGGGTGTATAGTTGAGCTGTATGAACTGATCTTTCTTCATTTATGGTGACTTCAGAAAAATAAGATACAAATTTCTTTTCCAGATAAGACTAAAAGTATGTTGGATAGGTCAAGAAAATAACATTCCAAACCTCACTAACACTTTTGGGCCGTATGTTTGGCGCTTCTACATTTTTACATTAAAATATTGTTTCTCATAAAAGAAAAATTTAAAAATTATTTTGTTACATAACACCTCTGGTTTTGGATAATGTCTCTAATAATGCACAGCTCTTAAAATACTTGATTTTATTTATTCACATATTACTAGTGTGATAATTCTGATATTGATATGATAGTTCTAATAGGATTTCTGGAAAAAAAAATTCTTTCTTTTTTGAGTGTTTTAATTGACCTTCACTACTGTTGACTTTATTATCACTAATTTGCTGCAGTAGCAAAGATTGCTCTCTAATTTTTTACCCTTTGCTATTGTTTATACCCCTAATTTTCCTAAACTTAACTTCAATTTGCCCTCTTTTTTTTTTTAAGATGCCAGCTTGTAAAATTGCCACGTCTATGAACATCATATGCAATCTTCATGAAGAAAATATTAACTCAGTGATTTCACTTGAGACTGATGATAAAGTTATAGTCTAAAAGTTGTTAATGATCTTTTGTTTCCATCCCAATCATTTGTTATTCAGGAAACTCAAACCATAAAGACAATATTAAGTGGCTTAGTGATTTTTCTAAACTGAAGCCTTTCTTGCACCATGAGGTGGTGGAATGCAGATAAGGGCGTCCTGTCTCTGTCTTTCTCATGTGGTGCTTCCATAACTCACTTTTCTTTTGAGAAAAGTTTCCTCAGTGTTTCGCTCCATTCAGGAAAGAAAATAGAACATTATCTAAGTGATATTGCTTAAAATGACCACGGGTCATACCAGGTAATACATCAGAAATGTGCTTTGCTCCAGCTGAGATGGTGAATCCTCTTGGAGATAGATGTGAATGCCTTGGAGGCTGAGAGGGGTAGAGAAAAGCTTCTGCAAAGAATATGCAGCTCTCTTAGAGATCTCTCTTAGAGCTTTGAGAACTTTTGTAACTGAGGCATCTGATCCTGTATGAAGATGAGCATGGAGGCTCAGAGAGAAGTAGGTAATTGGCTTATCTCAAATCACTAATATTTCTAACATCCATAACTTTGTATTAATATATATTAGTACTTATTATTCTATTTTTGCTATTTAATTACCTAATTATTAAATACTTGGCAAATTTTTCTGGAGTTCATCTTAGCCTGTGTTTCTACATTATATAAAGGAAAAATATTCAATAAAATGTTTCTTACATTAATTGACATTTTTCTTTAGGCAAATATGGTATTTCTCCACTTGCTTTCAGTATTTAATTATTTCAGTATTCAAACTGACAATAATTTTAAATATTCCTGAACAAAACTCAGAACTCTTCCTAACATCACTCTTCACAGCATAGGTTCAATCTAAATATGTGCTGGGATCTAACATGTCTTTAGCCTCTCCTCTAAAATGGAATCCTCTCTGCTGCAATCAAAAACTGCTTTTCCTAACTCTTAACTGCTTGAATTCTTGATGCAATACAATCAATTCTCTTAGCTTTGTAATGAAAGTCACATTTTTTTATTACTGAATCCTGTCATAGCCTTTCTGCATTGGATCTTACTCTGATTTGTTATGCCTTAAACATGAATCACTTTGCTTTGTCTCAAAGATTCCAGAGTGTTTTGGCAGTTTTCACAAAAACCTCCTGGCATCAGTCTTTCTCTATGATTCCCACAGAAAGGGGAGCAGACAGCAAAAATAACCAGGAGGACAGTAAGGATGCATCTCAAAAACATCCTTCTATTCAAGGAGGAAAAAAAAAAAAAAAAAAAATTAAAACCATTACTACCAAAGCTGATGAAGTTTGGAATCTGCCATGTGAGCATGTCCCAGAATGCCCTGACTTCTTTTGCCAGCCTGTGGTTCCCTCACAGGCACTGAGAGTGTTCTAATCCCATGTGAAGGAACTTTTCTGGCAGGTGCTTAGGAAGAGATCTCCAGATATGTGGTGCAAGCTGATGTGTCATTTGTGACAGGGACCCCAACAATTTTAACAATTTTCAGTCAGACCCTTCCCTTCTATCCCCACAGCTTGTTTACTCCCTTGAAGAAAATAGTTGTTTTCCTTGATTGCCTCATACCTGAGGCATATTTATCTTCCAGCTGAAACTGTGCTTATTAATCCTCATGGCAAGTGTAGAAACAAAAAAAAGGAAAAAAAGAAAATCTAAAGAGTAGGAAGGACAGAAGAACGTTTGGCAGGGGAAAAAACTCAAGGACTGGCCAAAGTGTTTATTCTTCAGATATTGCTGTGGGTCATTGCATCACTGGGTTTATTTTTTCCCCCAGGGGTTTTGTAGTTTACATTTTCTGCAGTTTTCCCAACCCTTGATTGGTGGGAAACAGGGAGGATTGAGGGATGTTGCTGGTATGTTGAAGTGCTTGATGGAGGAGAGCTCTGGATGGCTTTCATCATTTTGGAGCAGGAACTGAAATCTCTTTGCACTGCTTTGTGGATCACTTTGTTTAAAATAAATTAGCAGATATGATCAAGCATTCTTTATTAAAAAAAACCCTGTGATTTTCACTGGTGAACTATCCTGCTTGATAGCATCATAATTGAGGTACTAAATATCTGCCAGCCTGAAGGGAAGCTGGGTAATTTTAGCAAAATTAAGTCTTGACAGTATTGCATGGATCCCACCATTCATAGCTATGCATTATACAAAGCCAAAGAATCATGGAAGGAATTCAACTGTATGTATAGAACTCTTTTTGAGGACAAAAAAAAAAATCTCAAAACCCAAAAAAAAACCCCCGAGCATAAAAGGTTGACAGCTGGAAAGATAGGGCCTTATTTTCTCAGGTAGTGTACTTTGGTGATAGGAATGTGAGAATTAAGTGTATTAGTCAGAGACTGTGCAATGAAGTGCAAAAATCTATGTTTTAGGTTTCACAGTGCCAGTCACTTTCCCAAGGTGATTTTTAATAAAATATAGCAATCCCACTGTGAAAAAGTGTTTCAGATTAGTGTTGGAACCCTTTGATTTTATTTTGAAATAAACTTATTTGAAATAAATGACAGTCCCTGTTATCTCTCTTTACTAACCTTAGAATTATTGCTCTGAGTTTGGAGTTGTTTAAGCAACTTCAGTGATTTGCCCTGAATTTCTCGGAGAAATAAAAGTAGCAACTGTAATAAAATAGAGATCAACAATCTGTTTACCTCCATTTAGTTTCAACACATGTCCTTAAATGAGGAAATTTTGGAAAATTATCTTTACCTTCTTTCTTTTCGGTGCAGTTCTGGCTGAGCTTTTTGAAATTTTGTTTTTTGTGTATGTGTGTGCAGAAAGAGTCAAGTGTCATTCTGAGAAAGCTGTCATCTTTGTTCAAGGCTGCTGGTGTCTGAATTTGTATTGTGCATTAGCTTTTCCTTATAGGTTTTCAAGGGCCAGCTGCTGGTACTTTATTTCATTTAATTTTGAATACTCCTATTTTACAGCTTGGAAAAAACAAGGAAATATGGGTTGTCTGCTTACTTAAAAAGAATAAAAATGAACATCACAGCCTTAATGTGATTTTTAAGCAGTGGCAATGGGCCTAGAACACCATATTAATATTGATAGAATGGTGTGTTTCTGGGGAAAATTGTGCTGGCTGTATTCATACAAGATGTTTGGTGGCTTTTGTGGTAACAGTTTGTCATGAATGCAGTGAAATTGGCACTACAGGTATAAGGACAACTACTTTTTAAAATGCAGTTTTGAGAGGTTTTGATTTTGTTTTTTTTTTTGTTTGTTTGTTTGTTTTTTTTTTTAATCAGAGTACTAAAATGAGCCTCAGGAGATCTGTTCTGAATTCCCCTGCCAGGCTCAGAAGTCTGTAAAATATAAGACATTCCACTTAATTCTTCTGTGTTCATTTCCTCAGCTCTGAAATGGGAATAATACTGCACCTTTTTCCCTAAAGTTTGGTCTGTACTGCCCAAAAATGATCTCACAGGTCTTCAAGGCAGAGGCCCATTTTTTACTGTTTCTTGATTTGTTAATGTAGAGCTGTGAACTACATATACATATATATATATATATATATATATATATACACACACACATATGTATGGAGACTTTTTATAAGTAAGGTGTCTTCATTTGAGGCTGTGGTCTCAAAAAATGCTCTAACATTTTTCCTTTTTATTTACTTAAAATGTTGAATTACCAAATTATCTTTATTAGCCTGTTGCATGCCCTGCAAATTTCACTCAGTTTCTTTCATGAAAGTTGCATAAGCTTCAGTGCAGTATTTGTAGCTAATTTAATAAGAAAGGTGAGCTTTATACAACACGGACTACTTTAAAACAATAGGCTTTGTTATTATTGCTACTGTTGAATTGGAAAGGACATTTTTAACTTCTGGCAAAACTTTTGCTGAGTTTGGGAAAGAAATTAGGTCTTATAGTACTTCTGGAGTAAAGTGAAGTAGGTATTATATTCATAAAACTCCAGAACATTAAAGCTTAATCTTTCTGTTTAATGCTTGGTTTGATTTGTCCTTAGATGTAAATCTTGCACTAATAACCATTAATGAAGTAAAACTTAGAGGGCTTGAAAACAGAATCTTCAGTATTAAATCATTTTCCTACTTGAGAATTTAAATTTTTCTTGCACTAAAATAATTTTCAATATCTAATTACTAGTTTAAGTTATTATTTTGTTAAATTTATCCTTTTTAGGAGACCTATGTGTGTCACCTGGCTTTAGCCCAAATAGAAATTAGGCAGCAAGGCATTACAGCCTATTAGCTTCCTATAGTCCAAATGCTGCAGATGATGCAATCTTCCCCACCAAAACCGAGCAGCAATAGGTAAATATATTGTGAGACAGTACATTATGTCACCTTTTATTCTTCTATTTCACTGGGAGCAGGGACAGGGAACTTTTTAAATGGCTGGGCTGGTGACAAACAACAAGTGTGACGGGCGGTGAAATGGGAGCGTGTTCCAGCATCTCCAGGCCTTCATTGCAAACTCCTGTCTCTGTTTCAAGGGAGCTGCAGCCAGAGTGCTTTTGCTGATAGCAAATTCAGTGGAGTGCTGTGGGGAGCAAAACCATCCCTAAAGTAAGCACTGAGGGCTTCAAAGGCCAAACCCGACATTTTGAGAGCTATTGAGCCACCAGGGCAGTGCTCACATGTTCATGTTAGATGCTTTCCTGTGAAATGCTTGATTCAGGTTTCATGGGGTCCCTCTGTGCAGCTCCACCAACTGAGAGTGCAGCAGACTGCTTCAGTCCCCAGGTGACAAAGCTAAATTTGTGGCAAACTCAGAAAGATCATGGTTTAATACCCTAAAAAAAATACCTTTCCTTTGTGTGTTTTTTGTTACTCTTAGAATTTTCAGCAGGTACCCATGAGCATTAAAAAGCACATAGTTCCAGTGTCTGCTAAATCCTGGATTCTGATCTGTGCAAGCAAAGAGTGGGTGCTGCCTCTGCTCAGCATATTCTGCCTGTTAGGGTGCCTATAGGTAGCCTAGAAGGGGTGGGTTTTACCTTTAATACCTTTAATACCCTAAATACCCCTCCTGCCTTCCAGACCCAGCTCTGCTGAGGATCTGGGCAGGTGCACTTTGAGGGAGGGGAGAAGTCAAAGCCAGTCAGTGCTCTCAGCCCTGCAAACTTATCCTCCCTTGTTGTGTCTTCCTACCACACTCAGGTACTTCCATCCTACTGCTTCTTCCTTCTCGCCTGCCTGAGCTCCACAGCTGCTTGTTTTCTGGCAGCTCTCACATCTGTCCTGGGCCTGGCCTGGCTTTACTTGTGGAAAATCAGCCTTTCACACACCTGTGGTCTTTGTGAGTCCTGCTGTTGCTCTGGTGCACAAAATAAATGAGATATTCACGACAGGAGTTCTTTCTAGACAATTCAGGGAAGCTAACTTCTTCATATTTCAGTGTCAAACGAGATGGCATAATCAGAAATAACTTGCTACTACACCTTGTTTTTTCATATTCTTTGCTTTTTTTATTTTGTCGTAGGCAATTCCGGTCAGAGCGTGTGTTGTAAAATGTGCCACAGTGTGATATCAGGCCCTCATTTTAAATGATTTGGGATGGCAGCAAACCGCCAGTACTAAATACTAATATTGAAACGGGCTTTGCTCTTTTGAGTTATATTCTTAACTTTCTAAGGACAGAATTTGGGCCAGGGATGTGAAGATTCCAAGTTTTTGCTTGGCTCTTTGATAACAGAAGGAAACAGGCTTTTTTTGTTGTAATTTTTAATACTTCATCCTCCTTCATTTGCTACTGAAACCTATTGCTTTTGAAATGGGGGGGAAAAAAATGAGAAACCAAAACACAAATGAACCAGCAAGCTGTAAAACTTTCTATAAGACGAGAAAACTATTGTTTTTTTCCAGTTCCTGATTTGTTCTTTCCTGTTCCTAATTTCTAGTAATTTCAGTCCAACTGTATGTCTTGTAATATGAACTCATCCACTAGAAGTCTTTATTGGTACAACTAAAGATATAGATCTACATGGAGCTTTTGTTAAAAGGGTTTGGATATTTTTAATGACATCTGATTTGCTAGCCCAAATGTCAAGCACATAATTGCCATTTCAGAGTTTCATAAATCTGAATCAATTAGTAAAAAGAACCCCTTGACCTTGTGTCCATGAGCATTCATGATCATTCAGTCTAAGTGCTAAGGAGCTATTGGCACATGATGTTCAAGCTGAGTGATCCTTTTGTTCAATCTCATTTTCTTGGAGCAAGGTAAATGCAGCTCCCTTTGAGTGTAAAACCTTGCTAAATTATTTAGTGCTACATACCACATACTGATTAAATTTTTCACAGAGTAGTGAGATTGTTTCCCAGGTAGGTCATCACTCAGTTCAGTTTACCACTTAAAATTTCTTTCATTCTCAGTCAAAATATAGCAAGGACCATCCATCATTATCACTCTGTCCTTTAATTTTTCTGTCAGCTTTTGTCAGGCTTGAAACAAAAGCCTTTACATTTTTATCAACTGCAGCTATTGTTGTCTGATTTGTGCTCAGTCATGTCAAAATATCGGTTGTGTTTTTACCAAAAAAGTCAAATATTTTCAATAGGTCAGATCTATCTTTCACATAAGCCCACTAAACCAAACAACCATTTCTCATTTCTTTGGAAATGGAGAGTAAAAATGCTCAGGGCCAAATTGGCAGGAAGAGTAAATTATCCAGGCTCCCTGCACTTAAATGGATGGATGTCTTCTGCCTTAGCAAGGAGAACACAGCATCAATTCAGGGAGAAAGGAGAAGCAAACAGGAAATTCTGAGCAGGTGGGGCTCAACACTTCTTGGAGCTGATCTTGTGCAACACCGCTCTGCCGCTCCTGAGCACTTTGCATCTGCGCCTCCGCTGAAGAGCAGCTTCCACACCAAGCCTGGTTTGCCTGTTCCTTCTTTTTCCACCATCCACTGGGAATCAGCCCTCAGGTTTCCTGCTGGCTGCTCTGCCCTGGCTCCTTCTTGTAGCATGTTAACAGGCAGCAGTGGCACAAGGAACACGTTTCAGAGCCTTCCTCTGTCTCCTCTCTGCAGCATGGAGCTCTGACATTGTGTCAGGTCTTCACTGAAATGAGGGCTCTGGGCTGAGCATTTGCAGCTCAGCTCAAACCTCCCTGTGCCACTGGAGAGAGGTCAGGAGCCCGTCTTTCCTCCTGAATTCCAGTTCAAGCCTCACCTGTATGCCCTGGGGAACAGAAGCGTCAAAGGGCCCACGGGAGTCCCTTGGCTTGAAGGTCAACCCCTTTTCTATTTCCAACAGCTTTTATGGAAACAATTAGTTCTCCATGAGTTGTTTGCATTTCAAAGCTAGCAAGATGATGAAGTTAATACCAACTTAATTACATTATTGGATTTTTGACTGAATATCTGTCTGTCAACAAACATTCAGTTCAGAAGTGAGGTTTCAAAATTAATGGAGACAATTATTGCTTGACTTTAGATCTCCTGAGCATGGCTTTTCTATCCTCTTCGGCTCCCCATTTGCAAAATATAGCTATTTTCTGCTTCACAGGAGGCTAAGGATTAATACCTTACTATTATTGAAATAGTAATCTGGTGCAGTGATTTGGGTATGGCTACTTGAATTAAAAAGCTCTGCTCTGCAAGGTCTCTCGGTCATAATGATCCTTGATATTTAGTGGCATGAGAGGCATAAACAAAAATTCATTTTCAGCTGAACATTGCGTTCCACTAGATTCAGAAATTGCAAGACAAGGAAGCGGAATTTAGTTTCACTTCAGCACAGATTTCTGCAATTCCTTTCTGTTATGATCCTCCCTGATAGGAAGCTCAAGAGGACAAATCTACATTGTCCCTTTGATAGCATGTTCTGAGCAGCTGCCAGCAGGGAGCTCTGGATGACAACTTGTGCCTCACTAGTGAAATAAGATAGGTTTGCCTTGCAAGTAAAAAAAATTAAAAAAAAAAAATACCAAGAGAAACAGGTCAAATTGTAATTCCCTTTTCTGGCAAGAAATGGAGCAGCACACCCTCTATGAAGCACAGTGATCCATATAGTTTAAACAGAAACCTGTGCTGTTAAGTATCAGGGGTTTTTTATCCATAGTCCATGTGCTTTTGGGAACTTCCAAGCCCATTTACCTCCTACACCTGCAATGCATGATGAGAGACTGAGGAGCACTGGACATTTTTTCTAGTTTATTTCTTGGTCTGCATAGTCTGTACTCTCTTATGCAAAAGCCTTTTCAAGGCAAAGATAAAGTTTTCATGAGAATCCATAAATCTTGGAAGAACTGGTAGGAGCCTTTCCATCAGATTCAGCAGGCACCATACACACAAGTCTTTTTTTTTTTTTTTTTCCCCAATGTGGGGATCATTTCAGAGTGTTGTGCTTGGATCTGGGCCATCCAGAGTAGGATTTAAGGATGATGAGACGTGGTCTAGGCATTCCAAAAGTGTTGTCTGGAGAGCTATGAGCTATTTGGTTATTTTGCACGTTCCTGTTGCAGACTCTCATGTTGTTAATGAGGTTAATTCCACTGGGCAGAGCCTCGAACCTCAGCTGGTTCCAACCAAACCTTTCTAGAGTCCAGAACAGACTCAGATTTCATTGCCTGGGCAATGCAATGCTCCTCAGGCTGCTGATTCCTGCTTTCTCCCTTGTGCCGTGGTCTTTAGGAGCAGGTCCTGGTACTGCTGTGGGCAAAGCAATCAGATGCAATCATCTTCATGGTGAATTTCATCTCACTGCAAAGAAAAAATGGAATGCTGTTCTTTGTTCTTGCATCCTTTTTAAGAAGATGTATTTTCTTTGAGGTTTCTGCCAGGTTTCCATTTTGATGTTTGGCATCAGAGTTTATGACTTTCATCAGGAAACAAATTTCTGCACAATTTTTCATGATTCTTAATATGATGAGATCACATCTGTATTAATACACTGACATATCCTAGTTCGTGTTAGCTAGAATACTTCCTGGGTAGCCTTTCATTTTAAATAGGAAATCTCATTTGAAATTATTCAATCAGAAGAGAAACCAGAAAGTTCTAAGTTCACCAGTGACTCATGTGAGCTATTATTTGCAAAAATAGGTAAACAGTATGCTTGCAAATTGGATAGCACTGTCATAAAACCACAACTTGTCATTGCAGTCTTAAGTAATTGCTATTTAAGAAAGATAATGAATGGAACCATGAGTCACATTAATTAGTTTTACGTACAAGAATGATGTATAAAGCTTTTCTAATAAACAAGGTTTTGCTCTCCTTATGAAGTAGGTGGGGATATTTTCCTCTTTCATTTAATTTTTAACAGATGCTTATCAGGGAAGGAGTTTCCCTTTATGAGAAGAAATTGCATAGATCAGTACATGTGAAATGTATCTTTTTAATGCTTCTAATGCTTGTTTTACTCAGTTCTATTTCATTATTGTGATACTCACACTCCAGGTAATATTATCATTATTCCCGGTGATTAATATGTCCCAGGCGACAACTGGGCTGGTTTTTAAAAGCCTGTTCTAATTTTTCTGTCTTGAGAATATTTTATACTGGGAATTTGATTAAATATCAGTGTACATTAGATTAAAAATCAGTGTACAGATGAAAGATGGATCTTACACTGTTTTCTGATGGCTTCTGAAGTAGAACATCACACAAGTATAGATTCCAGAGAGCATAGTGTTGTTTTTCATCAAAACTAGATAAATACAGAAATAGCAGGTGACTTATATTAACTAAGTAATTAACTAAGATATTAACTGACAGGAGACTTAAACTTGGAAAATAATCTGTCGTCCAGCATGGAAATAAGGTAAGCGTGCTACTTTGAAGCCTTAAGAGAGTAATTATGCAGTGCTGAGCTCAAGACCCTGTGTCTGAAGTGTGTTCTGTAGGGCCCAATACTGAAAAGCTCTGAGCTACTTCAGCTTCCATTGATTTCAGTCAGAATTGATGGTACTCAGGGACCAATTGCACTTCTTCCACAGCAAGGGAAGACAGATCGTGGGTCAGTTTTTTGCTCTTTTATTGCACTAAATAGCGCCCTTCAGAAATATTTTCAGTGAAATCAGTATGGAATGGGTTACTCACCATCAGCTGCTGAGAAATGAGTCCTTCCCTTTCAAACCTGTGATATAAATAATCTGAAAAATGCCAGATGCTTTTTATGTCTTCTCAGAAGTTCTTTTCTCTAGTTCTCTTCAGAGCTCTTTTTGTTGTTTGTTTGTTCTTTAAAACCTGCAGTCACCTTATAAGTAAAGTCCTATTGGTCTTTATTGCTTGTGGCAGTGTAATCAAAGTATTTTCTATATGGACATCTGGTTATGTTCTGCTCTGTACTGGAGCGTTCTGCATCAGGAGTTGTTGGTTCCTCTGCAGAGAAGCAGTCGTGCCCCTAATCCTGGCACACCTGCACTTGCCTGAGCGAAACCTGAAGGGTTTTATAAGATGCTGCCATCATTTTATGTATGATATTTTTTTCCTGACTTGCATGCATGCTTTTTATTATCAGTAATATTATTATCATTTCTGATTTTTAGTTTGAAGGTGTTTTAGAAAAGTATCGATGTGTACTAACAATAAATTGTGAGCATTAAGGATGACTGCAAGATGACTGTACCTGAAAATTAGGGTAAAGATTTTGAAATATACTCTGCTCTGGATCTTAGCAGACAACTGTGTCTTAAGCAAATGTGTGGGAAGAAGAAAAGCAATCCGGAAAAAGCAGCTCTTATAGTTAGTAGCATTTTCTCCCCTTTTTCCCTTCATTGAGTCTGTCTGAAAGTGGGTGTTTTAACATACAGCCATTTCTCCTTAACATGTGTGTGTTTATTTTAGCATGATGGTGTTGTTTTTTTCATCTCCCACTCTGACACAGCATGTTTCATCTGTGTATGGTTTCTACTGCGTGAGACATTTAAAATGGCTCAGCGAAGAAATGGATTCTTGTCACTTAAATTGTCACTCTCTCGTTCTGTGGAAATGTGGTCATTTTAACAGAGTTTTAAATTCCGTGTACTCAAAGATTGACTATAAAAATTGAGAGTGATAAATGTCAAGAATTTAAAGGTACTCTGCTGTACCTGTAATAATTTATGTTAATCATGTTTTAATTTAGTCATTTTCAACATGCTTGTATTTACAAATTAAACCACTATTATGGTTCTCCTTTGTTTGCATGATATGATTTTATTTTTTATTTTTTTTTCCACTCACCAGATGTTTTCAACACTTTGCTTCCCACTACTGTCATCCCCTCCCTTACCACTGCAACAGTCACAACCAATGTAGCCTTAAAAGCCAGCACAACCACATCGGCAACAGCCACCAGCATCAGAGGTACAGTATCCTTCTTTGTTATGGCCTCGGAAGCACATGATAAATAGGAAATTAGAGCTTTGTTGTTTTTTTTTTTTTTTTTTTTTTTTTAACAAGGATAAAAATTGCGGAAGAGAGGGTGCAAGCATTTTAGTTCAGTATATATTTAACAGAATAATCCACAGGGTGATATGTGGGTTAAGAAAGATATCGTATGACCTTGAGTGTTGTCATTGCTCTAGCAGTGTGTATGTGAACTTTGACAGGATGCTTAAATTATTTGTATACATTTGCATTTAATTTTTTAAGGTTAGTAAATTAAAATGCAGGCAAGCTATTTTTAAATAAACATGACCTTTTAAGACAGGTTATTTTGGGCGCTACCGTTTGAAACAAGCTAGTGTCTCAGGTCTGGAATTTCTGTTGATGAAATCTTGCTTGATAACAAAGAGGCATTGTTAGTCTTGCATCACCCTTGTTAGTCTTTTACAGTTTAAGGCATTCCTAATTTAGGGGTGTTGTTATCTCACCAGAGCTACAGTAAGTGAGCTAAAAGTTCTCTCTCCACTCCCTGACCCCCATCTGTTGGGTTTTTTTTTTTCCTGGTATAGCTTTTCAAGTGTTTCTGGTAATGCTTCGTTTCTTTATGAGCAAAATATAAAGGTTATTTTAATCTTTTTTTTCAGTGGCTGATCAGATAACTGTTAAATAGGGAAGATGTGTGCAGAAGGTTTTGCAGATTATCATCTTCTGGGTAGCTACGAATCTCTTGTGGTAAATGAAATGGCAGAAGGTTCCCGTGTGGTCTCTTGAAAGCTTTCGTTGCACAAGAAGAGAGGAAATTATATTCTTTTACCACACTGCAAGTGTTGACATGATGAGGTGTAGTTAAGCCAGGAAAGTTAAGAGAGTTATGAAATATTTTGTTTCTGGAAGTGTTGTTATTAGTTGGTTGTAGTGACTGGCCTGACTTGCAAGAATAAAGACTGTGATGGTGTCAGATCACCTAAATTATTCCTGCACAGGGCACAGATATTTTAATAATGTGGCACCTTCAAGTGATAAACTGATATCACACCTAAATTTGCATTTTTTAAAATCTTAAATATTAGTTTTAATGTGAAATAGCTGTTATATCAATGAAGAGAAGAAGTGTTGTAGCAGTCCTTTTCCTTCAGAAAGAGAAAGAGAAAGCTAGACAATGGAAAGCAGCCCAGTGTTCGTGGGTCTGAGAGGTTGCAAGAAGAACATTTCCTGAAAAGGAATTGACAGGAATTGTCTTGTTTTTATGAAAGGGAGCTTTGTGTAAAGCACAGAAGCTTCCAACTTTCTGAGGGCTCACATCCTGGAGGGACGATGCTCTTGGTGTGCTGTGCTGAAGTTTTTTTGCCCTTCATGAATTGTTTTCTTTTGTTTGTTATGTGGTCATAACTACATCATTGTTATGATTGTACTGATGTTTTTAATGCATTGTCTCACATCCTAAGTGTGGTTTAGGGCCTCCTTTTCTTTCCTGTGGAGTGTTCATTTTCGCTATTTATGTGTCCAGCATCAATAGAAAGGTCTGAAACGGGAGAACTTTCTTCTCAGTTTCAGCTCTAACACATGGGGGAATGCATGCAATTGGATGCTATACTGACAGAGATGCTGCTTTAATAGAAAATAAAAGAAAGAACATTGGGTGATCAACTGCTGAAACATGAGCACTCACTTTTCCCAGAAAGAAAGAAGTGAATGCAGCAAAATGGCTGAAAAGATGAGACCACTTCAACCTCAAGGAAGTGGTAGATTGAATCTGTTGGGGAGATAATCGAAGGGACAAATGAGTGTGGGAAGTCCTTTTCCTCAAAGTCTTGTATTGAAAGGAAAATGATCGTTTATCCCAATGCAGAGAAAAAATAGGACACATGTAATAAACTAAAGAAGTTGGGTTTTAACAGTCTAAGATATCAAACCTCACTAAAACACGAAAACAAGAGGTTACTATAAACATAAATCATGGAAGATATCAATGTGGAAGAAACAGGAAAACGGGCGTGAAACTGGGTGCAAAATGAAATGAGCAAGTCGTGAGAAATTTAGCAAAACAAAAGTGTTTAGAAATACACTAGATGAATAACAACAGTAAAGAGATCAATTTTGAATAATGAGGACAGGGCTGAAATAATTGGTATTTTAGCCAACGTGGAAGACAACTGGAGTGCTATTTCTAATGGGGGGTAGGGGGAGGTGTCACAGTGAAAATTGACCACAAATGGAGACAAGGACAGAAGACTTAGAGGTATACTCTGCAAAAAAGCTGAAGGCACCAGGCTTGTTTGGTTTTGCTTTCAAAACAGGAGCCAATATGACTCTGATGAAGAGTTAATTTCCAAATTCAGTGGGGAAAATGATTCCCTGGATTAGTGGCAAAGACATCTAGTGGAGACACTTTGTAAATGCATGGGAGACGGTGACTTCAGATATTCAGCTGTTTAAGTTCTATGACTTCCTTCATCCTGACTTTCTTTCAAAATGCTTGATTCCCATGGCAGAGGGAATTGGACAGAGTGCATCTTCTTGGGTCTCCTCATCCCCTTTCTTGGACCCATACACAAATAGTGTTCTCAGACTTTCAGTGCCTGCTGTGGAGCTCTGCCATCCTAAGATACAAGACTGAACCTCATCTCCAGTGTCAGAGCACCCACCCCACAGAGAATGACCTAAGAGCCATTTCAGAGAAGGTCAGGTTTTTCAGTACTATCTGTTGCTAGCTGAGCAAAATATACCACATAAACATATTTTCCTTTGACACCTCTGCTTCATATTACAGTAAGATTTTTGAAATGAAAGAATTTATAAGGACATTAAGTTGAGAAACTATCCATATATTCTCAAATATAATTTTTTGGTTTGTTTCTTTTTTTTCTTTGTCTTGCTTTGTTGGATCATGTCTTGCTTTGTTGGATCATGCCTTAAAGAAACACATTTTCCCCAGACTGTATGGTAGTGAATGCTATTTAATAATATCTTTTAACTGAGCTCCCCATAGCTGGCATAATAAATGTTCTAGACAGATTTCAGATTTAGATTTGCTCTAAAATTAGTGCTTAGTACTTAAGAATATCCTTGGGTGAGTTTTACAAGACGTTCCTCTGTTCTGCATGACTTTTACATAGTTCACTTTAAGTATGTGTTGCTTCACATCCAGTCACAGGAAATGTCTTTGCAGGCATAAGCTACAGGGTATAAAAAGCCAATGGAATCTGTGAATCCAAGGCATTTTGCATTCTGATTATTGTACCTCCTCATTACCAAAAGCCTTAATTCGTGGGGAAAAAAGTCTCCAAAAGTCATCACTTAATTCTGGAACCATGTGATTCATTGCTGTCCTAATTTGCCTGGCATTTAGTAAACAACATGAAAAAGGCTACTGATCCAGTTGGATGACAGCATGATAATTCATAAACTTTCTGTTTAGTGAAACTTTTCACTTTTTCAGGTAAACATATGCTTGTTTTTGTGCTCAGTCCTTCAGGAATTAATTATTCTTTTACTGGTACATTACCTACTAACTCAAAAAACCCTAAACATAATTTGATGCCAGTGAGGAACATTGCCCTTTATATATTTGTCAAGGGTATCTTAAAGCCTAATAACCATGATAAGGAATGTACGACAAAATGAGAATAAAATGTATGAGAAGAAACAAATCTGGAGGACTACTGAAAGAATAATTATACATTGTATGAGTAGATGTCTTTCTATCAGATTTGTGTAATGTTATTTGTGAAAGCTGTCCATGGATCCATGCAATTTTTCCCTTTTATGACTGGGAAGAGGCACAAGAGGATTGTGGATTTGTCCCAACAATGAAACAAGGGATGCTTCCATTGGAGAAATCCTTTGTTAGTGTAAAGTTAATTTAGGTGGTGCTGTGCCAATCTTCCTGTAGGTGGACAGGGAGTGTGATTAACAGAACAGGAGAAACCACCTCAAGTCAGAGCAGCTCTGTGTTTCTGGATTCACAGCGGGAAAAAGCTTGCGCACACAAATGTGCATAAAACCTTCCCATGGGCTGGCATTTTGTTAATCACTCTCCCCCCACACACACACAGACATAACTTTTGTTTTGCTTTATTTGCTTAAATCCTATTTCTATCAGGGAACAAAAACGTCAAAGAGGTTATAAAACTTGTTTATTTCGAGTTATTACTATTGCTGAAGACTGCATCTCATCTCCACCACCACCACACAAGCAGGTGGAAATGTAACAATGCCAGAGCATCCCAATCTCAAAAGACAGATCCATTCAGTTCAATCACACATCAGAGTGATTCAGGCTCAGCTGACTCACTTGGATGATGATTGTACCAGAATGTTCAAAGCTTTATATAGCGCTGCCTAAAAACATGTCCAGAAGTTGTTGTGTGCAGCACAGACATGATGCTGCTCCCAGGCAGCTGCACTGGGGAGATCAAGAGTTTATTTGTCAGGGTGACAACAAAGACAAAACAATGCACACATTTATATATCAGTGAAATCCCTGCCTTATTATAATATACTTAGCTTTTATTTGGTTTGGGTCTGGTATAAAATAAAGATTTCTTAAAGGAAATCTCTGAAGTTAAACTTAGGAGTTTACAGAGGCATAAGGAGGGGTTTGAGGATGTAATAATTTTGAAAACAAAAAGGAAACAAAAAAAAAAGTGCACCCAACCCTACTAGAATAACTGTGTCACTATAGGTAGCTTAAATGCAGAAACTACTTGTGCAGTACTTGTAGTTCTCTTACTTTTTCCTTTCAAAAATGCTAAACATTAAAAGTTCCTTGTGATTGTATTTTTCTTTCCCATAATCTGATTAATATAACTTGGCAGGCTGAGATATTGGCAAAAGAAAGAAACAACAAAGCAAGGAAAAACTATAGAATATTTGAGGGGCAAAGGAAATAGGGGTAAACTTAGACTTTAAATATAGTTGAATGTACTTACTTGCATTCAGCTCTGATAATAAAAATTATCATTGTCTAACGTTAAAAGTGGTTTCCTATGACAGCCAGCTAAAAGCCAGCTCATTTATATACTTTTTTATAGCTGTAGCAGTAACATAAAATCTAATTTGTGGCTGGGTTTATTCAAACTGTGTAGGAAAATTAGAACTTTCTAGGTTTGATTTCTTCTTTCTACTTACTTTTACACTGGTCTACTACTGGCTTACCCAGGGTCTAGATTTGTCAGAAGGCTGAACAAATTGAGATTCAAACAGTGCCTTAGAAATTTTTTTTTCCCCCATTAGACATTCAAGTCTTCATCATCCACTTTTCAAGAACTTCCTTCTCTTGATTTTATCCTGATTTCTTTCATTAC
This sequence comes from Cinclus cinclus, assembly GCF_963662255.1. Lineage (NCBI taxonomy): Eukaryota > Metazoa > Chordata > Aves > Passeriformes > Cinclidae > Cinclus > Cinclus cinclus. The sequence goes on along the minus strand of NC_085047.1, from coordinate 6,405,699 downwards.
TGTTATTTTTACAATCTGCTTTTTCCTCAGCTGTATAGATGGTGTGTTTAAAAATCGTGATAAACCCATGGTAGACCATGATGAGATCTCAAACTTATTTTCCAGGCCTCTTTTCCAAAAATCTCTAAATAGGACTTTCTTGGTCAGAACCATTACCCAGGTGAAACATCCACAGGCTAGAGCTGAGTAATAGCTAGAAAACCTTTCCTAGCATCTCCAGCCAGCTGGTAGACTGAACTGTTTGATTTTTTTTATATATATATCTAAAAATATACCTGTTGTGAATGGGACTTGGAGTTTAAGTTCTACAACAATATTTTCATGACTTAGTCATCCACAGTGCCCATTTCAGGGGTTACACAGTATTTGTTCCTTTTCTGAAGCACCATTTAATTAGGGTTTCATTCCACTAGTCAGGCTTGGTGGTGCAATTAGTGCTGTGAATTCTCAAAGCTCACAGATTTAAGATCAACAGAGGAGATTGTAGCATCTGTTCTAACTCAAAGAGCTCTTTGGTTTTCAGGTCTGATAGACACAGAGCCAGGAAAACCTTCTTTTAACATAATAAAAAAAAAAAAAAGAAAAGAAAAATTAAACAACTCTCTTTAAAACCCCTCCCCCCCAAAAAACAAAACAAAGCAAACAACAAGATTAAAAAAAAAAAATCAATCTCTAGCAGTTGCATACCTTTTTGGCTGGCTTCCTACAGATTTTTATGTCCCCATAGAATTAGAATAATGGCAAACAGTAGTGTTCATGTGCATAGTAATCACAGACCTAAACCACACCAGCTCAAATCAAGAGGCTGTACAAACTTAGTATGAAAATAACTTTTCTTTTTTTTATTTTAATTTAAGGCTAAGAATTTTGGGTGTTGGTGCATCCACACAAGATGTCTTTGTGTGTCTCAGAGGCAACTGGGCCATAACTAGCAACAGAATGAGGTTATGGAAGGAGGAAATTTTCACGCAGTGTGAAACTAAATATAAATCTGCATTATCACTAGATGTTAAAAAATGGAAATAGAAATGATGCCTGATGTCAGTTGTGAGCAGACCAAAATCAAACCCAAATGCTTGTGTGTGGAATTTCCACTTCTCAGATACTTTTAAAATATTTTTTATAGTTTTAATATCAATCTAAGAGCAATTCTCAAGGCAACATGCACATCGCTAATGCAGTCTAATCAGCATAAAAAATTCTGGCAACATGACCCACATGAGGCTAGTTACCTCCATTGCAATGAAAAGTACTTGTGCTTTGCAATTTTTACCTATACAAACTAAAGCAGAAACCTGTGGCGTTTAGAAAATGGCAATTTTCTCTGCTTAACAGCCATTATGATGTAAGATGAAGACCGTCATCATTATTACACATTATGTGGTCATATTATTCATGAAATGAGGCTGTTGCATTCTGGAACAAATAAAGATAGATTTCATGATCTGAATAGTTTGCCAAGTAAATGAATATCATAAATGAGACATAGATTAAACTACAGGCATGCTGAATACATGAAAGAAACTATCATAATATCATATTAGGAACCTGCTCTTTGTGTCTGGGACAAATATTTCTAGTGCTAACAAATCCATCCAGCTGTCAGCTTGCAGTAATGAAGTAGGCAACTTAAAAAGTACACAATGATTTCCAGCCTTGATGGATTATCACTTAACCCAAAACGCAAAGCTGTGCAGATAAGTATCACAATTGGTTGATGGTCTGATAAAGATTCCATTATATAGCTGAGCTCCAGAGAGGCTTCAGCAATGCGTCAGGAATTTAAACTTTCCCAGCCTAAGCTCTGATCACACTGGGGTTTTGGGTTTTTTTGGTTTGGTTTTTATTCTTTTTTCCCATCCTGCCTGTGAATTATCAAGTCTGACAGTCTCTCTTGTAAACTGGCAGTCCAAGAGGTTTTCCAAATTAAGAGTCCCTTCTGCTGGAAGAATTTTTACTGCCTGCCAAGAGCATCCTTTGCTCTGAGTTCAGCCTCAGACTTCCCCTCAGGTGACACAGGCTATGAAGTGTTAGCTCAGCCTCCACGTGCAACTAGCAAGGAAGCATAGGCATTTCCAAAAAAGTCCCTGGGAAGGACTGAAGTCATCAGTGTCACCACCTCTATGTAAAGTGCTGCACCAGAGTCAGTGTGTACTGATGCCACACTGACCATTTTCATCTGACTTCTAGTTGTGTGCTCATTTCAAGTTAGTGGTTTTCAACATTCAGCTGTAAACAAGATATGAAACTGTATTATTCATACTAACTTCCTACTCTGTTCAGGCTTAAACTGCGATTTTGGAAATAATAACTTTTTTTTAAAGTAGGTTTTTGTACCTCCTGCTTTACAAGCCAGAATTCTACTGATTTCAAGAGATTTTGGTGACCTACTATTTACATCTCTCCAGGCATTTTGGTAAAATGAGTTTATTCCATCTCACTCGCAGGTAGTTCTGAAATGGATTTATCAGGATTTTCCAGTCCAAAGAGAGACAGGCTGTTTTTGGTGTATTGTCAGTGCTGCCCTATAAGCTTGACAATGGCCTGCAGATATCCAAAGCATTTCCTCTCCAGAAAAACAGGCTGTACTGTCCTTTCTTCCAAGTAAAACTTTACATAGAGATAAGCTCATTAATTTTCAGTGGGGTTGTGTATAGTTTGGTGTGTTATTCACAGATAAAATCTGTGATCTCCTCAGTCCAGAGGGACCTGCCAGGTCGCTTGGCCTAAAGTCTTGTACAGTTTCCAGTCTCATAGATTTATAATGAGACACAGAAACCTTTATTTTATTAAAGAGCATCCACCAGAACATATGTAGACTTAATTTAGGACCTAGGGAAACAGAGAATACACAGTTCCCCTTGGTGCCTCTCTTCAGCACTTAGTTATCCTCACTGTTGCAAACTTGAGCCTTGCTTCTCACTTCAGTGTCTTTGAGGTTAACAACCATAGATTGATTCTTGAAGGCTTCACATTCCATATGCATTTTCTTCTCAAAAGGAATACTTATTGTAAAGAAGACTCTGTAAATATGCTTTGAAATCGATTCTTGCATTTCATTTGAAAGAATTGAATCTGTGATCTTTAGGATCTTATGAAGACTTTGGTTTGTTTTAAAGGCCTTGTCGACATATCTTTAATGGTGAGTTTTAAGGGAAATATATTGGATTTCTTACAGCAGAGAGAAAGATGAAGCAAAGGGTTGTTCTTGAACGTCCTTCACTGTTGTTATATTTGTACAGGATCACAAAGCTTAGTTTTACTTTATTTAGAGAGGTGTTAATGGTATTTTAAAGGCACTACCCACAAAAACTAATATTTTTTTTTTATATTTTTTCCTGGGTAAGGCAGATTTTGCCAAGTTCTGTGCTGTCAGGTTATTGATGAAATGCTTCACTGTTACAAGCAAAAGCTTGCAACTAAACATTATTATAGCTAGAAACAAGGACATCTAAAGCAACTGCTCCAGTGCCATGTGGGATGTTCAAAAAAAGACTGAAGCGGTGCTAAGTTCTAAAAACAAGGAAAGGAAAGGAAAGGAAAGGAAAGGAAAGGAAAGGAAAGGAAAGGAAAGGAAAGGAAAGGAAAGGAAAGGAAAGGAAAGGAAAGGAAAGGAAAGGAAAGGAAAGGAAAGGAAAGGAAAGGAAAGGAAAGGAAAGGAAAGGAAAGGAAAAAAGAAAGAGAAATTCTTATAGTTTCAAATGTATTACTAACACCTTTAATAAAAAATGCACGTCTTTCTCACTAACCAGTGAACTAAAGTCATCAACTGTGCCTTTGAAGCTGAAAAGATTACTCTTTCTGCCCTTGGTTTCTCTGACATTCCACTTGAAACACAGTTAATAACTTCCAGTGTGAGCCTCACAAAATGCAGAATTGATACTAATTATATTAAGTTTTTTTGGATGAAAGATGACCTTGGTGAAACTTGAAGCTATAGCATTCCCCAGAACAAAAAAAAATAAAAAAAATTAAAAAAAGCAAAATCGACAGAGAGTGACTTTGGAGATTATTTAACCCGACCTATTAATTTGTGCATGTGAAGTTATTCAGCCTGTGAATACAAAAAAGGGTATTCTTAAGGTATCCTCCTTTTTTTTTAGTATTTTTCAGAGCATTGAAATAAATTGCTGAAACATGGCCCTGGGTTTGTTTTTTTTGGTTTTTTTTTTTTTTTTTCTGTGTTAGTCATTTGGGATGTCTTTTCTGTGACAGATTCAGCGAGTGCACTGCGGAGAAAAGGAGGTGCCACAGTGCCTGGAGGGGCTGGCACGTGTGTGTGTCAGCAGCCAACAAAGGCAAACAGCTGAACAAAAATCAAATACCAGTGTTTTAAAAGATTAGCTTCAAACACACCTTTAAAGGAAAGAAGTGGAAGAGAAGTCTAGTTTGAAGTCCACGGTCTCGTAATCACAGCTGAGTTCATTTTTTGTCACTGCAAAATTGAGAAAAAGGGAGAATTACAAACTCATCTACTCTGAGAAATACAGGGTGGAAAACCTTATTCACTAACACTTGACTCACTGTTTGGCTGACTATAAAAGACCAAACAGGGAAGCAGAATTGGAACTGGCTGAAAAAAATGAAATTCAGAACCAACACAAGGAAGTACTTTTCACTCAAAAGGAAATACAATTTTTCAATAGCCAACTGAGCCAACTTTGGAATTGGAGGCACTGGGGCCATTAAAGAAGAAGGGAGATACTATTCTGGAAGAACTGTGTTAACCAGGATGACTTGCAATGGGCTGAATGGCCTTTTCCCCAAATTTATGTTCTTTTTGGAAAACTTTGATTACAAGTCATCCTGCTGTGATTTAGATAGCATGGATTTGAAAAGAATGTATCAAATCTTTTCAATCAAGGTGCTTGGGTTTCTTTCCAGTCTGAATTCTTGTAAGCCTGTAATAGAAAACCATCAGTCAAGGGAAAGAAATATCAGGAGTAGCAATTTACCTTAATGTACAATTTCCTTTCCTAACATAAAGGGTAAGAGACAAGGATCCCAGACACAAAGGCCAGAATATGAATATTTATGGGAATATATTACAAAAAGAAAGGAAAAGAAAAAAATCCCCCAGACTGACAATTTGAGGAAGACATTTTGTTTCTTTGGTACGCTTCTTTTCTTGTGGCTAACAAGTCTCTACTGTATACACATCAGGTCCTGAAGTGCATTCAGCACCCAACAGGGAAGACACAAGTTTCATTTTAATGAATTCAAAGTGCCATAATAGACTTTAGCATTGACTTTGGACCAGGTCCCTGGACATCTGGCCATACTTGACAGATTGACAGATGCTGGCTTTTAAAACTATATTAATTTGTTAGAGAATGGGAATATCACAGAAAATGAATATGTAAAACTACTTTTTTTTTTTTTTTTTTTTTTGTGCAGTTTTCTGTACAAAGGAGCATTTCTGATGTTTAGGTTTGAGTTTCACTCAATTACTGTATCCAGTAGTGCAGGAGTCCACTCTGTTACTGGGCTGAACTGCAAATATTGGGCACACTTTGAGATTCTTTGGCACAATTATTGCCATCAATCCTGAACTTGTTTATCACCTACAACACAGTTTTAGTGTGAATGCTGGGTTGCTATTGTGTGCGTGGGCATCCAAATGTCAGACTGTTGTTGGGGGTGGGGGGAGGGGGAGGCTGGGGTAACCTGAATGGTTTTGAAAGCAATAGCAGCCCTGGATTATTTAAGTTTTTAAGGGTTGCCTGATTCCAGAGTCCGATCCCTGCAGTTCATCTCGGAAGCATCTGTTCCCGATATTTTTGGAGTTAGTAACACCAAGAAGAAATTAGTATTTTATTGCATGCAGGTTGGCTCTCCTCCACCATAAGACCTTGTGCCAAGTAATTTGTGAATGGTTTTATAGATTCCCAGTCCCTATGGGCTTTTATCGTTGTTGTTTTTATTGTAGGTCCCTGTATTATAGCATGATTTGGAGAAGCGTGTTAATTGTTTTTGTCTGATGAAATTCTTCACCTTTTTACTTCCTGGTCCTTTTGAGTAGTACTCACTAATTCTTACCAAATCTTTTCAGTGGAAAAATTTACTTCAAATTACTGCTATAACACTCAGAGTTTTCACTCTTGTTTTCCCATGCACATGTGCTTCTTTATACATAAGTGAATGGACTGTAGGATTTCTGCATAATTCTACTCAACCAAATAAACATTCAGGGGAATGATTCACACCCAACAGAAATTCACAGTAGTGTGGGCTTGCCTTCAAGCCTGTAATAAAATAGATGGCCTGTATGCAGTCTGAAACATCTTGCTCCTGCTATATTTGCCCTGTTATAGAGAAATTAAGAACATCATGAAAGTTCAAGGGCAGGAAACTTTTTCTTCTGGCCTGCATGCGCTTGTATATAATAACAGAAAAAAATAATGTTCGTAATATGAACAATACATGGGTCAGTATAAAACACATTTTCAAATGTGTCTGTTTTATTAAAAAGTGATGTACTGTTTAGCTGCATTCTGAAGAGAGAACATAAGGAGCAGATTTAAGGGCTTTAGAAGTTAATGCTACTCAAATACTTTCAGAGAGGTTTTTAAAATTGTTTTTTACTGTTGTCTATGGGTTGTCTATTTTTATAGGTTTCTAAACCTATTAGTAACTGTTCTGTTTTCTAGGCAGAACAACTTTCAGAATCCTACCATAATAAACCATTTTGTGAAGAATTCTTTTAATCTATGGTTGCTTGATACATGGCAGCATTTGAGTTTAGTTCAGAATTCAAACACAATCCCATATAACACGTTTGACTCTCAATGTAAATGGAATTGAACATACTCAACATCTAACATTTAAAAAGAGATCATAGAAAACAGTCTTCATTCTTTGTGCAGTCATCTGATTTAAGTTTTGTAGGATTGGACATGTCTTAAACCCTTCTCTGTCTTTTGTTTGCCACAGAATGATGCTGCTAATTCTTCATGCTTTCACAGACTTTAGTAAAGAACCCAGAGTAAATTCTTAGTGAGCATTTAAAGCCATAAGTGACTAAAATTCGATGGGTTTGTCATTGGCCAAACAGATGGTTGAGGAAGGCAATAGGAAAAACAAAGCTGGATAAAAGAAAAATAGTGGCTTCTTCTGTGGATTCTAACCCCTTCAATTCCCCTGTTGTTACCCATTTCAACATCATATTTCTCTATAACAATTTGTCCTATGATCATTCGCTTTTTATTTCTCTCACTTTTACTTACTAACTAATTTTAAAAAGGAATGTACTCGGGGTAATACTGTGGATATGCCATATTTAAATTGCCTTCTTCATTCAGAGTCAGAATTGTCATTAATCCATTGAATTGAACTCTGGGCTTATCTGGTCTGGAGAAAAAGAGGGAGACCTGAGGAGGGAAAGTGGAGAGGGAAGTGCTGATCTCTTCCTTGGCACACAGTGACAGGAATGGTTCAGAGCTGCACCAGGAGAGATTCAGACTGAACATTAGGGAACATTTCTTTACCAAAACAGTGGTGAAGCACTGAAACAGCCTTCCTGGAGAGAGAGGTGGTAAATGCCCTATCCCTGTCAGTGTTTAGTAGGCTTTGGACAATGCCATCAATAAAGATCTTTGAGTGTCAGGCTTGAAGCTGTCAGGCAGTTGAGCTGGATGATCACTGTGGGTCCCTTTCACCATGGCTTTTCTGTTCTATTCTGTTCCACTGTCTTCTATTCATCCCTAGCATTTATATCATGGCAGCCACAGCAGATGCCTAATGTTGTGCTGGAAGTCACAAACCTCCAGTTGAGAGAGGTTCCTGAAAAGATCTAAGCTTTACATTTAATATCACACGTGAAAATTTAGGTCATCTTCCCTTCCAAATAAATTTTAATCAAAGGATTCAAGTTATGGAATAATATAATTTTTTAAAAGGCACACAAACGTTTAGAAGAGTTACAGTCATACGTTTCCCCATCTGTTGCTGGATGCCTTCAATAAATGGCTTTTTAATGCTTGAAAAAGTTATTTTAATTCTTTTTGTAAGGCTTAGAAGAGGGTCTTTTGTACTGTGTTCAAAAGACCAGTGTCGGAAAAGGCAGTTATTTTAGCCATATTAAAAGTATGTTAAAAGGACAGTTTCTGGAAAAGGGAAAAAGGAAAATGGCATTTAAATAACCTCAGAGTCTTGGTAAGTTGAGAGTTCCAAGAATCAGCTTCATTAGCCCAGAATATCAACTAAAAACTTCAGACATCAGATCTAGGTCAAAAATTACTATGGATGAGTTATTTATTAGCAAAGGTAGTAAATGGATTTTTCCAAATGGAATGGACACTTTTTCTGCCAAAGAGCACCAGTTCTTTATTTAACTTCTAATGAACTGACCTATGTCCATAAACTTATTCTTTCCACCAGCATGCTATATCTGAAGTTCTTAGTTTTATCTGCTGATATTTCATTAGCATTAATTGCTGATTTTGCATTGCTTGTATTGTAGTGAAAGCAAAATACTGATCAAAACCTAAAAATGAAAAATGTAGGACTGAGAATAGGGGAGTTTTAGGACTGCAAGGCAATAAGTCCCACAAAGCACGTGATACCCACTCACTGTTGTAGGAATGTGAACTAATCCTGCCTGCATTCCGCAGCTTTTCTTCCAGCAATCAAAAGGAAAATGATGTATCAGCAGCAGAGCTGTGCTGCATTGGCAGCACCCCTTACATACATAGCAGGGCAAGAGCACAGCAAGGAATGGGACCTGCAGTCCAGCAAAGTGTTATTCAGCAAGAACCTCACAGGTGGTTCCATTCTGTCAGGCCTGTCATAAAATTTAAGAAATTTTATCGGCTTCACGTGACATTCAGCATGCATTATGATCACATAGTAATTGAATTAGTTTGTGACTAGGTAAAAATGCAAAATATTCTTAACCTGAATACTTTTCTGGGTGCCTTCCCATGACCTGATTTCTTGTGTTCTGGACGAGGGACAGTAGTCAGGCTGCAGACCCACCCACTTTGTGCTGTGTCAGCAATCCCATGGAAATCAGGGAAGCTGTATCTGGTTTTTAGTTCAAATGTATGTGTGTCTGTAGGAAATTAGGACCCTGACTGACATTAGGGGTAAACTCCATTCTTTGAACTTTACTTTAAAAAGTTTGTTTGGAAGGTTGTGTAGAGGGCACTGTGGCATAATCATGCCCAAATAACCCATTAATTTGATTTTTTTTTTTTTTCATTTACTCATTGCATACTGAGACATGCAGAACAAAAATGAGGGTTTTGGTTTGTTCTTTTTTCTTGGCACCCAATTTGTGTTATTACAGACAAATAGTTTTCATGATAAGTTTAAAGCATTTATATTTCTATGCACTTATCAAGCATTTACTCTATTTGCTCATTTTCTGTAGCACTTCACAACTTGATAAGGTGCGAATATTAAGATAAGACCCAATTTCTGTCTGAAGTGTCCACAGAACCTGCTTCAAAGAAAAAGTAATCAGACTTCCAATTTTTGCTCATTTTCCAAATATATATCTGAACATCTGCAGTGCCATAGTAGATAATGCTAAATATTACTGCTGCTAGAGAGTACTTGTACAACTATATTTTTAATACAGAAATTTAAAACAAATTAAAACTATTTACTCATATGCTGAACGTTTCCCTTTTCTATTCCACAGATTTTTTTTATGTAGTGAGAGTATTTAGCAGAAAGGCATGGTCACCCTGCAGTTCATATAACATTTGAAATCACTTTTATAATTAAATTAGGAAAGGTTCATAATTTTCAGTGTCAAAGTATTTATAGAAGTCTACCACAGATTATGCATAATTTTCCTTCACATACTAAGGGGGATAACGCCCCCCTCCCCTTATCCCTCCTGCCTTGTAGAGCTATTTTTACAAGCCACTTGTAAAATAAACCAATAAATTTTTGTAAAATAATTTCAGGACAGTGAAGAGCACAAAAATCTTTCCTTTGTTACCTGAAGTGGCATTAATTATATTTCACTACCAGGAAAGGAGTGATAGTGCCCTACAGTGCCACTGTCACTCTAACCTGACCCCACACACTGCTCTTGCCTTTTACTGGAGAGAAATTATTTTCAAGCAAGGAGAGGGGCAGAAACCCAAACAGAAATTGTTTTGTCACTTCATATATGTGGGGTGGACTTTAAGGATTGCACCTCTGCTTTGGAAATGCACCATGGAGTTCTGCTCATCCAGCAGAAAAAAAAAAAAAAAGTGATAGAAATGTGAGGGGAGGAAAAAAAGTGAGAAGGATGGCTGATCTTTGAAAATAGTGTCTGTCCTAAGAGAGATTAAACACACTAGCACTCTTCACCTTGGAAAAGAGCTGGAGAGAGAGGTGGCAGCAGTTAAATTAAATTAGAAATGACACGAAAAAAGTGAATTATGTGAATACAGTCACCAACGCAGAAAGTTTCTAGACTCTTGAGTCAAAAAACGGGTAAGTGAGCAAGGGAAACTTTATGTATTCCGTTTTTCATTTAGTTGTTAATTAAATTGGACTAGTTGGTGGTGTTTTCCCAAATAGTACAGACATTCCTATTTTCTCAGATTTGTCTGCACAGGAAAAAAAATAAATGTCCTGTTTGTCATAATTTAAATGAACAAAAACATAACAACCTGAAATCATATCTATAATTTATATTAGAAACAATAAAATTGTTAAATCAAAACGTGCTTTTCCAAAAGCTGACTAAAATAACTAGACTATGAGGCTATTTTTGTTGCAATGCTTTGAAAAATTAGTTTAGATATATTAATTTAATAACCACAGATAAAAATACTAAAAAATGCAAGATGACTAAATCACAACTGTAATATACCTCTGTATTCATCCAGTCTACCTAAAATAAATCTTTGAACAGTGTATTTTATTACTAAAGCATATTTGGTGTACAGACAATATAAATATGCTGCTATCCATAGCAGAGTTCATATACCACAGCAAAGATAGGTAAAAACCATTTCATACTGGTCTTAGAAAAATCAGGCCAAGTCAGTGATCGTTACACAATGATCATTAGCATTTTAAACACAACTGTGTCCCCCTTTCTTCCCATGAATTTGCCCTTTAGAAATTTCTTTTGGCTTGTGATTTTTTTTTTAATTGGCTGCCACTGTTTTTTGGCAAAGTGAGGTTTAGGAGGGAGAGACAAAGAAATTGAGAGAGAGGTGCTAGAGAAACATCTTCATGCAACGTGAGAACATTTTTGTCATCCTGCCCACTCTGTCTCTGGCACTACCTGGGAAGTGTGGTCTCAGTACATTGTTTAGTACTCTAAGCTAAAACCATTTCTCTCCTAATTGCCTGGTGAAGAGAAAAAAAAAAAAATCTTTTGCAGTCTCAGCTGGGGACTTTCTTGTTATAAACTAGTAAAGCTAGGTTGTTTAATTAGTCTGTAATATTTTGAAAGATTATTTTTACAAAGTTACATTTATTTGCTTGTGTATAATTTAAAGGCTAGGACAGGGCTGGGATTGAAAAATAGCAAATGCTGTCACAGAGAATAATTTCTCAAAGGTGCCGCGGCGTATTTTAATTAGGCTTCAACCCTGAAAACGTAAAAGTACACAGGCAACAGATTATGCATGTAGTCATAAAAGTCTTTTGTGCTTTTCTAAAGGATGTTTTAGAATAAACTATGTTTTCTTTAGCTGTTACAGAATTTGCAACTTTTTCCCCTAAATTTAAGATTGTATTTGTAAGCTAAATGGAAGTTTAATGGTTGTGAAGGAGACAGAGATGCTTGAGTGTGCAGCTTAATCCCCCCATTATTGCCATAAATAATAGCGATATAACACATCTTAACAAAATTAATGACTAATTTGGATTCTTTTATTGCCAAGTCACTCAGTTTCAAAGACATTATAAAATCATAAAACCAAGTTATGGACCTTTCTCCTTCAAAATAATGCAAATAAAAATTAAAGATGAAAAAGACATTTTCTCATCCTACAATCTCATTCACTTTATCAGGAAAAAAAAAAAAGATATCATCTGATAAGAATGCTCATCAAATGTGAGTCTTATTGCTATAAAAGAAAAAATAATTTCCCTCTATGGCCAGCTACTGTGTGAGTTCAGTGATAAAATGATTATCAAACTATTTGGCAATTGCACTGGTGGTGTGTGCAAAGAAATACTGTCTGGGTGGCTCAAGGTTGTAATAGCAGTAATGGCTCCACAATTAACAAAAGTGATAGGGGAAACCCAAAGAGCATCTGTTACAATAATGGTAGGAATAAGGAACATAAAGCAGAGAGAGGGGTAATGCAAATTCAGATTTTATAACCACAGATAAAAATACGGGAAGCTGCGAGGTGATTAAATCACAACTGTTACAACTCTCTACCTTAATCCAACACAGTTAACCTAAATCTTCCAGCACTATAATTTACTGCTCAAATCGTCCTGATGTACAATCCATGTAAACATGCTGCCGTGTAAGTCACAGTCCATTTGCCACAGCAAACACAGGTAAAACTTTGGTACAGTTTTTACAGAATCAGATTAATTTGGTGAATATTAGGCAATTCTAAATTCAAGCCTAGTACCAATGGAGGAAGTTCTAGAATCATGAAGTAGATAAAATAATTTTTATATATGCATTGTTTTCCTGCCAAAACCCCATGCATTTTTCAATATTTAAAAGTTAGAAGATCCATGAATGGAGCCATAAAAATAAGAATTTTATATGGTGGGCTAATGGAAACAATTCTCTAAGTTTTTGTTGGGTTTTGATTTTGGTTTTGTTTTTTCTTTGGGAAAATAGGGGTGTTAAAGTTTCATTTCAGCAGAGTCTCTTGCCTGCTTCAGGCAAAAATTGGAATCCTGGCTTGGTCCCAGCAACTTGAAAAGAGTCTGATGCCTATACAAATATACATAATGGCAGTCTTAATCATTAGGAATTATGTTATTTTTCTGTTTCTCCAGCAGTGTTTCATAATGAATCAGAATGAGCTAGATGGTTTGCTATCAGTTTGAATGCTAATTAAATGGAGACCTTCAGCAGTTTGTGACCACTTCTAATGCTCCTAATTTCTGTTTGTTTGCATTTCTGTTTATCACTGAGGCTTGTGTTGTAGAAAACCCCAGCATAACAGAAGAATCTTAATTTCTTGCTTTTTCTTTCCCTCTTTTTTTTTTCCTTTTTTAAGAAGAAAAGCTTTCTAATCTACAGTAAACTCTTCGTACTCAGAGATCAGTCCAACTCAGACTATGCCAACAGGGGCTTTTATCTCCCTGAAGTAGGGATTCAGAATATTAAGCAGTTTGGAGCAGGATTTACAAGGATTTTACCTGCCTAGTTGCCCCATCATTTTCTCACTTCTTTTCTTCAGTTTTGCTTCAGTGGACAGAAAATGAAATCCTTTGAAAACAAAAGGAATTTAGCAACAGCGAAGCAGCCAACTACTTGAAGAAAAGAGACAGGAAAAAAAAAGGGAAAGCATTCTAAAATATGCATTGTTTGCCTACCTGGTTTTTGCTAATCCTGCAAAAGTGACTAGAGCATTGACTGGTAGTGTGCCTTGAAATCTGGTTTTGCTGATTGAAGTTTCTGGCTGGCCTAATAGGGGATGAGTTTGACCATTGGAGCTATTCCCATCCTCACTCTTCTCAGAGAGGATTTCATTCCATGTTTCAGCACGCCCTCATTGATAATACTAAATATTTGGGAACACACAGCAAATCCAAAGCATAGCCTCTGTTCTTCCTTGTATTTTATTTCTTTGTTGCTGTTCTTCTGTCTTTAAGGAGGATAGAAAGGTGCAGTAGTGAAATCCAGGGAAAGATATAGATTTTATTTCCTATCGCTATTTTAAGAACCCCTCATGGTTGATTTTAAATGGTGGGCAAAGGGACAGCATTTAGAGGAAGCAAACACCAGGCCAGTTTGTAACACTAATTCTAATTTTCCCAAATGGTAAAAAGAGCTATATATGTTAAAAAAAACCCCTGGTACTCCTACTCCTACTACTAATAATAACAGCAATAACTAAGAGAAGGATATGCTGATTTTAATTCATTATTCTAAAGAATCTCTGAAAATCTGCCTTTCCTTTCCCCAACTCTTCAGATAGAGAGAAAAAATGTACCCAGTACTTTTTCTTGGTCCTGGCTGGTTTCACCCACAAAGGTACAGTAAGTCTTTCTGCTGAATTTTAGTATGTTCTGTCATTTAGGAAGCACCAAAAGTCATGGCTACATCACTGTGATTCAATAATGTTTATGAGCTAAAGTGAAGAAAAATGGACAGAAAGGGGTTTGCATTCTTAGAGCAGATCCTTTTCCCCTTTTCACAGTTGTTCCAGTCTTCTGTTTCTTTAAAATCTCTTAAAATATTTTGTTTCTGTTCCTGTATCAAAAATTTTAATAAGCCCAAAATGCTGGGAGGAAAATATTACTTTGCTTTTTCTAAAATTTCCAAAACCAGTGTAGCATTTCTTTTGTTATAATTGATTTTCAAGTTGGTTTAAGAAGTCTCACAAGGTGTAACATATTGAAATGAGTCATCCAGTTTTCAGGGTGTTCTTGGAATAAAAGATTCTTGTACAATGTAGGTGTAAAAACACTATTAAAATGTTAGGAGTATAATAACTCTCCCTAAACATGTTGAAAATGTTTGGTTTTTTTGTTTGTTTGTTTGTTTGTTTTTTTATTTGAAAGAGCAGTTCACCTCCCCATCAATTACACTCAGAGCTCATTATGTTTGTGCTGTTATAATTATCAGTCCTTTTATGTCTTGGGCCTTTCTTGTAGCTCCTTGGAAGAATATTTTGGTCTTGATTCACAGCTGCTTGTTTCACACAGGTCCTGCCTCAAAAAGCCAGATATGATATCAAATGCTGTTGTCAGTTACAAAAAGCAATCACAGCCACTATTTTTTATGTTTCCTCAGAAGGCACATATGAGACATTTCAAAGTGTTGTACTGGAGTGTTTCACAACATTTTTTTCTCTTTAAGCAACCCACTGAACGTGTACTTTTGTAGTGTCATGGATCCCCTGCACGCTGTTGCTCCTTTAAAGGACGACACTCTGGAGTTCTTTCAGTTCTCCAGTAACCCTAACCATCCTCTTGGCACATGAAGAGATGGAATAATTTAAAGTCAGAGTCTGAGAACTGATAATTAAGAGGAGAGATTTTTATCTGTCACTTCCCTCAGTATTTGTTTCTCTGTGTGAGTCTATGGACTATAAAATTATTATTTCTTCTAAATTTTATTCCATGTGTCAGCATTTTCAACAAGGATTTCTGCAATAGGTGGTTATTTAAAAAAAAAAAAAAAATCACTCATCCACAAAATGGTGTTATGCCAAAATATGTGATTTGAAATGATTAATATGATCTTTCCTGAAGTTCTACTGCTTAGACCTGGGGGTTGACCAGCACAACGTGATTCTTTCCCACCAGGCTGGAGACAATTCAGGAGCTTGTTCTCTGCTCTAAAAAGGCAGGCTTCCATTAAAGATTACAAATCTGGCTCAAGAAGCTTTCTCAGTGACACTGTTTATATACATGCCAGGCCACCAAATAAATATGTGCATGAGAAAAATACCTCTTCAGTGCTTTGCAGAATGGGGTTTGTATTCTCCATCTCTGAGCACTTCACACTAAGAAGGTCCCAGTTTGGATTGCATGAAAACCCTTTCTGTCAGCCAACAGCTCTTAGTGGTAGTTTTAAGTTGTTTTAAATATTTAAAAGCTTGAAATGTATATTGAGTCATATGGGACAAGACTGCATCCTTAGATACTGGAATTAAAGCAGGCTTGAAGCATACACAATGTTAAACTGTTCCGTGCTAAGCCTCTGATGAGGGACTCAGTCATGATAGTATTTGTTTAAAGGGTTGGCTGTTGTAGTTCCTTTTGTATGTGAAGGAAAACTAAACTGTTTTCTTTGTTTGGGCAAGGTTTTTTGGGATTTTTTTTTCTCCAGCATATTTCAGAAAAAGAGAAGTCAACTTCTTTTCATTGCGTCTGTTCTGTGAAATGACAGACATCTCTTCAGGCAAAAAAATATTGCTGTAATTTGTCTGACTCTCAGCAGACAGGTAAATACAGCTTGAAAAGCAGGTGTTTCAAAGAACAAATTTAAGCAACACTGGAGAATGTGACTTACATTGTGCATCTTGGCTTCTGCAGATTCTTATTAATAACTGGAAGATAAATTCTGTGAAAAAGCAGTGCTTAGAAGAAAACTTTCCAAGGTTGCACATATACTGTTTTCTTCTGTGTTCTCATAAAAATATTAAGATGTTAATAGTATAGAAAATTAGTCAATTAACTATAAATTCCTGTCATAAGATGCTAAAAGGGAATTGTTTAACCTGAATAGTGGTGAATGCAAATGAGTGATGTACCCTATCAACTAAATATACCTGTGCTTAAAACACCATGTTTTAAATCAACAGCTGTGACAGAAATGCACACAACCCTGAAAAGATGTAGGATGGAGAGAGAGGGAGGCTTTTAACTGTATGTACTGAATGTACAGTGAGGCATCAAGCTAATCATTACAGAAAGGAGGGGAGCATATTAATGGTGCCATGTGCTTCACATATGATATCTTGAAATAGTGTTCCATGTTCTACTTCATTCATGTATGAGCTGTTGTTAAGGAGCCATTTTGCTGACTGTAATTTATATCTTGAAGATAAGAGTTCTGGGACATTTTGATCATGGGCAGGACTAAATCATGTGCACTTGCTCATGCACAGAAGGGAGGTGAGATAGGAGATGTGTCACTGCATCCATCTTCTGAGTCATTTTCCCAGGAGGAATTTGCCTCTCTAGGTGCAACCAGTCAAAAGAGGACAAAGGCAAGGAGTCTGAAATTCAGTGCCTGATGCTAGGCAGCCAGCTAGAGAGGGGGAGGTCAGTGCTGAATGAGGCATTTCAAAGTGGTCTTTGGGTACAGTAACTCCTGTGTTTATCCAATGCTCCAAGAAAATTCCACTCATAAAGGGCGTTTTTAAAAATTAAAGTCACAAAGCCCTACTTTTCCCAAATCATCACTATCCACTTTGGGGATTTCACTTCATTTCTGTCTCTCAGTGTGAAGGTGGTCATAGCCTTGATATGTAATTTTATTTTGGTGGTTCCCTTACTATTTCAGGGGGTTTCATCCTCTTTTATACATAGAGGGATTTTTTTATTTTAATATTTTTTGTTAACTTATACTTCCCTAGTGAAACATAATGATTCTGTTCCCTTTCATGTTGCATCTTGAAAAAAATAACTGTGGTTTGGACATTTTGGTTTGAATTCACTGTTTTCAAGTGTATATTTAATACTCTTGAGGTAAAACAAATTGCTTGTAGCCTCAGGCAACATAGGGCTAGAGACACCTACTTTGTGAATTTAAAACAACTTTTTGGGGCAGGCAATACACAGATGTAAAAAAAGGCATGATGCCTCTAGGCATGTGCAGTACAGCCTATCAGTAATCCAAGGATGTATTTAAAGGGATGCATTTGTCTTGCTGTCCTTTAAATGGCTCAAGCCACTCTTCTGTGAACACTCTTCATGACTTTGCTGCTCATATTTGTCTTAAGATGTGTTAAAGGTACTTAAATGTTCGTTTGGTTCTTATCTTGAGTACGCATTCACCTTGAGTAGAACAAAAAGTTCCCAGAGATCTCATGGAGCCTAGTTTTGTGGGATGAGGGAAAGTTCTTCACTTCCAAAGTAACAGCAGAAAGTAACAGAAACAAAAAGGCAATAATAGGATTTGTGGAGATGCTTGTGACACTGGTGAAGTAATTTTAAATGGCAGCTTTGTTGGAGCTGTATGAGCATCTTTAGTGGAAAAGTAGCAGAAGAAAAGGATGGCGAGAGAGCTGTGGAAGGCAGGAGACACAGGAAACTGTGGGTAAGCACACTCCTAGAAAGAGTTGGGACACAATACCATTAACAGATGTTCTGAGAAATTTTCCTCTCCTTGAAGTCAAGTTATGTCACCAGAGAGGAATGGAGATGGGAAAGTGGAAGGAAAAGAGAGATGGCTGATGCTCTCCAGAATGTTTTCCCACAGGAAACTCAGGGGCAGAGAAAAATTTCAGGCCAGATTTTTTTTTTTTTTTTTTTTTTTTTTTTTTTTTTTTTTTTTTTTGCAGCAGGAGTTTAATCTCCTCAGGCTTGGGGAGAAGAGTTGGACTGTTTATTTAGTTGTCAGATTGTTAGATGAGGGTTTCCATGTGGTAGTTCCATGGGAACCCTGCTGTGTTTGGGGTCTGCAGTGTACTTTGAAAAACGTGTGCTCACTGTTATTACACGGAGATAAGATTCAGTATATTTTTATCTACAAAATGTTTTGTGCTTTGAATATCAACTCTGGCAGGCAGAGAAGCAATTTCTGTGGTTGCTGGTTCTCACTCCCTACCTTTACAGAGAAATACTACCATCCTGAGTTTTACTTGCATGACAATTTCTCTACTGAGTAAAGATATACAGGATATTTGAAATGAGTTGACCTTGCTATAAATAAAGCTAGCTATACTTGAGGAAAACAGAATTACAGTAGTTTTGTCAAGCTGGCCATAAAACTGAAATCCTGACTGAAAATATTGCAATTGCCAGAGAATGCTGAAATGTCAGCTCATTTCTTTGCAAATCTAACCTCTCAGTAATTGTAAACATAATTTGATGGAAAGTCCATTTGAACAATTTGCTGATCTTTGACATTCTCATTAGATATAATGCTTTGTAAAACATTCTCTGAAATAATCTAGTGTAGAATTTACAGTTTTGTTTTGGGTTTTTTTTTCTAGAATTTTGAGACCCCATTTCTGAGATTAAAAACAGATTATTTTGAGAAAAAAAACTGTGACAGGAAGACAAGGCCCCTATATCACATGGAGTTTTCCTTTACTAGCATATACCTCCTTTCTCTGGTATAATTTTTAAGGTTTTATGTGAACTCCTGCTTCCTCATTCATGTGTGTACATCACTAGAAGGTAAGAGAAGAGTAATTGTAGAGCTTTTTGGATTTCTGCAGTATGGATATGACAGTGATGGCAGCAATGTATGACAGCACAGAAAGAACAGTATGACCTAAAGCAATAGCTTTAGGATGCTGGTTTATTATTAACTGTTCATTTTAAGATGCGGAAAACTGCAAAACTTTTTTTTTCCTCATGTATTCTTCATTTTGATGGCTGATGGCCCATTTCCTAGAACTGTAGAATGATAAAAGTTTTAACACACCTCTGGAGATGAGCTGGTCAAAGCCCAGCTTAGAGCAGGTCCGTGATGAATCAGATTGCTCAGGGCCTCATTCTGGTGAATTTTTAATATGTCCATGCATGGAAAACCCACAGCACTTATGGGGAACTTGTTCCAGTGTTTGACCATCCTTGAGATGAATAAGAATTTCTTGCTAGCTAGTTTGAGCTTTCTATGTCCCAGCTTGTGTCCATTTCCTCTCTTCTTTGCACACCTCTAACAAAAGCGTGGTTCCATCCTTTCTTCTCCTTGCCCTGTAGCAGAAGACAGCAAGAGTGTTTCCTCCTCCAGCTCTCTCGTCTTCAGTAGTTCTCCCAGCATCTCCTCATTCATTGTGAAATATTTTGTATTATGGCTTTTACCTGTAGAGCCGTGGTGGGCTTTAGAACAACAGGGGTTTATGAAGATTATCTGTGAAGATTTAACCACATGGCAGCAATGGAAGGCACAGTGGTCCCTAAAAATACCTTACTTATTTATGCCAGAACAGTTACTTATTAAGAGAAGTCACTCTACCTGTACACACATTATTCTGAAACATTAACATTTTATGGCTCTTTTATTTTTTGAGACTGCTGTGGTTGATTTTGTTGCTCAGTGGTGACAAAAATTGTAAGATTACTTTATTGTTCCCTGAAACCTTGACCACTAGATGCAGGTTTGATTGCTTCATGTAATTTTAAAGTTCCAAACTGTGTTGTTGCATTTCATTAGCATACAAATAAAGCATTTAATATTTAATTGCACCCCTGAGATTTTAGGTAACTTTGTGCAACTAAATATAAGGACGTTTTAATCATAATTTTCTAAGTTTATTTGTAATGCATAAATTATTAGCACTTGTGGGAAAGTAGACATTACTGGACTGAAAAAGAAAGCTGAAGGCAGGAGAGTATAGCTGTTCATTTTTTAAACATTAATTCTATGGTACCTTCTTGTATCAGCTAACATAAATCTTCAATGATTCTATTATTAAAATGGAACATCCTTCCCTATTAAATTGAAGGTTGTATATGAACCCAAGGGTTCATGTTGACCTGTTTAACAATGTTAACAGCATCCCTAATACTTCTCTGTTTGTTTCCATAATCTGGAAGTAGAGTCATCCTATTTCTGGCTTATTCCCATATTTCTGTTTATTTTTAGCTTTATCAGTTCCCTGGTGTGAATTACTTCCAGTGGCATAACTGCATAAGGCTATCCTGTTCAGTCTCACCTCTCTGAAATAAAAGCATTTAGCTTTTAATTTCTTCATTATGCCAATTCATAATAATAGATACTCTATTAGATATTCTAATAATAGATACTTTCCTTTTATACAAGAAAAAAATATATCTAAATCTCCAGCAAAAAAAAACTTAGTAAAAATTAGACCCACGGAAGTCCATTTCACATGGTTTAAAATACTGTTATATAGCATATTGTGTGTAAAGGCAGGTGAAGTTTCTGCCTTACCAGTACAACTGTGATATCTAAAATCATTCTTTTATGATTCCTTCTGTGAGTCAAGGTAAATACATTGTTCCTGAGCCTCACTCTATTTCAGAGAAACTGAGACTCAGATAAAGAGAACGCTTTGCCAAAGCACACGCCCAGGTATTTGTTGAATGGCAGGGATTTAAACCTGATTTCCTATGCTTATTCCCTGGAAAAACCTTGCTCTCAAAGGGTGCCACCAGCACGATGTCCTGCAGGAGCATCTCCCCAGCCTCTGGGCCTTGGGTGCTGCTGTGAGCAGACCAAGCACAGCAAGCGCAAGGTTTCGTGACTTTGCTCGGCCAGAGGTGCAGAAAAACCCCTTTCCACCTCAAGTATCAAAATGGATATTGAAGGAACAGGCCAGGTGAGAGGAGCAGGGCTTTGATGAGTGGCTGCTCCCAGCCAGGGGGACTCTGTGATTATTCTCTGCCCAGCACCGTGAGCTCGCTGCTGCCGCTGCCGCTGGACCCAGACGTGCTGGTGTCAGACAGGAGCTGTCACAGTGGGCTCTGAATTCATGAATCTCAACTCCACGGGAGGAGGAGCAGCATGCTAAAGGTTTCCAGAAGGCAAGGAAGGCTAAAAAACACTGCCTCTCACAGCTCAAGGATTCCTAGCTGTATGCTTAACTTGCCTGTGTCTCCTCTGGTAGCCAGTGTCTTGTAAACTGGAGCTGGGATCTAACAGCCCAGTTCCAAATTAACAAAAGCACTAAATCCTCTCTTAAGTCTCGTTTGTTGCATGCTTACATGTTTTACTGAATTAAGGGCTGTAACACCCCTGAAATATCCACATTTGGCTTCACAGCTCTCAGAAACAATCTCAGGTTTTCAGCTGAATGTAGTGTCCACTACTGCATGTCGGGAATGGTATTGTTAAAGATGTTGGTTAAGTAGTCGTATCCAAAATTTTGCAGACTTACCAAAGCTTCTGCATCAAAGTGGGTGTCATCATGTTTTTTAAGGGCATCTTTATTTTTAATCAGTTTCAGCATTTGGAATACTTCAAAGAAAAATATCATATCCCTTACATGGCTATAAGGTAAAGGCAACAGACTTATTAGGAAGAAGGGGAAGAAGGAAAGAAGTAAAGTTGCTCAGCAGTGGCATTTGGAAAAGTTGTGTTAATTCCAGATTTGTTCAGAACATTGTTTTCTACTCTCACAATTTGTCTTCTTGACTTCCTAAAGGGAGGACTACGTTTTCAGAGGTCTTTTAAAAGGAAATGTCATTTAATGAACCACTTCAGTTATTTAAGAGTCGATGCTAAGTGATGCAGGCTAATCAGACAATTTAAGGTGAAGGGTTTATATGGCAAATCTCATGCAATTAAAACAGAATAAGAACTGAATAGGGAAAGAAAGGAAAGCTGTTGGAGTGATCACATAGGAGATGAGAAGACTATTTCTAGATTTTTCTTAGGCTCATAATGCTTCCAAGAACTTTTTTCCAGGCTTGTGTCTAGGTGGAAGCAAATTTTACCCCCCTGCACTACAAAGATGCTCTCATTTAAGAGCTGTAGAACAGCAAGGGTGTCTTCCTCAGCTTTAGAGCGGGAATTTGCAAGGCCAAAACTCTCTTTGATTTACACAGTGTCCTGGCACACTTTCTGGGCAGAATGAATGTGCAGTAAGAACCATGACAATGTGATAGGGTAGACCAGAAATATCCTTCCTTTGACTATGAGATGATATTTGCCTTTTTTTTTTTAAGCCTTGTAGCCTTGTATTCTCAATTTTGAATTAATTTTGTTGATGATCTGTGAACTATAATGCTCAAGAAGCTGTAAATCGTAAGAAAAGCCCTTCAAACCACAATCAATTGCTCTGTGAATATCCTCCAGACATTTTTCCCCCAACCTTTCTTCCTTACCATAGGTTTTTAAAAGACCTTCAGTAATGTACTAAATTTTGACTGTCCACATGGTGCAGCCACCACTGCAAGGAGAGCTGTAAAGTAAATTGTGAAATGGCAGCATCATTGTCTATTTTTTGCTTGAAATTTGTGTTATTTTATTTTTGACGTTTCTGGTTAGGATTTTTCTTAAATGGAAGGCCCTGAACTACAGATTTATTTTCTTTTCTGCAGATAGTGTATAATTTGAAACTATTGGCATATTTCACAGGATTTTTCTGATCTTTAAAGTTCTCCTCTAGAATTAGATACTTATTTCCCCAGTGTTAGAATTTCTACAGCTTTCCAGCATCTGAAACAAGCTCAGGCTGCTATTAAATTTGGTCTGCCATCTTCAAACAGTGTGAGCACAATCAGAATATAGTAAAATAAACATGGCCTCATTATTTCTTAATACCTTGCTTAACAACTTTAAGATTAGACCACGTCTCCCATGCTCCCAATAGGCCACACATTACAGTGAGTAATATTTCTCTCTGCCATAGTCAAGTAATCCCAAATGTAAGTAATTTACAGGCTGGCATTAGGGACTGTTACAAGAGACATATTGTAATATGTCACTGAAAATCAGCCTGCCTCTGCACATTTGATCAACAGCCAGATGGAGGCTTTTATCACATTTATTTAATCTGAGATATACATAGTAATTACACTGGACCTCTGGTTTCTCAGTTCTCGTCACTGTCTCAGGAGAAGGTAGGAAATGAATCTGTCAGTTGCAAACTGGTGGGGATGTGACCCCCTTGGTAGAATCTGGGTGTGTTACAGCTAGTGGTGCTGACAGTGGAGATCATGCTGCTGGAAATTAATGCGTGTTGCCAATTAAAAAAACAACAACAACCAAACAAACAAACAAAAAAAACCAACCAAACAAACAAAAAAAAACAACCAACCAAACAAAAAAACCACAACAAGAAGCCCATAAACCAAAGACTGTGTAACTGTAATTTTTTATGAATACAGAAAAGCTTTAGGGAAGTAAAAAGTAAAGCCCAATGTTATTCTTAGCAAACCCATTACCAATCGATGGCTTTAAGAGCAAACAATCTCTTTCTAATAGCTGGATGGTATTTAACTTAAAGGCATCTGAAAACAACAGGCTTAAAGTTCCCAGAGGAGAATTTGGTTAAGATATTGAATTCCATCAAGCATGTCATTATTAAAAGGGGGAAATATTGTTGTTTCCATTAGTACAGGGTCAGGATAAGGAATGAATAGCATTCAATTAAACCACAGGAAAAAATTCAAGCAAATTGAAGGTAGATTTATGTCTTGGACAAGAACTTCACAAATGGATGTTGCCATTGTCACAAAGAATTTAAAAAGATTTTGTGCCCTAATTAGAGCAGGTATGGAAGGTGCCTCACATATTAACGACGGTGCTGACCTTATCAATAATATTTCCCTCATTCCTGTTTCTCTGTGCATTACAGCAGGCTAATGTCTCTCACATCTCTCTTTCTGAGATGAACTGGATCAGTCAACATCCTCTTTTGGATCAGTTACTACCCTAACCACAAGTATGCCTGGCTAGTCTGGAGATAGACTGACAGATAAAATATACTATTAACTGCCAAAGAGGCTCTTCTATTACAGCTACTCATATTGAGTAGTCCCATGACAGATTAAATTGCAGTTCAGCCTGAATAAGGTGTCAGATTGTGGCTGTAAGTGGCTGGTTTACTGGGGTGTTTTGATGTCATTATAGGCTTATAATTACTCTAATCTGATTTGGTATGAAAAAATTATTATGACAAGCATAAAGAATTCATTTGAACAATAGGTTTTCTTCCACCACAGAACTAAGTTTTAATTAGAGCTGTTCTTCAATTAAATTAAAACTGCCCTTCTTGGCTTTAAAACTCTCATGAACATATTCAGTACAATGTACCTTGTACAGCTGTGAATCTGCTGCTGCCTCTCTGATCTTTACCCATCCTTACCTGTTCTCAACTAACTTTATGTGCATGGCTGTGCCTTACTGGTGACAAAACCTTCTCCTCCCCAACTTCTGCCATCAGGAGCAGCTTTGTCTCTCTCTCTCTGCTGATCCTCCCCATCCATTTGTTTCATGCCATTTCTTGACTGAAAGTGTGCCTTTCTCCCACTGCTTACTTGTGGTGGTATTTATTATTTGAGCTCTGCAGTGATACTGATTAGCTCTCAGAAGTAATCAGTGAGGGAATTCATGTAACAACATGGAAAACAAGGTGGCAAAAAAGGCACAGTGGAAATATTCGTGCCATTTTCCAGTGGGCTTAATCTCTTGGGGCTTCCTTCTTTTAGTGGAGGAAGCTTTGAGCGATCCCTTTAGCGCTTTGAGTGATCACTCTCTCAGCGATCTCCCCATAATTCCTAATGTGTGATATTATGGTGATAATGAGTTTCCTTCTCCTGAAATGTGAATGCTAAGACTGCCATAGACCATCTAAGACTGGCCCCAGCCCCTGATGGCAGCCAGCAGCAGATGCCCACGCTCAGCCAAACTCAATGGAGCACAGGTGCCAAGCTCCCTTCCCACACAGTCCTGGTCATGTTTGCTCCAGAAAATCAAAGTTTGTGGGAAGCAACCAAATGCCACCGAATAAAGAAAGAAAGGGAGAAGAAACTGGCATCTCCAGTTTCTGTATTAATGAGAGAATGGTTTAATATTTATACAGATAATTAACTTCTGGTGTCCGGAAAAGGAGATGCGCTCACCCCAGCTCCATCTGGTCTCTGACCTTTTTTGACAAAGAAAACCAAGAGCAGGGCTCTTCCTATATTAATTGATGGAAAGTCATCAGAAGAAAGATGGCACTTCTGAAGTGCAGCTTTTTCTCGCAAAGTAAGAAGTCACAAATCTCATTTTTCTAGGTAGTTTCTTCTTCTTTTTTTCTGTTTTTTTTTTTTTCAAGTGTCTAATAGGTGGATGTTTCCAAAGTTCAATTTTTTTTTTTTTACTGCAATGAAGGCACTGAGCATTCTGGAACTTCACAAGAAAATGAAAATTTAAATGCTGGAACAGTTGATTCATTCAGTTTAACAGGGAAGTTCTCATGTCATCTGTGGTAGTTTTCTCCTTCCTTACAGCCTCCTGTTTCAGCAGACAGAAGTTATAGCTGGATGGGCAAGTATTTCTTCAGACTCAGAATTGACTTAATTATCCTCTACAGAAAATAAGATGAAGGCAAAATGTTGCAGATTTCAGTGCTTTTCCCTAAGACAAATTCTGAAGCAATTAATGAGTTTATTGACAGCCAAAAAATATAATGTTGTCAATAAGAAAAGTCTTTTATGTGCTCTAATTAGAGGAACTGTTCCCTTCAGTAAACTGGAGCTTTTCAAGCAGCATTAAGGAAAAAAAAAAAAAACAAGAGAGAAAGGGAAAAGAATCTTAAACAAAAGTCTCAATGACACAGGCACAAAATATGGAACAAGGCTCTAAAGACCCTTAAAAATATTGTTAAACTTTTCATCTTAATGTTGTAGGTATACAGCTCTCTTCTAAGCATTAAAAAAAAATACATTTACAAAATAAATAGGTATGGGTAATGTTTTTATTCACTTTGACAAGGTCTACCTACTCACAAATGCATATCAGGAGGCATTTGCATTTTTCTCTCCTCTGAAAGAAGTCTTGGCTTCATGAGAACAACAGGAGCTCTTCGAAAGGAGTCGTAATTTCAGCTGCTGAAAAATTAGTGTGGGACTTGTATCTTTCTGGGGATGTAGGCTCTTCTTAATAGGAATGCATATAAAATTCAGTACTGGGAAAAAAAACCCAAAACACTTAGAGGCAAAATGGGCCAAATGTGCTACTTCAGTAGCATGGGAAGAAAAGACTATCAATTCTTTTGAAGGTTTAGAAGTATTTTTTCCTGCCTGTCTTCACTATGGTTGATGATGTTCTACTATTAAAATAGCAGTTTATATGTGCTGTATATTAGTACACTGTTTTGTTCTTCTTTGCTTCAGGCACTGAAGGATAAAGAAGCTTGTCACATATTTTAAGTTCGAAATTGGTTAATAACAAAACGCATTTTCAACGAATTTCACATCCAGCCCCTTTGGGCAGCTACTCTTTGCAATTTAAATGAAGGTGCAGAAAGTTTCTTTTCCCTCTTTACAATAGTTTCACAAGTTTGGCATACATGTATTTTAGTGGTTAGTAGTATATTACAAAAAGAGATTAAAAACACCTGTTTCAGCCTTCCAGGCAATGCAAAAGAAATTGAACTCTGGGGTGCACAAATTAAGATGCTAAAAAGGGTAAATTCTACTTACCAGCATTTATCACAGACAGCACTACTGCCACTTTTCCTAAGGCAAATACCTTGTCAGCCATCACTTCAGTCTAACCTTCAATCCATATTGTGGGACAATTCCCTCTTCACTCTTTTTTCCTACTGATGTAAAAACAGATCTTTGAGGTTCTGTTTTGAGGTTTTGGTTACGAGGTTTTTGGTTTGGGTTTGTTTTAGCTTGTTTGTTTTGATTTTTTTTTTTTTAAGTTTTACATTTTTTTTCCCTGAACTTGCATTGGTGGGACAATTAAATATTTTATAAACCCTGTGGCTAAATCTTGGCAATAACATTAGTCTGAATACATTTCAAAACCCAAGTTCGTGCCATAAGCTTTGGAAAAAAACTCTGGTTTCCATGAGATTATGTCTCATGGCTTTTTAACTGAATTATGGAAATAATGCAGTGTCAGCTGAGACAAGAAGGAAGAGAAGCATGAAGGGTGGGCTTTGGGGAGAGGAAAAAAGGTGAGGAGGCAAGGGTTTAGAGGTTATAAATGCCACCTTACTGTGTGAAAAGCTTCAAACAGCATCTGTGCCACTGGACTCCAAAGTATTTGCAATGGAGAGACACCTCTAATGAAAAATTGATTTTTGGGCAGAGATTTTGACGGAAGCTTTTGTCTCTATTAGGGCTTTTATAAAGGCATTCTTCCTACACATTCTCTGGTATCTAATAACCTCTGAGCCCCTGCTGCAACCTGTCCTCTCAGGTTAGTTATAAGAAAACAAGACTCTTTACTGTCTCTTTAAACTTGTCGTAATGGAGCCACGGTTCATATGTAATTGGAACAGAGTGAAAGAGAATAATCACACAAGCTCTCCTCTCCTTGGGAAATTAAACTGATATGAAGAAAAAGTTCACTGGGGAATATTTCTGATGTAATTTACATTCACTGTTGGACTTGAGAAATCCTCAAACTACTCTCTCCCCATAGTTGTTGAAGTGTGGTCTCAGCTAGTTAGGACACTTCAAAGAAGTGCAGGTTTAGATATCTCATTATTTGAGGGTCCTTGCTAGATTTTTCTCCAGAAATCTTCAGTCCCCCACCACTCATTTTCCTGTACCATTTCAATGGCATTTCAAATAAGACAGAGCTATTTATTTACTTTTTTGTGCTTTTTGAGTTTTCCCGCCCTAAAATGCACATTGCTTTACTGATCTATTTGAACAAAGCACTTAAAGCAATAGCTTTTGCAAAAGTATGAAATACTGTTGGGTTGTACTAGGGGTTATAATAAGTCCCTGAATATGGGGAAAGAATCAGGAGTCAATTGAAGAGATTTTTCTGCCATATAAATTGTAACACAGAGCCATGCCCCAGGATCCCTTATTGGAGCAAGTCTACATTGCCACAGCATTTGATTATTTACCAAATCAATAAAAGTGAAAGTAGACTTGTGGTTGCAGTATTTCTGTGAGAAATGGGACATCCCTTTCTTTACCCAGCCTTAAGGACCAGTAATTTATGACTAATACATATACTTCATTTTGTGAATTCTATTTAAGCTCCACAGCAAATTAGGATATTTCCAATTTTTCATATAGTAGAAATGGTCAGAACTTATTAT
Organism: Cinclus cinclus; assembly: GCF_963662255.1. Lineage (NCBI taxonomy): Eukaryota > Metazoa > Chordata > Aves > Passeriformes > Cinclidae > Cinclus > Cinclus cinclus. The sequence continues at coordinate 6,377,227 of NC_085047.1, read as the reverse complement.
TATTATTATTATTATTATTATTATTATTATTATTATTATTATTATTATTATTAATATTATTATGGTGGATGCCTCAAAACCTAGGTCATCTCACACTCAGAGTTATTCTTTAAAACTTCAGCATATGAGCCAAAAATACATATTGATAACATTCTGCAAAAGAGAGGGCTACTTGAGCACATATTCCCCAAAATATGCCATTTCAGCATTCACAAATGTGCTTGTTTTGCCTTTGCTCAGGGAAGAGTTATCTGACCCTTTCCTGCAGCCTGCTCTGTCAAGTCAACTCTGCATAAATAAGAAGGAAACTTATGCATGAAGAAACTGAATGTAGGTGAATAATTAACATAAACTTTATGCAAAAACATGAAAAACTATTCCAAAATTTCTCTGCTTAACTAAAGTGTGAATTTGTATTAAAATATTCTGCTGAAACTTTATCAACAGGTCATAAAAAGCACATATCAACTTATTTCTAGATCCAAGGTTTATCTGATGTGTTTCATCTCTTAACAAATGAGGCCATTTTTTCGCTCCTAGTCATTTTAAGAGTGTTATTTAATTTAAGTGTGTGTTATTTCATTTAAGTGTATTCAGAGTTTGCGAACAAACAGTAACAGGGAAATCCCAGAAGTTGAAAATGGGTGCATTTTCATAGCTTTGGCAATCAGTATTTTGAAGAGGCTTTCTAAATTAAAAAAAAAAAAACAAAGCAAATAAAGGAGAATTGTGAGGTTTTGTGTCATTATGTTTTTATAAGATTTTCTTAGTTTCATAAAAGGATGAAATAAGCAGAAAAAAGTACTGATTTCTGAAGATCTAGTCTGATTGCAAAATTGCAATTCCACTGTTTCAGGCCATGACTACTGTAGCTGCCTGTGTTCATGCAGACAAAAAAACAGTATGTATTAAAACAGTAACACTGTGATCTAAAATTTTTAGTGGAAACAACTGGAATTATAAGTATTTATTGCACAGTTGCATACCTAAGATTTCATTTCCTCAAATTGTGTGCATGGCAGGGTAGGATTTACTTGGTAAAGTCCATGAAGTCTAAAATGTGAATCAAAAAATAATCTGAATAGTATTCTTTTTGGAAAGCAAACTGTGGAGTGGTTTCAGGGACTTTAATGACAGTTGCTAACACTTGTGCCCAGAACAGCTGAATGATTATGCATGTTCACTGTATAAACACCAAAAATACAAAAAAAAAAAAGTAGTTTCCAATTCCCTGTATTTCTATCTTTCAGATACTGCTCGGGTACATTTTGAAATAGTAATTATTTATACCACGAAAGCCCCAGATCTATAATTCACTCATGAGGCTTAGGTCATTTCATGAAAGGCAAAAGCATAGTTCATTACTCTCTATGCATAATGTAGAGAATATTTATATTTAATGCTAACATTATTTTTCTGTGAGGAGACTATTCATGAGGTATGCTTCCTGTTCAGAATATTGTTTATGTTGTACAGATTTTCATTTTGAGATGGAAAAAAAAGGTTTGTTTCCCAAGAAAATATTGGCCACTTTTAAGAATCTTTCTTTATTTCCTTGGCTTCCATCTTTTCCTTTCTCTACTTCCTTTCCTTTTTCATTTTAAACAAAGAAATTGTTCACCGGTAATATAATAGTAATAGATTATGTATAAGTTTTTGGGTTTTTTTTCTGGACAAACTTCTCTAGCAATACCAACCCCTCTAATCTGGTTTTGATAGCAAGGTTGGAATTAGAGCAAAAAATATGATGCTACTTTTGCAGTCCAATGAATACCTGTATTAATTTTAATGTTAAAAAAATTCAGTATCAGAATCAGCAGTATCAGAATCTCATTAATTCACACTAATAGGTGGCAACCTTGTATTTAGGCTGGCTTTGGGTCGCTTTTTGTAGTCACATCAGGTATGTCAGAGGAGGAGTGAGTTACTCTATGTCAGAAATCACCTGAGGATAAAAACACAGAGATGTATTTATCTTAGTGCATTGTGAGGATTTTTATCTGTAATGTTTATTAAAGCTCACAGAGGACGTGCGTTGTAAGTCTGGGTATTGAGCTAATGCTGTGCACTTCAATCAGCTTTGCAAAAATGCCTGTAGATAAAGTTCTGTGCTAACCCGTCTCTGGATTATGCTCTGCATCAGGAAGTGTATTATCCCTCAAAAGATCTCCTTTTATTCTTTAGTGTTACCAGCAGGAGCCAGTTTTTGGTGGGAAAACCCTTTCATGCTGCTCCTGTCCGAGTGCTGCTAAAGAGCATCTCCTGCAGGTCACACACAGGGCTTGGGGACATGGGTGGTCCTCAGAGTCCAAACGGGTCCTGCCCTTTTGCTGCAAGGAGGAGCTGTACTCGACATTGCCGCAGGCACCACACAATGAGGAATTTTCTAGATGGCTCAAGCAGTCTGACGTTCCTGCAGCAAGCTGTCACCTTCCATCTTCTCAAGCGAGCAGCCGCCTCTTCCTCACTCCGCTCGCAAAACAAAGCCCCTGCCAGGCAAGGGGAGAGTGGCTGAATGCTCCAAGCTCTTGCTTTGGGGAGGCAGTACTCCAGCACTCTTGCTTTCCCCTGTGGGTCTCCTGGTGCACAGGATCTGGGGTCGGATTTAATGACCAAAATGGAGCCTATGTCCCACGAGACTGGTAATGTGTACTCGGCGTGATGCCACCACCAGCAGCAGCATGCCAGGAGGATGTGGAGGTGGAAGAGGATGCAGGCAAGCTGACTTTATAAGGTGTTTTTAGCTTTTCTGAAGCCAAATACCTATTATTTGCCATCATGTCCACAGAAGCGCTATGACCAGCTTCCACAAAGTTCTCGTGGCAGCCAGAAGAGAAAGGTGTGGGAGCTCAGAAAGCCAGCAATAAGTGACAAAGTCCAGCCTCATGAGTCCAGTGGTCATTAAGAGCAGAACTGAATCTGTACCAGTGGCCACACCACTCTGTGCTCCAGCAAGCCTGAAAATGTAGCTGCAGGAAGGGAAAACAGGATTCTTTTCTTTCCTCTGTGGAACATTATATTTATGTACGCATGCATTCGTAGATCTTGGAGTCATAGAATGGCTTGACTTGGAAGGCACCTTAAAGATCGTCTAGTTCCATGGGCAGGGACACCTTCCAAATAGATCAGGGTGCTCAGAGCTCCATCCATCCTGGTCTAGAACACTTCCAGAGATGGGGCAGCCACAGCTTCCCTGGGCAACCTGTGCCAGCCCCTCACCACCCACACAGTGAAAAAATTTCTTCCTAAAATCCACTCTAAACCTACTCTTAGTTTGAAGCTATTTCCCCTTGTCCTATCATTACATATTCTTGTAAATAGTGTCTCTCCATCTTTCTTGCAGGCTCCCTTCAGGCACTGGAAGGCCACAGTTAGGTCACCCAAAAGCCCATATCTTCTCCAGGCTGAAAAATTCCAATTCTCTCAACCTTTCCTCACAGAAGAGGTGCCCCATCCCTCACATCATCTTGGTGGCCGCCTCTGGTTTCACTCCAACATGTCCATGTCCTTCCTGTGCTGGAAACCCCAGAACTGGATGCAGTTCTCCAGATGGTATCTCAGAAGAGTGGCTCAGAGGGAGAGAATTCTCTCCCTTGACTGCTGCCCACAGTTCTTTGGATGCAGCCCAGGACACATTTGGCTTTCTGGGCCGCAAGAGCACAAGGCCAACTCCTGTCCATCCAGCAGCACACCCCAAGTCCTTCTCAGCCAGACTGCTCTGGATCTGTTGATCCCCCAGCCTGGACTGAGAGCAGGATTTTTCCGGACCTGGGTGCAGCACCAGCACTTGGCCTTGTTATAGCTCGTGAGACTCCCATACCAGATGTATCCATGCATCTTACTGCCATATAGCAATCCTGGTCAGCAGAATGTAATCATGGCATTAAGGAATCGCACCTCTCAGCATTATCAGAGGCCTTTCTATCATTTTCACAGACTTGCCCTCTTTTCTGTGTAAATATTTTTCCTGCCTTTCCCTTTTGCAAAGCAAAGAAGTTGTTTGCAAACTATTTGAAGAACATAATCAACTCCTACAAGGGAAATGCCCTTGAAGCAGTGAGAGTGGAATGATTGCAGCATACTGGACATGCTAATAACATCTTCAGAGAATTACTATTACTTGATAGCAGCAGCGTTTTCATTGTAATGGGAACCAAGTTGAGATCCTCAGATTAAAATTTTACCTTCTGCATTAATCTGTGGAGTCAACAGTCACAGGTTACCAGTTCATTGCTAAAAGCTCTGCAGCATTACTCACCCCAAAGCAGTGCTATTTCCCATGACAGTCTCTTTGCAACTTTTGTGACACATCAGGCAATGAACAGGTAAATGACCAGCACAGAACACTTGAATCTGACAGTATTCCCAGAGCTGGATAAAGGAACCTGCTGATTCACTCTGCCATTAGCAAATGTGTAGATGACACCAAGCTGTGGGGGGTGTTGATCTGTTGAGGGGTAGGAGGGCTCTGCAGAGGGACCCTGGACAGGCTGGATCGATGGGCTGATTACAGCAGCGTGAGGTTTAACAGCAACAAAGTGCAAGCTGTGCCAGAGGAGGTTTAAGCTGGGCGTTGGGAAGAAGTTTGTCACAGAAAGAGTGATTGGGCATTGGGATGGGCTGGCAGGGAGGCAGTGGTGTCACCATCCCTGGAGGTGTTTAAGAAGGGACTGGATGTGGCAGTCAGTGCCATGGACTGGTTGACAAGGTGGTGTTACTTCATTGGTTGGGCTTGATGATCTCAAAGGTCTTTTCTATCCCAGCTGACTCTGTGATTGTGTGATATCTATTAAAGCTTGCTCACACTGGGTGTTAACTGAGCGTTTGTCGTAGATTCACAAACTGATGCTTGAGTCTGAATGATGAGTTTCAGGTTTCCTGATACCTTTATCTGACCAAATCCATGCAGACTCAGCCATGTGCAGAGGAACTTGGCTGCACTTTATCTGCTTTTTAGTTCTGGTGCAAGAGGGTAGGAATGAGAAGAGAACATATAAGGGTTCCCCACTGAGAATCAATTCTATAAATTATGTATTATGCAGACACTATTCTGCTGATGCTAACCGATCCCCAGTCTTCACTTCCTTGTTTTTCCTTCTATAAATAGCTATGGCCAGGTTTTCAGTTGTAAAATGACGAGGACAAACCTAGAAACCTTTTCCATTTAATAACCTCTGCCAAAGAAGAATAAGGTAATATTTTTCATATCTGTGATGTCCTCAGGGTTTTAACAATCTGGAAATACAAGCAGCACTGTGTCGTTGATAAGACACTGGGAATAAAAGTGGGAATAACCATGCTGAATATTAAAGATGGAAATGCCCTATTTTCCAGATGATCAGTATAAAACTTGGTATTATGAATTTTCCTGACATTTTTTTTCTCTGTGTAGGACCATTTTTGCTTTTTTGTCTCTCCCTCTAGATCCAAATGCTTTGGCTGGACAGACTGGACCTGACCACGCTCTTATAGGAGGAATAGTGGCTGTAGTTGTCTTTGTAACACTATGTTCTATAATTCTCCTTGGTCGATACCTGGCAAGACATAAAGGTAGGACACGTTTAGTGGAAGTTCAGTCATGCTTGGAAGCAAGGCATGATTTCACCTGGAAGTGCCATCCCCTTTCTCCTTCCCCCCTCTACTAAATGATTTGAACAAAACCTAGTTCTCAGTCCAGTTGAAAGTGAAGTCCCTGTGAATTTTAACGAGTTGTCCAGTGGGCTGGCTAAGGCAAAGGACATTGAGCTAGTGCATGCCCTTGGTCATCTTGTAAGTCAGTGATTTAGAGAGTCCAAGGGCTAAGATTGCCCCTTGGTTTTGGATTGTAGCTCCTGATACTAGATTACATGTTCTCATCATGTTCTCATAGTTTTAACTAGCCTATCCATTCAGTAGAATATGTATGTGTTGGGTGAGTAAGATCTTTCATTTTAATGGATTGTGATAATATTTTAAGGATGTGTTTAAAAGATAATATTAGAATCCAGTGAGTTTTCCAATCAGTTTATCAATGATCCTGCTGGAATAAGGAGTTCCTTCCTGGGGCTAGCTTTACTTTATTCTGTGGTTTTGCCTTAATAATTCTGGTCCCTTCATTTTCAGTCCCCTCTGCCACTAAAGATAACAGGAATGGAGTGACACTGACTTCTGACTTCTCTGTGATTTGACTTTGACCTAGTTAGTTCCAAAATCATGCCTTGAGATTTAACCTCTGTACAGCTTGTAGGCGTATTGCTAAAACTCAGTTAAATCCCTTTCTATACCCCTGCAAAAAAAAAAAAAAAAAAGAAAGAAAAAAAGAAGATGAGTGTTGGTATTAATTCAGTAACTCTCATTTTAAATAGGGTAATCATATACCTAGCAAACATCAATTGATAAAAAAACATCTTTTCAATTTGATTGGACTAGAGTGGGAGAAAATCAGTTTGTTTTTTTTTAATGAGCCATTGAAAGTGTTTCTCTTTTGTTTTACTTTCCTGAATGAACAGTTGTACACCTTATGCCAGCATAAATAGTGCTTTTCACAAAGGGAAATTCAACTACTGTACACATTTCTTTTCTCATTCATATCCAGAGCATAAAAATAGCTGTGATAGTATAATATGAGTTGGTTCAGTTAATAAAACTGCTTCAGTTTTGTAATTCTTTGGAATTCTTTGGAACCTACTATGATACAATTCTGTAAAATTAAAGCCTAGATATCATCAAAAAAAAACAGAAATACAAATGATCAGTGGCCATTAAAAAAAAAAAGGCAAGCATGTTTATGAATATCTAAGTCTTCAAAATTGCTTTGTTTTTGATGGATAGCTATTTCATAAAATAATCAAGATTTTATCACTTAGTGTATAATTGAAAAATGCATTGTGTATTACTGCCGTTAGATAAAGTGAAGTCTTATTAAAATATTTCCTTAATTTATTGTGGATATACAAGAATTTTTATGTGTACCTTTGCCAGTTTAAGTATCAGTGTAAATATTTCTTAAGCAAATTACAAAGTTGAGCATATCCTTATGATGTCTACTAAAAACTGTGTAAGAATGTTTTTCATTCGTTAAAAAAATGGAGTACATTGTTTGAAATGCACTTCCTATAATGAAGTGTAAAAAAAAAAAAAAAAAAAAAAAACAAAAACCTAATCTTTCTCCTTTTTCTTTTTTCTTTTTTCTTTTCTTTTCTCTTTTACTGATTCCTACAGGAACATATTTAACAAATGAAGCAAAAGGAGCTGAAGATGCACCTGATGCCGACACAGCCATTATCAATGCAGAAGGCAGCCAAGTCAATGCAGAGGAGAAAAAAGAGTATTTCATTTAGATGCAGAGCTAGAATCTTGGAGTTTTTCTTATCAGGCTGACTGCTGGAGAAAACTGGCTATCATTTCTCAGAATTCATTTCTGCCATCTTCTGCTATCTTTATTAACTCCCATACCTGCTATAAGTAGCCAGTTTACACCAACAATCAGCAGTTGACATCATCATTCTGTAATTACAGTATCATGCGTAAAACAGGACATTTCTTATTGCCTAAAAATCATATCCACTGCTCTCTTAACATACAGTGCTTGAATATACAGCCTTAACAATGTTAATCATCATCTTAATCCAAGTTTTCTACATATTTAAGTGTTATGCAGCTTTCTTTTCCAGTTTTCTTTTATCATGTCCCTCCTAGTATGTCATAGAACAAAATTCATAACAAGTACTATTAGGTAAGGTCCTAATTTACTTACAGCAAATGTTAAGTCTAAGATTAGATGTTTACAAAGAATATTTTGTACCTGTCTATCTATAATTCAAAAAGCAACTCGTTTTTGAAACATATGCCCTTGGAAACACAAATTGAAATCTGTTTAGTATAGTTTCCTGTGTGTTTGGATTTGGTGGGAAAAAAAGACCAGTCCAATGAATTTCTTGTTTTGTTTTGCTGTGTTTTGTTATGATTTAAATGGTACCTTGACAACAGTGCCATGTTTCAGTGGTGAAGACAAGCTGAGTAGCTATACACATTCTAGGTAGCTCTAGGTAATAGAGCTTCTCTTGAAACAGTTTTCCTGCCCTTTTCCTGGCTTTTGGGATCACAAAGATTAGAGAACTTTCTGAGTAATTTATGTTTTTATAATTTATTTGCTAAACATGAATTCACCTGCCTACTCAAATTTGATGTGTTCATGGGGCACAATTGCAAGGCATTTTAGTGTCTGTATATAGTGCATATAATAAATTCAATTAAACATTACTTGATACATATTCAACTTTTTTGGCAGTAGCGAAGTCAGTCACAAGTAAGCATTTTCTAATGTCCATTATATCCCTTTAGATATGACTCAAAATGAATATTCTGAGTAGATAACATGTGTTAGTATTTTTTTGTCTGTATGTCCTAGCACTGTTCAGCAGCAAACTTTTCTAGTTCTTGTTAATTTTTTCTTTGTTATACAATGGAAGCACAATGTTATATGGAAAGGTAGTTTTAAGCTAACAACCAGTGCACAGCCTCAGGTTTTAAATTACAACCACATTTGATTATTATCCTTAAAAAGTACTATTGAGTTGCTAAAATTCTCAATTTTTAATTTGGCAGTTCCAGAGCTGCTTCTCTATGTTGGTTTGCCAAAAAAGAAAAAAGAAAAACAAACAAAAAAAACTTAAAAAAAAAGAAAATAAAAAAAAGAAAAAATAGAAGTGTTAAAACAAAAGATATATGTTTTGTGTATACAGTAAATGGACTAATTCTTTATATTAAATTCCTGTCTATGCATTTTGTGAGGTACAAACTTATGTCACCGTGAATGATAGAGAATTCCTGCCATGCTTTTAGCTCCACAGTGAAGGTCTCTGTTTGGATTATTTCTGAAATTTTTTTGTGTAATTGACAGCTGAATAATCACATGCTCTTAAATATGACAACAAAACACTGTAAGCCCATCGGCTTATTTCCTCTTCCAATGAAAAGAAAAGGATGCCATAACAGGTCTTGGAAATGATTCTACACTGGAGAACGCAAGTTAGTCTAGTTGGAGCTCGCTCTGCTCCCGTGTTTTGCACCTTTGACAAAAGAAGTATTTCTCTCTGGTTGATGTATTTGTGAAGCATAAAAGCATGATGGTCTGCTGTAAAGGACTTTCTCCTGGGATTTTATTTTTGTGTGGGGAAGGGAGAATTTGGAATACGACATCATGTGGTATGGTAAAATGGAAGATAAAGGTGCTGTGACAGATTATTTATCAGAAGAATATAAACCTTTTAAGGACAATATTAGAGTATTTTAATTGTTTTTGTTGAAGCATTTATCTTGTTAATTTCTAAGAAAAAAGGGTGACGTCAATCAAAGCAGCACTTTTTCAAAATATACAGACATAAATAATATGATGTGGTTGAGTGTTAACATAATAAATCATATACAGTATGACATTTTAAAGAAATAAGTCTGCATTGATGTGATTGCATGCTTGTTTTTACAGTTCACTCCATACCCATCTGTGGAAAAATGCAATAATATGTTAATATAATATGGTAGTTTGAGAGAACCAGGTAGGTGCTACTAGACACATTGAAAACTAGTATAGGTTTACAAGATATTCATGTCTTTCAAAACATAAACATGTAAAAGGCTGGCAAAGGAAGTCATTCAGTCTAATACCAAAAATATGGGTTCTTGTCACAGCAGTAAGTTACATTAGCTATAGTACAGTATCAAAGTTTTATTTCAGAACCTGGGGCCCAGTTTAGCTAAGCTTTTAAGCTCATACTCAGCTTCAGGCATCAGAGAGGTTCCCTTGGAGTATAAGGCACTGTTCACATGCTTAAAAACGAAGTGCTTCCCTGGATGAGGGCCTTATTTGCTCAAGTGGAATTCCCAACCAACGTGGTGTTTACGCCTTCCATCATCCTTCCTAATTCCAGCTCGCTTGAATAGTAGGGTTGTTACTTGAACCATTACCCAGCCAAGGTCAGGTAGGATCTTCAAAAGCAGGATTGGCCTTGTGGTAACCATTTCAAACCATATTCTCCAGTGGCATAGAAACAGCATTTCAACTTGGCAAAAAAATGGATATAAATTGTACTGTTAAAACAGGTTTGTTTGTTGTTGTTGTTTTTTTTTTCCCCATTGGCTTTTAATTAAAACTCCTCACATGTGGTCATTTTTAACCCATTTGATCTTCCATTGTCATGCACCTGGTGATGTCCCTTGCAGCTGTGCACAGCAGGTGCGAAAAGCCCTGCACAGAGTGGGTTCAAATTACTACATTAGGTGTAAAGAGACATCCCTCCTTTCTGTAAGCAGAATCATGGATCAACACTAATGATATGAAGTAGGCCAGAAGTCCTACAAAGTCCATTCCTTTAGCCCAAGTTCCCATTCTGGGAGACAAAAAAGAAAAAAAAAAAGGGGGAAAAATAGTTTTTATGATGGTGTGAGGCACCCAGCAAGTGTATGAAATGGAGGCTCTGAATGGGAACCACCTTCACTCACTTGCAGAGTAGTTTTCTCCAGACCAGGTAGCTAGTTTCTTCCAGTGTACTGTTTACAGTGTCAATTGGTGATTATTTTTAAACTTTTTATGTAGACTTATTTTGGTTTTATTTTTGTTTTTTAATGCTTCAAGAGCATTCTCATGATTTGAACAAGAAAGCGGTGCATCAGAAGACAAGGGGTGCATCATCCCACTCTTTTAGTGTCATCTGACAAACCAAGAGACAGTTTAAGGAACCTGATGTTTAACTTGAGGCTCAGAATTTAAGCTAGAACATCTCAATAAGTTTCCACATTACTTAAGGATGGTTCATCTTGCACTGAGACTCCCTCTCTAAAGGAACACATGAAGAAAACCAACTTTTCTAAGTGAGACGTGAAAGTTAACATCTTGTGTGTTTTCATTGCAGTATAATATATATATATATAAATATAAATATATATATATAGCTATTTCAGTGAAAAGGAAGGACAGAATCATCTGTAATTATGTAATTCATGATTGTAACAGCACTGAAGTTACCATGTACGCACATGTACAGTAGCTCTTTCGACAGTTACAGTGTAGTTACATGTAATTCCCTGTAACATAGCAGTTCTAGTGTAATTTAGTGCCACTTATTGTAAAGTGTTACCAAAAGGAAAACGGACTTCTTACCTTTAGAATTCCGTTCGAATTAAAGGTAAGTTTATTAAATTAGCATCATTAAATCTGATATTGCGTTTCTTAATTAAGGAGGTGATTTAAAACTTTCATGTTCACACTGCAGCTTCCCCCACCGCTTACCCAGACTCCTCCAAATGTCTAATCTCTACACTCCTAGGAACTGGTAATCTTTGATGAACGTACCAAAAATCCCAGCTACTCCAACTTTAATTGAACAAGCTGTCTAATAAAGAAAAAGAGCAGCAACAAAAAATGATGAGTAATGCTTTTTATTAAGTGGCACAAAGTACACACTAAAAACTATGCAAAAATATAGGTAAATACAGTGTACTTACATGTAAGTATCTTGTACTTGCTGTGTATGGATATCGGAAAACCATGTAATTATAATATGCATTTTGATTATTCCAAGCAGGAGGTGACCCCTAACAGTCACAAGGGAAAAGTGGAAGGTGCATCTACAAGCAGTGGATATCCTAATGCAATATGTATAATTCCTGTACTTGAAAAGACAACTAATTTATAAAAAATGCTTATACTGCTCCTCATTCTCACCAGCTTTGCTTTCCATATCTTGGAGCACCATTAAATACCACTGAAACACCTTTAGGCAAAGTAAGACACTGACTCCTCTAATGGCTTTGCTATCAGCACTCTGAATGTCTGGCAACAGTGTTCTGTAATCTGATTTCTGGCTCAACAGCACACGTTTCATCTTTTCTTCTGTCCTCAAGGGAGCCTAGTATGTTAAGATGCTGAAATATGCTGCCATATGCCCTGGTATTCTTAGCATGAACAGAGAAAGAGAGAGAGAGAGCTGCATTCTTCTGACCCCTATTTTGCTGAATCATCTCACCTGGAATTTCCACTACTCGCTCAGTAACGCCAGGTAATCTTAAATTGCAAGTACAGAACGCTTCCATTGCAGTACACAGGATACCTTTAATGATAAAGTTAACATTTTTGTAAACATGAAGTTTTGTATTATAGATCTTTTTACTTCTGGACACTTTTCCATCGTGCCCTTCCAGAAGAAATGCACCGAAAGACAGATAACATAGAATAGCAAAAGATGAGAATTTTTTTTTTTGTAAACCTTCTTGTGATTGCCATTGCTATGACCCTCCTTTGTGTCCTGTGTAACAGGCAAATAGATGTATTTAGCAACTGCCATTAGCATCATTCCACACTACACTGTTCCTAGAATATGACATCTACCTCTTAGTCTAAATACTAGCTATGAGATATTTGTATGCATTTTAAATACTATTGAATCTTTGCTTTAGTCTTGAAATGAAATCACTGTATTATTTCTTTTCTGTTAAAAATAGGTAAAAATATTGCATGGGTTCTTAATTTTTGCCCTTATTAATGCCCTTATTTTGTTCTTATTAATTTTGGTATAATTTTAGCTTTTTAACAGGGCATAAGGACACAGCCTCAGCTGGTATAAATCAGCTTCACTCTGTTGCCTTAAATGTGGGCCAATTTATGCTGGCTGGGGATTCATCCCAAACAGCTTAAAAATAAACTGCTATAACACATCAATATTTAGTCAGCTCTAGATAATGATTTGCAATCCAACTGCAACACAATTCTTCCTAGTAAGGGATGCACGTATGCAGAGAAACCTTTAAAAAGCACATGCAAGCTTTTGAATTAAATATGCAATATCAACACTGTTGAGATATTCTGACTTGTCTCTTACTTATTCAAACATAATATTGCCAGGGCATGTTTACATTAAAAACACTCAATGCATGGAGAGCACAGAAGGGCTATTGTAAACAGCAGGAGAAAATTAAACTAATAGAGAAGCCTTTGATGTCAACAGAACAGAGTAGAAACTCTTTTTGAGAGTGGGACTTCCTACAGGGTTTTCCAGGGTGGACCTAAGGCCTCTAAAATACATGAAAGTTGTTTACTTGGCATTAAGAGAAGCTAGCACAGTTCCTTCTTGCTATCGAGGAATCTTACCCAGCACTCTGCACTTCTTTTAACTCAGGAGAAAATAAGGGTACAAACATGGTTGAACAGCACACTTCTGTATCACTCCACATCCTCAGGATGCTCCAAGCCTCGTGCGCTTCCAGCAGCCCTTAAGGGAATTCTTCCAGCATCTAGGAATCATCCTGTTGCCAAGCTGTGTTAATTTTCTTCAGCAATGTTTAATGTACTCACAACCAGAGAGAGGGTGTGAAGCCAATTAGAATGAGTCTGCAGTTCTAGGGGATTCCAGAGCCTTGCAGTAGATGGGGGGAAAATAATAATAATAATAATAATAATAATAATAATAATAATAATAATAATAATAATTTAAAAAAATTAAAAAATCATGGCTTCTGTGTTTACTGTAGGTCTGCCCTCCACATTCTGTGTCTTAAGTCATTTATTCTCTGCTGGGCGAAAAGCAGCAGTCTAATTGGAAAGGAGGAAGGAAAAGTATCTCCTCTAAAAGGAGCAGTGTGTGCTGCTATTAAAGAAAAGTTCAAGGGTTTTTGTTTGTTCCGTTTTTAAAGATTTCAGGTGCAAAGCCAAGCCTGTTGGGGTCAGCACTTTAAGCACTTTCCCTGTGTTCAGGGTCAAGCCAGTAGTGTTTCATGTGTGAGCTCTGATCTCATGTTTCAGCACAAACTATAGACAGCCTTAGCCTGCCCTTATGCATAGTGCTGAAAATCAATGCTATTTTCTTCTAAACATGATCATTTTCTTGGTCCTGTTCTAAAATGAAATATTGAAGCATTTTTATAATAGGTGTAAAGGGAGGGAGTTTAAAGTAATAGCTTGTAAAGAAGATTGTAAGGATGATCATTAACCCTTTATGTTGATTACAAAGAGGATAGTCTTTAATTGCTGGGCTGATTTCTTTATAATTTCCTTTTTCTCTCCTTTCTATGCATATTGATTAATGCTAGTAAATATGCAGTTGCACATGTTGTTCTTTTTCAGTAAATGCAGATTTGCTTATACCCCTATATAGCTTTCATAGAAATATGCAAATATAACCTACAGTCATCTGCTTCTGCCAAAACTGTGATCCAAGAGAGTGAACTCATGGATTACTGGATTCATATATGTCCTGCTTCCATCAAAACTGAGTACAGTACGCCTATTGATTTCAAAAGAACAAGGCTCAAATCCTTAATGCACATGTTTGAGTAGCTATTTAGCTCTTTTTCAAAAGAATTATAAAGCAATCCTTGTGCATCCTTTACTTTTAGCCTAGATATTTTATAACTACAAAACCCCTTCAGTTCAGCAGGAAGTTTCCTAGAATAAATAATAAGGCATAATTTGTGAAAGGACTATAACAACTTCATCTATTCATGGTCAGTGTAAGTGTATTCTCCTAGGAACCCTGGTGTACTTTGGTCTCACAATGGCAATTTATGACCCTGAGAAGGATATATTTGAATGGTCCCAAAATACGACCACTAACCTGTAAAAAAAAAATGAATCCATGGGAATTAAACATATTGCACTGATGATAAGACACATCAATTTAATTTTATTTCCTCATTAATAACTTTAAGCAGACAAAATGCATATTGTAATGTTCGGTACATGACACTTGCATGTTGCTATGCCTATATACTTACAAAGTATTCAATGTGTACTTGGTGGCGCTTAAAAATGTCATGTACAATTCTTCTAAGCATTCTTACAGGGTTCCCATTTGCACTTCATCTTTCAGAAAAGTCTTGTCAGAAAATTGTCTGATGAATATTATTGAAAAAAAAAAATAAAATTTCAATTTTAGTTATCTGTTGGACATTTCTGAATTGTCTATTCATTTGATGTATTAGCTGGTGCTTGCCAGTTTGGCAGTGGAGTTGATTTAGACCAGTGGCTGTACAAACAGACTGCTCACTGAGCAGATTTTGCTGTTTCCAGTAGAACTGTTGCAATCATACTCTTCTTGAAATATTAATTCTGAGATTTTAAACAGTAATGCAAGGAAATAATCCGTGAGATAGAATTGCAAATTCTATTCTTTGATTTGATTTTTATATACTATTTACTGTGTATTGCTTTACAGTTTCTTCTGACTGACAAAATAACAACTGTCGGATGCCATCCTCACTGTAGGGGAAATTCATCCTTATGAAGAGGTCAAGTGATGAAAAGCATTTAAGCCTGTGGGACTTAAATGGTGGATTAGCCCTCTTGAAGGAGCTATGGAATTCATGCAAGGTTTTCTGCACCACTAACCATGTTTGATTTGATGTTGTAAAGGGCAAGAAGGCCACCAGCCTCAAAGGGAGAGGGACAAATGTCAGAGGGAAGAGGAAATTCTGAGTGTGTCTGTGTTTATGAAAAAGAAACCAGTCCCAGACTGGTACCCCTGTGCAGAGGATTTACAGTGCTCCGGCACATCTCAGTTTTCCTGTGACCTCAACCAAGCACACATTTGGCAAATGTAGAGTCCTGTTGGATTCAGTGGATAAGTTCTTATATTTATTGCTTCTTTTCACTAAACCAAAATATGTCCTCCTCACTGATTTTTAAAGTGCAATAAGAAGCTTTTTAAAGGTACCAGCAGTACAGATTTTCACATTTCCCTCAGTCACATGCTCATGCTTTTTTAGGACAAAGCATGCTGGAAGTCTACAGTGTACCCAAGCAAAATGGCACAATCCAGAAAATGTCACAGTCCAGCAAATGATGCAATCCACCCCTGGATTAATAGTTTTCTGCATTCAAGCTGTAATTTTAGTACCGTCCTGGTTTCAGTCACCTGCTGAAAATTTACCCAGAGGTAACTGCACTTTGCTCTGTGCCTTTCCCTGGTCAAGAGTAGATTTTTACAGTTATCAACCTGGTACGTCCCTCACATAGTTCCCTTAAAAAAAAGTCCTACATCTGTAAATGCTGTTAACAGATGTTTTGTATTTTTTTCATCCTCAGCCAACAAAATCGCAGCCCTCTTTCCCACTTTCTGTTGTAATAAACAACAAGAGTCCCTTTTCCTAAGGGTCTTTGGTTTGATTTGGTTTGGGTTTGGTTTGGTTGGTTTTTAGTTTAGAGTTTTGTTGGGTTTTGTCTGTTTGTCTATTTTCAAAAGGGGAAACAAACAGGCTTTCTTTTCAACTATAAAGACTGCCTGAAATTACGCTGAATACTGAGAATAATTTCATTGAATGCAGAGTCTCTGTACCAGCCTGTCATGGCATTATACACATTAAACACTGATGTGTTAGAGGGGCTCCTTGCCCCTTTTAACAGTCATCAGGCACCTGCATGAAGATGCACAGAGTTTTTCAAAAGTAATGTTATAGAGGAACACTTGGCCCAGCCCCTTTGGTAAGTGCGAGGTAACTGTAAGTGCAATTAGTGAAATTCAGAGATAATTAAGTGGGGATAATGAAGATGATTCCTTGCTTGACAAAGAGTCATAGTGTGTTGCCTTCTGGTCCTGCTCCAAGCACTTGGCAACATCCTGAGCCATGGGAGGGCACTTTTGATTATCTCTGGGCTCCTTGCTTGCCCTAGCTCTTCCCCCTGCTGAGTTTGCAGCAATAGCTTTTCTGCTGCTCAGGGCTGAGAGGCTGGGGCCTTATTGATTCTGCAAGCTGCACACAGGAAGAAAAGAAGACAAGAGAGTGTTTTGAAGCAAGCCGGAAAGATTTTTTAGAAAGAGGCCTCTCCTTTATTCTGTGGCAACTTACAGGAAATTAGCACTGCTGTCAGCCGGTGAGGATAGCAACCATCCCTGCTTGGAGTATTGAGGGGGAGGACATCCTCTGAGCCTTGCCAGCTGGGTGGGGGAAAGAGGGAGCAGAGAGAGGAGGAAAACTGCACATGCCAGGAGCATGTGGGACTAGTTTGTCCCTGTCTAGGTTGGGACCAAATGGGGAGCCTGTTGCTTTTCTTTTCAGCCTGTACTCATGGCTGGAGGTGCAAAAAGAAACTGATCCAACCAGGAGGTTTGCAAAGCTGCTGAGCAGCAAGGAACGTCTCAAATGATGCCATCACCTGGCAAGCAAGCAGGGCTTCCCACTTCAAGGACTTTGAGTTGATTGAACTTAGAGAGAGGTGGGAATTTATAAAAGACAAAGAAAAAAAGAAGATATAAGAAAATCGGAATTTGAACCTTGACAGATAAGGTTGGACGGAAAGTACAAGCAACAGAAAAGAAAATAATACCATTTGCAAGGGCTTAAAGTCCTGTATCATGGTATTAGCCAGCCCCATCTCAGGACAAATAAAATGTTTTATATAATTATGTAATTTTTTTCCGGTGAATTTTCTTTTTTTATTTTTCTGGAGCATCTAATGGTAACCTCAGAGACAAAAGCATGTATACCATGATGTGATTCAGTTAAAGTACATCATTATATTTGCACTCACTCACATGGGATGAGATTACCCTCCAGAACAGTAGTAAGCAGCATCACTGAGACCTGTCATGTCTATTCTCCCATTCACACCCTGCAAAGGAATGTGTGTGCAATGATGTGTTGTGGTTTAGTTTTTATATATCTATTTTCATATTTCCCCAATGCTTATATAAGAACTTTGTATTTCTAAAAGAACTTTGTACTTGAAGATGAAACCAATGCAGTTTGTGATCGTTCCTTCTTCCTATGAGATTCAATGCTCCACTTGTAGCAAATTCTCCCTGAAAAGCCTTCAGCAGGATAGAGGAATAATTTTCTTGATGATGAAAAATCTACATTTATGAACTCTAGAAAGACTTTTAACTATATTCAAATCCAGTCTTTAAAGTAAAGTCCAGAACCTTGGAATTAATTCTGAAAAACCGATGTAGGCTCTGGGAAGCAGGGTGAGCTTGTTTAATAAGGAGAAGATGCATCCAAGTTTTCCATGCCTTTGAGGGTACATGAGGACATTCCTCATGGCCAGCCATCCTGCACAGCTCTGAACCACCTGAGAGGTGACACAGATGAATAGCTCTCATCAGCTTCACATTAATTTATTGACTGAAGTTGGTAACAAGTCATAGCTGCTGGAGAGGAGGGTAGCAATCCCCCTGTTGGGAGTGTAGCAATGTCTCTGTGTCAGTTTGGGTCTGGTTTTGGAATTCCCTGGGAGCAGACTGACTCCTAAATTTTATTTACCTAGACACAATTAAGGCTGGTGCCCTCTTCATGCAGGTAGCTCAGGACTGCTGTGCCTCTGACCAAGCCTGAAGGTGAAGCTGAAGGTGATGTATGAGAGGGCTAATCCCATGGGACTGAACAGCCTCAGTTGCTGACATTTCAATACAAGGTCTTCTTCTGGTTCTGCAATGAAATTAGTGATGGGCTCTAAGTCAGGGATTTTTTTTTTCAAGTTGATGAGCTCATAAACAACAGGCACAGCCACACAGAAATGTGCACACACACAAGCACAGTACTTCCTATATTTTTCTATGCCTTTTTCCTTCCCTGGTAGACAACTGCTACAATCTGCTACTCCAAGTTCATGATTTTGTGACTACCATTGTCCCTTAAGACACAGCTTCCTCTTTTTCCTATTTGTTTTATACCTGCACAGCTGCTAGTGATGCTTTGTGTGGCATAGGCAAATTAACTCTGAGTTTACTCATTGATCAACAAGGTTGGCTGTAAGTTTTTCAGCAGGAAGGACACTGAGGCTTTCTAAAGGAAGCCAAAATATATAAAAAGGGGGCGGTGGTGATGCCGTTTGGTCTTTGCCTTTTTTATTTTACATGCACTCTCTGTTCTTCACACATGTATTTGTAACTCTGTCACCTATTGCATTATTAGCTAATTTTCCCAATACCTTTCCATGGCCTTTCCCTGGGCAGAAAGACAAAATAAATTCCAGAGCCCCAAGCCCCAGAGGTACAAGGCTTCAGGCTACCTTGGAGCCAAGGCTGAGAAGAACTCTTGGAGATACATTCTCATGGACAAAGTGCAGCCAGTGCTGAAGGGGGGCTCCAGAGAAGTGGCTTGACCTGGGGGGGAATTGCATCACCACTTGTCCTCCTAATTGGTGCTTTGTATCAATTATGCTAATTTCCTACAACCTATAAAAATGTACTCACCCCGGGGAGGTTGGGCTTTTGTGGCTGTCTTTCCATAACTGCTCCTGAAGGCCTTCAATAAAGATCCCCTTATATATTACCCCCTTACTAAAACTATCTCCAGTTTCATTTTCGAGGTTGGGAAAAAGGCAACAGTGGAAAATATTATAGATTTTCCCAATGTACTCAGTACAGATAGGCAATATCCATTGAAGTGAGAGGGAGATTCAGCATAAGTTCCTGAAGGTGCTGGTAGCTGAACCAAGGATGGGAAGGAGGCTGGTGTGTGGCTGGTTTTGGCTGTGCTGCAGTTTGGCAGAGTGTGTGTCAGCAGAAGCACCGGGTCAGGGTGACCACCAAATCACACATTTTTCTCTGCCAACACCACTCTCTTATTTCCTTCAAAGTGAGAGGGAAATAGCAAAGCGTTTTTCAATGCCCCCATGGCACTGAATCTGCATTTTCATTCAGGAAATGAATCATGATCGTTGTGCCCTTTTGTAGGGCAAAAGCAGACAAAATGGTATTTCCCTTTAATTCTCAAAGCTAACAAATACAGAACTGTAAGGAACTAGGAACAGGGGAAAGAGAATTATATAGGTTGTGTGGGATGGAGAAGAATGAGAAATAGAACAAAAGTGAGAAAAAGAAATGTGTTGGCAGGAGGAAATGCTGCAATACCTCTCCCAGCACTGAAAGTCTCACAGTTAAATTGTGAATGTGAGTTTCACAATTAGAGGAGGGGGGCATAGCTAAAGATTCAGCTACAACTGCAAAAACAGTTAAGGGTTCAGGGAGGGAATAAAAGAAATATCAAAGCAAAGCCAGACAGAGAAAAAGGCCTCAGGAAGAGGATGATGGCAGACTGAGAGTGTCACTTAGACGCTGCTGAAGTGCCCTGATGTCCCCAGAGCTGGGACTGAGGAGGCATCACCATCAGAAAGGACTTCCACTGTCACTCACAGGCAGCCTTGGAGCTGATCAAAGGGTACTGCTAAAAACCCTCGCTGGACTCAGGAGCCCAAGAGAGAGCAGACTGCCTGCAGGCAACACCTTGAGCATAAAATCTGTAGGAGACAGTGAGGTAAAAGGGAATAGCTTGAGGTTCCTGTAGCCACCAGAAGCCCTCTCCCCATAACTAATGGGAAATGATGATGTGGTCTAAAGCATTCCCTGCTCTTTTGGAGTAAAAGTATACCAGCAGTTTCAACTGGAACAGGAATATTTGATATAAATATTTACAT
Source organism: Cinclus cinclus (assembly GCF_963662255.1). Classification (NCBI taxonomy): domain Eukaryota; kingdom Metazoa; phylum Chordata; class Aves; order Passeriformes; family Cinclidae; genus Cinclus; species Cinclus cinclus. The sequence continues at coordinate 6,356,844 of NC_085047.1, read as the reverse complement.
CTGCATGACTCCTCTCTCCGAGCTGTACTGGAGACATAAGGAAATCAGCAGCAACTGCTTCAGGCCAAAGCTCTGCTCCAGCTATCACAAGAAAGTGGCAAGTGCAGTCACTGCCCTTGTCACCAGCTGCCACCCACTTACTCGGGTGCTTGCAAAAAAGAATGACAGACAGTTACTCCCTAACAATGGCAGTGGCATTCTCACTCCTTCACGGCTAAAAGGAACTCTAAAACCCTTCTGTTAAATTCATACTGAAAGAGGCTAAACCCTGATGCACTATTAATAAGCTCAAGAGACAAAACTTGGAAATTCTCCCTTCCTTATACACCTCGGGCAGGAATTTCCTTCCCTGAAATAATCTCCTTTATAACCAGCCAATGAAATTTGTCACAATTAACCAAAAGAAAGGAGTGAAGACCATTGTCAGAGCTTCATGAGCTGCAGAGTTCATTGTACAAGCCATGAAATTCTCTTGCAAATGGAAATGAAGTACTCTGTAGAAACAGGGATCATTATATAAGAAGATAAAGGAAAGCCCTTGCTGCCCTATATCCCTAACGAGCCAGCTAATTTATGGGTTTAGGTTTTCTAATGACCAACAGTGATTTGGCAGACATCACCTATGTATGAAACAAGGTGAAACTCAGAACCATAGAAATAAGGCTGAGTTATACCAAAGCTACTTCAGATTAAAATCAGCCTAACTCCCCCAGACCTCTGTGAAATTACTCTTGATTCATTTGGATGTACTTAAGCATAGAACCCAATTATTGTTTTTGAAAAGTGTTGAGTGTAGTGTCATACTGGGGCAAGAAATGAAGAAAGGTCTGTTTCAGCTTTTTTTATTCTTTTCTTATTGCTTTTTTCTTTTTTTCCCCTTTGAATGACCTCTTATGCCAAAGTTCTCATTAGGCAGCATCAGAGATGTCCAAAAAAGCTGCGTGAAGTGTTATAGTACTGACTCAAACCTCTTCTACCCTCTGTAAAAATCAGTAGCATGTTAATGCACTGACCTCTCCCGAGAAGCAGGGACAACTCTACAGCTTGTTTCTAAGCTAATGCATAGAAATTGGAGTGGGAGGATATTGGGAAGGATCAGTGTCTGGCAAAGCCATATACTGGTAGTGAATTGCCCATGTATCAAGTTAGAAATGTGCAATTACGGCTGGGGAGAAAAAAAAAAAAACAAACCTGAAAATAATGGAGGGATGTGGTATTTACTTTTTGTTTGTTTTCTCTGAAGGCCTATATATTTACTAGAAGTCATGGGAAAGAAGGGTGGGGTTTTTTATTTTGTTGTTGTTGTTTTTGTTTGTTAGTTTAGTTTTTTGTTTTGATTGGGGGTTTTTTGTTGGTTTTTTTTGTTGGTTTTTTTTTGTGTGTGTGTGTGAAAGGCTACAGGAGGATTTGTCAAATATGACACGGGAAAATCACGAGCAGATATTCCTATGAAGTTGTTATGCGAGTGAAATGTGGGCCTGCGGGGAATAGCCTGGGAATTAAATGTCCTCATAAAATTCACTGGGCACAGCTGCTTTCAGTAGCTGGGCTAAGCTGCAAGAAATGCAAATGTCTGATTTCTAAAGAATCAGAGCCCCCCCAGTAGAGTGTGACTAACCCACATCCCCTTGCTCCTTCTGGCCAATCACTCACTCTTGTGCTCAACCTCCTGTGAAAAACCAACCCCTCTGCTGGTACAGAGCTGGCACCAAGAACGAGCTAAAGCTTGTTGTTGGTTTATTTCTTTTTATGGGGCTGATCCAGCAGCTTCATCTGCCTGGTACAGGATTACAGCAGCATCTCCTCCGTGGAGAACTGGGCTTTAAACCAAAAGCAGAAGTGCTTCTGTTAGGCTGCTCTGTGAAAACTCCCTTTGCAAATAATTTTGCACTAGAAGACTTGCCTTTTCCCATGAATTGATAAAAAAATGCTGATAAAAATTTTCAAAACATTATTGAGGTGATGCCTTAGTTTCCTGAAATTACCTATTCTTAGCTAAATTTATTTGTACCAGGTAGCATTCTTTAGGAAAGTTCTGATAATCAAAAGGGGGGAAAAAGGGAAAAAAAAAACGAAAAAAAAACCCCAAACAAAAAAAAAAAAAAAAAAAACACACAAAAAAAAAAAAAAAAAAAGAGAGAGAGAAAGGGTGTGAAAGAAGGGTTTAAACAGTAGTCAAAGTTTTGATTTAATTGTTTCTTTTTTAAACACAGCCTGGAAGTACCTGGCTTTCTTGCTGCCTCCTACTGTAATAAATTAGAAACATGTCTTGCAAACCAGCATTTCAGATGGTACTTGATGTGTGATGAGTGAGGCCAAGGATTGCCTCTCTTACAGTTTGCCTGTGCCTCTTGTTAACCAAAAGTACCATAACAACACGGCTAAAGAATACAGATCTGCATCTGATCTGATCTCCAGATATATTTGAGATATAGATACTGATATCTCTAAATATATTTATTCAAATCCCTAGGCAACTTTTGTCTCTGACTCTGTGTCAGTGCAAATCTATTATGTTGTCAACTTGTTTGGGTCGGGAGGAGTTACTTTAGGGGGTGTTCTCTTCCCTTTAGCTGATAGGAGAAAAATCAGCATCAGGTTACCTCGGTTTTACTGCCTCTTGAGCAAGTCTCATATCCATTCCATGTTTTCCATGTATGAAATGAAGCTATGTTTAAGGCACATTTTTAAAACCCTTCAAAGGCTGTCATGTTAAAAATTAGCCTTTGCCTCTTACTAATACGTTAGTTTAACATGTATTAGAAATCCCATTAGATTTGCACTTATGTGGTCTCATGGGAGCAAATGTCTGTGACAGGCACTGATGTAGAAAGAAACTGAATTCAGCAGCACCTACTGAATTTGCTAATAAACCCAACTCAGATGCCTGTCAGAGCTGGAATGGCAGTACCTGGTGTGGAAATAAGCAGGCATCTCTGAGTCCTGCCACTGGAGAAGTGTGTTCTCCACAGGACAGCTCGGCTCCCGCCGCAGCATCTTCCACGTCTTCAGCAAGGGAAAGCAAAACAACTTTGGAAACAGATGGGCTGTGTGACAGCCAGATGTGTCAGTAACTCCACTCAAGAGAATAGGAGATTGTAATTAGGGTTTTGCTTTAGTGCAGGAGTTTTAATAGCATAGATATTTTCCCTGGTATTTGTTTCAAACAGAAATCAGTAACTTACAGGGAACTGATGATAGTGACAGGAATTGAAGAGACAAAACCTACTGGAGGCTTCCCTCTAATTTTTGCTGCTTCTATGAAATGTTTGCATAGCCTGGGTATAGCATAATGCACCCCTCTTTATCCATTCAAGAAATATACATTATTGTGTGAGTTATTTATTATTATTATTAATAATAATATTTTTAAAAATATCTGATACTAAGGTACAACCTGTGGCATAATGTACAAGTTCCTATGCAGAAAAATTTCTCTGGTTTTTGACTTCAGCACTGGAGCACCATTCTATGCTTTATTTAAAAAAAGCAAAATTATTGTTTTCTATTCTGTCTGTGCTCTGATATGGACTAAACAATGTATTATAAAACATGAGATTATAACAATGCATCCTTATGTGAGCTATTGCCAAATTAGAAACCCTGCATCAACGTTTCTATCACACTCTTAAAACTTGAAAAGTAGTGCTTCAGCCTGTGTGGTTAGTTCAAAAGATTGCAAATGCAAAGTTTACAGAAGTGTGTGACAATGATATATTTGCCAGCAGCAAATTAGTCCAAGTGAGTTGTAAAGCTTGCTCTGACATATATAATTCTTAGCAGGTTTCAAAATGTCTCCTCCAGGCTGTGATTAATTTCATTAGATATTCTTAAAGTTAAGAAGAAAAGGAAGAATAACAAGGTAGTCTGTCAATCATAAGTTCTAAAACAAGAAAATATATCTCAAATTAAATAATCTTTCCATTCTGTGGAATTGATTCTCATCTCACTGACATGTAAATGGTTCTCATAACCAACACATTTGAGCAGATGAAGATTTAATTTTAGCACCAAGCACTGATGTCTGATGTGTTTATCTCAAAAGATCTCCTCCAAACTGGAGATTATGCAACGAAGTGTTTTAAATTTATCTGTCCCCAAATAATATGAAATGCCATATAAATTATAATATTATGTGTCCATAGGAAAATGCCATTGCATAATTAATATGGAAAACTATTCATATTGTGCAATAAAGAGTATTTATGCCATAAGTGAAAGAGGTAAACAGTAATTTAAAGCTACAATTATGCTTTATTATGGTCAAGTTATGAAGCAAATGTTTACATTCATCACAAAGATATTACAATGACAGAAGTTATGTGGGAAGGCAATTTGCAGCCTGAGTACCTAACAATAGGAGTCATCATTAAGGTAGCTTGTAGCTAATGACAACATGGCTTTTGTTAATCCTTGATGATTAAATATTACTTTTTTTTCCTCCTGGTGATTCCATCACTGATTTGAATTCCCGAAACGAGACTGAGCTAATGACAACGGTATTGTTTTTTTTAAAGAAGAGGGACACCATTTCTCTTCTCTTCTCTTCTCTTCTCTTCTCTTCTCTTCTCTTCTCTTCTCTTCTCTTCTCTTCTCTTCTCTTCTCTTCTCTTCTCTTCTCTTCTCTTCTCTTCTCTTCTCTTCTCTTCTCTTCTCTTCTCTTCTCTTCTCTTCTCTTCGTCTCCTGCTCACAGGTTTTACTCATCATTTTCTGACGGGGCTGATTTTCTTCTCTGCTTTGGTTTTACCCTGGTGATGTCTGACTATCACTGGCCTCAGCTGTGGCCATTTCACTGATTCTTTAGTGGGTGTGGGAGGAGGGAGGAAGTCAGATTGCCTGTTTCTTACCTCTGCCCAGAATTCACTCTTGCTCAAATGCTGTTCCCCACAGCTTCCAGCTTCCCCTTCTGAAGGCTGACAACAGCAGCATCGCAGTGAATACCAACAACCTTTATTCAGTGCAGCATCCAAATTATCTAGAAGATTACTGCTTTTATTCTCCAAAGACACCTGTGGTAAAGGGTGGGTAGTGATTTCGTGTCACAGAGAGGAATCTGAGAACAAAGAGGTGGATTGGTAAAGGGGCTTTTAAGATTGAAATTTTGTGTTTTGATACCTAACCTTTAGAGCTTCTCTGGTACAAGAAAGTCCAGAGTTCTGTTTTAAATCTGTGTGGACGCCTAGGGCATGGATCTGTGTGTAGCTCCTTAGCCCAGTGAAAAGGGATGCGTTTTAAATAGTTGTGGAGAGTTGGATGGGCATGAGATGCTTAAAAGGGGTATTTCTGAGTTTTCACCTTTTTTCTGAAGCATTGCCAAGTTAGCTGAGTATATCATAAATCAGATATTCTTTTGGGCTCAGTACTGGAACGTGTTACCTGAACTTTTTCTAGAAACCAGGTCAAACAGCAGAGTTACCAGGAAGGGTAATGGGGTTGCATGGTCCCTGGTGTCAGTGTTTTCAGCTCTGGCATGAGTGCTCTTCTGTAAAGTGATGTGGCTGCAGAGATGCCGACATTTGCTTCAGGGTTTGTCACCACTGCTAACTCTCAGCAGAATAAGATCACAACTTTCCTGGGTCAGTGCTGATAAGAATAATTCTTAAGGTTAACAGCTAGGTACCTAAGCCATTCTTTTGTGAAGTCAAATCACCTAAGAAAGAAGGGGAAGAATGCATTTCTCCTCCTCTTTTCCAGCACAGCTTTGTTTCAGCTATGTGGTTGGTAGTGGTGCAGGAGAGCTTGAAGATGCAGGCTGGATTTACCCCAGGGAGGGAAATTCCAGCTGAGAGGACTGGAACTGGGTTCTTGTTCTGTTTGGTGTTAATTCCGTAGTTGTTGTTTTGTCTGCCTTGCTATACATACTAGTAAAGAGCTTTTATACCTATCCTCATATCTTTGCCTGAGAGCCCCTTAATTTAAAAATTATAATAATTCGGGGGGGGGGGGGGGGATTACATTCTCCAATCCAAGGGAGGCTCTTGCCTTCCCTAGCAGACACCTGTCTTTCAAACCAAGACACATGGGAAACACAGTAGCCAGCCCAGAAGGGAGTTTTATACACCCAGCTGAGGCAAGCTGCAATTCTCCATTTGGCACCACTCACTTGGGACTTCCTCTGGTGCCAACATCATCTTGGGGACTGGCTCAGGAAAGGGCCTCTACTTTGTACATCCATTTGCACCTCCACTCGGGCCTCTTCTCATCACAGTAGAGGCTTTTCAGTCTCCCGTGGATGCTGTCACATGGGTAACAGCTCAAACTAATTCTTTTAATTTCTGCATAGGCCTATAGTACAATGGAAAAAGAAGAGCTAATAGAAATGCTTGAGCAGACAAGTGGAATTTGGGCTTTTTGCCACTTTCTCACTCTAGTTCCTTCCATTTCTCTCACTCCTGCTTTGCAATAACCCCTGCTACTCCCATCACGTGTTTCTTGATCAGAGTCTGTCAGTCATGGTTTCAGGGTGCCAGATGTGATGTTATATTTTGACAAGTGTGGCCTGTGCTAGCTGTGACTCACTATCAAACCATTTTCTCCTGTGAGACAAAAAAGATTTAATAAATATGCAAAAAAAATATATAAAATTAAAAGCCAAACAAAGGAAAATAAAAAGAGGGAGGGGGATGCTGATTTTAGGCATGACTGTATGTCATGTATGCTGGTTGAGTCTGCTGTCTTAGCTCCTATGCAAGTCAAAAATTAGTATATTTACTAGCCCTTGTTTTTACACAAGTTAACAGTGAGAGGCTTGAAATAATATGGGTGGAAAATAGCCTGAAATTAGGAAATTTTATTGTGAAAGTACATGGATTTTTGGGGTTGTCTGGAGCAATTTCACAGAAACAAAGGCAGATTAAAGGAGGTAATGACATGTTTGTAATTTCATTCCTAAGGCTCATGGTGTCCTTGCTTCTGTCTAGTTTTCAGCCTGGAGATAAATCAAGGGCTTCAATTTCCAAATCTGTCATAGAAGCTTCACAAATAAAAACGCTGACAAAAAATATCTGCTTTTAAATGGCTACTTGCAAGCACTGACAGCTAGCAGTCTATAGATCTTTCACCTTACAGGGAAGAGAAGCAGTGTGCATTGCCAGGAAAAATGAAGAGCAGAAATACACTGCTCCTAAAGTTAAAGTAATCTAAAAGTATGACAATAATAAACCATTTACAGTCATGTTTTGAATGCTAGATGAAAATAGATTTCAGGTGGTATATTAACGAAGTCTCACAGCTGCCTGGTGTGGAAAAAGAATGGATGTGGCATTGGAATAAGAAGTAAAGAGGCCATGTGGACAAGAAAAATTTTTTCCCCACTGCTATGGCTGTTCCACATGTGCCCACAGAACACTAGTAAGTGACTGGGGAGGAGTGGGAAACAGGCAACATGAAAATCAGTGCAGATTATGCTGGTTAATGCTGAATAATTTGCTGTATCTGTTAGCTGCAGTCTGTAGCTTTTGCAGGGTGTGAATTCCAGTTATAAATCAGAGCTGGAGCAGTTGACAGTAAGAGGCAAACTAGGCCAGTTACTTGGCTGAATCTTGGGGTGATGGAGCTGAGGAGTGCTTCTCTTGGAGCACTGCAGAGTCCCTGACCCCACAAAAAGTACCCACAGAGGGACTGGTGTCTGCTGCTCACACCTATAGTCTCTTTGGTCTGTGGGATTCAATTCTGTAAACAGAATTGCACAGCCACTCTGTGTTTTTGAATACTGACCCCCAAACTCTTGCTGATTTCAGAGGCAGAAGAGGATGAGTCAGCCCCCCCCATGTTGTGGCTTCCTGGAATATATTGGACCTGCTTCAGCCTAAAGCCAGAAGATAATTTGGCGTGCAGACTGCGTGGGGTTCTGGTCTGAGTGCAAGGTCTGAGCTCCTGTGGCAGAATAATTGCACCTATTCACCCTCTCTTCCCAGGAAAATGCTCATTCCTTACCCTCTAACATGTACCTGTGTCTATTTGCTGCTTCCCAGTCAACTCATCTCTTTATGGCTTCGGCCTGGTAAATTCTGAAAAGAGATGCCCAGCAGTTTCCATATCCAAGGGGTGGAATGAATGAATGAAACACGCTTTAGGCGGTTGAAGTGTCTTAGATAAATTTATTTAGTGCATAAGCTTGTCGTCCTTACGCTGTGTGGCCCCCAGGACTGGCTGTGGGCAGGCTCTGTGGTAGCTGCAATCCCTGTTCCAGCAGGAGCAGGGCTCCTGTCCTAACAGGCAAATGGCCACAGCCGGCCTCAAGGTGAGTTGTAAGGCAGAAAAAGAGAACGTGCCAAGGAAAATGTGTCTCTGGTATAGGCCCACAAGGGAGAAGAGCAAACATATGAAAGATAGAGGATCATGTCGCCTAGCTAAAATAAGAATTTTTTTTTTTAAATGCATGAGAACAGCCTGTGGGACATAATAGCTTTCTAGGACAGGGAACTTTACACATGCCTCTGCCATCCATCAGTGGGGATATAGCATCTGCTCAAGACAGTGATTATCTTCATCACTACAGTCTTTGTCTGCAGGTTGGATTCAGAATGAATCTGGAGAAGGTGGATGCTCTCATTTTGCTCTTCACAATTTATGCTTCAAGGTCAACTGAACATTGCGAACCTCACTGCTCTAATTTTGCTTCTGGTTTTATCACAGTTGTAAAAGGAAGGGTTAGAAAAAGATTTTACTTCAAGTCAAGGACTTGCCACCTCACAGCCATGGAGAGAGGAGGCTCAGTAAGTAGCTACCACCAAGGTTTTTATTTCAGGGAAAGTTTTAGGAAAGGAATACTTTAATCTGTTGGTCTGGAAAGTCATCTGCGAATAAGGGCAAAAAGGGCTATTATTTTTAGGATATATTATACGTTCAAAAAGCGGTGCACAGTGCTAATGCACAGCCATTAACAAATTGATCTTCAGCCCCTGTGCACAGTTAAGAAGGAGTATTTTACAGATGGAGAGACTGAGACAAAGCATCTTGCTCCAGGCTGCCCAGCAACAGAACTGGCTTTAGAAGTCAGCATCTCCTGTCTCCCTGTGTCATTCCCCCAGACAGCACTGCCAAGCAGCAAAAAGCTGAATCAGAGGTACATTTCTGTGAGGCTTAAAGAGCATGACCATGAAATAAATACTTAACAGTTAAAGCAAAAGGCAGTCCAAACATTGCTGCTGCATTTTGAGTGCTGGGCTCTGCAGAGCAAAACCATTGATAGTTGGGTAAAACTAACACCAAAGACATTACATTTTATTATCAATATCATATCATTGCCCATCTTGGTAATCACTGGACAATGTGTTTGATAAAAGAATGTTTGAGAACAGCCAGGATGTTATTATATATAATTGCTCTTTACAATGACTGGGTATCTCTGGTGAAAATGAATTGGTGATCTCCACTGTAGAAGAATCTATTAAGTAACTGGAGACCATTTGTGGTGGTTTGCATAAATTTCCCAAAATAGTTCCTTGTCAGGACTTGGGCAGCCTCCTTTGGAGCTAACAAGGACCAATTGGTGTCTGATTTTTAATGTTAACAGATTGTTACACCAATTAGAAAGTTTATATGCCTGTGTGAAACACATGCATAAAGACAAAAAACACTGGAAATTGTTTTTTGGGTTTTTTTTTTTTTTTTTTTGGGTTTTTTTTTTTTTTTGGTTCCAGCTGTTTAGCAGGTAACTGGTCCCCAGAAGAGATCACATAGCCATTTGCAGGACCAGGCAAGAGCTGAACTCTTTCACTGCACAAAATGAGACTTGCTGAGACTTTTTTCTCTCTCCTGAGTGAAAGAAAACAGCAGTGATAGACACACAGAGAAAGAGCATGAAGACACCAAGGTCATTGGAGTAGGCCCCAAATGGAAGGGATTGATGGAGATGTCTCACTCGTGAGCTGAAATCCTCTTGTAAAGCTATGGAGAAGACAGTTGTTTCCCTATAACTCATAGAAATGCATTATGGGGTGGGTGAAATGTTCTAACTGTAGAGATGAGCAGAGGCATTTGTGCTAAAATAAGCAGATGTTGACATGGTTGTGATCCCACAAGGAATTTGAACAGAGAGGAGAGATGAAGACCCCTGCTGCCCCCCTCAGGGAAGAAGAAGACAAAGAGAGCTTCTGTTTGAACTGTTAAAATCCTTAGAGTGTGCCCCATAAGTTGACATGGCCCTCAGTAACAATTGTGGGAAGACTGCCAGTCGAGGGAGGGATTTTACACAGTGATCAGATTTCCATTCTCCCAGGCACTGATTCACTGCAGCTTTGAGGCCAGGAGAAAACTGTTTCTTGTGGAGAAATCTTCATAGACTGAAGAGAACTCTTCTCTCCCTACATAAATTGGTGAAAGACTATTTTTAGAGATGGTAAACTGACTGATTTGTTTACCTACGTTGTCAGTGTGAAAGAAAAGAAGTTGTGGGGGGAGGAGAAGTATTCTAAAAGTCTTATTCTGATTCTTATTATTTTTTCTTGTAGTTTCTGGTAATAAAATTTTTCTTTGTACCCTTTAGAGTTTTGTCTGTTTTGCCTTCCTCCTGATCCTATTTCACATTAGAAAATGAGTAAATAATTCTAGTGGGTGCACTGGTGATTTATCCAATGCTAAAGTTGCCACATAAATTGATGCGTTGGCTGGGAAATCTCAAATTGGCAAATCAAAACCACTGCAGCATGGCTGGTATCTTTGATGTGTAAAGGAAGAAATTCAATAAGCAGTCTCGTCAGGCTTTCTAACACAGCAGAGAAAGGGCTGCAGGCAGGAACATTCTGACACTACAGGTCAGTGAAGGTTCATGGATTTGTGTGCCTTAGAAAGGAGGCAGAACCTACTGTACAGGACTGTTGAACCATTAGATACCTCAGGGTGTCTGAGTAGTTTTGTGTAGCCTTCTAAAAATATAAATAGTAGGGCCAGACATCAAAAGTCTCTCCCTGCCCATGTTTTATGAGAATACCATGTGTCCTGAGGAGATGTCAGAATGGTGCTTCAGCTGTTTTGCTATTTGACAGTGGCACATTATACTTAGAAGATTCATTTTCACATTTATTAACCCATCTCTGCCTCACAGACTCACATCTCACCATCAAAGAAGTGCCTGTTTGTCTTTGAATTAATAGCTTCCACATATGTAACCGTACTCGTTGATTAAAAAAAAAATAAAAATAAAGCATTCAGCTCCCTCTGCCAAGTGTAAAACAGCTGGCAGGTATTTAGTACATCACCCTGGAAGGGGAGCTGGCTGAAGAAAGCACAAAAAGTCCTTATTCTCTGCTAACAAGAGGTACCCAGGGACATTTAATATGACCATGGGACCAGCTTTTACTGCCTCCTCTGCATACAATCTACCTCATGATGCACTCTTTTTGTGCAAGACTGAAGGAGGGAAAGGGATCAAGGGGCTTTGAGGATCAAATTATAGCTCTCTAATGTTCATAGCAGCATTTGTGCTGGCATTAGGCCCTGGAGGGGGCATTTGGCAAAACAGTTGACAAGATCAGGTTGGTTAGGCACTTCCTCTGTAAAGATGTGCAGCAAAACAGAGCTGAGCACCTCAGGTGCAGTCAGTTAATGCTTCTGCAATGCACTGGGGGTACCTGATGCAAGATGTTGAGATGGTGTCAGCGGCCTGCTGCACTCTGGGTGACCCATTCTTCACCATACCTCATTTCTCCCAACTGAGGATTCAGCCAAGTTGAAGGAAACTGGCCAGGAGAAAGCACAAACTCTCCATGGTGACTTCTCAAACTCTAGGTATACTAGTTTGAAAAGCAAAACCAGTGAGACTTCAAGTCAGTAATACAATTTTTAATAGGGAAGAGAAAAAGGAAAAATAAAATCATGCAATAATAAAAAAAAAAATAAAACCACTGACAGAGAATACAACCTGACACCCTGTCAGTCAGGGTGTTGGTGCAGTCCGGTTAGATGGTGGCTATAGTCCTCCTGGATTATAGATGTGGTTCAGTTGAAGCAGTGGCATTGTAGAAGGTGCAGTTTTCCTCCAAAGGGTCCAGCGATGATGTGGAAAAAAGCCTGGCTCTTCCTCTAGAATCCAGTGGAAAAAGGCTGCCTTTGGCATTCTAAACCTCAGTTTTTATCTAGGTAGGAAAGGCTTGGTTCCTCCTCCTGGCTGGAGCATCTTCCAATGGGATGATATAATTTTATCAGTTATAAGGTAGGACTGAATGACCCATTAACAGAAGATACTTCCCACAGAGATAAGGATGATCACCCTTCTCAGATGGTAATAGAATATGTATCTTGTATTGTAAACCAGGACACTAGGGCAGGAAGAAAATCTCCCTAGTGATGTTGACATGTGTGGGAAGATAGTTTGTAAGGATAGTGCAAAAGGCAATTTTCCTCAATGAATTACAGCCATACTGATTGCTGAGAAGTGGAGGCAGCCTTGACTGCCCAGTAAGGATGGGGGTTATAAAAGTGTGGATTAGGTGCTCAGGAATTAGCTGGGGTTGGGGCTTAAGATCTAGAGTCTGTTGCAGTTTGGGATGGAGTCTGCTGGCTGTGTGGAGGTAAGGGACATGTGGTTGTGCAAGGGACAGACAGGGTTAGGTGGCTGGAAAAGGGATGGGTTGGGGTCTAGCCAGTGATGCAGAAGGAAGAAGGGAACTTGCAGAGGGGAGAGAAGGATTCTGCTGTGTGGAGCTGCCTGTGAGGAAAGGAGTCAGACTTGCCTGAGAGAAGGCATGAAAAGTTTTAAATAAAGCACTGGTAATGGTGCTAGTAGTGTCCCTCTCAACGTAATTACTACAGACCTGTGCCCAGGGCCAGAGGAGACACAGTGAAAAATGTGGTTTTGCCGGGGTGTGTGAGAGATTGGAGAGCTGAAGGGGCCTTATTTTTAAATCCCTTTATCAATCTTGAAGCTGTGTGACACAAGCTTGGATGCAGGCAATAAAATGGGGTCACCTGAGTGCCTTCCTAGGTAGACATCCAAATCCTCTGACCTGCCATCTGTTTGTGGAGCTGCTGTTTCAATGAGGCATTGAAAATCCCGTGGACTGCATTATTTACTATGCAACTCTATTATACAGCATTTTTCAGTATCTCTCAAGGAGTCCACAGTTATCATTCAATATCTCACATCCATTACCTGTTTGTTTCAAAAGTCATAGCAAATGTTGAGTGTAATAAGGTCTGAATTTGTTATCTTATTCAAAAGGTTTTCACTTCTACTGAGATGCATCTGTACAATGTGATGATTTAATTTTTTTAACCTCCCCTTATGCTGAACTGTGGGTCTAGAATATAGATTTATAATATATAAGCTAATGCCCTTTCAGAAATCTCTAAGAAAGTTGTTTTGCTGTGAAACTATTTTTCTCATAAAAATTTCTTCTCTTCCTTGTCCACCTTTTTCAAGCTTAAGCAAATTAAAGGAAGAATTCATACACAGATCAAAGAGAATGTTTAAGAGTAACTTTCTTGACTTATTTTCCCTTCTAGGATCAGTAACTTTTAATCTCAGATGTAGTGTCTTGATTAGCTCTTTTTTCTTGCCTCTGTGCTGTGCTACAGTATTTCTATTAAAATGTCTTATCAGCTTCAAAACTTCCCAATACAGCAAGCAGCTGAAGCCTCCATGCTGTAGCAGTGAACCTTTGCTTGGAGTACATGATTAAAAAGAACATATGAGTACAGGGAAGTAAGATAATCACAAGGCTAAATTGAGTTTCAGACATTGATCCATGCTTTGGACACCTCATAAGGTGTTCTTTATGTCTGTTGGAATCTGTAGAAAAGGGTAACAGGTTTGGATTTTTGGACCAACTTCCAAGACCTCCCTTTCCAGTGCACACTCAGCCACCACGGGGCTGATAATCTGTGTTAGAGCGTGGCTGTAGATAAATTTGGGATTCAGAGCTTGCAGTTCTTGTGGGTCAGGGCTTTAAATCTCCTGCAAGTCTGAGCTGAGCACAGAGGCAGAAACTGGCCTGTGCATGCCCAGCTTGTCTGGCAATGGGCTGCTGGGACACTGTAGTGCCCAGTTGCCTTGAGGCATCTGTGCTCACTGATATGCACAGCACTCCAGCTACTCTCTCTCTCTCTCTCTCTCTCTCTCTCTCAAACAGCATGCCTCCATTATATTTCTATTTTTTATCACTTCTGCTGTGTCTTTCAACTGAAAGAAATGATGGCTTGCATTTTTTAATTTGTACTAAGATGTGTGATTTTTTCCTTTGATGCCCCACAATGGGTTCTTTCCTGTCGGTTCCAATTTATGACAACTAAAAGCCAGGTTTTGATTCCCATTTGACTTGTCACTTCAGTGTTGTGCAATCTCACCTCTCTGGCCTGGGGTCTTCCCAGGGTTAGACACCAACCCCCAGCAGCACTGAGGAAAAGGCTTTGGTGTCCCTTCCTCATGGGAGGCACTGCGTTAAGAACAGGACTAAAGAAAAGGAGCTTCACCCATGCACCACAGGCCTCTGCCATTCCCCCAGCAGGATATTTTGGGAGCCACATTGCCATTGCCACTTGCAATAAGCCTGGATGTCTCATGTTGTAATGCTGATAACACTGCAGTATTCAAAAGCTGCTCTTGCTCCCGTGGCCCAGCTACAAAAGCAGACCAAGGCCCTTGTGATACCTTGGCTGATGGAGAAAATAAGCCTGTGTAAAATGGCTTTTCTCTCCTTGGCTCAGAAAATCACTAAGCAAAAATTAGTTTAATAATTTCTTAGAGGCACCTCTTGTAAAAGCTGGTGCTTTCTGTAACTCAGATGTGCTTTTTATCTCATCAGCACTTCAGTACAAAGACCATCAATGTTTTAAATTGTCTCATTTTATGTTTATGAAGGCTTTATATATTTTTTAGAAAGTCAATTAGGAAGCTCACTGGTATATGCTGCTACTTCAGAAAGAGTAGAGAAAGATGTATGTTTTAGATGGTCAGGACTCCTGGGGTGAGCTGGGTTTAATATTTTGGCAGGGAAAATTTCCATTAAATCCATATAATTATCATGAAAATAATGTTTTTCTCCTTTATTAAAATTCTTAACATTTTATCACATTTAACATGAAGGTCGGAATTTTTTTCTGATTACATCCATGTTATATTTAGACAATTGAATGTGTAGTCCTTGTTATGGTCTGCTTCTGCAGTATTAGTGTGCACCCTCAGTTTATCAGAAAGCATCTTGTTTTCCACAATCTCAGTTCACTTGCCTCACTTAGATGCTTTGCTCTTGGGATTTCATTATTATAATTTGTACTTTTCAGCTCATTGTATAATTTTAAGGACATAATATGAAAAATCATAATTAAAAGTCACCCAATTATTTTCTTAAATGTTAGCTTATGAAAATTGAAATGAATTAAAATAGATTCACAGCCCTGTCAAGACATTCCCGAATAGGAGCAGCTGTCCTTGATGTACATTCCAAATGCCAGGTATCCTGTTTCTATGTCAGCGATGCAGTCCATTGATGTGGAGAACATGGAACTGCAGTAATATGCACTCAGCTGGCTCCTAGCTCATGGGTGGAGTAATATTGGCTCTACTTCTGCTGCCACAGAGTTCCTGCAAATTAACCAGTCAGGGTGGGAAGAGCTTGGCCCTTTGGAATGGTTTGAGATAAAGAAAAGTAGAAAGGCGACTTTAAGCCCCAAGCAATTTAGAATCTGATTTTAGAAGAATATGATACACAGGATAAGAGTATAATTGTAAGATAGGGTGTGATACTGACAGCATTTAGAGCACTACTGTCAATCTCAGTGAAATGTAGGTTATATAGAGGGATTTGAAGGAAGAAAATGAGAGTGCTTTGCTGGCAGGGGAGAAGGGTGGGGTTTTTTAAGTAAAAGAACTTTGCTTTGAAGGAGACAGCAAGTTTAGAAGAGGAGTAGACAGAAAAAAAGGAAGATGTAAGAATGGTGGTGTTGTGATGATGCTAATATCTGTAACGTTTAAGAAATAATGATCTTAATGGCACAGATGAAAATTCTTCTGAAAAGTATTGCAGGGAAAGTTAACCATATGTTTTGAATTGTTAGCAGTTGCTAATTCCTACTCTCTGCCTCAGAGTTTTCTTTAACGGGTTGCAGAATCTATTGGCCTGAATATATTTAGAGTTTAAATAATATTTGTTCATTATTTTCCCTGTTCAAAAAGAGAATGGCTAAGGAAAAAGTAATTTCTTAGTTACTCCAGTAATTTTGGAGATTATTTTAGATTTGTATTTTTAAAGTAGTTAAACACAGGACTGCATAGAAGTGCTGAGTGCTTACTCCTCTACTTAATCAAATAACCACATTTACTTGTTTTTATGATTAAATTTAATTTCTCTCAGGATGGATCCCCTAGACTAATTAATGAGAGAGAAAAAAAATTGTATTATATTTTTGTATCAGAACACCGAGCACTTCTTTGCTTCTTTACTTAAAAAGACCCTTCCTCGGTTGCACTCCTTACCAACAATGATGCAGAAAACAGAAATAGGGTGAGCTAGAAATGTTTTTAACCTGGTTAAGTTAGACAGGGAACCCTGGAGAGGTAGAGGAAGGCGGGGTTCTGGAGAGTCAGCCTTAGAAGCCACAGCCAGTCCTAGGCAGTTGTGCACACACTTTGTCTCCTCGTACCTTTGTACGACGTGATGCCTGGCCCTCTCTCCCTTTGTTCAGACAGAAACGTAATTTTCTCTGATGCTTTGTCTCCTCCAGCGCAAGTTTCATGCATTTGCCTACGGATTCATGCTGTAAAACCCTAAGGAAATGTTTTCAGCTGGGAGGTGTGGGGGAGATGGTTTGTGGGGATAGTGCAGAAGGCAATTTTCCTCAATGAACTACAGCTGTTCTGATTGCTGAGAAGTGGAGACGTTCTTGCCTGCCCAATGAGGATGGGGGGGAGTTATAAAATAGTGGATTGGCTGCTCTTGTTGGAGCTTGAGATCCAGAGTCTGTTGCAGTTTGGGATGGAGGCTGCTGGCTGTGAGGAGGAAGGGACATGTGGTCGTGCAGAGGACAGACAAGGTAAGAAGATGCTGTGTGAGGGACACACAGGGTTAGGTGGGTGGGTGGGTAAGGGACAGCTTGGGTTTAGCCAGTAATGTGGAAGGAAGAAGGGAACTTGCTGAGAGGAGAGAAGGAACCAGTGCTGTGTGAAGCTGCCTGTGAAGAAAGGAGTCAGACTTGCCTGAAAGAAGTCCACTGAGAGAAGGCATGAAAAGTTTTTATTAAAAGCCTGGTGTTCGTGCCAGTCGTTAGGAGGGACCAGCAGACCCATGTTACCTGTGGGAGTTCAGGATTCAAAACCATGTTGATGATTGTGCACCAGAATTGTCCCTGTGAACTTGCTTGGCTCTTTCTGGTGCCTTGGTGTGATGAAAAGAGCAGCAAAACTTTGGCTTTACCAGTTAAATGTGTGCTGGTGTTCTGTTTTTGTGAGGCAGATTTTGTATTACATTGTTAAATAGCACAAAGCAGCCAGAACTATTGTCACTTACTCAGCTGTTCTTGGTCAGGGTTAGAGCACTGTAGAGTGAGCCCAGGCAGTAGGAAACCTCTTAGGAATACAAATAACTCAATCAAAGCTGCTTCCTTCCTGACAAGTGTAGTGGCCAGTGTGGAACAAATGGCTGGCACAAAATCCCTCAATTCTGCCCAGGCAGATGCTCCTTGAGGGAAAAATAGGATGTAAACATGGGACAATGAGAAGATCCTGTTAATTCTGTAGGGATACAAAAGTTCCTCTCTCAAAATACTATCAAGCTAAAAAGTAGGAGCTCAGCTGGTTTTGAAGACCTACATTTCATAGAGTTGAAAGCAAAAAAACACACTGCAGCTTTCTTACAGTGATTTCTGCATGTCTTTCCCTGATTACTCTGATGTGATAGCAACCTGGTTCTCAGTGTTTCAACCCACCTGTGCACAGGTGTGCAAATGCTGAGTTTTTACTTAGCTTTCAGCTGTTGTTTACTTCTTATTTATTTCTCCTTGTGGCTTGATACTGAAAAGATCAATCTGCTTCATTTATTTCTGCATTTCAGAAGGTATCTATCTCTGAGCAGAGTTGTTTTAGATATGGATGAAGCTTTATGCAGGAATAATCTTGGAGGGCTCTCAAAAGGTTTTAAACAGGAGTATTCTCTTGCGTCCTAGATTGAATGCAACAACATAGCAGAGGGGAAAACAAAATGTGTGTAGAACTTCCCCCTTTTTCTGACATTTTAAAAGGGAACAGGACAAACTAGTTCAAAACCTTGTGGCGTGCACATGTAGCAATTGAACTGCTTGAACAAACACTTTGAGAACTTTTATAGACACACACAGAAATTATTTAATAGTTAATATTTTGTTGCTTTTTGGTGACATGTTTTTAAGTGGGTTGGTGTTCTTTCCTAGTCCTAAATGGCTTTAAATTTGTCATCCCAGTTTTGCCTCAATTTGAGGGAAAATCTACTCTCAGCTTGAAACCAGCAAAAGCATTGCCTTTAAGAACTTATTTTTATTTCAGTGTATCAGTTTTTTATTTGTATAAATATTCATATAATGCCTTCCTGTATGTTGCCTTTCTAATCTAATATTTTTCCCCTTTCCTTTTTCTTCTTTTGGTTCAAATTAGTTTTGTTCTTCTGAGATTAAGTTCTCCTCCTGGAGAATTCTGAGTAGGCAGTGCCCTCCTAATAAATTTGCCTTGCTGCCCAAGTAGTCTTCACTTTCTCTGCAAAGGATGCTGTGTCCCATTAATGACTCTAATTGCTAATATTCCTTTTTTGCTCACAAAGAAAAGCGAGGGCTAAACCAGATATATAACTGATATACCTGAGAACTAAGCATGTTCTCTCCTCGACTCTGAGTTTATAATCTAGAATTCCTTGGTGGGTGCACAGGCAGAGTTGCCTTCTTTCGAGTTGCACAGAGCAAGGTGTGCATTTTATAGATACTTAAAATTGTCATGCTGGACATCCAGCTGCCTTTTACTAGTAAATGGAAATCTCAGAGGATGTGATCAGCCCACCTATGACACATGGAGAAAAAGTGATGATTTGAATGCAAACCACCAAGTTCCATTTCCTAAAACCTTTAGATTATGGCTCTGGACTAAGGCTGTTCTTTAATAGGCATCTACTGGAAGAGGTGTGGAGGAGGTGGAGGGTATCACTTCCTATTATCTAGTAATTTAGAATGTGCTATCATCCTCTGCCTGAGGGAATGAAACTGGATGCTTGCCTCTTACCTGAATGCTGCTTTAGTAACTGCTCTCATTTTCTAATTAGTTTTCACACACCTCCAAAATCCTTTGGGAAAGGGAGGGGAAAAAATGCCTTGTCACTCTGTGTGAAAATGTTTCCTGGAAGTGGAAGAACTGAGGCTTGTGGTCAGCAGCTGTTTGCTCTTTGAGGTGTATTATACACCTTCTGAAAAATTGTTGAAGGAGACAAATTACTCATCATCTTCCTCTCCCTCTGCTAAGGAGCACAGATGGTCTTCCACTTTCTCACACGTGTGAGTTACAGAAGACTAGTTATTTGTAGTTTCTTCACCTTGACTCCAAGTTTCGGGGGGTTTCTTTGGGTTGTGGTTTTTTGTTTGTTTGTTTTTTTTGTTGTTGTTTTTGTTTTTTTGGTTTTTTTTTTTTTGGAAAAGAAGGTATGGAACCCTTTAAATGTTTTAGTGACTGGCCTAATGCTTCTCTCCCTCTCTCTTTCCCCACTTTTTTTTTTTTTTTTTTTTTTTTTAGTAGAGGAAATGGAAACTAATGCTTTAGATGATTTTTCAAGGCTGAATTTCGTGCCTAGAGTTAGAGTTTGGTTTTATATGTTCAATCGGTTCATCAGGGCTTTCTCTTTCCTGGTAATTAGTTCATGTATGTGTTTATATTTCATGCTTTAAAAAATGTATTTGGCCTCAAACTGTTTTTTCTCTTGCCCTATAAAAAAAGTTGTTCCTCTGTGTAACACAACTTCTGGGTTTTTATTTTCATTCTTGAGGTTTCATGCATTTTCAGTGCACAAAAAGACTACGGTAAGCCAGATGTGAAGTCTTAATAAAAAATATTCCCTTTTAAACTTCTTTTTGAAGTTTAGCTAGTTTTATTTTATAGGACTGAAAGGAAGAGCAGGGATTTATTGAGTAAATGCGCTGTTAAGCTCCTAGAGCTTAAGAATATTTCTGATGTTTACTGTGTTGGCCAATTTGTTCTGGCAGTGTTAATTCCCTGGTCATAAGGTATTTTGGCTTTACCCTTTGGAGAAAAAGTTAGGGCAGAAAGGCTTCCCATTTGTGTATGGTCAGTAAATATCAATTAAAATTATTCCTGAAGATTTTTGACATGTTTTACACCCTTGACAATCAGATAGACACGAAAGATTACAATAGCTCCTGAGCAGCTGTTAAGTTCAATTGCACTGATGAACTTTGAACTAAACAGAATTTGACTGATAGACTGTAGCTCGATTTGAAGGAGCCACCATGGGCCATTGGGTCAAAAATGGTCTGTTAGGAAGGAGCTTAAGTATAAATTCACAACACCTTCAAAGGAAAAATTAGACTGCCTCGGGCCTATTTGGATTATGTTTCAAAACTTCAAACGCTTTTGGGACTGTAAAGCACCAAGCACATCTACAGTGAACAATTATAATCCGCCCTGGTGGTGTATGGCCATGCACACTGCATCTACAGCTCCAAGAGGGACTGGTCCCTCACCCCAGGGTTGTGTTGTTACCCCCTAGCTCATGTCCAGACTGCATGAGCAGATTAGCCAAATCTGTGCTTAGGTGGTCCTTGGACCTGGGATTCCTCTGGGTCCTCAGGACTGCTTTGCTACGAAATAGTTTGTGTAGCTTTCTCAGTCTGAAACATCTCCTATCACATCCAATTGTAGCAGTCTGGAAAACAGGTTTTCTTTCTCATGAACCTCCTCACTAATAAATAACTGTGTAGAGAAAAGAGTCCAAGTTCTGTGGAATGCCATCTTCATCAACTCTGGAGTAAGCTCCATTCCTGGATGTACTTGGGTAGCATGGTAGTTGTGTATGGTTGAAATACCCAAATCAGATAGGAAAGAGCCAGTCTGGATGATCAGGGTCCTGTGCCCAAACTTGTTTCCTGGTCCTTTTTTAGGGAATGATAGAGCCACAGCTGTGTGTCTCTTTCTGCCACCCCCCCGCTGTATAGTAGCAGCAATACCATTCTATTCAGAAGTCTGCATTATTGTAGGATTTTTACTTGTTTCTCTACATTACTGAGTAAAGCACTTAGTGTCTGCTGTCATACACTCTCCAACACCTGGCCTATTGCATGTGGAGCCAGCTAATGAAATCCCCATTCACAGCTCTCTTGGGAAGGTGTAGGAAGGAAACAGCTGGTTGTGACAGACAGTGCTTTGTGTGCTTCTGAAAGGTGCTAAGCATTGCAGAAGAGCAAGGATTTTATGGGAAAACAAAAATCAAAAATCGGATCTTTTGCTAAATGAAGGTGGCAAAAGGAGTTTTGCCTTTGGCTGTTGCAATATTCTTTTAGATATGTAAGCCAAGCCAGTGGTAAACCTCTTGGAAAACTGGCAGCAGGGCTCTCTGGCAGTCACTGTCATAACACCAGGAGCCCCATACCTGAGCAGCTGTTGAAGACCTAAAGGATAGAAGGGTAGTGTAGTGTGCTTATGTATCTGATAATTCTCTACACCTACAAAATTAGGGAATTCCTCTTTTTACCCTGTTATCTGTCATTTTTGTCTAGCCTGGGATCAGAGAAGTGTGCATGTGAGGGCAGTGAGGAGGTTCTGCTGACCTGTGGCTGGTGCAGTACAAATTACTTCCACTGTCTTTGATGCAAATTCTCGAGCTGGGCTTTGTTCCCCTCTGCTACTTTTGGTTTGTAGTGGATGTAGAGAATGCACTTTCCACACTTTTCTTTTCAAAAAAGAATAACTTGTTCAAGGCTGGAAGAGTTGTCCAGAAGATAAGTTATTTATTCCTAAGTAAATTGCTGTGAATTACAATGAAAAAGTCAGTAAGATTAATAGCCTTAATTACCCACGCTTATTAATAACCACAGGGAAGTTTTCCCTAACTACTTGCACAAAATTTGTTCCAATGTATGGGAGATCTTGCCATAATGCTAATTGGTTATGAGTTTATGCATGTGGAGTTGCTCATCCTTGGATGAGGTTGCATCTGTGTGTTGAAAAGTGGAGCAAGCACTTACTTTTTTTAGTAGAACCACATAAAGCTGATGAATGGTGAGTGATTTGCTTACGAAAAATATCCTGAAGTATGACAACAGACAAACAAAACTTTGTCTTCTCAAGTCCTGTGGAGAAATCTGAGAAGCAATGAACGCGTGCTTTTTTTCATGACAACGTATTGAAAAAGGAAGCTGCTGAATACCAAGAACAATATTCTCCTCAAGACATACAGAGGAAGCTGACAAATGCCAAATAGATTCTTCTGTTATAATGAGATGAGGAGAAAACTATCAACTACAGCATAGATGGTTTGCCCTGTGCTTATTAAAATTTATAGAGGAGAAACTAATTGTTCACTTGCGGAGACTCAGTCAATGGGTCAAAGATATTTGCATTGTTATGAATATTCTTGAGCATGTGGTGTTAGTATACACTCCTTGGTTAGGCTAAGGATCCTGCCTGGCTGTTTGTTTGCCAGAAGAAGGGATGCAACTGTTTTTGCTCTTGGTTTGCAGAGATGTTCCAGAAGCACCTCACAAATGATGCCTTTTTACTAACAGATATTACTTGCTGCTTGGCTGAGATAGAGCAGTATGTTAATAATAATGCTAAAGAATTTAACAATAATGTTGAAGAGTTACAAGTCTGAATTAGCGCAAACCAGCTGATTTATACTGGGTTTATGCAGCTTTGTTTAACCAATACTGTTAAGATAGCTTGATGGGCATGGAGGGGGATGGAAAAAGATTTTCCAGAAGTGGTTGGAATTGTTCATTGCTGTGGGTTTGACAATGAAAAATCCTCCATTAATCTCTGGTATTCAAGTCGCTGCAGTCTATTGCACAGATGTGTCAGATGAGAAACAAGGATTGCTGAAGATGAAAGGGCAGGATAGGAAGCTGAGTCCTGCCTGTAGTGCCCCTTCATCCCTTGGAGCAGACTAGATTTGACTTCTCTGGTCCACAGTAGATCTGTGACTTCAGGGAAGGCATTAAGTGATTTAAGAGTTCAGGCTTATCTCTTTCTTGGTAGCATTTACTTCTTTACTCTGGGGCTTCTGCTAGAAGTCTTTAATTTTTTTGGATGCTCGTGACTTATTTGGGGCTATGAGGGAGGATATTGTTTTTGCTTTGCTCGCTCTCTATTTTGTATTCTGGGAAGGGGCTTGTTGTCACTAGTGTGGATTTGGGAGGGAGGGTGAGAGGCTGGTTTCACTGCAGTGAGCAGCAGATGGATCATGGGGACAGGCAGATCAAGAGCTGGCCAGAGGAAGAAAGCAGAATAAAAGCAAGGATATTAGTTAGGGGAGCAGGAACAGAGGTGTGCCGGCAGCCTAGCCCAAGAGGATGCAGAGTGCAGGAGAAGTCAAAAAGGAAATTTTTTTTTCTTTATAACAAGTCTCTCACTGGCAGATCTGAGCTGCTAGGGGTAGTGCTTGCTCTGATATAAAGCATTCTGTTAGCACTTGCTGTTAAGGAGAAGCTTTCATACCTCAACACTGTTCACTGAGGATAGCACCACTGCAGCGTTTAAGATCTTTCAGGCAGAGAAAAGAATATTTTTTTTCTTAATTTCTCTTGACATATTTGATACTGTATTAATTTTTGAATCAAAACAAATAGAGGACACTTGGAGTGCTCTAGTTCATCTATGTTTTCCAGGTAATCTCCAAATTATTCAAGACATGCATAAGAGTTGAGAAGTGAAATGGAGAGTGGGAAATGCCATAAAATTTTCTTCTAAAAGCAAAGGTGAATTTTGTATTTTTGTCCCCATTCTTGGCTTGTTAACTCAGAATGATGACATTCCAGTGTAAAGGAATCATCTTTGATCCTCCTTGTTTCAGATAGCCACTCATGCTGTGCAGCCAGGTATGGGATATGTCCTGTGTTGTCACTCAGCTGTCTGGTGATACAGCAGTGTCTATTATTCAGATGTAAAATCTGCAAGAACAATAGCTATAATAGTGTTTGATCAGAATTTGGTCATAAAATATGGATTGCATATCTAAAGCAAGTAGATCACAGCTCTTCTTTTCAGACTGCGACTCAGCTGCTCTTAAATGCACAGTGGCTTGACATAAGTATCTGCATTTCTTCTTCTTTTTTGCTAAAAATTAGATTGCTTTTATAAGGCACATCCCATCCCTTCCTCTACAATCCTAATGTCAACTTTTAAGTCCCCCAAATACAGATTCTGGGGAGGTCCTGCAATGTGACTGTGTCTTCTGCATTCACCAGTCTGCCCTCGTAATGACACCCCTTGGCTGTGCCGTAGGGAAACTTGTGAGGGGGGTCCTTAGGGGTGCCAGCTCCCTCTGATGCCCTGAGTTAGGGAGGAGAGGGGTTCATGTCCTTCACTGGGAGAGGAAGATGGCCTGGTGTCCCTTCACTGCACTGCCCTGGCCTGTTGAGAGCAGCCATAGCCCTTGGAGGCTCCAAGATCACGTTTGTCAGGTGCAAGGCCCGTATTCAAGCAGACATTTCTCCTAGCACATTCTGGACTGTACTTTCAGTCTCTTCTGTCCTACCGCTTTTTTGGCTTCAGCACAACAGCCCTGAGTCACAAGCCTAGGAATGTACACTAGAATGACTTCTTGTAAGAAAAAAAGCCTCCCATCCTGCAAAATCATGTGCCTCCCTTCCTAACAGTCCCCAGGAGCATCATCTTTTCTTAAAAGCATCTGTTTCACTTCTTGTTTCTTTCATAGATACTGAAGAGAATGTTTCTGTGCAGGGTTCTTATGCATAATTCAATTTCCAGTGTTGGTTTAGAACCTGCCTTAAAATCTGAAGCCAAAAGGGTTACTTTTTCTTTGCCCCACATGCGAGGAGAATTAAATTTCCTCTAGAAAATACTGCATTCACTGGATTGGGGTCACTCCTGCCTTATTATTCTCCCATCCATGTGTCTGCAAAAGCACGTAAGGAAAGCTGCATTAGGAGAAGCCTGTAATCCAAGTCCCATCACAGAAATCTTCAGTGAGTCAGTCTCATTCTAGGCAGCTCCTGGTATTTGGCCATTTATTTCCTTTATTCTTCCTCCTGAAATAACACATAATGGATGCACCTGTCCAGTCATGCAGAGAAAATGAGGGCACTGCTTGTAAGTTAAGTAATTATTCTCTCACCCTAAGTGCTTCCCCCCGTGCTTCGGTCCCCTGCATGTAGTGGTGTGTATACATATATATTTTTTTTTTCTCTCTCTCTTTTAAAGCAAGACTCAATTTAATTCTCTCTGAAGTGTCAACTCCTGTGATTGCTTTGTTGCACAATCCTATGCCACTCATAGATTATCAGATTTTAAATTACCATATAAATCTACGTAGTTTGACAGTACAAGAAACATCTAATCTCATTTTCAAAGTTAGATAAGAAACAATCAACACTTTAGAATGAAAGTGATACCCCTAAGCTAGAAAACAGCAATCTAACAAAATTATCTACACAAATCATCATTAATGATAATAATACTTGCAGAACAAAAGGCACCGGTATAATTAATTGCAACACCTAGCAGGCAAAAAGGACCAGACAAAAACCGAAATCCTAAGATTACATGTTGTTTGCTGATTCTACAACATGGTAACATGAGGATTTCCTAATTATATTATGTTAATGTTGCCAAAGTTTTAGCAGAATATTTGTAGGGTACTGCATGTATTATAATGTAGTAGGCGCAGCACAACCTCTGCGAATTTGAACTCCTTTAGTGGAGGGGGGAAAAAAAAACTAAGCCAGCAATGAGGCTTGGCTGAAGATCTGTCTACAATTACCTTGTGGTCAAAGCAAAGCAAGCCTGCTGCAAGACCTGGGAGTAATGCTTAATTATTATGTGGGAGAAAGATTGTTTGGAAGAAACTTTTGCCTGCCTTGGGAGGGGAGCTTTGGCAGGAGCTGAACAGGGAATACTGTACCAAAGAAACAAATCAGGAAGCCTTGTTTTGAATTTTATTAGTTGTTTGAAAGCAAGCTCTCACAAGTCCTATTACTGAGAAAGGAATTGGTCTGAATGCCTAGTTGAGAAAGGGAACAGAGATAACCAGGCCTGAGGCAAGAACTGCCAAGACGCCACACAGTAAACGTGACTTGGGTCTTACAAGAGGGGTCTCTGAGGACTGGGAGGGACGTAGACCAAAGAAGTGGCTGCCTAGTGAAACTTGACCTCCTGTGATTCCAGTAGGGCTGCACAGGTGCAGCTTCTGCAGCACCACCTTCCCAGAGGCATCAGTTTTCCACTGCCTTAAGCCCTCCCTCATAGCTGTGGTGCTTGGGGAGCATTTCTGGCTGCTTTTCTATTAACTCCTGTTCTGAGCACACAGCGAGGAGATTGCTGTGCTTCCTCAGCTGCTTTTGGGGGCTTTCCCACCTCGGTTCTGATTCTTAGACGTTCAGCCTGTGTCTCAGCCTGCAAACCTTTCTTCTGTTAAAAGGACTGTTCAGTTGTGTGAATAAGAATTGGCATGGGTGATTGAAGCTTTAAAAGACGTGGCTTGGCCCAATACATATGAAATTAAATATAAGTAAGCTGAAAGGGATGGGACTTCTGAGGAGAGCTGGTAATGCTGCCCATCCACTGGACAAATGTCTTTGTGGTAGGAAAGCCTGTCTTCACCTGTATGTAACTTCTGTTCTTAGAAGTTATATAAAAGGGTTCTAAGACTTGCACCTGCTTTGGCATGATTAATTTGTGTCTGCATTTAAATGTTGCAGATGGTCTATATTTTGCCAATAAAAGGAAAAACATGTTTTTCTTTACCCAAGTTAAAGGTGAGAGCCTGACTGAGAAGCTGCAAAGCCCTATGAGAAAAGGAATAAACCTGCTGTGTTTACTCGGGGGAAATGTCTGAATTCTGTGGCTGATGCTCCAGACAAGATGAGCTTATGGTCAGATGGCTGCCTCTTGAGCCCTGGGAGCTGAATCTGCAGCAGGTTGCACTGGAGGCTGATTGCTCCCGGTTAGCTGCATGGGAGGGGAACTGGAAATGGGAATGCCAGGTTCTCATGCTTCAGGCTTGGCTGATTAGTGACTCCGCTACACGAAATCAACTTGTTCTTGCCGTCTTTTCCCATCTTCGCTTCCTGGAGCTGCACTTGGGGCATGAAATGCCAAGCAGCCACTGGCCACAGAAGGGAGAGGGGAGGAAGGGAATGGCGGTCACGCCTGACAGAAGCTGTCAGCTCCGGCCTCTCTGCTCTCCTCCACTGGCACCTGCAAAGCCTGCGGGTGAACACTGCTCCCTGCCCTGCTGGCTGCTGTCAGGGAAGGAGGGAGACATCCCCCTGCCATCCCAACATCCCCACTGGCCAAGGCCTGCGTGGGGCTGGGGGTTTTGCCAGGCCCTGCTGCAGCCTCCACCTGAACAAGGAAACATTACCAACCATTTCTGCAAAGTTTTCACAAGGGTGGCACGGTCCAGCTTCCAAAGGTAATTGGGAAAAAATCAAGTCTTTTCCTGATTGTCACAGCATGAGGTGAAGTCTCCAGTGGCTCTGAACTCATTTGGCTCTACGACTTTATTGGAGCTGTGCTGGTTCATCCTGGCAGATGAGCTCATTCCGATGTAGATAGTGTCCAAGTTTCAAATTACGAGGCTTGTAAACAATTGGAAAGCACAGGTACTTACAGTGGGGAACACTTAAAATCAGTTTTAACTGCAGGAACTTAGAACCTATGCTCTGCGTTTTAGCCATTTGTTATGACTGTAGTTTCCCAGCACTTCCAAATCAGTTTCCTTTTGATAGTATGTGTTTCATAAAGGCAAGTGTAGTTACCCTAAAATCTCAGAGACGAATTCTAAGAAGTCATCTGCTGTACTTTTTCTTTTTTTTTTATTCTTCAAAAATGAGATCCTGTCTTCCCTCTCCGCCCACCCCTGCACTGTTCCGTTTTTCCCCCTCTCTCCTTATAGTGGAAATTCTGTGTATAAATTGATGTTTTACAAAAGTAATTCTGGCTGACTCCATCCATTTTTTCACTTATGATTATGCACTGTGTTTGAAAATGCAAACCTACTACAAAGTGAACAGGAAGCTGGGCACTCTCTACTTTGATGTTAGTTCTGCTTTTTGGAAAACTCTCAGAACATGAGCTCAATCTGTTTAGCATGCAAAATTCAGTGTGATATGTGTATAAATTTGTATAATGTTTCTACTGAACTGTGGTCTGGTCAGGCCAGTCTTCTCTAAATATCAACGTTGGTTAAAGATTCTGAGATGGAAAAAGTAAAAGGCAGGAACAGATGGATGTCTAATAGAAATAATAAGTTATTAAAGTGATGGTTTCAGAAGGAAAAAAAGTGGGATAAGGTCCTGTTTTGAGATAAGTCTGTGGTATGTCTGCTACTTGGTGTCTGATGCATGTTTCATTTGCATCTTGTTCATCATCTCTCTGGTCATGGTGGATCATTGGATTTTTTTGTTGTTGTTCTTGGGTTGTTGCTTTTTGTCTGCCTTTCTGACTAGCTCAGATGACCAGTCTTGGAATTTAAGAGAGGAAGAATATCAAGGATATGCATTGCTCTAGTCGCTTCTAGTCTGTATTGTGACTGATTTTCTTTCTGATATGCATTTTCTTTCTGACACCTTATGAGATTGCTGCAACTTATTTTTAGCCTGGGAAATTGAATGAAAAGTTGAGGCCACTGTGTGAAGTAGCCCTGCATTTTCACTGATATAGGTGGAAGAGGCACTTGCTATGATGTAAATAATGTAAGTTGCCTCTACTGCTCAGCCACTTTTCAGCTTGTCAGTCCCCAGGCTTTGCTGCTGACTGGAGTTATTTTCTTCCTGGTGCGCACGATTCCTTATGTCTTTGTTAAACTTCCTGGGTTTTCTTGTTGGCCAGCCCCCCTGTTATCCAGCTCATGGATAACATGGAGAATATTTAACACTGTCACCTCAGAAGTCAGCCAAGATCAAAGGATAGCAGAAAGGTTCTTGCAAGCTGGCTCTGAAAACAAGCCTGTGAAGAACCTTTCTGGAAAAAAATGGTGCTCAGTCTTGTAATAGCCGAGCAAAGAAACTGTCCCATTACTTGAGTCTATTTTACTGCTTAGGCAGGGGAGCTTGTTTTGAAGCACGTGCAACTTAAAACCCCAAAGCAATCCAGCTCCAATTTCAACAAGCCTTTTTTCCTCAAGTTTCTTCCTGAACTTCATGGGTCTGAATAACTAATTCTTTAATTTTCTTTCCCCACTATTCCTTCTGTACCTTCCTTCCTGCTTCCCTTTTTTCTATTGTTGGTTTTGTTTTCGTTTCTGGGATCAATGTGTGGGGTACATGGCTCTGTGTTTCTCAGGTGAAGTGGCACCAAAGTAGTTTTATATCAGCATTCATCTGCATCCCTAGCAGGGAAGATGACGGGGTTGCTCTTTTAATGTGTTCTTGCTGTTCTTACTTGTCAAAAATGCCAGATTCTTTGGTATCTCGGGCACAAACCAGGGCTGTTCCAAACAACACTCAACAAGGAAGGGAGAACAGATTAAAGTAATATCTCAGGTTAGATTGATAAAGGGGTGCTCACAACTCTCTTGGTGTTTCCCCCCTTCCCCACCTTATTACTTCCTTCTGTTTTACAAAGATTCTTAAATACCTAAACTGTGTTTAACTGTGATGTAATTCATACTCGGGCAATAACAAAAAAAAAAGTGTAAGTTTTGGTGGTTTTTTTGTGTTTCTGAGCCTTCTTTTCTTTGTTTAGATTTTTTTCTTGCTGGATTTTCTCCTTTTTTTTTTTTTTTTTTTTTTGCATTTTCTTTATTTTTCCCTCCAGGTTCTAGGACTTCATTTCATCTCTTTTAAACCTAAAAATATAACTTTTGGAATCATAACAATACACTTAATTGCAGCTTCTTTTCCACAAACTGAAGCTGCCAACCTGAATTGTAATTACAAATGCAGTGAACCTCCATAATGTCTGTATAATCAAGAATAAATTTCAAACTACAGATGACTTTTTCTCCTACCTTGCCATAGAAATTTGTGTTTGGAGTTAGGCTTGGATATTTTTCATTGGAGTGTGTAGCATAATATATAGTATGGAAAAATATATTTTGACAAGTTTATTTTTTTGGTGGAATTATGGGTTAGAGAACTCTTCTTTCTAGACTCTTCATCCAACTACAGTTAGTATGAGGTGCAATGCTATTTTTTTCCCTCCAATATACATTGCTTTAACTATAATTTATTTCCAGATTGACTCTTATTCTACTTTTTTTTCTAATTGCGTGGAGAAGTTTCAGATTAGTGTATGTATGCTCGCACTTAACCAAGTTCTGACTACCTCCAATATGGTCAAAGCAGGTGGAATTCTGCTTGTGGAATTCTCTGCCTCATTTCATTAAAAGTTTTGCAGAAAACAGTGCAAATAACCCTGCTACTGTTGTTCCATATATTTGCTTTTCTTTTTTCTCAGAGGTTATTCTGATTACTGAAATTGATACTGTTGAAAGAGATGCAATTATATTTTGGTGTTCGAAAACTTTTTCTTGGCTTTCTTTGTAGTCAGTTTTGTTTTTTTTAACTGTTAGAAATGCAGTTGGTCTCTCAGCGCATTGTTTTTTCTCTCAGACTTCATGGAATTGTAGAAGGGCTTGGGTTGGAAGGGACCTCCAAGCAAAGTGCCAGCGATGGAGGTCTCACATTGACTCCAGCCAACTGTGACGTATCGATTGGTTTTAAAGATTATATGCCATGGCTGTGCAAAAAGCAAGAATGTTTTATGATTCTACTCTAACTTCTGTTTCTGGAGGTTGAGGGACGGACCCTTGCTATCAGTAGCCTGGCTGCATGATTGGGTTTGGCTTCTTGTTCTGAGGGCCAAATGGAAATGGCACAGTGGTCTTATTCCTCTGCAAAAGAAAATGCCAGACTCTAATATTTTGCAGCTGGTAAGTCTTTCAGGTGAGACACTTCCAGGCTTTTCTGCCAGAATTAATGCAACTGGAGCATTCTTTCCCAGCATGGAAAGGTGAATGGGAATTCAGGCCTATGTTTCTATGGATTAGGAAGGGGAGATTCTCCATGCTGAACCATTTTTTCTTTTTGCTTGGCAAGATTACAACTGCCACGTTTGCTCCTGGAGCTGATTTTCAAAAAGACTTCATGGGTTTTTTTTGTTTTGTTTTTTTTTTTTTTTTTTTACACCTGAAGGTTAAATGTTAATGTGTTCTGTATGGGACTGTACCTTGAAGTCATTTGTAAGCTGAATACTAGCCCCAAACCTGTTGCTTATTATGAATCACTCTGCCCACATCTAAATACTTATCAAGTATTATGTCATCTATTTTGATGTTAAGGTTTGAGCTAAGCCTCTAAGATTTAACTTAATACAATTTTAGTCCTCCCACTGTATTGAAAGTAACAGAAAAGAGGAAGATTTCAAAGGACCTGTGACATGACAAACAATATCAGTTTTTCCAAAGCCATTATCATTTCTCATGTCACTGCAAACAAATAGGAAGCCTTTAATCCAAGGACAAATATCATGTAATGCTTTTATCTGTCATCTCAATATATGTTTTCATATTTAAAAGTATCATTCAGCATTAGCGAACTATTGCACTGCATTCTAAAAATACTGTCAAAAAGTCATCAGGGCATACATTAACTGGCTGTGAAGACTCATTGCTTTGAGTTTAGTTAGTATTTCTAATTGTAGTTGATTGTTGATTTATTGTGTTTTGTTGTTTTAGGGAGATCTACCTGTACAGGTAACATGAAGCAGTGTATGTTGTGGAAATTGGGGTGGAGAGGGAGCTGGCTTCACCTGCAGATGGAGCTTCAGCATCAAACCCTGGGAGACACCTAGCTAGGAGAAAGGACATCCTTTATGATGTGGTGAGAGAATAGAAAGGAGAGTTGTCTCATGGTAGTTAAAATGTTAATCAGTTTGTTATAAATAAGGTGGTGTTCTTAGGGTTTCGGGGTCTTTGGACGTGTGCCTTTACGTTGTGTGGTTTCTATATTTTTGTTGCATTAAAAGACTTTGTTTCGAGACTGCTCCATCATTCCCATCTCTCTATATTTCTACCATGGGCTTTCTGGCTGTCCTGACCCTGTTATAGCAGCCCACAGCAGTGATAGTATGTCATGTAATACAGCAGATGAAAAAACTTCTTCAAGACAAAACAGCATGAATTTGAGACAGAAGTCTTAATCACAGATTGAACAAATGAGGAAAAAGTGACTATTTTATTTAGCAGGGATAAAACTTGCTACTGCATTTGACATTTGTTTCCCCTTATTGTGCAAATAAGCATAAGAAAATGGTTTACTGTTTTCAAAATAAGAGAAAGATACATGTTCAATAATCTTTTTAACTCCTTTTGACACCTCAGTAATGACCTCAGATTCACAGCTTGTTGAGGGATATAGTGTTTCCTTAAACTTAATAATAGCCTGGGTCAAGAAAACAAATAATACATCTCTCCATCTTAGCTAGAGAGAGCAGTGATGGAGTTGATCTTGATTGTTGAGCAGAAAACAGCAGCACTTTAGGCATAGCCTGAAAAACTGTATGACTAAGAAGGTCCAGAAGTCACTGTGATCTAGACAATTCTCTCAATCATTGCTCATCCTGCTCGTTTGGAGGGGGCAAGAATTTACTCTTAGCCTAGTGAAGTAAATTGAAAACTTTTTTTTCCAACTCTTGTTTTCTCAGCTGCTTTCATCAATGAGTTGGAGAAGGGATGCAAAGGGGACAGTCAGCAAGTACTCTTTTCTCTTCTAAAACATGCTGATAAGCCAGGTAGCTTGAGGTTGATGTCCCTTGTGTGACTGTACAACCTGAGACAGAACTGAGTCTGACTAAAGCTGTTCTCAAGAACAGAAATTATTTACTCTGCTTTTTCCAAAAACAAGCTGAACTGAAAATGCACAATGGATTATCTTTTTCCTACTGCTTTTGTTTGTTGGATTCTGGGAGCTTTTTTTTACCCAGTTAATAGAAAATTCCCTTCTGCATCTCTACGCTGCTGCTTTGCCTCTAGGAAGTGGAATATAAAGATATCCATCATAGTACTTTCAGCAGTTTTAAGTCAGTGCTTCAACCATGTAAATTCCTATCCATTGTGTGATTGCAGCTGGGGAGCTGGTGTTTGTATGCTTGGACCTTAGTATGCAGATAACATCTACTATCACACACCACTTTGTATTGGTGGGATGATTTTCCACTAAATACTTAGTAAAAAGGAAGGCAAAAATAAGTGCACTCCACCAGTTTATTTTTTACTAACTGCTTTTTAAAAAGGCATATTTTGTCCTGCTTTTTTTTTTTGTTTTGTTTTGGATTGGTTTTTTTAGTGGCATTTAGTTTGCTCACATTCATTCTTCCAAACCTTGTCTTTTGCCTCCAGTAATAATTTTGTGAAAACCAGAAAAAAAGGGGAGCAGTCTTTGACACTCAAACATTTTCATGATCTATTTGCATTCTTCATTTTCTTCTTCCAAGTCTCACCTTTTTTGCTTCAAAAGCCTTATTCCCACCCAGGTTTTCCCCTTATTCTCACTCAGTTTATCCTTTGCTCTTCATGTAGTGTGTCTGGGTGTTCTTTCCACTCACTGTCCTTCCCTTGTCATCAATCTTTTTCGCCTTTTCTTTCCCTCGGGGTTTTCTTCTTGCTCATTACAGGTTGGTTCCCTCTGTTCCCACATGGATGATGACCTGAGGTGTGGCTCTGTAGGAACCAGCCCCACAAGTTTTGTGAGGGATCAGAAGTGAAGGGAGAAGGGGGAGCAAGGACCTGCAGGGCTCTCTGCAGCTCCCTCCCATCACTTCAGTAGCTGAAGTGGGAAGAATGAGTTGCTTAGTTCATCCCACAGCTTCTATTTCCTTCCCAAACCCCTTCTTTTCTCTTCCCACCTAGCAGGAGTAGGCATTCATGCCCCTGAAGAAGAAAAGGGTGTGTGGGCAGAAGAAGTATTTTTTTTCCGCTCAACTTAAGTCCCTGTTTTAATATTTAGGCTCTTAATATGTTTTTCTGTAATAATCAGTGTGCAATTCCTGGGGAGAGGAAGAAGAACTGTGAAAATATAATTTTTTACTTCCCTGGGATGGGGTTTGTCATCTATTGGTCTTATCCAGTAACGTGAATATATGGTGCAACATGGAGAAAAACACTTCAGACAAACACAAAAATTATTTCCCTTTGTTAGGTCCTTGGCTGAGAACTGTCTGGCTGAGGAGAACAAGTCACTCTTTCACTTATAAGTGGGTGCCTCCAGCTGCACAGGAAAGGAACCTGTGCTATATTAATTCTGCTCAAAGATAAAGGGCTTCACTTTTCAAGAGCCTTTATGATTGTTTAAGAGTGATTTGACATGGTGAAAAAAATAAAGGCAACAAAAACCAAGTCCAACTCCCAAAGCAGCAAAAGATTAAATGCATTGAAAGGAAATGGAGTGTAAAATAAAGGAAAATAGGAGCTAAGTTTTGCTTGTTGCCAAACCGTGCAGTATGTAGATAGTGTAAGTATCTGTAACATGGAGTTTTGTGTTCCCTGTTCTCCCTGTCCCTGGAGAACTAGTGTGTTACTCTCTGCTAAAAAAGTAAAGTAGAACTAAATGCCAATTCTAATTAACCACTGAGAGTTTTGCTGCTGAATTTCATGGTGGCAGAATGTCACTCCATGTGTTTCATCACAGGAGCAGACCTTCCAGAACTCTGGAGAGAAATAGAGGGAAGAGAGATTTTATGGAAGAGAGAGAAAAAGACCACATAGTTTCTAGTCAAGGTCAGGAACAATTCCTAGGGGCCTTGCCCAGCACAGAGTGGCACCCAGATATTCCCAGCTCCATCACCTCAGGAAATTCCCTGCTGGGTAATAGGATCAGGAGGATTTAGCCTCTTCCAGGTGACATCTTACATGGATGTAAGAGTAACATCCCTATTCTGGGCAAGGCAGACTCGGAGTTCTAACAAGATACAAGTTTTCCCTGGGAGTGTTTTGCCAAGGGTGGTGTTTTGCAGAACCAGTGATGAGTTGAGTCATGATGGTGGAGGGTCAGGCATCCCACCTGGTACCAAGATCCTCGGTGTGAGAGGTGAAGGATTTCACCTGTTCCTGCTGAACTCTGGGTGGGGTTGTTTTAAACAGGAAACCCATGGAACAATAAGTATGATTTGCTATAGCTGTATGCATGTCTTCAAGCACTGCACAGTGAAAGAGAGACGACAGCAGAGCCAAGCGCCATATCTGCTAAAATACAGCCTGCTGCAGAAATCTGTGCCCTGTGGTTTGCTCAGACTGCACTCCAATAAATCAGATCAGGCATTATTTTTATTTTTTTTTTTTTTTTAGGAGTTGAATTTTGCTTTGGGAAAGATGAGATTTTTACCTCTTTTAAAACATTCTGTAGTGTGTGATTCTTAGAGGGAGGGTGGAGGAAGAGTAAGGGCATCATGCAAACCTCAGTCCTGAGGCTGAGAGTAATGACGTTGAATAAATCCTAGACTTCTTAAAACGATAAATGGATATGGGAATGCTTGGTCTGAAATTACATGCCTAAATGTATGATCCCACCTCTGTGAAAGTGGAGGTAGTTAGCTGAATGAAATGTCCTGTCTCGTACCATTTATTTTTCCTGCCTCAAAAATATACTGAAATAGAACTGCACAGATGGTGTCCATTTCTTTTATTTCTGTAACAAAAAACCTGATGAAATACAGAAAGAAATAAGATGAAGTAAAGATGGGCATAGTCTTTTTGTCCCACAAATTGCATCTCTCCTGTACGTCTTCTGTTCAATAACTGGACCTAGAACCATCTGCCTTCTGTAGTTGAGCAGTTTTAGTATTTTTAGTCACACTCGGTAACAAAAATGTGAAATAAAGAAATCTACTGAAGGTTGAGTAGACTAAATGCTGTTTTCACCCCCTTGAGAAACAGAACCATTCACCAAGGTTGTTCTAGAATTGTACGGAGCAAGCCTCAGGTATGACCTTGTTTCTGTTTCTGTGTTCATGTTCTCAAAACTGTCATGAGATAGGTTGGCTTTTCTATGAACTTAGTACAGACCAGTTCTAAACTCTGGAAAGAAATGTTGTCAGAAAGCACTCTCATTTTTAGGTTTCTTTTGTGTTTCATGGGCATGGGTCATAGCACTTGTGGAATGGAAGTGCTGCAATTTTAGTTGTTCCCAGTAGCATCTGTGAAGGCTGCTGACTTCAGAAGCAAGAGCTCAAAGCTCTGAATGAAGTCTTCTCACTGTTAGCTCCTACCTTGTCAACAACTGGTGAAGCAAAAGAGAAAATAACATTTACATTTTCTCTAATTTAATGAGAAATGAAAAGACAAGAAGAGGGAGAGCTTGGTTAATTTTCCATTCAGCATTGACTTCAACATTTTAGAAGGACAAGCTAAGGCAGGCAGGAAGATGTAGAGAGTAATAAACCTAGAGCTGCTTGAGTAGCTGGGAGAGGATTCTGTGGTGCTGAGTTCTGGGGTATAATCCTGTAATTCAGTGGCTCTAGCCCAGTGAGTGCCACACTGCTTTCCAAGAAGTTCATTAACAATCTCAAACATCCCCCTGCTGTCAGTTCCTGTTTGCATCTTCTCCTCAACTCTTTTTTTTTTCCCTTTCTCTGCTATCTCCCCTGTCACATTTCATCTTAATTCTGATTTCTTGTCATCTTTTCTTGAACTATTTAAACTTTTTTCTTTCTGCTATTGCCCACCATTTCCCTCATAGAGGGGCTAATAAAGCAAACCAACTTTAGCCCCAGCACAATCCCCAGCTCAGATCTTTTGTCATTTCCTGTCTTGAAGCAAACACAGGTTCTTTGTGTACTTGCTATTTCTGCTATGCCTGATTTTTGCAGCTAAACCAGGACCTCTGCTTCCTTCTCACATCAAGTTTCCAACAGGAGATTCTCAGTGATGGAATTGTTATAGGAATCAATGGAGCCCCACGGCCAGTGAATGCTCTGGCACTGGCACAACTGGCAGTGGTTTGTACTAAAGATGGATGTAGGCTATTTCACTATGGTACTTCTTCATATCCCTTTTCTGTTTAATACTTTTTACATTCTTGAAGCAGTCAGATTAATCTTCATCTTTTTGTCGTCTACAGTATCTTGATACCAGACATGCATCGAAAATTGATTTTATTCTGAATGTCTCTGGGTTGTTATTTGGCTTTTTCTTCTAAATAAACAAGTAATTCATTGTTGGTTGGTGTTTTTCTGAGCCTGCAACTTGAACAGGTGTGTGCCGTTGCTGTCTTCCCTAATTTCCTGCTAGTTTTATACTTCTCTTGAGCAAATTCCATTCCCATCCCCACGTTAGTCACGTGTAATGTTATCACCATGAAACTTTCCCTTGGTTTGATCAGTGACCTAGCCATCTAATTCTCCTTGGTAATTCTGTCACTCACTGTTTCAACAAGCACATGCTTTCAGATAATATATTCTTCTGTCAGAATTTTATGGTTTTTTTTTTTCCACTGTGTCTCACTCAGTGGTTTCACAAATTTTCACATTATCTCATCCCAGTCCAGCTGTCAGCACCTTTGCAGTCCTGCTGATCTTTCACGTCTTTGCATTCCAGCAAATGCTCTGTGCCGTAAGATACAAGGTACAGCAATAGCAAAAGAATGGAGTTGGGGTTTTTTTTCTGATAGTCATCCCCAGTGCATTATTGCTGTGGGAGAGTCTGAATCCTGATGGTCCTTTTGTTCTGGTAGGAATGACCAGCTGAAGAGTTAGTTACAAGGAGTGGATAATCTTAGAAGTGCACCATTTTCAGTCTCTCCTCCCCAAAACCTGTGTCTCATTAGTAGGAAGGTATGAAATTTTCCAGTAGTTATCATCATGGAGTCATGTTGTATAGCTGACATATCACTGACAATAGCATCAGAATACATTTCACTTTCATTGAACAAAATATTTTGTTACGGTTAAACGGGATTTTTTGGTTTTGTTCAAGTACTTCTGAAGGTTTTAGGAATTGTATTGTTTCAAGTAAATTTTGTGCATAGAATAGTGCAATATCTTTTTAAGAATGCTGTGTATTTGTAGGTAAACTGGAAGGGTCATCTTTCTATAACATTTAAGGAAGAAGGTATTTGTAAAGAGTTTCATGCTGTTGTTACTGATGGTATATTCTCTTCACCTTTCAAGAAAACATTGCATGTGAGAGATCTGTCCTAAACTTTTAAATTCAGGAATTCTTTAAAAGCATGAACACGGTATCTGCTCTTGTATGAAAGTTGCCCCTTCTTGTGTAGAGAGCCAACTCTTCAGCTGTTTTTTCCTTTTAGGTGAAACTTATTTTAGATGTATGCTTTTGAGATGTTTGCCGAGAGTGTATTGAGACAGCCTCCAGGGGGTAGGGTGGAGGAAATTTAGAATATGTAGAAACTGTGAAAGCAGCATTGCTAACAAGGAAATGTGGTGAGTGGTTCAGTAGCCTGTTTGGCGTGGTGCATGTTCTTTTTTATTTTCTATTTCTTGTAAATTTGATTTATTTTTGTTTGCCAGATCTCTCGATAGCCAGTAGCGTATGTTCTGGGTGGCCATGGCTTAGGATTCTGTATATGAATATCTTTAAGAAACCAGCCAAAGTAAATCAAAACCTAACACTTTGGTATTGCTTTAACCTAATTGGTAGGAAAGAGAAAATATCCTCCCATTTAGGTGATATCTCTGTGACTGCATGGAAGATTGAGGGCTGTGTGGTGATATTCTACAAGGTAGAACACGGGAGATTTTAATCAATTACACAATAAGAAAAATAAGAAATTGCATTGATTATAAGCTCTTTCCTGCAACAGATAACTTTGCCTTTTGCCTTTGTAAGAAACAAAAATAATTCTGAGGACAATATGGTCAGTGTTTGAGAAATGATGTTTGGTTTGTTTTTTTTTTTTTTTTTGTTTCATAGTTGTCATTATTTTTATGAGGTTTTTTTTTTCTTCTGGGCTAGTAAATTTCACAGTAGAAGTACAATGCCTCATCATAAACAAACCATGATCCAAATCACTCCAGCAAATCCTGTCTTACTCATATCTGACAATCATATTAATTGAAGCAGTTAACAAAAAATATAGCCTTTTGAGAAGTTTTTCCATCACATTTTTTCAGGGTAGTAAAAGGAAACATTGACCATTCAATGAATTTACTAAGTCACAGAGCGCTGACTTAAAATCATACATTATAGGTTTTAAAGGGATATCAGAATGCCCTGAGAGAAGACAATGCAGAAAAATAACAAGACAAAATTTGTCTGCATTTCCTGAAAAATGCTTCTCTTGCCTGTTCTTAAAAAATTCTGGTGATGAAAAGCGGATTTCCCTTGCTGCAATTTCAAACTGTTGTTTCTTGGTTTTTTTCCTTTGTGGACACAGAGGACAAACTATTCTTTCTCACTCTTTACAAAAACCTATCATTTACTTGAAGAGTTTTTCAGTTAGCAACCCCAATTTGTTTGGACTTTTCCGTGTAGGTAATGAGTCTTAGACCTCTGATCCTCAAGAATCTCTGCAAGCAACCCACACTTTTTTTGTTGGGCAAAGCTGAGCCCATTGCTTCAGCAAAACTGGTGAAAGCTGGGGAAGACAGAAGCAATGCAGTTTTTGTTGTTGTCTCTAAACCTGCTTTTATGTCCACCTTTTTTTTTTTTTTTTGCAGGAGAATGACATTGTTGATTCATGTTCCTTCTGTGATCCACATTAATACCATGTATTTGTCTGGCTTTTAGCAGGTTGCTCTCCAGGCTGAGCTTGTGCAAAATATATATATATATATATATATATATGTATATATATATTTAACTGTAGCTGTCTGTATAGAAGGGGGACATTCCCCCATTCTCAAGGGGGACAAAAAAGGCCCTGATTTATAGATATATATGTGTATATATGCAAAATAATTTCTTGGTGTTTCCTGTGACTTCCCCATAAGCAACACAGAGTTAGTGCATGATTTACCAGTCTCCCTGTGACAACAAAGTTAAGGTCAGAAGACCTGTTATGTCACTAGAAGAAGATACTTGATAGATTTGATAAGAATTGTTCTTCCCAATTTCTCTTGTCCTTGTTTCCTTGCTAGATCTTAAAAGTTGTTTGATTGTATCAATGTGTTTTGAGGTAGTATTATATGTTATATATTTTTATGTATTTATATGTGTATATATTATGTATAATTATACTGATGTATATTTTCTACCATTTTTCTTTTCCATATCAGAAAGAGATTTTATGTTTGATCTCCTCTCGTTTTCTAGAGTTGTGCCATTTCCCAGGGATCCTGAAAGAACAACCATTAATGGCTGTTCTTCCAACTTTGAGATGTTTTAAATTCCCCCAATGAAGTTTATCAGGCTCATGAAATCTGAAAAGAAATCATAAGTCTCTCTGAGCTGTTTATTCCCTTTTCTGTTTTTTTGCTGCCAACTTCAATTGTGCATCATTTTCTAGTGAAGACTGACAGCCAAGAAGGCATGCAGTAGTTCAGCTCTGTGTGCATCCTCTCACTGTGAAAAGGGCAATATTTTTATTGTTTTTCAACCTCACATTACTGTATTCTAGGATGATTTCTTGTTACCTTTTGCATTCTTTGCTAGTATGCTGTGCTTCACATTCCCCCTATGTATTAAAGCTCTTCTTTTATTACCATCCTTAGTAATCTTGTGTAGCTTCTTCTAAACTCTAAAATGAAGGAAATGAAAGACTTTTTGATTTACCCAACAGGGTCTAATTAAATTTTCCATCCCTCCTTTATACTGGGTTAGTTTAGTTCTGTGCTTTTGTTATAACTTCTTTAAGGAATTGTTAGCTCTCCAGAAGTTCTTGAAGCTTATTTCATCCCTGTGAGTGTATGATTTGCCAGTTCAGAATATTTTACAGTTCTTTATCAAATTTACTACATTATTTTTTTGTTTTTCTTCTCAAAACTTATGTTTCTAAGAACAGATAATTTTTCAGTTTTCAGTCCCAAATTACTATCTATTTATCTGTTTGGGTTTTTTTTCTTCCTGGTTAGAGTTGTATTTGAATCACCCAACTTTTTTCCATGTTCTGTAAAGAAAATCAAGAATTCTCAAAAGGAACTTTAAGGAATGCACTGATCTCCCTTAATACTCAGCAGCTCACAGGATTCAGTGTCCATCAGCTTATACAGTTTCTGCAGGCTTTGATAAACTCCTTGTGTCAGGAAGAATACTAAAGACCTGAAGCAAAATATGGTCTGTGTCCTTAAGGGTTTGACATCATGTTGCCTAGCAGAGATACGAGATTCTTTAAACAATTATATATTTTTCCTTTTTTTTTTTTTATCCATTCTAGCACAACTATCTAATGTGTTCTTCTTATTTTTTTTCTGGTTTATATTTGTTAGGGTTTTTTTTTTTTTTTTTTTGCTTTGTTTTGTTTTGTTTTTTTTTTCTTATCGTGGAATCCCAAAATGGTTTGGGTGTGAAGGGACCCTAAAGGTTATTTACTTCCAGCCCTCCTGCAATGGGCAGAAACAATACCCACTAGAGCAGTGTTTTCAAGTCTCCATCCAGCCTGGCCTGGGAACTCTTCCAGGGATGGGGTATCCACAGCTTCCCTGGGCCATCTGTACTAGTGCCTCAACACCCTCAGGGAGAAGAATTTCTCCCTACTATGTAATTTGAATCTACCCCTTCTTAGCTTAATGCCATCCCCACTTTGTCCAATCCCTACCTCCCCTTGGGAAAAGTTCCTCTCCAGCTTTGTTGCAAATCCTCTTTTGGCACTGGAAGGCTGCAGTGAGGTCTCCATGAAGCTTTCTCTTCTCTAGGCTGAGCAGCCCCAACTCTCTCAGCCAGTTTTCACATCAGGGGGATGCTCCGGTTCTCAGATCACTTTTGTGTCCACCACAGCAGCTCCACATCTTTTATGTGGTGAAGGTCCTAGAGCTGGATACAGCACTGCAGGTGGGGACTCATGGGCAGAGGGGCAGAATCCCCTCCCTCACGTGCTGGCCACGCTCCTTTGGATGCAGCCCAGGATGTTTTGGCTTTCTGGGCTGTGAGCACACACTGCCGGCTCATGGTGAGGTCCTCATCAACCAGCACCCCAGTCAGGGCTGCTCTCCATCCATTCTCTTCCCAGCCTGTCTGGAAAAACTTCATATCACTGATTAATTAAAAAAAAAAAAAAACAAAAACAAAACAAGGGTAAAACAGTGACATCTCTAAATCTATGCCGTCCCAAAGCCAATTTCCAGATGTATTTCCTACATATATTTTTCTAAGACGAGATCTTTTAACCTTCTTGATTTTCTCATGTACACACATGTACCATAATAAGTACTCTTCAGTAGAATCAGGTCAGTGATGAGGACAGAAGTAATATATTTCTTTATCTCTGGATTTTATGGAAGCAATACCTTTTAAAATACTTTTTTTCTCTTGACTTCTTTCATGCTATGTTGCTGACTGATTTAGACAATGGAGCACTGTGGTCAATTGAACCTCCCAAAATCTAATATTAAAAGATGGAAGGGAAGGACCTTTGTGTCAGCAGAATATACTGAGAAGTGTTCAGCAATCCTCTCTGAGAAAAGCAGAAAAATGTATTTGTATTTTACTATTTTCTTCCAATGCTTGTTACTGGCTTTGATTAATTAATGCTACAGCTTGCTTTTTTTTTTTTCCTCTAATGAGGATGGTGTCTGTTCAAGATACTTTTGATTTGAATGGTAGAAATGTTTAGTAGAGCCACATTTCAATAACAATAAGGATTTTCTATTAAAGAATATTTTTTTTTGCCTTGTACAAAGAGAGAACACTTCTCAAGTGAAAGTAAATTTGAGGCAAGAATGAAAATAAACAATTCTGTAGCAATTAGAGAAAGCTAATTTTTACTTTATTTGTGGTTTCAACCTATTACTGAAATTTTTCTACAATGCCTCTCTTATAAGTGCACTGATAGTGTAATGCAGTTGCAAGGGCTTGGTGTGCTCCTCACATATTGTGGGCAGAATTTTTGTAGTTACACTTTTCAGGTGAATCTGTTATGGCCAGCAGAGATATTAGAACATAAAATGGCAATTTCTGACTTGGAAGGGACCTGTCATAATCATCAAGTCCAACCCCTGGTCCTGCACAGAACTCCCCAAGAATCACACCGTGTGCCTGAGAGCATTGTCCAAACTCTTCTTGAACTCTGTGAGTCTTGATGCTGTGACCACTGCCCTGGGGAGCCTCTTCCAGTGCCCAGCCATCTCTGGGTGCCAGTCTTGTTTGATACTCAGTTTTAGCATTGAGAAAGCTTTTTATTTTAACACTGAATTACTAAAGGTGTTTCTATGCACACAAAACAAATCCAAGAAATTCAGCACACAAAAGACTCCGATTTCTCTGTTTGCCTTGTATCCAAAACAGTGTTTCATCTCCATTTATCCATTTCAGGCTGAAGAGTCTTTCATATACACTCCCTCTTGTGCCATTGTGCATGGATAAGTAGATATGTTTCTAGGCCTATAAAGATATTAGCAGGGCAGCTTGGTGCACTTTTGCATTTTTCACAGAATTTGCTCAAAGGCTACTACTTTGTTGTTGTTGTTGTTGGCCTTATTGCCTTCAGGATTAGTCATGTCAGCACATAAATCGGTATTGTGGGATGAATGGCTTAATTTGTCCCTTACATTCTTGCAAAGAAGAGTCCAGGTTTGGTTCCTATTTAGTGTTCATGCTTAAAATGTGATACCATTTTAAAATAATGGCAATGACTGCTGTAAGTTCTTCTTTGATGAGAAGAGGAATGTAATAGGCTAGGATATGTATTTCCTGCAGGGACTGAAGCACACATTTTCTGACACATCAGGACTGCAGCGTAGAGAAACTTCAGTATTAACAACAGGTTTCCAGCAGATAATTTCTGCCATGTGACCTTGGTGCAGGCACATTGTGTGTCACTTTTTCAAATCCATGTACATCAGCTGGGAAAAAGGGAGCATTTGATGACTTTCCTGGAGACTCCATCCTGATGGAGTTCATCTTCCAGTTGATAAGCCTGATATATTGGATGAGTTTTTAGACAGGCCTTCTAAGTCCTTCAAAACAGAGAGCTGTATTGGAAGGATGGGATCCACATCTCTCTAATCCTAAAACCAAAAAACCATCGTATTTAGTATATGAGTACTCTTGGTCCCTGTGGTCAGAAACTGCTGTCTGCATGAATGAAGAATATCCCTTTTCAAACAAGTATGAACTGAAGATT
The DNA here is from genome assembly GCF_963662255.1 of Cinclus cinclus. Lineage (NCBI taxonomy): Eukaryota > Metazoa > Chordata > Aves > Passeriformes > Cinclidae > Cinclus > Cinclus cinclus. Next base: position 6,312,530 of record NC_085047.1, on the reverse strand, counting down.
TATCTTAATGTGCACTTTTTCTGCGCCAGCATTATTTTTGGTGTAAAATATCCTGTTTATATACACATCTGTGTGGTGGCAACAAGGAATGCCTGGCTGTGGGGACTCTTGGAGAGGCTGTGCCTTGGGAAAGATTAATTCCTACCAAACCTCTCTGAGACATCCCTGGTAGGGTAAGGCTCCACAGCGTCCCACAGACAATTAATTCTGGGTGACCCTGGGCTGTGAAAGGAAGATTTCTTTCTATACACTGCTCAGCAGAGCCTTACTTGCCTTTTGGGTAGCTGACCTTGTTTTGGGAAGGGAGAGAAGTGGCAACTTCAAGGGCTTTGCTGCTGTATTTCTGTGAGTGCTGAACCTTCAGTTTGTGACTCTCTTGCGTGAATGCAACCCCTCATGCATCCTTTCCCTTCTCATCTGCCTCCCTTCACCTGAGCCCCAGGACACTCCCACAAGGGCCACTCATGCTCTGAGCCCCAGGATTTGCTTCCAGCACTGTTCTCTGAGCACGGAGGTGCTGTATTTGTGCATGCCAAGGAATTATAGTTATGCATTACAGCAGATGCTTTATGGTGGTTCTGTAATTAGCACTCTGTACTATTATGCCAGAGGCACAGATTTGATCTCTTGCTCTCTGAGCTTAGGCAGTGTGCAAAGCCCCAGATGGGCAGGGAAAAGGAATATTTTTCCATTGCTCTGCAGTGGACCTTATAGCTAATGATGATGGTGTTTTGTGCTCTTATGCCTTTCATTTAAGGATCTCTGAGTGCTGTACAGGCATTAAGCAAGACATTCTGTTCCCCAGTGGAACAGCCAGCATAGGGAAGAGGGGGATCTCTCCATCAATTACCTCTGGGCCATAACACAGCAGCTGTCCTGCAAGGCACAGCAGAATCAGTCAATACTTTAGGATGGACAGTAAGCTTTCAATTAAAACCACAGGGAAAATTGAGGTAGGAAGAGCACAGTGGCATTCGCACTTAGCCGGAGCACTTGGGCCAGTGTATCTGTGTTGAGGGGAAATTGCTGGGTTTCTCTCTCCAAACACACATCTTCCATCGGCAGCAGCCCCTCCCAGCCCCTGACACGGTGATGGGTCTTTGGCTTAGTGATTCAGAGAAAAATGCCATTTCCTGCCTGCTCAGAGAGCCCACAGACTGGCAGTGGGTATTTCAAAGGAGCCAGACAAACAATCTGACACTCCACCACTCAGGACTCAAGACTTGCATCAGCAAATATGGATAAAGGCTCTTCTGCTGCAGCCATCTCATCAAGCTTCCAGCTCCTTTTAGAAGCTTCTCACAGGACTCAGTTTGCATTTTGCTGCATTTTCATTGGCTTTCCTCTACTGTTTCCTTCACACTGTTTAGTCCTGTAATATGCTTCTTATGCTCAGCTTTAAAGTTTTTTCAGTTCAGATGTTCAGCAGTGCTGCTTTGGTAAATTTAGAAAATTCCAAGATGTTTATTAAATTTTCGGACCTAAAAGATCTGTGTGAGGGTTCTTGATTTATTCTTTCTTTAATTTATCACCCTCTTCTCTCATCAATTATGTGCCTGTCTTAGTTTCTCTCCTTGTTTTTATTTCATTTGCTTGCATAGTTTATTTTATTTTGAATAGTTATACTCTTATGCTTTAGACATAGGTGAAAAATAATTATCCAATTCTCTTTCTCTTTAATCTGAGACCAATGCAAAGACATGCATTTTTTACTTGTCATGGGTTTTTTTCACCTATATAACAGATTTTGTGGCTGTGTTGATGTAGCCATTCATGTTGCACTGTTTGTGATTCAGGATTTTTAAGCTTTTTTATTATTATTATTATTATTTCTGGGGGATTTTTCATTTTATTTTTTAATGTGACACTTGGATGTATGTCTTCACTTTTATGTTGTTACTCTGTGGTTATAAGTGCCAGTGTTGATTTTTTGTTCATCTCTGCTGTTCAACAAGTGCAGCAGCTGCAACACAAAGGTTGGTATTTCTATCTCAAATGCTTGAAATCCAATACAAACTGTAGATTGAAAAGCCACTGTATTATCATTTATTTAGCTAAGTTGTTGACTACTTCTCCAGAAACAATCAGCAATCAGAGGACATTGCAGAATCTGAGTCTGCGAACTCTGAATGGTAAATGACAAATATAGCTGTTCAGCACAGCACATCAGAATCATATTAGCACTGGCTACCACCAATTTTTCCTCCTGCGTGTCTAAAGTCTGGTGAGGTGCTCCAAATTGTCCATGCTTGATTTGTTTTGATTATAATATGAACTAATATCAGGCTTGCTGTCTTCTGAAATAGCCTTGTTGTCTTCAATGCAAAGTGATGATGCTGCAGCATTTCTGTTCTTTGGCGTCTCACTTGCTAGCTCTGTGGTCTGGTGAAAACAGAACACAGATGCTTTCTTTGCACATGGATGGTTTGGGAATAACTCCACTGGAACCTCACATCAGTTGTAGATCAGCAATTGTACCAACAGCAAAAGTGCCTCTGCCAGGTTTCTCTGTGGAGGGGGGGAAGACACTGTGACATTTTAACCTTTGCTGTCTCTGGGTTTCAAGTCATCCAGTTATGTGGTGAAACCAGAGATATTACTCTGTGTCTCTTTTTCCACCTCTTCTGCATGTTGTCATGAATGCATTTCTCAGTCAGGGAACACGACACTGTAAAATCATAATACCAATGTATTCTTACTCTGTAGCTCTGCTCTTAACAATATTGGTGCAATTGCCTGGCAAAGTTTTCCTGCCATACTTTCAAGAAAATATTTACACACCCCTCTGAAGGCAGCCAGCTTTTATTCTCCTGTCTACCTTTTCTTGCTATTTTTCCTGCAAAGCCATGAAAGCGCAGCAAGACCTGAAAGTGTTGCTTGACGGACTGTGATAAAAAATATGCAGAAGGCTGTGGCTATTTTTGTTATTTCCAATTGAAAAGTGACATTCTAATAAATACAACATCTACTACATGTTTTTCTATCTCATGTTCAATTCATGCTGTTCCCTGTGCAATGGAAATGAAGTGACTGTACTTGGAGTACCTTTTTCCTTCGTCACCACACATCATGGTTAGCAGGCTGCACAGATATGTAATTAAGTACTGTATCTAATTGCCACATGTTGTTATGTACCACTCAAATACCTCTGCACAGAAGTCATCTAGGCAAGCTTAAATGTTGTCTTGTTTTCACAGATGGTGGATAATTTTCAAGAGAAGGCTGTTACTACTATTGAACATTTATCAATCCGGGAAAATTGCTGTCGTTTTCTTTGGAACTTGTGGTTCTGTTGAAAGGGATAAGAAAAGTAACTTTTGGGAGGAAGATGTCCCCTATTATGCTGTGCTATAAGGTTCTGATCCAGCTGTGCAGGGTCCTGGCACTGAGGCACAACATTTGTAGAGGCTGATGGGCTGGGCTTGGCAAGCAGCAGCTCACTGGCCACCAACAGGGACCTGACCTGCAGGCTGGCTGGCATCTTGTCTTGTCCTAGAGATCAAGGAGACATTTTGGGTTTCTGGAGCCTATATATAGCTATCAAAGGCTGCCATAGTCCCTGGCATGCACAAAATGATTCCTTGTCAATACTTTGATAATTTCAATATATCGATCTACATATTGATCAGGCCTCTCATAGGTTCCTCTGTGTGAAAGTGGGCCATGCTCCACAGGGAGAAATTGAGCTGTTTTGCTACAGAATGTGACTGCTTGGTGAATGTATATGAGTTTAACATTCTGCTGGTGCTACCTTTGACATGCTGCAAAAAAGACTATTGCAAATATTGCTGACTTGTAATGAAATAACTTCTTTCCCTAAGGCAACACCACAAGCTAGATAAGTAAGGGTTAAACAGCATAAATGCAGTTTTATCCCTTCTTTCAAGTTACCCATGTATTTGATTTCGTTCTTGCTGTTCTTTCATTTCCTTCCATGGTTATTTATATCTGGCTTAGAAGTCAGAGCTTCAGTGTTCTGGGCATTGCACAAATACAGAACAAAGGCAGAGCCCCCGTGACAGAGGCTTTGCTTTTATTTCATTTATTTATTGTAGTCTCTCATGGAAAGGCTGCCTTTTGACAACTAAAGACAAAGTGTGTGTGCACCTGGAAGTTAAAGGGGAACTTGCATTCCTCCCACCCCCTATTTCAGCCCTCACAGAAGTAATTTGCTTTAACTTTGGCTATAAAGAGAACAAACTTTCTTGGCATTTTTCAAATTCAGTTACACAAGATATATTTCATTCTGTTTGCTTTTAGAAGGAAATAATTAGGAGACATTTCTGTTTTCCACATGGATCTTAGCATTCTGCAAAGAAGATGACATTATACCTGGGTAAACAGCAAAGTGATTGTCAAAACAAAGTCAAATAAAACAAAGGAGATTTCCCCTTGCTTTCAGAAACTCCTGGTACTCTGCAGCAGCATTTCATGTGTAACTGAATCTTTTCTTCTCAGATTAATTTCTGTTGTTGTACATGTGGCTAAATACAGAATAATCGAAGTAGTGTTAAGAGTAGTAATTTATTTACAGTAATTTTATTTGCCTTAATTCCCTTGTGATTGCGTTGGGTTGAATTTGTGCTACAGCAGCCTGCATGCACAAAAATAGCTTTAATGATTTTTTGTTATGGAGCTTTATTTTATAACCTGCTTTGTTCTTCGGAATTTGGCAAGGACCATTCCTCCTCTTCCTAAGGTCAGTGATTTGAGCTTCAACTAGTTATTTAGAGAGATCTGATAAAGAAATTTCATCTCTGTGGGTGCTGGCCAGTGATGAACAGAGCCCTGGGTTTCAATAGAGACTAATCTTAACTCAGGAGGGAAAATTCAGGAGGGGAAAAGCAATCTGCTCTTCGGTGACAGATCGCTGACAATTTGCTTCCACTAGCCACCTCTCTCTTCCTGCCTAAACTGTCAGAGTGCCACGGAAGAAAAAGCCCTTTGTGCCTGTCTGCAGAAAGTGACTGTCATCACCATTATGAATGGTATTTTACATAGGGCTTGTAAAGATCAGCAATTACTTCATCCTTCCTGCCTCTTCTTTGTGCCGGTTTCTCTTCATGCTGAGCCCAGCTGAGGTTCGGCCCAAAGCACATCTGCTTCCCTGCTGAGTGAGTACCTCTAAGAGTTTGCCTTGTACTCCAGCTCCTTCTTTCTACTCATCTTCCCTAATCTGCAGGGGGAACAGCTTTCCCTTCTCTCCCAGCGGGCTGGAACCAAGATTTGTACCTCTGCTTTTGGCTTAGAGCCCTAAGCCAGGCTGAGGTGCAGTTGTAGTTGCTGCCCGTGGCTGCTTTGACCCCAAGCATTCCAGCTGGGATGGGAGAGATGACAGGTGGGGGAAGTGACAATGGGTGCATTTGGGGAGGACAAAGGGATGGAAAAGGATGGATGTGTTGAGGGACATGGTGAACGGCCATAGGGGCATAAAAGTTGGACGGTACCCAAAGGGATGTGAAGGAGCTTCAAAATTGTGGTTTTAAATTTTGATTTCATTTTCCTTTCCAGAATTAAGAGGAAAATAAAATTATTGTTAGTGTGGAAAACTCCAAAAAATTTAACTCTAAGAAGTCTTTAAGCTGGATGTTACACTGTGCCTGCCTTATGAAAACTAAAACGCAGCTCCCTGTCTACTTTGGTTCAGATTTGGGCTCAAACTACATCTTCTTTTAGGCACTAAAGTCCTATGAGTCTCACAGTGTGTTTAAGGGTTTAGTTGGAGGGGTTGCTGTATAAATGTAGCTGGAGCTCAGTAACGGTGCCTATAGAGAAAAGGTGAGCTCTAGAATGAGCACATGTGTCTGGTGTGAGGAGTCCTGGCAGCTCTGGGAAACCAGATATTGGTAAATCCAGGACAAAATGAAGGGGCATAGTTTGGTTTAAAAACACAATGTTGTGTTACAGATCAAATTGTCTCCTAAGTCCTCCTTTCTTCCTTCCATCCTGAAATAGGAAACGCAAAGCACTGACACAATAAAGATTTTCCTGTATGGAGCATCTGGGATAGGCAGGACACTTTGATTTCCATTGAATAGGCTTATCACAGTAAAATTCCCAGTCCCTGCTAGTCTCAATGAGTCAGACAAATGAGGTGAATAGGGGTGACTCAGGGGTTTTATGACACAGCAGTGGGTGAAGATTGATGTGATGAGGGTCCATCTGCTGTGGGTGAAATGGGTGCTGAAATGACTTCGTGTAGACAAAGCTTGTTCTGAGAGGGATGTCTGTCCAAGAGATAGCAGCAATGGTTCTTTATATAAGAAAGGACAGTACTTGTGAACAGCCAAGGAAGATTTTGACTGCGTAAGTTTTTTAGTTCCTTCCAACACTGACTTTACACCTCATGAATTTTAAGATAATGTTTTTTCTTGTTTTCAAGAACTCAATTTATGGGTGACTTTTAACATTTTAAACGAAAGCTATTCAGCGTATTTACGGTGAATAGATGTAGGCCCTCTTAGTTACATGAACAAATGGTTTCCCAGGTTCTGTGTACTCCAAAGAGAAAGTATTAATAGCTCAGATTTTCATATGAATTTAACAAAAATCTTGCAGATTAGACTGCAGTACATTACAAACCCAGAGGACAGGAAATCCTTTGATTCCACCTTTGGGTGCAAGTCCTGCAGATAAGAAAAGAAGGATCTTATCAGTAAGGCTGTTTACCTATGAGAACCAGGGTTTCACTGATGCCTCATGTTTTTCTGCTATTATAGTAAATGGGTTTTGTGTTATTTGTCCCTTATTTAAATTTCATCTCTCTATACTTTCTGTATTGTATTCAGTCTGTGATATTTATCTCATTTCCTTTTTAATTATTTGAACAATTGTTCTTCTAAATATTCTTCTTGTTTTTTTTTTAAATTTCTTTGGAATTGTTTAATGTTGGTGTCCATATTCTGTACTGGTTGTTTCCTAGGAGATAATTAGTTTCAGTCTCCTGCAAATTTTCTGGATTTTTCTTACTAATTTGTAATACAAACATAATTATTTTAAAGTGTTTCATGAGACTACTTACTTTTTTTTTTAATTTGCAAAATAAATTACTGTTCACATTTTTAAAGTGCCTTGACAGCCTCTCTGAAGTAAGGGTGAATATATTGTAGAATCTGGAGGAGGAAAGAGGTTGTCTTAAACACTCTCAGAACTGGTAAATTTGTTTGCTAGAGGGCAGCATCAAAACAAATTTCACCGTGTAGTGTTTTAAATAGAAGGATTTTAGAGCAGCAAAAATGATATGATTTGTATGTACTTAGCATGTGGGAAAATTGTGGTGACACTCTTCAGCCTAAAATAATCTTTTGTTCCCTATTCAATGGCACACAAGGCCTGGTTGTAATGCAGGTGCTGCTGAGTTAAGTATTAGTGCCCTCTGAGACACGGGTCTGAGGACACACCTGGAGTGCCACAAGTGGCCTCTGCACAAGTGAACTCCAGAATTCCAGGAGGTGGGGATTACTGTGCGTGCTGTCCAGCACCCAGAGCAGAGCAGCTTTGGGCCTGGGGCAATAATTGATGGCCACTGGGCTTGAACTGGCATGTCCAGCCTGGCTTGTGCCACTTGGGGTTACTTGCCACCAGCCGGTGACACATCCAGGTGCTTCACACCACACCTTGCTGGGGGATGTTCACAGGAAAAGGGTGTGAAGTCCTTCAGAACTCTGCAGAGAGACAGGAACCTAAAGGTCTTTGATTCCTTGTGGGTTTGGGTTTGTTTGTTGGGTTGATTTCTGCTTTTTTTTTTTTTTTTTTTTTTTTTTTTTTTTTTTTTTTTTTTTTTTTTGTGGACTCCATGATTTTTTGGTAAAGCAGTGAGTTCACTGTCCTGAGGTTTTAAGTCTGCAAAACTTAGAGGACTAATAACATGCTTCCTGAAGCTTGGGGGATTCTTCTTTTTTGAGGAAAGTGTGACTATTTTATATTATATCATAGAAGTTCTTATTGTTTATTGCAGTAACACCAGGTCCCATGATACTTCATATTCCTTTTTCTCTTAGCATCCCAGACACGACTGCATGAAAACTTCAACTTTAGCTGAAAAAAGTTTCTAGCTCTTCTGATTGTCTTAAAAGAAAAACCTTGATAAAGCTCTCCCTGAGGACTAAAAGAAAAGCTAGGACAAATGTAGAGGACCCACACTCTGTTCCTTCTTGAAATTAGTAGTATGTTGGGAGTCTAAGCTGTGGTGTGTGTGTGTGTGCGTGCGTCAGGTCTGGCAGTGTTACAAGCATGAACAGCAAGATGGGACTGTAAATATTAAGTATGCGCAGCCAGGCTGATAATTAGGGAGTTCTCAGCAATTTGTCTTCAATTCAGAAGAAACATTCCTTGATCAGAGAGTGTAAATGAACAAAGTTCCAGAAAAGGGAAGCAACGTGTAGAATGCTTTTTTCCCCCTCCTCTGCCTCTCTATCCCCTTGGCATATTGTATCAGAGGTCAAGTGCAACGTTTTCTCTCCTTTTTTTAATGCAACTTTTCATTCTTACTAGGAATTACAAATTAATAGGTTTAGTTTGGCTTCGGTATTTAAATTTTTCTATATGTTGAGTATTATTTTAAAACTGCATGTATGTGACCCTGGTAACCTTGCAAGTTAGTTTAAAAATCAGTTTATCTTCACTGTGGATGACAAAGAAGTAGCTGTAGTAATGTTGGTTTCATAGCACTGCTTTTTGTATTCCTTTTTTTCCCCCAACCCTCTGTCTGGACTAGATTTCACACATTTTAGATGATATCTCAGAAAACTACCTCTATCCTGGTATGTCCACTAGTGTTTTTGTGGTCACGCCATCAACATAATTGGAAAAATGGAACAAATAGCATCCTGATATTTAACAAAATAATGTTTAAAAAATATCTCCTGCATACATCATTAAAAAGAAAAGGAGTATAAATGACTTTGCAACATTGCCTTTAAAACATATTAAATTGAAGGGACGAATTCCTGTGTGGAATAAATTGAACATGTACCACTGAAATCAATGGAGCTACACAGATTTAAAGCAATTTGGTATTTGGCACTCTATTGGAAATGCTAGATTAAGTTGGACAGACACGTACTTGAAAAAGCACACCTTTCACTTGGGAATCTATAATGATACTAAAAGAGCTGAAATACTCCCCAAAATGTGATTTGCACAAAATCCAACCAACTCTGCTTTATATCTTTGCACTGCTTTTACCTGGAAAGAGATATCTCAAGTAGTTCACAAAATGACTGAAGCAAATCTGACAATTTATCATAATTGAAAGTGTCTTAGAAAAATGTCTTGGAGGCTCAATTTCTTGCTGAGAAAGGGAATGTCACTGTTGTCACTGACCTGTGGCTGTAAGAGGTGCATGATCAAGACTTATTAATTACAACATTAAATGCCAAATATATGAGGCACCACAGCCATTTCGTTGGATGTGGGAACTAATCAACTTGCTACTGAAGTAATTCAATTCCATGCAGGTATATTATTCAAGCACTTTTAAGCTCAAGGAATGACAGCTGATATATATGGAGGAAAACTAAGAGAGACAACAATAGGTCCTTTTAATTGTATTTATTGTATTGGATAAAAGTGATATACAGCTTTCCTTTCTGGTCTTGAAGTGATTTGTCTCACGCTTAATTATCACTTAACTATCAATGACCAGGATGGAGAAAGAACAGCTGAAAATGCTGAAAACCATAGAGTTCAGCAAGTGGGACGCAAGGCACAGGTGCCCTACCACCTTTTGGCTACCCAGCTCCAGTTCCTACAGTTTTCCAGGGCTGAGCAGGGCAAGGAAGGAGGTGAGATGTGCTCTCAATGCCACTACAAGCAGCAGCTGCCCATCCCCATGCTGGGCTCTCCAGGAAGGAGCTGAGCACTAAATGTTTAATTTAGCTCCCGGCGCTCTGGAAAAAGCGAGTGTGTGCTTTTGCCTCCTTGCACATGGAGAAATTTCTGAAGCCAAAGTTTCATTTGGCTATCTAGGGATCAGTGCTGTGGGCTGGTGGGACCAGTCAGCCTGTCAAGCTGGAGCCCTCCTGTCAGCTGAAACAGTGTTTTTCACAGCCTTTGTTTGCTTGAGAAGGATGTGGGATTTGGGTAGGCACACAATAGAAAAACCTGCTGAATTATGTACCTCTGCAAGAACAAAGATCTCTTGTTTGTGGAGCACAGGTAACCATGTCAGTAGGAAATGATTCTTGGTGGTAGATTTTTTTTTTTTGCCCCCCCCCCCCCCCCCCCCCCCCCCCCATTGAAATGTACTACACAGCATATGTAAGAAACTGCAACTTAGTGAAAATGGAAAGATGCTCATGTTCTGAAAGGATGAACTAGATGGAGTCCTCACAGATGATGTGTTTCCTTCAAATGGGAATAATATGGCTTTATAATAGGCTAAACCAGAGAAACTGATTCCTCCCCAGTCCTCAGGGACTGGATGGTTATGATTTGAATTCATTAAAAACATTCCTTATTTGTACTTTAAGTTTGAAAGCAGGATATGTCCTTGGCTCGGGAACAAAACTTAGCAGGAGAATATGCATTTACTTAGCCTCTGAGGCTGAAATTTAATGCAAAACTTGTTTTGTGCTTTGCTTTTGATTTTTGAAATGCAGATTTCATTTGTTTACCCGTAGTTCAGTCATTCATGATCATATTGATACAAGTAGTAAAGCTATGGAAACAGAGCCAGTTTGGGGCCTTTTAAAATGTAACTTGAAAATACCCAGTTGTTTTTCTATCTAGCATGGTAGTAGAAGGACCAAAGTTTTGTTTAAGGGTTTCTGGGGTTTTGGGGGGTTTTTTTGTGTTGTTTTTTGGTTTTGTTTTTTTTTTTGCTTGTTTGGTTGTCGGGGAATATTGGGTTTTTGGTTTGCTTTTTTGTCTTGGTTTATTTTTTAATCTTTAATGAAGTATAAAGTCCAGAAACACTAATGAAACAAAAAATTCCTGTGGGTTTTTTTCCCTCAAATTATGGCTGCTCATCTCTATTAATATAGAATGTCTATTTGTTTGATGTCTAAAGACTTTCCTAAAACAAAATAATTTTGGTATTTGCAAATTTATTTTCATTCTTTTCATACTGGTTTGAATATAACACCTCTTTGCAAGGTTCAGAATCTTTTTCTGTTTAAAATAAGTTACCAAATTATTCCTTGTGTTAGTACCTGAAGCCTTACCTGTAGATCAGGTGGGAGTCAGGAAAAAAGACAAATATTCACAGCAGAGTTAAGGGCTGTATAAAATCCTAGTGGCAGTTAAGTCAAATGCCTGCTTAGATTAGCAGTGTTAAAAATAAACTAGAGAATGATAAGCAAATTATTTTTTAACTTCTTTTTACAGGTGATTTAACCACAGGAAATAAGAAGGAAGTGCTAGCATAATTAGATAAGCAATTTCACTTGTGGTTAACAGTGGCAAACACAGTGATTCCAGCTAAATTTTGAGTTGGAATTTTAGGCAGCGTGCTAGCAAGGGGAATTGTTCCCACAGGGATATTTCTGTTACTCATTCCTAATGGAGCTTGAATAAGGCAAAGCAGTGGATGTCATCTTCGTGCAGTGCCTCCTGGCCAGAACCAGCAATAAAAACACACAATAGAATTAATGCAGCTTGGCTGTGCTGTGACCAGCAAGTTGGCCACAGGCAGGGGCAAAAAGTACACTGAAATTCTTCAGCCTTTGTCTTCAGGCTTTTCTTACCACAGTTTTATGCAGTGGACATAAGCTGGGCTGAAAGTGACCCACTGAACATAGGAAAAGGCAGAACAGGCTAACGGTGAAAGCAGGAACACTACCAGAAATGTAAACGATCTTGCACTGAAATAGAATTTAAACATGCATTTGTTAATGTAATACATTGTTCTTAAGGATATGATTATCTACTCCCCAAATGTTTTTTGACAGTGTTACAACTTAGTCTTTTAAAAAGAATTGGAAGGCAAAACGTTCTGGCCTTACTCTGAGATATTTAACCAAGGCAGAGATCTGGATGATATTAGCATGGAACAGTGTTGCTGTAGCCATGAATGGGTGAAGTTGATTACAGAAAAATTTAGTAGCTAAAGAAATCTAGCAGTAAATTCTTTAGATTCCAACCATCAGCATCTAATGGGTAAATTGCATATGAATTTGAATGAAAAAGACAGACCTTAGTCACCTATATGAGGAGTACAATCCAAAAATCCCTCTCTAAAACCAAAATCAGAACAACCACACAGACTTCTTTCATACAGTGTTAGTTTCTTTTTAAATGCAAATGAGATTATTTCTGATTTATGCTGGTGATGTCTTGAGCAGGTTTGTGCCCATTTGCTTACCTGGTTTACAAGAGGCATACTTTTCCTCTGGGCCAAATGTTTTAGTCCCTGTATAGCAAAGGTTATGGCACTAATGCGAGCTATTTCCTTGAGGCCAGATTCTACCACAGCTTCTTGAATGCAAATCACTGGCATTACAGATGGGTAACTGAAATCTGAATTTACCCTTGAGTGCTCAGTTCAGTCAAAATTATTTTGCAGCTTCCCTGCTGATGGCTAAGAAATCATCCAAGCCCCCCCATTCGTATAGCTACCTTTTATTCCAAATTCCCTTCACAAATATAGCGTAAGGGTTGCTTATAAGTAACATGCTTTTGTTGAAAATTGCTGTTGAAATTTGCTGCTTTGCATACTACAGGTATAGTGAAAGAAATACCTGAAAGCTCATAATTAAGCGTTCCTTTTGTTCAGACAATGCCAGGTGAGCTAAGTTCTCAGACATTATGTGCAAGATTCCATGTCCAAATTGTTTTCAGCTATTCTTCACACAATTTTGACTGGTTTAGGGCAGAGCTGTGCTAGTTAACATTCCTGGTCATCCTCATCACTGCCAATGCATTGTCGTGTGCCTCAGATCAAGGCCTGCCTTATTCTCAGCACAAATAATTTAACTCCCCACTGTAAATCTTCTCCAATTAGGTTATTTTTGTCTTTTAATCTCTTACTCTGAGAGCCATTAATGATTTTGAACTGAGATATGTATAATCTGTAATAATTTAGCTTATCTGGCTTTTTAAGACCATTTATTTTGCTTTCAATCTTTAACAAGCCTGTTTGGATTTAAGACTATGTGTGCTAAATGACAAAAGTAGAAACAGTTTTGGCATCATTATGCAATTCTTAACCTGGATGTTAAGGCCTACAACTGTGACGTTTATGAGGCCATCCATGAATGAATTAAAAAAAGAAAAAAGGTTGAAATCTTAGATGATAAAGGTAGTAGTGTGTCATATGTTCATTTTTTGTTGTACTGCTGTATAAAATATGGAACTTGGTTTTCTCTTGTTTATTTGAACTGGTAGCTTTAGACAAATTTTCCTTGATGAAACTATGGGGATTGTTAGAAGTTTTTTGAATCTAACCTTTCATAGATCCTTATGGACTTCAGGCTAAATCAAACAAACTGTTCTTAGTGTACCTTGTTTGATTAGCGATGCATGAATTTGTTTTAGTGGAAAACAATAGTGAATTGCCTCAGTCATATACGATCACTACACTGGACACTAATTGGAAATCAGAGTAGAAACACCAAAAATTTAATTAATTTTCATGATCCTACCACATTAGGTTGCTAGATGCTTCTCTACAGTAGGAAATATGGATATGACACTCAAATAGAATTTAAAAGCCCTGGACATATGTCATATGTTTTGAAGGGACGGGTAGAATTATTTTGCAATGCATTGTATGTTAGTCTCTTGTGCATGTCTGGGATGTTACTGTGCTACAAACAGTTTTAAATAATCAACCATTGCTGTTAAGATGGGATGTTTAGCCAAGTAGGGTAAATATCTCAACAATAGAGGCCCCTATACTAAAATGAGCCATAGAAGTATTTTCATAATATTTCCAGAATCAGTCAGCCAGGGATTTTTTTTTTTTTATTAGAGGCTTGGTTGCATATAAGTGGAGACATTTTTTGTGGCAGTGAAATGCAACAAGGGAAAAGTTTCAGATGTGTTTGGTTTATTTAACCTTCCCACCCTTCTCTGCACAGTCAGACAAATGCATGTTCATGAAACTTTAAGAACCATGAAGGGTGCCAGTTCCCATGAAACAGCACTTAGACATGTGCTCAATCCCACTGGATTTCAAGTCAAGCCTGGGAAGGATCAGTAATTTTCTGTTAGAGTTGCCCCCTGACTTCCTGGAAAGGATAATTTTGCACACCAGTCAAAAAGAATGGATGAATGTAGGGCAACTTGAGAAAAAGCAGTGTAAGACTTACTGAGTGACTCATGCCCATCTGTGGCAGTTATCTTTGAACATCCCAAATAAGTAGGAAAAAGCCGAATCTTTGCAAGTAAACATATACAGGTTTAGATATTTACATCCATGCAAAAAACAGATTTAACAGTAAAAGGAAAGCTTTTCCCTAAAAGAGGTGGGTTTTTTTTGGTTTGTTTTTTTTTGTTTGTTTTTTTGTTGTTGTTGTTTTGTTTTTTTTTTTTGCTATGACAAGTCTATTAAGTGTTAGCATGGACTAAATTCCTGCTGTTGGTAATTTCACAATGGCCTTGAAGTAACTGGGATTGCCTGGTGCACGGAGTATGCCAATGCCAGGCACATGGGTGTGGCGTGCTCTTTCCCTCACCATTCCTGTCCTACAGCTCCTGGCAAGGCAAGCTGATTTGCCACTGACCAGGGAGTGGGAAATTATGTTAAAAAATCCTTCTGGGCTGAGGAAGACTTGGAGAAAATAGGTTTTTGGGAGTCTAAGTGGATCTGTCCATTACCTTACTGCTTTGTTCTCAATGATTATTCCAAAACACAAATTGCCTCTCATCCCAAATCCATGTTATCGCAGGCTTTCACTGGATTGATTCCTTCAAATGCCAAAGCTTGTTGGAGTCGTAAGGTGCAAAAAATAGAAAAATAAAAGGCAGAAAGTTTTCTGGGTTTGGGATTTTGTCAGGGTTTTTTGTTTTTTTGGGGTTTTTTTGTATTTTCTTCATCAGCAGTGAAGCTTGATGATAGCTCTGGTTCACTGGGGTGCAGAGTCAGAGCACAAGTGGCCATAACCCCACCTGAGCACACCAGCACTGGAGAACTGTCTTGAACTTAGAGGAAGACAAGGATACTTCTTCATGGTTGACAGTTCAGAGAAAATGAGCTGTGCTGGCAGCAACAACTGATTTTCTGCCCTTTCAGCAGGCTCCAGCAGGGCACGATGCTGCCACTGTCACCACACAGGCCATGCTTTCTCTTTCCTTCTCCATCCATTATTTACCTGTGTGGCAGTGACTTTTCTGACGACTGAAGTCGTCTTTATAAAAGGCAGTTTTCCCCTGCTTGAAATCTAAAGAAGGAGCTTAGCTGCTGCCTTCTGTGCCCAGAAAACAAGACTTATTCTGAAAATCTCCTTTTTTGTTGAAAGGTCCACACATGTTAAAATCCTCTGATTTAATAATATCTTTGGTCAGAGCTTAGTGTCTAAATTTGCTGGAAATAAGTAAAAATACCCTTCTTTAAAATGGAAAGAAAGTTGTCTTAAGAAGTAGACCTTAATATTCTAGAGACCTTTTTTATTAACTTCACATTTGAGGGGAAAAAAAAAACCCTCTTATGACTTATGTCAGGATCTTTTGTTCACTTAATGAATTTTTCAAGGTATTAAAAATAATTTGTGCAATGTGATGACTATTAAGCTAGTAGGTGAGGATGGAGTAGAATATAATTTCAATTAATAATATCCCATCTGAAATAAAAAGAACATTCTTAAAGATTTTTTTTTTTAAAGGGAAATCTTTATTGATGCAGAAAAGAGTCTCATCTTTTTTGGAAACTAAGCCACACGACATGGCAATAAAAGCTCCACAGGAAGAGTGGGAAGCATGTTGAAGATCAGTCTTTACATTTAACACTTCAAAAACTGAACCTCAGTGAAGACACCAGGCAGTCATGCTCCTGATGCAGACTCATATGTGTGAGGATATCTATATGTGTGTGCACATATACGTATAAAAATATATCTATGTACACACTTCACTCCTCCTCATCTTGTTAACTTCTGTGGGTGTCACAATTACAGACCAGGAAGAGATTAAACCCCAGAGCACAGCCACACGGTGGCTCTAAGCAAGTTTACTTTGCAAGTGTTAAATGGATGAAGTGATCTCCAATATATGCAAATTAAAAGCTTCTGGGAGTACTGTGCATGCAATGAAAAGAAAATATAGCCTTCTGCAGATGGAAAAAAGCTATCTTATTAGGAATTAATAACTCTCTCAGTCCTAGGGAAATAAGAGAAAATGGTGTATCTATTTCTCACTACAGCAAAATGTAATTAACATGAAGGTCAGAGGGCAAGGACATAGCATGCAATTAAGTCTTCCTCTATCTTGCGCTACACAGGTAAACACAATATAAGTTTAATAATGAACAAATCCTCTGGTATCTAGCACACATTTTTAGAGCTCTCATTTACATGAACTCTGTGGGGAATCTTGCTTCTTGCTATAGCGTATTTTGCAGTTCTATATAGAAAATTTAAGAGGGCTCTAAGGATATTTCCCTCACATCTTTCTTGAGGTTTCCTCAGATCCCCCTACCACTGAAGCATTGCTGTAGCTCATTTTTCTGCATGTAACTTGAGAGTTTGTGATCCTGCAGAAAAAGCAAAGCTGTGAGAAGGCTGCTGCTAACATGTGAAAGCTGTGCTTTGGAGTGATAGTGTAATGATTACCTGTGGCAGTTACTGCTGGATGCATCCTTTACCTTGCCGATGTCAAGCTACTTTAGGATGTTATTTTTTGTTTATTTTTTTATGGGACCAGGACACTTGCATGAGGATATGGTATTCATTACATGCCTGTTCACAAATGCAGAGTGGCAATGGATTCAGCTCTGACTGTGCTTTGAGACAGAGGTTGGAGCAGATGACCTCCCAAGGTCAATTCCAACTTGAATTAATCCATAAGCCTAAGATTTGCATGCAGGTCTCTGTTAGTTTCTCACAGTTATTTTAGGGAAGAAAAGTATTTCTGCTAAATATTGGATATCACCTGCAGTATATTCAAGTTCTCAGAAGAGGTCTGGTTTTTTATTCATGCCCTTCTGCCCCCACTTTACTTTGTCTCGTCTCATTTTCTGCCAAGAGCTTCCAGACTTGCCCTTGATTTCTGCCTCACAGCAAATCTCACTAAGCCCCACTTCCCTTTTGGTTTCTAAACTCTATTTTCTCTGTGGCTCTGAGCCCAGGGAGCAGTGCATGAAATGCTGCAAACCATGACAAGGAGACCCATCCCCTCACAGGCACAGAAATGAGATGCAGAGTTATGAAATAGTACCAGCAAGAAGGGACTGCTGTATGAGCTTACCTTTCTGGGCAGCAGCTGCTAAGATTTATGCAAAGGGACTCTCTGGACCTGGAAACATCAAGAAACAAATCAAAAGGGAAGATACATACACTAAATCATCCTCTAACCCCTCACAACAGACCTCCCAATCTTATGCTGTGTATAAATGTGAATGGCAGGGTAGAACCTAATCTGAAAACTCTGTAATCACAATGAGGAATGCAAAACTGACCTGGTTCATATTTTCTGTCATTAGTGGAGAAAGCCCTTGCTGTAAATGCTACAGGATTTTTTTTTTTTTTTTCCCTCTCATGGACAGGACTCCTTGGGAGAAGATGGGAGACTACAATGGGGTCAATGGTCTTCTCCCCAATCTAAAAATCACTACCTGAAAAAAGGGGGGAGGATAAAAAATGAAATATGCATAAGTACATGGATTGATTAGGAAATTAGTGCAGATAATGATTATTCTCAAAATAGCTCTAGTTTTGGAACTTTCAACTTGTAGCCTTGGAGTAACAGTAGGTGATCATTTTTGGGGGAATTCCTGTTCAGTCTAAATCCTACTGAGATGAGAATAAAAGCCTCTGCAGAAAACAATTTTGGGCTCAATTAAGATGGAAACATAGGGAGAAGAAGAAAAAAGACTTTTTGTCTCTTTTGAAAAGGACAAGCCTGAAATTAAGGTTGTAGGTCCTATTCTGCCAAGTGTATGGGATGTGAGGCAGTAGAAGAATAAGTGCCAGTCTGTGATATGAGCTTACCCCCTCCACACTCCCTTTTTCCAAATGATCAGATGTGAACTGAATTTCATGCACTCAGCTGCTAAAAAAAGGTGGAGTTTTCTCTCCCACACAGTCATACTTTTTGCTGTTTCAAAGCAAGAAGAAATGAAGAGCCAACGTAGCAGCCGGCAAGGAGCAGTGCAGAGGGTGAACTGGGGTTACCCTTTGAGAAAAGGCCATAGCAACCCTGTGCAACACATCCACCTCTATCCTGGCCCCATCCTTACAGCCTTGCATCTGCCTGTGCTGTCTTGGATCTTGGGAGGGGGGCTTTTCTTCTGCTTTTTTGGCTACCAAAGGGGGTTAGTGCTGGAGGCCACATCCCCTCCTGTGTAGGGTGTGCCCTGGCTGACTCCTTCCACTGGCAAAGCTGCCAGAGAGGCAGAGCAGCTCAAAAAATATGGCCCTAAATGAGGCAACAGCTCTGCAGAACCTCCCTTTCCTTCTTTAGCTTTCAAACTCATTTGCTCTTTCCATACATGTCAAAACATGTCAGATATTTTGAGCTTGATCTCTTGAGAACATGCTAATTCGTGACTCCCTTAATATCCTAGCTCTTTTTATTGAATGATTGTGGTATATTTTACCCTCATCTTTTGCTCACTTGCTTTCTCTGGCATAACTTGAGGTTATGTTTGTTTTCAGGGGTATGACTATATTTTGTCTGCCAGAAAATGGGTGGTTAGTTTGAAATATCTGTTATTCTGCACATCCCCCTTTTCTCCCAGAGAAAAATAGGGAGGTAGAAGATGATTGTACTGCAGTGCTTGCATTATCAGGGGCAAGAGTACAGGTACTCCTGATTTGTTGAATACTGCATGGAGGAAGTGTAAAAAACCCCAGATGAATCATAAGTAATTTACAAACAAAATCGGAGTAAAATTATAATGAGCTTGAGGAATCCTAGAGAAGGTAGCACAGATGGATTTGGTAGTTTAAAATTAATGTGAGAAAATATTTTCTTGAACTTGTGGATTTGGTGGGAAGAATGAGATGCTTTAATATTAATAATCCCCACATAGCTCTATAGAATACATGGTGATAGGGGAAATAACCTTACCAATACTCAGTAGTGCATATAATGAGACTGATATTTACAGTTCTTTAGACCTATATTAATTTTACAGAGGAAATCTTGTCCTTTTTTTTTCTCCTTTTGTGTTGGTATTTGCAATTTAATACCATTACTAAGAGCAAAATGAGACTCCTGCACATATGTTTTTCTTGTTAATCTCCTAGCTGAAAAATGATGGAGATAACCTGACCAAGTTTTTAATTTTGCATGCTACCAAGCTCAGTTTCAGTCATTTTACTTATAAAGGAACGCTGATGTTAGGGAATGTATTTTCTTCATTATGGTTCAGGCATCATTCTGAGATAGCTGTAGAGAAGTGCACTGCGCTTCTTATCTGAATGTGGTGACTCAGAAAGGACATTAATAATAACTGAGCAGTTTTCTTCTTATACTGACCAAGGGACTTGTGCCTTCTTGTTTTATCAGAAAGAAAGAAAAAAAAACCACCCTGGTTCCCCTGGTAGGCACTTTGCCAGAGCAAAAACTATCAGTTGCAGTCCAAATGGGACTATTTCTTTCAGTACACATCAGTTTCATTTTCTGAAGTTTCTATATTTTGATAGCACCTATGGGAGTGGCTGTAATTTGAGGCTTAAAATTATTGCTTTAGGAGACCAAGCTGCTGCGAGAAGTTGTTAAACTCTTAAACATTTTTTAAGATTCTGCTCTGTTACCTACCTGAAGTCTTGGAAGTTGCTGGAAGTGTTTGTCTGATATCCTGGTGAATAGGTGGGATGGTTTATTGCAACGGAGAGGAGTAAAAATTAGCAGCTACGTTCCTAGAAACTTTTACTTCACGTAAGGGCATTCACCCATGACAGCCACCCTCCACCCTGACACGGGACAAAGGTCTTGCTAATGATGCTCCTATCCAGGGTACTGAAGGCTTTGGGCACGCTGCACAACTGCAGGCTGGCAAGGACATGACACTATTAACCAAAGCTGTCTCTCACATCTCTGCTGACCTCAATACCAGAGTGGAACTTGCAGCTAGTCCTTGCTCCCTTCAGGCACTGATCTGGTTTTCTTCAAGTGTGTGAAAAATCAGGGTTTCTTGGAGCACAATTCACAAAATGTATTATCCAATATAGAGAAATTGAAGAAAACTGTGCTAGATTTAAGACAAACAGGCGCTTCGTCATTTAAGTATTTTCTTTTAATCTATATGTTTTTGAGTTTGTTCATGTAAGTAATATATCTTTCTATGTATAGATGTTTCTGGCATATATATATATGTACAACTAGTTTGTACAAATCTCGGCAAAAGATATTAAAAGGGCTGTTTATAAATAGCTGAAACACGTATTTGCTTTACCATTACTCCACCTACTGGTGTTGTGCTAAACTGACTGAGGTCTCAGAGCTTAATAAAATGAAATACATGTATCCCCAGAGTATGGGCACTGAGTGATTAATTTAGCAGCAGTTTTTGAGAATTTATGGTTTTAAGGAACAAATAGTGATTTATTTTGGACGGGCGGAGGTTGCACTGCACCTTTCTATCCATAAATACACAACAGTAGTCTCCTTGCCATTAAAAATATCTAAAACTTAATCTGAGAAGAGTCAATATTATAACACATGTATTTGATGATATATTTATAACAGAAATCTGTGTGCATATATTATTTGAATAATGGCACAGAATTACCTTAGAACAATAAAATATCAATTAAAATTAAGTCTTCCAAAAGCCACAGCAATGTGAGTAAATAGAGTGTGACAGCGCCTGAAAAATTACAGCAGGGAAAACAAACACTGTCACAAACGGACTGTGAGCAACTACTTGGGGTTGAAGTTTGCAGGAGATGATTTCATATCACAGTGTAATTGCTGGAGGAGTCTGAGCTCCAAGATGTGCTTCAGACAGCCCTTGGAAGCTGTCAGTTCAGTGTGCCACATGGCCTCTCTTCAAGGGCAGTGGCTGTTTGTGATGTCTAAATGAAGTCAGGTAAATCAAACACAACTGGAGGGCCACCCTGGGCTCTGCGGCAGAAAAAAAAAATAAAATGCAGCAGTGCTTTGCTTTCAGGGAGTCTGTAGTTCCAAGGTAGCCTTGTTGTTGCCTGGTTTTTCATCCTTTCCACCTTCCCTGCCCTAAAGTAATGCATCCTTTTACTTGGAGGTATCATAAAGAGCCCACCATGCAATGAGAGCTCTGGGAATCTCCCTTATCAAGCTTATCTAGTTTTTAATCTGTTTTTTTTTAAAAAAAGCAAATTTATCCACTGTTGTTTGGCAATCCTGCCTGTATTATATGTGCCCATCACAAAATCTACATCATAGATATGCTCATAGCCACATGCTAAGAAATTAACTTCTTTTAGCAAATTTTGTAGCAGTGTAAATACGCAAAACAGAAGTTGTTTATTTCTGTGGCATGGTTCCCTGCAAAGGCCTGATGATGAAACTCTTCCTCTGTTTTTGTAGCTGAAAGGGTGATGAGGGAACAGTCACCTTTTACGTTACTGAACTTCCTGACACCAACTTTAAAATAATTTTTTAGTGTTGGTTTAAGGACTATTTATTTTCCTTTTCTGCAGAGGTTTGCGTGCGTGGAAGAGCAAAGCAAACACTGATCCCTTCTCCAAAGGGCCCTGGAATCCATGATGGATTTCCACTGAGAAGTGTAGCCAGGTAGTTCATTAAAACCCGACTTCTCAGCTAGGCTCAGCTCTGACTAAATCAAGGGTGAGGGGGAGAGGATATTCTCCCTGTTGTAGCTCTGTGTGCCTTGGTCTTCTGCACTCTTGATTAACAGTAGGGAAATGTGGGTATCTGGAGCAAATGGCAGGCACGCAGTGCTCTGCTCAGGTTCTCACCCACGTGACAAATCCCCAGCACACTGGAACATGCTGTGGTGCTGTATTCTCCTCTTTCTTCCCAGCTTCTCACACAATTCCTTTAGTTAACTTGTCTGGAGCCTTGGGCCAGGAACTGGCACTCAATTGCCCTGGAAAGATGCCCAGGGAGGTGAGGAAGAGAGAGACCTGAGGAGAGGCATGTTCAATGACTCCCTTGGAGAGGGGAAATGTACATCCTTCTCTGTTGGGTTTTCCTGGGCAAATTTTTTTCTCTTATTTTGTGTTTACATATATCTATGTGCACAAACAATGGGATGGGAATGCTGGAGCAGCTGTCTTGAAGCTTTTATTCCATCACAGCCATCAGCCTCATTTTACAGAACCGAGCAAGGGAGAAAGGAGCAGCTTCAGCTGCTAGCACAGCACATGAAGTTCCCTTTGTTACTAGGTCTTTTAATAACTTTCTAGCCAATAGCATAATATTAAAAGCTGATAAGCATTTGCTTAGGCCAACAAAGCTGCACCTACATCTCACTTTCAACAGTGCTTGCTTGTAATTTCTTAAAACCTGGATAAAGCTTCACCATTAAGCTTACGTTTCCTCTGTCTTGCTTAACATGTTTTCCTGAGGCCTATCTTTACACAGCTCACAAACCTCTTGTTTCTTGTCCTTGCATCTCCAAAACTCTTGCGTTTCTCCATCCTGAGATTTGCTTTCCCACAGCTCTCTGAGTTTTATACCTTTTCTATTTCCCACACTTCACCCTAAGGAGGAAGGCTGCAGGCCAAGCCTCAAGGAGGGAGCATTAGGTGGATCTGAGGGGTCATCCAGAATCAGCTCCCGTGCAAAGCCAGAGCCAGAGACCTTGCACTTGTGGATGTCTGATGGAAAACCATTCTTGGCTGAGCACGGTCTAAAGTGAGGTCTTTTTCTGCAGAGCACAGAGGTGCTGTGTGCTGAATACGAGAGGATCAACGCAGCTGGTTGCTAGAATCTTGATTAGGGATGGATGAACGGGTTTGGATAAAACAGAGACTGGTCTGACTGCACACAGACCTCCAGCTGAGCCTGAATTTGGAAGGGTCAAAGCAATACAAAGCTTATGTTATTATTTTCATTCTGACACGTTTCCATTTGTCTGTAGTCCCTGGCTGAAGTAAAACGTCTCGAAGGCAGTGGAAGGATGGTACATTTCTTGGCTGACTGGAAAGAAAGAGGTCACTTGGTGTGCCTTTCACCAGACATGTTTGCAGACAAGAGATGTTTTTCACTGAACCCAAGCACCCATCAAAAAATGTGTATATTTGCCCGTTTCTTTTGTATTCAACCTGTAGCAGTTTAAAGTCCCTATCCCTGATAGGTTTTCTTTTGAAGTATCTCTGAAGTTTCTGTAGAGGAGCTTTGTCAGGGCTGCAGCACTGAAAATCTCCATGTGGGCCCTTGCCAGTGCCAGTTCTCAACATGCTCAGGATGCTCAAGGCACTTTGCATGTCACTGCCAAGGGGAGGTGGAGCTTCTTGCTCAGTCGTGTAAGTGACAACTTGGCAATACTCAGAGCTGTGGTTTTCTGGGAGAACCGTGCAAATGTTTGGATTCTGATTTAAAGTGAGCAGCCACCTGGCAGTTGTGCTGGAACGTGTCTTTTCTGCAAGTGCATCTCCGTATTTTGCACAATAAAGCACTAGTTTTGTCTAAAAGATCCCTTAAAATAGTGATAAACCAGGTTTGGTGTTCTTATTGAGTATATACATGTAGGCCTTTTTTCAGAGTATTTTTAAATGTCATGAGGATAGAATGTAGGAAATCCTGTTTTGTAGTCCTTCATTTAAACCCTGGTTAATCTTTGGAGAGCTATATTTTACAGTGGATGCTGATATTTAACATACATAATAAGATTTTATTCCCCCCCTTTAATGGCATAGAAGGGATTGTTTCCAGTAAATTAAAATATCTTTGACACCAATTATTTGGCAATATGAAGATGTAGTATTTTGCTTTCACTTAATTTCCTCTAAATTAATCTAAGGATAATTAGATTTAAATAATAAAAATAATGAGTTGTTTCCCTCTCTAAATTACTTCTTTGTCGTGTGTCTTTCCCTTTGTACTGAACTTGGTGACTTATTTGCTTTTAGTAGTTCTGAAATATTCTGACACTAATTGCATTTTGAAATATAACCTTCCAACTATGTTGCTTCTGTTTTTCACTCATTTCAGATTGGTTTAGAAGCATTGACTTGTTATTTTATTGCTGAATATTGAAGCTGAGAGCCACATTACATATATCAGTGTGCTTTCTTTTCCATCTTTAGCTTTGTTAATTAAATTCTGTGTTCTCTATATTGCTCATGATTTGTAATGTTTGTTGCCAAATCCCAGGCACTGCAATGTGAAATCTATTCAATATAAATATTTCATTTGTCCAAATATTTTTTAAAACTAGTTCAGCCATAATCTCTGGCATTTTCTTTCCTTGCAGGATACTAGATAACCATCACACTATCGAATAAATCAAAGGGAAATATTCTGACTACTCCATGCAAAAATAGAAGATTAAGCATTATTTTTCCTGCTGCTAGGAAAAATGGAGAGAGATGTGTTGTTAAGGTTTCTGGGTTATATGTGGCAGAAATATAGCAGATTACACAGCATAAAGCAGCCCAACAGATGAGCCCAGCATTCCTTCTGGCTGAGCCCTGGATATGGGACAGACCCCAGTGTTGAGTGATAGGGAGTGCAAATGACTTTTCATTCTTCACTTGTAATGTATTTAATACACAGGGGAAAATATTAATATGTTTCAGGTTCCGTGTCTTGTAGCTTAAAGCCATAAACGCATAAAGACAATCGCAATGGGTCAGACCAAAAGTTCTGTATTCTGACCCTGTAGGAGCCTATAAGTGAATGTTCAGGGAAGAGCAAAAGCAGAGTGAAGATGGGGGGTGGGTGTTTCCATTCAGTATTTCTACTGGGCTCCAACTGTTTTCAGTCAGAAAACCTGATATGCAAAGTCTGTTTCCTTCTGCTTAGTAGCTGTCAGTGGATTTCCTTTCTAGAGTCTGTCTCCTCTTGAACCCAGATTTTGCATCCCACAGTATGTGTGGGGAGTCTGTCTCTTGCTACCTTAATTTCATGTCCCTAGTTCTGATTCTGTTGAGAAAAAACTAAACAGTTTATTCTTAACCACTATTTTCTTACCAGCAATGATACTGTAAGTTTTTCTCATATCCTCTCTGTTACTTCATTTTCATGGCAGAGATTCTTAGCTTAATTGTGTCCTACACAAAAGCTGTCCTACACCTTTGATTTTTCCACTTACATTTTTTTTGGTGCATCTTTGATTTTCCTGTATTTGTTCTGAGGTTAAGGAATAGCCAACTTTCAAGAAACTGGTGTACTGTGGGTTTATACAATGGAATAATGGAGTTCTCCATTTCATTATCTCTCCGTTTTGAAATAGTTTCTAACTATGATTTGTCTTTTTTGACTACTATTGAGCTCTGAGCAGGCATTTTCAGGGTATTGTCTATCACAATTGAAAGATCACACTCTGAAGCTGCAATGCTCAGCAGCCATCACTTTAAATGTGGAGCTGAGATTATTTTTCTTCTGTCTGACTAACTGTACTTTTACCTATATTGAACAGCATCTGACGTTTTATTGCTCAGGCTCTTCTCAGCTCAGTCTCATAATATCCTTCTGCAATTTTTCATGAGTCTTGTCCTTCCTACTTTAATAACTCAGTATCGTCAGCAAACTATGTCAGCTCACCACTGGCCCCCTTTGGGAGGCTGTATTTATGGCCATATAGAACAGCAGGGGTCCCAGGGAAATTTCACTGATGATTTTCTTTCACTGCTTAAAACCCAGTCATATTACATCTTCTTCATCCCATTGTTAGGCCTATTATCGAGCCAGGAATTCTTCCCTTGCATGTGTCCATGTAGTTCTCCAAAAATTTTTTTGAAAAGACTGTTGAAAAAAATTTTGAAAGCCTAAATAGGTTATATATGATCTTTATCTAGATTTCTGCTGAAATCCAACAAAGAGAACCCAGAAAGGTCTTGAAGGCACTGCCTCTTTGAAAAGACACATTGCCTTTTTCCAAGTAGATCATGTTTGTTCAAGTTTCTATTCATCCTGTCTTTCCTTAAGGTTTTTACTAATTGGCCATGTGCAGCAGGTGTCAGACTTTCCCTTGACATATTTTCTTTGACTTAATTTTATTTTCTAATGACACCCTATTTTTATCTTCACATGTTAGCACAGTTTTATAACAGTTTATGACCCACTGTTTTTCTGCTTCATCCTCAGGTTCCCTTGGAACTCCTGGGGGGACACCATCTGGTCCAGGTGAGCCCCTACTGTTCTTGTTGTCCATTTGTCTTGACTTTTTCTGCAATGATTTCAATTTCATGTGGACCTTCTGACAAATCTCACAGCCAAAAGGACTTGAATATGGTGATCTGAGGTGTTTTCCAGATTAATAGTGGCATTAAAAATTAATTTAGCTTCTATGCTGTTGTTTGCACCATCACTGAGTGTACTTCTTTGTTGCCTTATCATTAATTGGTCATGCAGTCATTTTGTTCATTTCATGTCCCCGCTGGAGGAAGGATTTATTATTAGTTTTTGTTGCATGTTTATATTGAATCTGTCACTTTGATTTGTGTGAGTATGTGTGTTTTCATTAGTAGGGCTCAGCCTATTCGAAGGGACTCTTATCTCAAACCCTACTGCCTTCCTGCTCTTTTAGAGGTGATTTTTTTAAGAGGGTTTATATGTCTTCCAGAAAACTATATGTATTTGCTGGGATGTTCCGTTTCTTTGAAATGCAGTTGCCATGATTGTTGAGTAATCTATGACAAAAGCTGCACAAGCAGATTCTTTCATCGGGCATACAGAGCAGCCTGTAAGTGGTGTTTATGTATTTTTTCAAATTAATCCAATTGTAGTGGAGCTAGTGAGAAGTATTTAAAATTCTAATCAGGTGATTTCTTGTTAATTTGAATCATTATACATAAACAAGCTTTAAATGAAAAGGAACGTGGAAATTATTCAGAGAGGGAGACCCACAGAGACTTCTATGATTGCTGTAAACATGAGGGATTCCAGGTGGGGTCCCCCACAGGAGATAATGTATGGAAACCTCAACATTGTGCAGGTTCTGTAAGAATTCAGTAGAGTGAAGATGCTACTTTTTTCCACTATTACTTACCCATCTCACTGCAATTTAAAAAAAAAAAAGAGATGGAAAGAGGATAAATATTGTCAAAATGAAGTTCCTGTCTTGTCACAACTGAAAATCTCTTGGACAATTCTGGCAGCTCCACACAATATCTTTTTTTCTAAGGTATGCAGTGTAATGAGGTCATGTTGTAGGCAGCCTTTCCCTCTGCTTTGGGAGGCTATTTTCAATTGGAATTTCACATTATATTGTCAGTTACAGAAATAGTTTGTGTTTTCTCAGGAATGCAAATGGGATTGCTTTTTTTTCTTTTTTTTTATTTTGATTCCAGGAGAGAGAATAGGGAAGAAGGATGGGAAGCAGTCCTGGAGTCCAAAGTTGTGGGAACAAAGGTTTAGGAAAGCCTTTTGTGTAGGGGATGGGCTAAGAGAAAAATAAAATGGAAAGGGAGACTGTCCTAACCCCTCTGGGAAAAGAGAGACAGGGAACTGGTCCAAGAGTCCTGAAAGCAGCACTGTTAATAAGGAAAGGGATAAGAGTGAATGTGGTACCAGCACCCACCCCATGTTACCTACAGCCATCTCTCAGAAAAGCACTTCAAAGAGGAGCTGGTTGTTCAGACTTTTTAGACCCCAAATCAAATTAATAAGTCTTGCCTAATTTGAATGGATAAATCTGAAATCCGGAGGTTTTCTTTTCAATCTAGATACCTGTGCTTCCATAACCACAACCTGAGATTTACTTAGTCTGTTCATTCACTTGATTTGTTCTCTTAAACAAGATAAAGACACTTAACAAGACTGTGAAAAAGGACATTACTCAATGAGAAGTGAATGCCTAAACTTCTTCAGAGTGAATAATAGCATCAATTACTCATTTTTGGATGTGTTGATTATTGAGCACCCAAGTATGAGAAAAAATCTTGACGGTGCTGGCATGAGGATGATCAAGTCTGCCCTAGAAACAAAATGTCACCTTTAAGAAATAGACATAATTTTCTTGTTTTTTGGCATGCAGTAAGTTAGAGTCCCATGTTGACCATGTTGAATATTGTCAGTGGCTGTCATGCTCCCTCTGCAACATGGGAGCGGGATAAAGATCATTAATGCTGGTCTCACCTGAGTAATATTTAAGTGCCATGACACTTCATTTTTATCTCTGGTTTGGTTTGGTGGGTTTTTGTGTGTGTAGTTGATACCATAAGTATTATGAGTTTTGTAAATGGAGCTGTAGAGGCTTTAATTAGTCCTAAGCACATCAGAACTAATTTCTACCAGTGCATTTTTTCCTTCTCTCTGGAGAAAAGCTAAGTAGCATTAGTATCAAACTTGGAAATTAACATGGAAAGAGACCTAAAAAGCACAAGAATTTGTTGGTTAAGGTCAAAAGGTTATTAATTTCTCTCTCCGAAGTATCTGTGGCAAAAAAAAAAAGAAATCATTCCTGGATTTCTCCATCTGCAATACTATTATGTAGAAGCCTAAAAAATAGAAGTGCTAAAAGGTAGCACAGTTTCTCCAGTAAAAAAAAAAAAAAAAAAAAAAAAAATGCAAAAATACAATTGAGAAAACTGGGGATACCTTGGGTAACAACTCAATGTGTTGTTGCAGGCTTGGGTGAGAGTGGCTGGAAAGCTGCCCAGTGGAAAAAGGCCTGGGGGTGCTGCTTGACAGCGACTGAACGCGAGCCAGAGTGTGCCTGGGTGGCCAAGGAGGCCAGTGGCATCCTGGGCTGGATCATGAATAAGAGTGACCAGCTGGAGCAGAGCAGGGATTGTCCCTCTGTGCTCAGCACTGGTGTGGCCACACTTCAAGTCCTGTGTTCAGTTTTGGGCTCCTCACTGCAAGAAAAGGCATTGAGGGGCTGGGGCGAGTCCTGAGAAGGGCCATGGAGCTGGGGCAGGGTCTGGAGCACAAGTCTGGTGAGAGGCTTAAGGTTCTGGGGGTCAGAATTTAGTCTGGGGAAAAGGAGGCTCAGGGGGACCCTATCACTCTCTACCCTTGTGGTGAGGTGGACGTTGATCTCTCCTCCCAGGTAAAAAGGAAGGAGGAGAGGAAATGGCCTCAAGATGCACCACTGAAGACTTGTACTGGATATTGGGAAAAAAATTCTTCACAGAAAGGGTGGTCAGGCATTGGAACAGGCTGCCCAAGGGTGTGGTTCAGTCACCAACCTGAAAGTACCCAAGAAATGACAAAATATGGCACTTGGGGACATGGTTTAGTGGCAGCTTGGCAGTGCAAGCTGAATAATTGGACTTGATGATCTTAGAGGTTTTTTACAAGTGTAATGATTCTATGATTTCTGAAAATTTAAATGAGCTAGAATGAGGGAAGCAAGACAAGCAGAGACAAGCAAAATCATTCTCGAGGCAGTCAGTGAAGTGCTCATTAGTTAAGTGTTAGCATGCAACACAATACAACATTTAATTGATTTGATTGGTAAAAGGAAGTCTTGTGTCTGTGTGTAAACTACATTTCTGTAGGTTAATCTTGGGGACATGTATTTTTAAGACATATAATTAATGGGAGCATCTATGAACTGTAAAATCAGAAGAAATATAGATATTTCATAGAGAATAATTCTCACTCCTTTGCTATTCAAGAGATAAGAGCTGAAATTCAGCTTGGAGAGAGACCCAGGGGAGTAACATGCCTTGGAACTTTATGTACAGGAGCAAGAACAAGTCTTATTTCAATGGAAAGTCCTCTTGCAAGGTTATGTTAAAGAATGAGGTCATTCCACATTTATTCAAGCTAACAGAGCACTCCAAAAGCTCCTGAAGAATATGAAGCATAAGATTAATTAAAATACCAGTGAGAGGTGCTTCTGTCTGGAAGACGAATAGTGCGCCTTATGCAGGGGCAGCAGGAGGCAGACTGTCAGTTTTCTACTTGGCAAAGGAGTTTTCTATGAATTTTCCAACTTCCTTTGTAAGTAACAGAGGTAACTGCAAAAGAGGAGCAGAGCAATGGCCCCAACAGGTCTTGCTTGCAATGCTGTGTTTGCATACATTGAAGACACCCACTTATGCTGTTGCTGTGCTGATTTGGATTTCAAGCTGGCATTAGGCACCCATTGGATTTCAAGCGTGGATAATTCAGAGAATTGGCAGATAGCACCACAGCCCCTCTGCAAAGGGCTCTCTCTGTTGGCACTGCAGCTTGGCAAGCAGCACTGCCTTGGTGGAGAAGGGCTGCGCAGCTGAAGCGTGGCCCCAGGTCTTGTGCTTTTGGGGTGACCTGCAACAATGAAAATCAAGTTCTCAGGCTTCACTGGCAGTGCTGGCTCAGTGTTCAAAAGTGGGCTCCTGCCCAGTCTCTTGATAGGCTTCAGAGGAAGCTCTTAGTGACTCCTCCAGAAAAAAAAAAAAAAAAAAAAATAAATGTTCATGCTGGAGACTTGGCAGAGGAAAAGGGGTGGGAGAGCAAGTTCTCATGTCACCTTCACACAGACTGTTGATAGGGAAAGACTGATAGACTAATCATAGCCAAGAAGCCTTGCTGGTCTCTTCTGGAGGATGAGCTGATTAAAACCTTGTGTAATTATACTTCACCTTAAATTCTCTCTCTCCATCTATCTTTTTTTTTTTTTTTACATCTTCAGTGTCAGGTTAGAGTTAGAAATTGCTCCTTCTCATACAGCAACAAACCAGTGGCTTGTCTTGTTTTGAACTTCCCTGCATTACATCTTACTAGGATTAGTGTACCTGGTATATGGGTCCTGTGAAAACGGCTACTCGTGACATAGTAGAATCTTATTTTAAGAAAACTAAAGCCAAGGGATTCACTTGTTTCCAAATGTTTGGTTTCCATTGAATGAAGGATTAAAAGTTACTTTGTAGGGCCTTGAACTTTCCCTTTTCCTTGTTTTTCTATACTACTTTAAGAGGACTTTAATTTGCCCCCTTTGCCTCTGTATACCATATTTTTTACTTGCTGTCCTCTTTTCCTTTCTAAAAGGATCATTGGATATGGTTGGATTAGCCCCAAGATATTGTCATTCCTTTTCACGTGGAGATGGCCAGCACAATCATTGAATAATAATCTTCTAAGTTTCCTCTGAGGTGTGGATGAGAATCACTGTGGTGATTGGAATGTGATTAGAGAACACTGTGTTCCTTATTAATTGCAAAGAGAAGGATAAGAGATTGGAGTGTCTAGACTTGAACTGAGGAAAAGACCCATTTCTACATGTCTAGAAAATCATCCTCAACCTAAGGGGCTCTTATAAAATGGAAGGAGAAAGACCTTCTATACAGACAGATAGTGGGTTTAATGGTTTTAAACTGACAAAAGGGCAGGTTTAGATTAGATGTTGGGAAGAAATTCTTTACTCTGAGGTGGTGAGGCCCTGGGTCAACCTGCAGGGAGAAAGTTGTGGCTGCTCCATCCCTGGAAACATTCAAGGCCAGGTTGGATAAAGCCCTGAGCAACCTTACCTAGTGGAAGGTGTCTCTGCCCATGGCAGGGGAATTGGAGCTTGGATGATCTCTCTTGTCCCTTCCAACCCAAACTGTTTTGTGATTCTGTGAGCATAGATATAAAAAAAAAATAGATTGGGGTATTGCAGTGCTTTTGCTTAGCCCTGATTTCAGCTCATATCTCACACATTTGGCTGGAAAATGAATCCAAGAGATTTGTTTTGCTAATCTTAAAAGCAGTATTTCAAACCACTGCTGTCATCTCTGAATATAGGACATACATATTTATGACAGAAATAAACACTGTCTGATTAATGGCATGCCTAATGCTAAAGGGAACTTGTCCATGACTTTGTACGGGCTCCTCCCTCCTAAAAAGCTCCTTCTCTTAATGAACAAATAAATGAGTCCCCATCTGTGTAAACTGTATCATAAAGCAATTAATGGTATTGCACCACTGAGGTCATTCATCAGCCTATGAGCTTCTCAAAAATTTAACATATTGATCCTTCTTTGTTCCATTTTCCTCTGCATCCAAAATCTTTCGCACAGTTGCTAATTATTTATTTTGGTAAAAACACAAATGCTCCAGTGATCATTGCCAACAGTTCAGCACTAATGAGCAGCTCTCTTGTAACGAAGAAACACTGTGTGCATCCAATATGAGAAGTCAAATTGGTAAGGAAAGAGCTTTAAGCGATGTTGTGTTGTTGTAGATAATAACGAGGAGTAAAATCTTATCTTTGCAATTATTAAAAAGTATCTATCATCCTGAGAACTGAAACTTAATGGACTATAAATATTATCACTACTGTTACTATTGTTATTATTATTGGGGCAGCAATCTTTTGTTCATGGTGAAATAACAAAAGCAGTGGAGAAGCACTAACACTGCAACAGGTACTTTCTAGCTGAGCAGAGAATAAAGAAAGCTTTTCTTTTATCTTAAAATGTAGTTTGAGATAGCCTATGATTCCAACACATTTTTATTTCAGATATATCAGTTGTGTCAGAACTCTGCAGCAAATCTTTGAGGAGTGAGTAGAAATTTGTAAATTTCCAGAAAGTTAATTAATTTTGCAGAGGAGAGATTCTGATAGCAAATGGTTTATTCAGTTGCACTGGAACTTTCTTGTTCAGGGTCTGCACTAGAAGTCAAGATCCCTTTTTATCACTTGTTCAGACCACCCACCTATCCTTTGTAGCTTCAATGTTTTAGCAATTTATATTATAAGGAGGTCCTGAGGTAGGAACTCTTATAAGCTGTTGTGGCTTGAACCCAGAGTTCAGGCTTTCAGCAGGAACATCAGAAGGAATGCATTCCTTGCTTTTCTTCATTTTCATAGAAATTTCAAGAATGACTCTTTCTAAATTACATTAGCCTATTAATTTGAAAAATTGTCACGCAACCCCTGCACCTTCATTTTGACATCTCTAGCATTCCTGTATCTGCCATGAAGTATGCACTAGGACTAGGTGCATGAATTCCAGCAGCTGTCTCATCCATGCTGGGACCACTCATCTTCTCCTGTCTCCAAGGACTTCATTAGGGCTTTTAGCAGTAAGATTGTGTTCACTGTTGATGAACAGGCACTCTCTGACCTCATCTTCAATTGACTCGTTATTTTCATGGGTGTGATCCCCAAATGTTTAAACTGCATCCTGCAATACACATATCTGGGTATTACTCTGAATTTTTGGCTGACTTAAATATTTACTAATGCATTACTGTTTTTAACCAAGAGCTACATTTCACTCTTTAATACTCTGCTGCATCTCATTGTTACCCATCAATCCTTCTGTGCTCTGCAGATTCTAGTGTTTATGCCCTTGCTCACTAAGTAGCATGGATGCTTATAATATTTTTGAAGTGTTGCTTTTTAATTTCTTATTGTAATGTAGGAATCCTGTATTCCTGTACACCACATTATTTTTTCAAAGTGCTCAAAGTATGGTGCAACAGCTTCAAAACATAGACCTGAAGGTGAGGTGAGTTCTTTTCCCAAAACAATGTCTATTTATTATTGATTCAGATAGTCCCTGTGTTTGTGTTTTACAAGAATGTGGCTACTGAGATGCCCCCTCAGCCCAGTTCACTGATGAAGATGACATTTGAGTCTTTCTTCAGATCTTAGTGAAAACAGAGATTGAGATATGTCATTGGTTTTGGGTTTGTTTTGTTTGTTTGCTTTTGGTGACTTCGTCCAATTTTGACATTTTTTCTGGGTGAATTTTTATGTATTCTACATTTCAAGAGAATTTGTCTAATTGGGTTTTCAATTATTTATTTTGCATCACTTCTGTTTTCAAAATAAGTGTTAATTTCAGTTAAATTAGACTGACTAGGCATTTCATTACTACATAAGTCTTACAGCGCCCCAGCTTTGTTCAGATTATCTTATTTCATTCAAATGAATGGCAAATGGCAATTCCGAATTCAGTCCCACTTTTTACAAATTTCATAACGTAAAAATCTTTTCTAGTTATGGTCTTTTTCTTCAGCCTGAGTGCTAGTGGGTGTGTCTTGTAGTGATTAAAGATGCTGTAGCTGCTCTGCAGAGAGCAGCTTCCTTCTTGTCTGCTGCCTCACCAGTGCCAGCAGCACCTGTAGCCACTGGAGAGGTCACACTGTATTCAGATAAGCAACGTTTCAGTCCCTTTGTGTGCTGTAGCTGCTGTAGTCAGAGCTCCCCTGCTTTCATTTATTAGCTGTGGTGTAATGGATGTGTTTGCAGGGGCAGCCCCAACCCCTGCCTGCTCACAAACCTACAGGAGCAGCAGCCGCCTGCTCAGAGTGCACGTGCATTGCTGAAGGTGTTAGCGGGGAAATCAGCAAGTTTTAACCTTCAAAAAGCACAGTGATTGTAGGAAACAGCTTTGTAGATTTGTGCTGACAATGCACAGATGCTTTGTTGCAATCAACATTTCCAGAAATGATGCAGACAAGCCTCTTAAATGAACTGATTTCCTTCCCTACCGCATACCACCAGAGAACCATTCCCCAGTCTCTGTTAAAGCACAGAGTTTAGAATGCCGGATACTTGTTTATTCTGCTGATTTACTGTGTGGCAGAAGTGATTCTCAGCATGATCCAGCCCCTTCATGAATATCATCGCAGCTGCAGGATGTGCTTTACCCACATAATCTCTCTGGGTGGGTCTTGGGCATCGTTGAGGTTCAGCTGGGACTCAGCCATGCTCGTACAGAGAGTGAAGGCAGAGAAATCTAAGTGTCCCTTGTAAATAATGAATTATAATGGTCTGGGGTGGGTGCTGACTTTCTGATGTCTGTCTGCTGTCGTGAATGTCAACATGAAGAAATATATTTACACAGTAGTGAACAGATGTTGTAATTCAGACAGAAATGCAACTTCAGAATTATTTGAGAGAGATGGTGCTTACCCCATTTACATCCATACACTTTAGAGAGGTCACTGGGGAAGCCCTAACGTAAAGAAGAGCTCAGATCAGATTTGGGTTTGCTTTGCAAGTTCTACAATGTCAGATAGCATAAACAACACGTTTAGGCATAACAAATAATGTTTTGTGATCCAAGCGGCTTTTTGGCCACATTCTCTTTGAACAACTTCTTGAATTTTCTATTAATATTTGATAGACTCTGTTAGATTTTGTTAAACTGGTGTTTTAATAATTTAAATTGATTAGAGCTTAACATCAGCTTGTTGGAGTTGCTGTGAAACAATTGACTTGAAGAAGAAATCTTGCTCACCTTAGGCAAGGAGAAAGAATATAGGTTTTGAACCCAGCCCAAACCCATCAACTATTAATAGCCCAGATACAGACTTTGGTGTCTAAAACATATGTTGAAGTAAAAAACCGACATAAAAGTTTTTAGATGAAGCAAAGAGACAAAAAAGAAATCTTTCTCAGGGCCTTTGTCAGTCCACTGAGGCTTTTTAACCAAAACAGCTTCTATATTCTGTGAAGCTTCAGGTTAAAATAACCCTGAAGCAAAAGCTATGTAAGGAGAAGATGTCCCTTTGTTAAAGACAGTTTCTGCTGAGGAGCAGTCTGGCTCACTTCCTCCAGTAACTTCTGAGGGGGCACAGAAAAATGGAAGCATTCCCTGGAGTTTGAATGGGGTGGAGGAGAGCACAGTGAGAGGACAGCAGCATTCACCTTCCCACCCTCTCCAGCCCCTCACTCTCCACATCCTTACCCACCCGCACAGATGGAAGCTCTCTCAGGGCTCCTTTAACTGAGCAGATAAGAGGGTTGATTTTCACTGATGAAGCCAAAACCTGGGTTTTGTAGGGTTTTCATTCTCCACCCTTTACTGAGTATTTTCTGACTTTTCAGAATTGTAGCTGTTATCAAGAAGCTTTGTTGTGTCTGTGCTGGGCTGGGCACTGTGGAAGCACCTGCCTGGCTGCAGAAACTTCCCTTGTGTCTAAAATACCCGTTTGCATAGGCACATTGTCCAGTCTCTCCCCTGTGCTATGGAGGGAAGGGTGCCCCTGAGAGCAGCTGTATCTGTGTGGCACTTTTCTTTTGGTTTTCTGGTTGTCTTCTGCCTGCTCGCTGTGGGCTGCAGCATCACCTCGCTCTGTGGCTTCTCCTACAATGGCTCACAGTCACAGAATTGTGGAACATCCTGAATTGGAAAGGACCCATGGGGATCATTGAAGTCCAAGTCTTGGGATCCCTCTCAGGAGGATGGGATTAGGAGGTGGTGTGAGCTTAGGGCCACAGTCTGGGATGTAATAGCAGTTAGAGGGGACATCCTAGCAGGAAGTGTAAAGAACGGAGGTAGGAAAAATAGAAGAAGGTGGCAAAAAAGGTCTCCTCTTTGCCTTTTTGCACATCTACATAGAGCTGGGGGTGACCACTGCCAATGATGGTGTAAGGTGCTGCAGCCAGTGATACCCAAGCAAAGAAAGATGGGAAACTTCTTTCTAAGCTTTTTTTTTTTTTTTTTTGGTAGAAGAATTTCAATTCTGTTTCATCCTGAACAAATTCAATTCTGTATTTCCCATCTTCTTGAGGAGAGTCAATTACAGGCTGTTCTGGGAAAAAAAAAAAAATTACACTACACTGTTCATGGTGAGGCTGCTCCAATTTTCAGAAAACACTGTAAGCTTTCTTAGACTGCAGAGAAAAAGAGAATGACATGTACAGCCTATTTGTTAGGCATTCCATGAAGGAAAAGAGGTAAAAGTTTTGGTCGCTGCGTCACATAGTTTTGCTGTATTTCCAAGTACTGTAAAATAGATTAGAAAACAAATCTTCAGCATGAGTCAGTTATTTCTAGTCAAGATAATTGATCTTGAAATTCTAAACCCAATAGTTTATAGGCATAATTGTTGATGTGTCAAGAGCTGATGAGATTTCTTTTCATGCTGATATCTTGGGCTTGTCTAAGTCAGTAACATTTTAAGAGATACAGTGCTAGGGCAAAGGCACAAGAATTTTTTGAAAAATGTTTTCTGAGGAACTTCCTAAGGCTCACCACTAACAGTGCTCTATTAGATTTGCAGTATTTTTTTTCTTTTTGTAATATTTCTTTCTGTAATACTTTTTTCTGTTTTCCTTCCAAAAGGATTATTTTCATTTTTTTTCTTTTCCTTTGGCTTGGATTATTTCCTCCCACAGAAATATTTAGCTGTGCTTGGCAGTATATGAGCCTAATTTAGAAACTCTTAAGATGCATGGCTTTTTCTGCTGCCTATGTAGGAAGCTTGGGGGGATTAGGGTTTCACCTCATCAAATTGCAGATTTCTATAGTATCTAGATCTGTGCTGGTTTTCTAGACCCCACTTATCATCAGGGGAGAGAAATGTCAGTATAAGAAGTTATTTGACTCATTCTAAGTGACAGAAACTGGGTCAGAGGTGCCACTGCCTGGAAGTAAATGCTTCTCTGTACTGAATGCGAATATTCCACATCCATGTAGACCTGTATCAGGGTGTACTCCATTGCCAGATATCTGTGCTTGCAGTCAGGAGGAAGGGGAGAGGGTATAATTACTTCTTTAATAAGAACCTCAGCCTTGCACAGGAGCACATGTCAGCTTTTATCAGGAAAGGCAACAGCTCCCCAGGTACAGGAACTCACCAGAAACCGGGAGCCAGGAGGGACTGCCTCTTGCAGAGTAAAATACTGCTAGTCACCAATTCTCTGGGCAGCTCTTTGCTGTGCCCAGAGGAGCTCAGGAGGCCCCTAATTCTTATCTGCCTGTGTCTGTGTGAGACAACAACTCTGAGTTTCCTCTTCCCCTCAAAATGCTGTACTCCTGGAAGAGTTTAATACTTCTTGTTTATTTTGTTTTGGGTTGGTTTGTTTTTTGTAATTTTTTGTTTGTTTGTTTTTGTTGAAGTATGTATCCAGTGCCTCTCTACTTGGTGTGTGTTGAACAAAGTGGAGGTCTGCAAGAGTTGGAGCTTGCAGGTGTTTCAGGTTCTGATCTGACTTAATGTCCTGCTGCGCTCTCAAGTGCAGAATGAGGATTGGCTGTAAAATGCTGAGTTCCTCCTGTGTCTAGGCTGAGGACTTACAGGTGTGTTTTTGAGGTCCTTTGGACATCTCAACAGCCTTGCACTGCACATCCTGAGCAAGATTTAAAAAGCCATCGTGTTGGCTGCTACCATGCAAAGGTGTTAATTATGACCCCAAACCCCAAGGGGCTGTAAGAAGCACTCTGAATAATAAACTTTTCCAGTTCCAATAGGATTTTTCATTCTGTTTCCAGCTGCAGACCCTGCAGCACTCAGTGCCAGCACATCCGTGTGTGACCTTCCCACAGTAAAGGGCAAAGGGGAACAAGGAACAGTAACTTCCAGGAGCATTCAAATATTGCTTTTGAGAGCTTCAGAAAGCACAGAATGTTGTGTAACCAGCCATGCAGTTTCTACCTAAGTGTTTCCAGGTCCAAGTGTTGTGTTGTGTGTTGTGGCCTAAGTGCGGATGGTGAGATTGATCTTAGAAAATTCTAGATAGGAAAGAAAGATGCACCACAACCTAAACTCATCTTCACTTGAGAGTAGGGTGAATGGTAGAATAGCCTAAGAATCTGCACTCACACAGGGAAAGAAAGAAAGAAATGGAATCTTACTGAGTGGCAAATTTAAACGTATATCAAGTGGAAGGAAAAAAATGGACTAAAGCCTCCTTAGAGACACATGCTATAAACCGTAGAGTCCCTTTGATAGCATCAGTTTAATAACTACAACAAAAAAAGATTATTTTTTGATAACTTGGCCTCCAACTAGGCCAGTACCTTGTAAAATCTAGAGAACGACTGACAGACACAACCATCTTGCAAAAGACAGGGCTGCTTTTTAATAATGCAAGTTTAAATTATAAATCATTTCATGGTCTTTGCACAGAGAAATCCCATGTCACAGGTTTCACTCAGAGTAGCCTGTGGATCAGCACCTCTGCTCCCAACACAGCTGCTCATAAATAAGGTTTCCCTTTCTTTATGTGTGCAATTTCCCCATCATTTTTCTCTCTGTCAGTTTAATTGTTAGGAGGCTTGATTCCAGATCAGATGGCCCTCATGGAAAAATGCAGAGAAGTGGTGCTATTACTGCATGGAAGGAAATGATGGGAGCTTCTTGCAGGAATTACTCTTCTTTAGGATCCCTTTAAAAGTTTGTCAGATTGCCTTTGGGCATTATCTACATCCTTTGGGGGAAGTAAACATGAATGAAAGTAATGTTAACCTGATATGTTGTCCAGGTCAGGGCAGTCACAACCTTCGAGCCTGGCAATTCTGAGCTTGGTAATTCCTCCATCCACCCCGTGTCCCATTGCCAAAGTACATTTGCATTGTTTATGCCCTTTGTGCATTCTCCATGGTCTCAGGGGACTGGATAAGCAGAGTTTTCCCTCAGCCCACTGTGAATTTTCTGCACTTGTTCCCTGTCCATGCCAACACTACCCACAGAGGAACCTCCTGCATCCTCTCTTCTTTCAGAAGACCAGCTTCTGAGTAGCTCACATTTACCCTTCTTCCTTATGGTTCTGCCTTAAAAAGCTGTCTGAGGTGCTCAGTATGGAGAAGGGAGAGATGCAGAGGCAGTCCTTCCTGCAAGCCTGCTGTATGATTTGAGGAAAGGAAGGATGGGACAGCATTTCCTTGTGTACCATTGCTGGCAAGACAGCAGCATCTGTCAGCTGTGATATGTTTGAACAAGGACATAAGTTTTTTTTTTTTTCCTTGGCGCATGACTACCAGATGAAGACTTGTCCTATTGTCAGCTGTTTTTACTGTCAAAGCAGATAATAAATGAGCAATTTTACACACCTTAAGCATTAACAGATCTGGATGATGTCACAAAACATGAGTGATGCCTTAAAAATAATGCTTGAAGGTGTGGGTTTTTGGTTTTTTGCTCTTTATTTCTGTGTTGTTCGCATGATAATTGTGTTTTATTTTCGTTCTCAAAAATGTGTAGGCTGGAAATTTATTTCAAAGAGAAAAGAGGATAGAAAAAGATATTCATACATTCTGATAATGCTGGCACTGAGGGCTACTTGGAGGAATAAAAACAAAACCAGCCAAAAGAAAAAGAACTATCAGGACTTCATGAGGCAACCAAATTTCCAAGATTGTCAGTCTTGACTGAGCTCCCTCAGTTTACACTTCGGGAGCCTTTTGCTGTCCTAGGGAAAGTGTTGCCCAGCAGTAAATGAAGAATGACATTTTTTTAGTTAGCAAGTGTTTGAAATAGCATGTCACTTAACAAAATCTTTTTTACCACTCTCAGCTTTTTCCTTGCTCTACTTAATGAGCTTGAGACTTACATAAATATGTAGTCAGTTCCCTTTCATAAGATGGGGATGCCATGATGAGTAGAAGCACATTTTCTGCAAAGACAAATTTTGATCCAGGTTTCGCTGTACTTCTGAGATTAAATTGTCTATTTTCTGACCTTAGTTGAGCACTGCAGTAGTTTGATTTCCTAAGTGTTGGTTTATCTAGCAACATTTAAACCTTCTGTGCATGTCTGTGTGAAAATGGGAATATTGTGTTATGCAACTAATGGGCTTAAAGAAATTAAAAAATAAGAAACATATTGAATACACAAAATGCATGGTTTTTTTTGGTTTTTTTTTCCCCTGAGGGTGTCTTCAGCGTTTGTGTTTTTGTAAAATATACTCCTCACAGAAAACCCAAGAAAAATGAAACACCACTTTGGAAATTTAGAGCTGTTGCCTGACTTGTATAAGGGGAAGGAAAAAAAAAAAAAAAAATCCTAAAAAATTGAGGTGCTGTATTTCCTCAGCCAGCACATACAGAACATATTTCTGAGATGTTTCTAGTGGGCAATAGTTTGTTAGTAGGATGATGTATGTTCCCCTGTAGAGGCAACAGCGTACTGTCATTTCTGCAGTTTGTCCAGAGAATTTTTGCCAACCATACCATTTTTCTGAACAGAGCATAGCTACCCATTCCACTCTGACAGGGCAGGATATGCTGATACAAAACACAGGGTGGTTCCTGAGCTCCTATGAATCTCATAAAATGAGAGGATAGTCTGCTGTAATTAAATTGTGGAGCAGGCCCTATAGAAAAACATACTTCCCTTAAGGCATAATATGCTTTTAATAAAAAGGATAGTTCTCAATGCATCGTATTCCCTCCCAGCTGCCTGGAAGTGTTTAGGTATTCAGGATGTTAAATCAAACCCTTGCAATAGCAAAATTGGAAGTCTGAGATGCCGTATTTCTTTTTTGATGAGGAACTAATTGCACCATATCACTGACATGCTGAAAAAATGTTGCTGAAAGATCAAGTCCCAACATTAGTAAGCACTTTTTGAAGTCACACACTTTCAACTGGGAGAAGAGGACCTGTTTGTGATCAGCCTATGTTAGGTAGAGCAGTGTTTTTCAAAACTACAGCCAGAAGTCTACAGAGATAGCAATTGGAAATATGTTGGTCTTTCTGGTCTTATTGTTTTAATTATTACTTTTTAATTTTAATATGCAGCCTACAGAATCATTGAAGAGGACTGATATAAAATAGTTCTTACAAAGCAACCTGGCTAATTAAAAGCTGTAAAAATCCTACAAACAGCCCAGCCAATATCTATCACCCTCAGAGGCCTTAATTTCATGAAAAAGCCCTCCAGTGAAATTCCAGTGGTGGCTGGCTAAGTGGACTCTTTAATTTACTTGTCTCCTTTGGGAGTTTTAATAACGAATGCCATTCCAGCACCTGGAAATGTTCATTTGTGCACATGTGATTTTGCACACACACTTAACAAAGTTCCACACCAGGAAGGACCTGGCCTTTGTAACCTGGAAACAGCACATGGAATTATGCACTTAAACATGGCCCTTCTTTCTTCTATAAAGGCCAGAACTGAAGTCATGTGCCCAGCTGGAAAGGAATTATCCATTTTTGAAAAAGAATTTTGGTGGGATGTTTTTTTGTTTTATTCTTTCCCAGCAGGGCAGAGCAAAGGCTGTGACTCACTCATATCTAACTTGTCTGAATTGTAAACTGCATCAGGATGCTTCACTCTGGCTTCCTACAAGGTCACTGACTCATC
The DNA here is from genome assembly GCF_963662255.1 of Cinclus cinclus. NCBI lineage: Eukaryota > Metazoa > Chordata > Aves > Passeriformes > Cinclidae > Cinclus > Cinclus cinclus. The sequence goes on along the minus strand of NC_085047.1, from coordinate 6,270,410 downwards.
TGTTCTTCAGGTGGCTGCCTAAAGTGCCAATTCAAGCCTGACGAGGTCTGCCTATTTCCAGTTTTGTAGCCACTTTCTCTGCATTTCTCATGGATTGTACTTTCTGAGAATTTTTAGTTGGAATAAGAAGCTGAACAGTTAGGAAGAACAACACGCACGTGCTTTTATAGCATGGCTATGGCGTCTGAGCAATTTCTCTTCTCTACCACAGTTAACTTCACAAAACTTGAGTGTGGAGCATCCTTATTAACTGCATTTTACTAGCTGGAGCTGAGAACTAGGCACTGTATATGTGCAGATGGACAGATTTCTGTTAGGGCTGCCTTTGATGCAGAAATGTTGCATTTTGAGCACTTGTATTGGAAATTCAGCCTGAAGAGAGTGATTTTTCACCAATCTAGCTCTTCTGGGAATGCCACAAAGGGAGCTTTTGGGTATCTGGACTGAGACAGGAGTAGGTGACACAGTGAGGACTAGAAAGTAAAAGATTCAGGATACTGAGAAAACAGTAACCTGACATTACAGCCTGCTGAGGACTGATATCTCTCAGGAGTCTGTTTGAGGGTGTGCTCTGTGCCCAGGGGACTGCACCAGAATTTCTCAGGTTGAGTATCACTGAGTGAAATGTATGAACTGGTCCAACTGCAGTGCTGAGAATCAGGGATAGCTCTGCTTTGAATCTGTTTTAAATGAGGTTGAAAATAGGCTGGCTAAAATCAAAACTGAATTGGGGGTGTGTTATGATGGACTGCCCTCCATTTAGTTTCCTGTCAGGGTTCCTTGAGGCAAGGGTTGAAGAAGTGGGTGCTTTTACTTCATCACTGCTGTTGGTTTGGGGGTTTTTTTGTGGTTTTAAACAGGAATCCACATAGCCTTAAAGACAGAGCTGCAGTGCCAATCAGTGAACACCAAAAATACCTCAAACAGCAAAAGGACAAACCCTATTAGATACTGAGCCAAATCCAGCAGAATTCATTCTGAGCAATGTCTTGCAAATATTCATCCTGGCTTTGCCCTTTCTGTCCCTGGTTTTCCAGCTGACTGTAAGGACTGTGTTCCAGCACTTTAGGGCCAGAGGGCCACTGAGCAATGCACTGTTTATGCACTGTTATGCAAGGGACACAGTTCCATCAGGACTCGTGATCTAAAGAACTCTTTAGTTTTGTTTTTTTCTTTATTTTTTTTTTTGTGGGGGTAAAAGTGGTGAGAGACTAGCTGTTGGTGGTTGATAAGCATAATTGTTTTGGGGGGATTATTATTTACTTTTACACCATGACCAGAACCACAGAATATGTCTGTTACCAAGATGCTGTCTCTCAGCTGAGAGCAAAAGCTGTATTTCAATAAAGAAATATTGAGCTCAGTCTCATCCTGCTTCTCAAAATATACTCATAGGCTTGCCACAATATTCTGTGTATTTGATTAGTTGCTTTCAATCTGCTTAATTTATTATGGATTTTATTTTCTTTAATTGTGTGGGGACCTAGGACCTAACTTTGCAGATATGCTGATATGAATTCATAAACCTTGAGGTTTAAATCCCTACTGATGTGAGTCTCTGAAGTTGCAGCAGCCTCTGTTCTTCTCCTGTATTGTTGTGCAGTGATCGCCTGTGCTGCTAAACCACTTCCAAAACTCATTGCAGCCATGTCTGTGTTTTAATTGTAGGTAAAATGATCCTTGCCTGCAGTTTGTTAAACACTTTGACATCCTTTTGATTTAAAGGTGTTATAAAAATGTAAAATTGTTATGTGGCTTTAGATTCCCAAACATCTCCTATAGGTATATGAATATTGATAAAGTCATGGCTTAAAAATGCTGTGATTGCAACTTCAGAAATTTCTTCTGTTCCAGTTTGTTTTACCAAAGCTTGTTTAACATTAAATATTTAGCAAATTTCTTTCTTCAGATCAGCATACTCATTAATAACTTAAAATATAAACTATCATGCATTAAAGATGCAAATCAGACTTTTTGTTCAAACTGGATCCTCGGTCTCCTACACACAGTTATGATAAATAGCACCTTCTACAGTGAGTCACAGCACTGCTTCTGTCAGAAATTACTCCCTGAGCAAGAAGTAAGGCAGAATTAGACAGCAGTCTGGCTGTTTTTATAAGGCCAGTGCTGACTGCCTGTGTCACAACACACCTTTAATCTTTTGGCCTCTGTTTCCCAGTTACCAGTTCTGGGAATGTCCTATATTCAACTCATTTCAGGGTATATTTAAATAGGGACAGTAATATATTTTTTTCATTATTATTTATTATGGGTCTTTTGGCACCTTGATCTGTGGCATGTTCACCAAATTATTGCTACAAAAGAAACCATGTGAATTCTGGAAATACTGGAAGTTGAGGACCAGCCAGGCCTGGTTCAAGCTATAGTTTTGTGAGAGGAAGTGACAGCGGAATACGTAGATGTCTGGGGCAAGAGGATTTCATGGTACTGGCGGAGTTCATACGGGTACATACAAGACAAACTGACAGCATACCTCGGTCATTGGCACAGTCAGAGACTCGTGGCTATTCAGAGGAGATACCAGCCTCACATGGAAATTGGAAGGGTCGTGGAGAAATAAAATCAAAAAGAAACTGCACAGAGTTTTTTCCTTTGAGTGAAGCATTTATAACAGGTTTTTGCAAAGGGTTCCCAAAGGATTGTGAAGGATTGGTGATGACTACAGGAGTTGATCAACCCTTGGGGGACTTAGATATATGAAAATAGGGATAGACACCCAATGGTGTTGACTTTGGAAGGAGCTACTATTTTGTATAAATGAAAACAGCAGGTGATTCCATCCAAGCCTATTAAATAACAATTGATTGATCTTTTTAGGAAAAAAGGAGTTTCAGAGAGATATTTAATGTAACCTACCAATTCAACTTGTTTTGGCAATGAGGGAAACCAAGGCAGCACATTTACCCAGTTAAAATGAGCAAGCTCCTGGTCTCAGATTGAGGGTGTTTGTTGTTTGTCGTAGTAAGCCCCATCAAAATGCTGAGTTTTCTAATCACATCACTTCAGGATTTAACAAATATGCTCCTCCTCTGCCTTTCAGCATAGCCTCTCTGCTTCTGTGCACTGCCAACAGGCCAATGGTGAGCACTCAACCATTTCTTACATTACATGACTTAACCAAAAAGATGTTAGTGTGAGACTACTATTTTCTTTTTTAACATGAAACAATTATTCTTAGAGATTTTTAGCAAGCATTACCTTAGAAGACTAGGATTACTTGAATAAGGAATTATTTAATTCTGAAAATGATGTGCTTTTTTATATTAGTTTTGGTTGAGGCCCCACTCTTTGAAAGAATCCTTATTTGCAGAAAAGAATTTCATCAGCTTTAGCCAATGCTGCATCATATTCCTACTATACATTGTGTTTAAGTTTTTTATGGCCCAGGCTGTAAGACTAAGAGAAAGAGGAAGACTCATACAAGGAAGGGAAATATTAGAAGGACATAGATTGTATTAGATTCTACCCAGGATTTTAATTCAAATGTATTTTCTGGTAATTGGCAGTCTTAGTTTGACTCTAACATGATAATGGAAAATAGCACCCTCTAAATTCTGAAAACTCTACACTCTGCAACTGGCTGCTTGATTTCTATCTGAGCTCTTTGTTTTAAACTATATGGGTCTCATCTGGTTATCTTCTTTGTCCTAGGTTTCATACCAGTGTTATTTATTAAAACAGAAAGGATCTGAACATTGCCCTTGAGCATGCAGAGCATTTGGCTGAATGGCTATCACACTGCAGGTTGCCTTTTCTTTCAACCTATTTGTATTGCGTCTGAGTATAGAAATTGTTTAGTGCGCTACAACCATGTGAAAACTGTTGTTTTCCTTAATTCTTTATTTTCCTTTCATCCTGATTGCCACCTCTGTCAGAATTTATCAGCACAGCTCTGTGCACTGGACTATGTGACCTAAATTTTACGACCTTGTGTCCAAATCTAATTCTCTGGTACAAACTCGTATTTCTCTGTTGAGCTTTTAAAGACATTTTACTCATTAGCATGGCAGAAAAGCATGTGGAAGCCAAGCAAAACAATCTGCGATTTTGCATTGCACTCAAATTCCTTGCTGCAGTGCACTCAACTAACCTGCTATTAAAATTGTATTTTCCCCCCCATATCCTTGCTTTCTCTTTTGCCAACAAATAATCTGTCAGTGCTAAAGAGTTATTTATTTTGTTCATCTTTGATTATTCCTGTTGCCTACCAGCCTTCAATTTGTCAAACTTTCTATGGCTACTCAAGTAATCACAGTGCCATCAAAGACTTTCTAGGACTAGAAAAATCCCAGCAACTGTGTTTCTACTGCAAAAGTATCTTTATTAAAATTAAAATATTAACAAGAAATCATATACAAGAACAAAATAAATCTCTCAGTTTTGAAGAATTCTGCTAAGTGATTACAAGCGGCAGCTTTTTTTGTCCCCCACAAGAATTCTTCAAGAATTTAGATTATTTTAATAAATATGAAATTAAGACCTCTCCCAGGAATTTATATATCCATTCTTAGGCAAAAAGATGTGTTTGTATGTAGCTGTCAATGCAATTTTTTTTGACCATGTCACACATCCTGACAGACACACAAATGTTTATGGGTCACTTGCAAAAATGTATAACAAATATCCCTCCAGAAATAGCCAGGATCATCAGCTGAACAACTTAAGATAAAATGCAAGATGTTCTTTAACATCACAATATCTCCTAGACCACATGCAGTCATGAAAAATAGGGTTTGTACTTCAATTTATGTAGAAAAATCACCCCAGAAAAATTTGGAAATAAACCAAAGCAGAATGAAGGGAATCTAATGGATTTTACTGTGATACATGGTATAAACTCAGGCCGATAGGATTTCAGTTTGACTTTTTGGAGAATATACTGGTGGTGTTTATTTCTTATGTCAGTGCCACACCACCTTCAAAAACACTGAATTGGGAAAAAGTTTTCCTTCCCAGTCCTGTGTTCCTCTCTAAGGTATCGTCTGGTTCTGAACAACAGCATGTAAGTGCTGTGATCCAAGGTTTTTTTCCTCCTCAATATATCACAATTGGCAGGAACAAAACACAGGTGACGTTTATGCCCTCATTCATATATGGAGACCACTTTACTTGTTCTGTGGTACACAGAGTACATACTGAATAACTGGAAAAAATTATTAGTATTAGACCTATTTGGGGGAGAGGAACACACTGATGGTAAAAATACTTGATCTTTAGACGTTTCCATGCTTTTGTTACAAAGAATTGGCAGATCCTGAGGCTCTCTACAAGGTCATGTGGTCATTTTCTAGACAGTACAAGTTAGAAAGTTAGGGGAGCCTAAAGCACAGCCCCCTTTTTCCCCTTTTGTTTGCTGCCCTTAAAATATGTGCAGCTTTGTGAGCTTCAGATAAACCTTTTGCTGTTCACAATTTATTCAGCAGATGATAATGCACTTGATTAGGTACTTAAACTCCTGTTAAATTCATTGACCCTTTCTGAGTGAGGGAGGTTTGACTTGTGCACATGCTGGACTGGGTACCTTTGTTTTGTGTTTTAGTTATTTTTGCTAAATAAGTTCCGTATCCCAAGGTTTCCTGCTGTCACTCAGAAGTGACAAAAGCTCCTGCTATGTTCTTTGTCAAAAGTGGCCTGTGAGGCCCCAGTTCCCATCATCTCTTTCGTCTAGAAACCACCATCCAGTATCTTGCCAACAACAGCGTCCCAGGCAAGCTGCATAACCCTGCAGTGGTCAAATGCAAGTACTGATTCAGCTGGCACATGCTGGGTTATGAATTCCAAGATCCACGGCATCGTTTCAGTCTCAAGAATGCAAATACCTCTGGTTTGAAATAATTGCCTACAGAAGCCTTCAAAGCATAAATAATAACGAGACAATGCACAGTGTTTGCTATGGCAACATGAGTTCAAAAGCCAGCAGTGCAGTAATGATGCCTCTGAACAGAAAAATGTGGAATTGCTCTGGAAGTCAAGTGTCTCAGCATTGCTTAGAAGCTGATCCAGACCTCCCCTGTGTCCCGCAGTTGCACCTAAACAAGGTTATTTTTATGTGAGTGGGTTCTTGCCTGAAATGTCAGAAGTATTGTTGAAGATTATGAATGAAGTTTGTTTGGTTTTTTTTCCTAGTGTGAGAACCAAAGGTCTGCACAGCATGCTTTGGAACACACAGGAAGGGCAGAGTTTAGGATGCAGTGGATACTGTGATGTGATATTGGAGGACTACACGTAGTGAGGAGAACCAAAGCAGCACGGTCTTATCCACAATGAAATTAAGATAACTGTCCCTGGAGTAAAATATTTGAAACAACTCAGTTTTGTTTTGGTGTAAACTGGTTGGTGGACTTCAAGGACCTAGAATTGAATTGATTTATGTTCAGTTTGGACAAGCAGGGTAGCAGAACCTGGGCTGAACTGTGAAGTTGATCGCAAAGACAAATCCTTGGTTGTGTTTTCCACTCTGATCAGTAGTAGAAAGAAAGCATTTAGATGCTTTATAAAACTCAGTCTGAGTCCTGCCTTCCCAAGAGGGACCATTTGCCAATGTTTTTATAAAGGTTTATGGGTAGAAATCAAAGGCCAAAAGCACATCAGAAGCTTCTGCTGTGTCTTTCATAACTTCTAGGGCTGTGGTGTCTTGAGTGACAGTAGAAAATTATTTCAAACCCAGCTAACATCAGATCAGGACTTTGTGCTGCAAAAAAAGAGTTGAACAAGTCAGATTGTTCTGATAGCTGAATGATCACAACCTCACTCATGTTGACTAGCATAGCATTTCAGCAAGATTTGAAAAAGTATTGTCAGAACCCATCTGCTTCCACAGATAGTGTGGTTCACGTGTTGACTGCTATTAAAGAAGCAGAGCTGTCCTCTCCTATTAGATGCTTTACATACTCTCGGCTCAGTCACTGAAAAGTGCCTAAATATGCACCAGGTGAGCAGTGTTTGCATCATTTTTCCGAAGCATGCACACAGCAAGAACTGCTGGAAAAAAAAAAGCAAAGCAGCCCCTGCTGGCTGTTTACCAATGTAAATTAATAACAGATGTTCTAACAAAGTTATGACATGTTATCTGGATAGTTAGAGCAACAGTCAGCCATTAGTGCTGTCAAAACAGATCAGGAGAAATGGATAAAACCCCATGACTTCTTTGAAGGTGATTTGACAGGAGTTGAAAGTGTCACCTAGAGCCCATCATCACAATTCTTGGTGACAAAGGAATGCCTTAAGTACTGGGGGCATTATGGAATGATTTTTATGTCACTGAAAGTCACCAGCCCTGGATTGGCAGTTCATTGGTAACAGCAGTGTATACTTCAGAGTGGTTAAACACTTAGATATTGTGAGCTTTAATTGTTTTGTGTCTCTGGGGACGCTCACGCACATGGAGGGCGGCGGTGGGAAGGAAAAGATGTTCATTTCTTGCAGGGAGCTGTGTGTTCAATTCCAGATGTAATATCTGTTCCCATGAGGAAGCCCAGAAAATTAAGATTAATGGTGGGTCCTGTAATTCTGGGTCTATAATATGGCAGGGACAGAGACTCACAGGTAAGGGATAACAGCACTTCTGATAAAGCTTTAGAAGGCAAATCCTTGCCATTTACCCCCCGTCTGTGAAGTCCTCAAGTACAAGGATTTGAAAATGTGTGCTTGAGAAGATATTAGTAGGAGTTCTGCTATAAATCATAAGGGTATTAAATATGCTGGTGTAGGAGATTACCAGCTGAAAATTGAAGACAGTAAAATGTGATTCCCCCATGTGGTTGAAGCTGTGCAAAACTAGGTATTCATTACTGTCAGCACTAGCAGAGGAATACCTTACAATACCCAGCAATTTCAAATAGTTAGTGAAAGAATCTGCTCAGCTGCTTGTGATATTATCAGTGTTCAGAAGTCTGCCCCTCTGGGGAGGATGTCAATCAACTCATTATCATGAAAAGAAGAAATAGAGGGAAAAGCTAAAAACGTGGATTCTGCCACTCTGAATTTACCATGTTTTTGACATTGGTTTTGTTAATGAAAAACAATTAATTTGTTTTTGCTGGAGCCGATTTAATTCTGAAACTGTTGCAAATGTCTTGTTTTCTGTAGAGATACATAGTTTATTGCAATTTGTATAATTTTGGGGGGAATGTTTTTTTTTTCTGTTTCTGTTGGCTAATTACTTTAAATAAACTCCAAAATTCACAACAGTGTAAGGAGACAGTGGCTTTTTAAAATGGGCTTTGTGAAGCACAGTTAAGAGATGTGACCTTTGATCAAAAATATCATGGAGAGGACATGACTCATGGCTACCAAAAGGAAGAAATCAGAATATGTGGTATTCCCAATAATATGTGTATGTTTCATTAAAGCCTTGTTTGATTAACTTTCAGGAGAAACTATTAAACTCCAAGATTAGGATACTTCTGAATGATAGCTGAGATCAAAGGGAAAATCATGATGTTATATATACAAAAGCACTTCTCTCTCTGGAATGCTTTACTAAGTCATGGTAAGCAACCCACTTTAGATTCCATGATTGGTGAAAAACACTTTGTGGCTTACACGGAGCAGACATAGCACTTGAGATATGCTGCCATTTATATATTGTAGGAAACAAGCTTGGAATTGCATAAAAATCTTGCACCTATTAAATAGGAAATCAGCTAGGAGGCTTAACAGTGGAGATTGCATTAAGATGTCAAAGGCAGCCCTGTTCTAGGATCTTTTAAGGGTTTTAGTTTAAACTTCACAAAATAGACTTCTGAGACACAGAAGATATTGTGTATTCTGCTGGGTTAGTGACCTTGGTCAGGGACAGGAGGCATTAAAAAGTCTTCAATTTGCATCCTCACAGCACTTGTTACAAGAGCAGATAATGCAAAGTACAGAGAGACTTCCCATTTGTATCTTTCTCCATATGAAAAAATACTCAGAGAATTAAAAGTAATAAGAATGGAGATTTTTTTTTTTTTTCCCCGTGGCAGTTGTAATTGTGTGTGTTTAGTGATTTAAACATGCTGAATAGACATTTTGTAGGACATGGTGATGTTACGTTTGAAGATCATGTCTATATAATTGCCTCTGCAAGAGGAGACAGTGGGAGAAAAAAACACCTCATTTGTTTAGTCAATGTTTAGGCAAAGCTATGCACTGATGGAGAAAGGAGTAATATCATAGGAAGAGCAACCAGTCATCTGTTCTTACCTTTTATGAAGAGCTTTGTAAGCCTAAATCACTAAATACTGAACAATCTGTATTAATGAAAGTGATTTTAACTCCCCATGGGCCTTCTGGGTAGTGCTAATATGTGTTATTGTTGTGTTTTGCTTTGTTTGACTGTTTGGTGGGGTTTTTTCCCCTTGCAATATTACAACCTCGTAACCTTGTATGATTATCTTGATCCATTTTACCAGAAGTATTTTTTCATTCATGTCTGATTAGTCATTAACAGAACTGTGTTGACTGGTTCTTGTGGATTTAAAGTTCAGTTTGTCACTTGTTTCTTCTTTTCTACCTTCTGGGTTCTACCAACAAGCTTCTCTTATGGTTTCACACTTCAGTGGTAGCTTGTGATGGATTTGGAGCTGCTTGGTAAGAAGGATGTGGTAGATTTGAAGCAAGATCTGGAGCTGTTCAGAAATAATGTATTAGTTCAGAGAGGAGAGTAGTATCTTTTCTGCTTGATAAGAAAGTGTAACCTCAGCTTCTCTTCATAGGAGGCAATGTAATGACCCATGACTCTGAGAATCTTTCCTGTATGGAGCTGGCACATCCATTTTCAGTCTGTGATTTCTTCTCTTGTCCTCAGCACTGAGAGGCTTTCTCAGCAGAGTATGAAAATCACTGCTTTTTTCTGCATACCCTATTTCTTACTACTACTTATTTATAAAATTATGGGCATTCACTAGTATTTTAAGACCAAAATCTGCATGAATAATTCCTTGTTTGCATTAAGCGTCAATTTTAAACCCAGAGTGGCAAAAAGTAAGATGCTGTTCACTTCATTTCTCTTCCTGGCAGATTTACTAGGGGGTGCCCATAGTCATGCTATGTGTGGCAATTCTTTGTGTCTTTTCATTCTTTCATTTGCCTTGATTATTGTTGTTTGTTTCACCATTTGCTGGATATAGTTTTCTTTCCTGTTGTCTTTTTGTTTTTTCCCCATCCTCTTCAAACTTCCCACCCTAAAAAATGTATATGGAAATTCCTTTTCTCCTCTGTTTGCTCTCCGTTCAGCACTACCTTGTTAGCACTATTTTACATTGTTGTCCAGAAATGTGCCTTCTATATCTCAGTTCAGTGGCAAACGGTGAATCTTGCCAGAATCTCTGCCTATAAATCTTTGGTGTATTTGAGTATCAGTGACATCTCCAGACCTGGCAAATTCTGTTCCATGAACTCCATTAAGGAAAAGTTCACAGAGCAGGAGGTTTCTGGTTGTGTATGCTATTGGGCTCCAGAAGATCATGTTTCTATGTTGAATCACAGATTTAAGAGCAGTGGACTCATTTTTAGACGTGGTCAGAGGGTCAAGAAATCTAAAGCAAGTGTCTGTGTGATGTTTTTTCTTCCAAACAAATTAGCAGTGCTGTACAGCAGGTAGTATAATTCCTGAGACTCTGCATCTCTAAAGCAGTGCAAGTGTGGATAGCCATGACTTATTTTCTGGAGTGGGGTGTTCTTCTACAGTTTAAACGTCTTGTGCATTTCCAAAAGGTGTTTGTGGTTGGTTTTTTGTTTGCTTGTTTGTTTGTTTGGTTTTTTATTATTTATTTTCAAATCCCTTGGAAACTGCAAAGTAAACTATGTGACACAAAACAGCCCATTCCTTTGAAAAAGTTTCATTTTGTAAAAAAAGTCCTGGAGAAGAGGGGGTTCTCCCCTTTAGGGCATAGGTATTGGGGCTTTCCAGCTGTTTTCTCATATTGCATTCTGAAGCCAACCATCATGCCTTGATGCCTTAAGTTTTAGCTTTCATATTTTCCAGATTCTGCACTGCATTAGTATATAACTCTGAACTTCATATAAAGTGTTAGGAAGTCCTCTTCACAGCTGAGTCAGACAAAACAATCCTTTTCCAGCCCAAGAATCAAGGGCACCTGTTACATCTCCAGGCCCAAAAAGTGCAAACAGCAGCGAATTGAGGAGAGCAATCTGGGAGGATGGGACTGCATAACCTGAAGCTGTAATTGGACAATTGACCCCAATCTGTAAATAAGCCAAAACTTATAAAAGTGTGATAACTCGTGACTTGGAATCCATCTTGGGTGGAGACACAGCCAGGCTCTTGTACTGCCCAAGGTGTGTCCTTTGAGGGACTTTTAATGAATTCCTATTTTATTCCTTTAACTCTGTCTAGCCTCTGTTCCAGGTAGCCTCTCAAGGCATCAGCCTCAAACCATGACTCTGTGCTTTCATTCTGGCCTGGGGAATGGCATGATCCTTCAGTTCCGAACTATTTCCTCTGTTTGCAGTGCTGAGGTTGCATGCTTAGTTTTCAAACAGTTTTGTATTTAGGTGGCTAACCAAAGACAAAAAGGATTCCTTGGCAGGTATATTGCCAAAAACTGAGTTTTGCTGCAAACTGCACCAGTACTGAAACCCCAGTACTGTGGGTAGTGGAAGTTTCTTCAATCAGGGTGTTGAAAGTTTGAAAGCTGCTGGGGTTTGCATGTTACAGAGAGAACTTTGCAAAGTCACTGAGCACTGAACTAGCTCAGCTCCCTCAGATGCTGAGAGCTCTTTTCCATTCACTTGAAGCAGTGCTCAGTCAATACAGACTGCCTTCGAAAGCATCATACATTCCAAATTTACCACCCATTTCACATCTCCAGGTAGCTCCTTTATTCTTTTTTTTTTTTTAATAACATTGTGGTGTGTATGTATCCTCTTTGTTGCCTTATTTAATAAAGATATTCAGAGTTAGCTGAATGTGATGATGACTGGAGTCACTTTCTCCATACCTGAGGAGTTTCTGGTCTGATTTGTTTTACTTCACTATCTGCTTTGCATTTGCTGGTTTGGAGGTTTTTTTGGTGGTTTTTTTTTTTTTTTTTGTTGTTGTTGTTGTTTTCTTTGGTTTTCTGTGGAGAACATTCAGTATTAATATATCGTTACTCTCTTTTATATTTATTCCTGACTTGCTGAGTTTTATTGAACAGTTATCCCTAAAGACATAAACTCTTTTAAGGTTTGTGCAAAAAGCTCAGGTGCCTTAGAAGTTAAAATTCAACAAATTATTTCCATATGTATTTTTTTATGCACAAAGATACAAAACCTTTTGTGGCAGATTGAGGATAATGAGATCTCCTATAAGTGTCAGCATATAATATGGCAGCAAATTACTTTGATTTATTGCAGTCTAATTGTATAGAAAGCCAATGAATTGATATGTCATACGCTCAAAGTAATACAATTTAACTACAACAATTATGTAGCTAAGTAGAATTAGAATTTGATTGCTAGACTATAATAACCTTCCGTAACAGAAAAATCTCTTATTTGTCGATTTTTAAGCAAAAACGGAAGTTAAAATGGTTTCTTCACACATCAGGAAGGGAAGAGAGAAGAGGAAAAATGAAAGGAAGTTGGAGATTTGAACTCAACAAATCTATTTTTCTCCAGTGCTGTTTACTTTCTCTGTTTACATGGACAGAAAAAAAAATAAGAAAAACATCCCACAAAACCAATCATAAACCCTCAAACAAACCAACCAACCAAAAAAAAAAAAAATCCAAACAAAAAATCCCTTCTAACAAAATCTAAAAATGAAAAATTGTGGGTTTTTTCCCAATATTCTGGTTGAAGTCTAAGAAGCAACCAAAACTAAAAACCTCAGCTGTAATCTGAGTGGATGATTCACCTTGTGTGTCATTTTAATGCAAGGCTGTGCTTAATAGGTACTGGCAGTTCCCCTAATTCAGGCTGAAGAATCAAGTGTGTCGTGGTGTGAAAAATGTATTGTGGAAAGCCTGTTACCATTTTGCTTAAAAATACAGGTTATTGTTGTGCTTTGCACCAGAGGAAAAAAGGCAAGAAAACAAGTTAATTTTTTTTCAAAGGTGTATTGTCAAGTTTCAACAGCACTCAAGCTTGGTCTTTATTGGCAAGTCTGTGTTTTATGTAGTGACTTTTAAAGGAAGTGAACCTCGGGAAAAGCACCAGGGCTAAAGCAGAAGACTGAAGGGCAGGATTCCATGAGGACCTTTACCTCACTGTAACATCAAACTCCTTGTGACTTCTGTGACTACACCTCTGAAGCTAATTTCTGATTTGTGATGTGCTGCTGTGTTGAGACAAAACCGGTTGCAATTATTCACATCTACTCCACCAAATACTCATTTAACAGTTTTTGAAAGGTGTAGGGTCCCTGCTGATGTGTCGCGTACATCCTGCAGCATCAATTTCTAGGCTGGTTCTGTGATTTATGCAGTCCCTCTGCAGGCCTTGATGCTGCAGGATCAAGGGGAGAAGGGCTGGATGTGATGCAGTGGAATTCAGTGTCCTTGATTACACATATTTGGTTGCAGAGCAACGTTTTTCACCCTCTACTTGTGGTAGGATGGCAGGGAGGGAGGTTTATTTTCTTGAGGTAACGGAACAGAGAGGCACTCAGGTTATTACAATCTACAAAATGCAAGGGTCCAGCATCTTTCTCAGTATCAGTAAAATGAACACAAGAGGTGCCTTTTGCCAGCAGATTCCCACTGAGCCAGTGGAGCAGGAAGGAAGCAATTAGCTGACGTGTACTGCCAGTAATAGCTGCTCTAGGCAGCACATTAAGCAGTGCATTAATTGATGTATTAATTGATTTATAAACACCAGCTTCCTGATTAGCTTGATTATTGCTATTGTACTGGGATGAGGAGGATGGTGGGGATCTCAGTAAGCCTTAGTGGCAGTGTAATTAAACATTTCTTTTGTTACACTCTCTGTGACATTCCCTAGAACAGCACAGGAATGATGCATTTTTCTCTGCTTGAGTAATGCTCTGAATTCGTTTCAGCAAAGTTTAAAAGGCTCAGAATTGTATAAGGGTTTTCTGAACAGTAACTTATCATAAAAAAAGAAGGTGTTTTGGCAAAATGAACAATGAAAAGATGCAGGGATCTGGGAGGCAGAGAAAGAACCAGATATTTGACTGTAATAAATTGTTCATTTATTTTAAAAAAGTTGTTCTGCTCACTGTCACACCTGGGCCTTACAATGTCCTGGTGAGGGGCTTTCTGGATGCCTTTTTTGAGATGAACATCAAGCTTTAGCTGATCACAAGGAACTAAATTATGGCTTTGTGCAGGTAGATCATGCTTTTGCTTACAGTGCAGGTGCTGCTCTTCCTTACTCTGGGTATTTCCACTGGCAACAGACAAAGGGAAAACCAAGAGAAACTGATATCCCTGATCAATCCCTTCTCTGATGCTGGGCTCAGGGACAACTGCAAGAGTGAAAATAGCATCTTTCAAAGGCCTCAGGAGAGAGTATGTGTGAGACAACACAGCTATATATTTCCTCTCAGCAGGGGTTGTACCTCAAAGTTTGGGCTGAACTCCGCTCATCCTTTGCTCACCTTCCCTCTGCAGCCTGCTCCTCTCTTCCTAGTGGATCAGCAGGGGCTGTGAGTCATTCCACATCTCAAAATAAACTCAGAACAATATTTAATCCCTTGACATCCCCCTCAAGTTGTTAATGGACTCTGCTCCTTCTCCTTTTACCCTCTCATCACGGCAGGGGCAGAGAAGCATCTCTGGGGTCTGTCAACACTTTGCTCAGGTAGTTTATTGGGCATTGCCTTGGTGTCAGCAGCAGGCATTAGCACAGAATCCTAAGAGTAGGGAGCATGCTATTCCAGCTTTGAAGGGATGCAGTGTTCCAGTTTAAAACGCAGATGCTGCCCAGTGTGTAGATGGGGTGTCATGGAATCACTGGTAAGTGGGGGACTAGGGAAATCAGGAAAAAAAATTGTATATGTACATCCCTCTGCCCCCCACACCACTTCAAGCATCCCACTGATTGTTTTTGGGGTGAAAGGATTTGTCATTGCCTGAAACACAGCAGCAAAAAGAATCTGAGGTGAAAACAGAACAATAATAATACTCATGTAAAAAATTCTTTATTCCAAGTTTTTTCTTTGCTTGCCTTTTCAATCAGATGTTTTGTACTAATTTTCAGCAGTTCAAAATATGGGAGAGCTTCATGGAAATGCAGTTCCAGTGATCATGCTCTGTATTTTTATGAGCCAGCTGTATTGCCTGTACCAGGGAGGTTTCATTCTCATAGGCACTGGTGTATTCCTCCCCCATGGACAAATGCTTGAGGGCAGCTTAATGTGCAGGGCATGAAATTGCTGCAGCTGGAGTTAATCTTTCCAAGTTTCTAGATGGCATTAATATTTGGGCAGAGTAGGAAGCTACCAAGTCTAATTGTACATTGGGAGATACTGGAGACATTTGTAAGCTAGGTACAAAACCTGTGGAAATAATATCTTAGACTTAATGAGTAGAGTGGAAAGCAACTTGGAGCAAAAGTCCCATTCATTTCCATGGAGTTTGTGTTGCTGAAAATCTCTTAGAAATTCTTGAAAACCTATTTCTGGCTTAACTAGAAATATGGAAAGATGAAACATTTGATATGTTTCTATGCAAAATAACTCTGCAGAGTCTATCTTTCCACATTTATTGCAACTGACAACGAGTAGTCTTCTGTTGCTTGGGTCGTTAGCACTGTCTGAATAATTTGGGGCAAAAAGCAGAATAACTCCAGTAATGTTTATATTTTATTTACTTTCTTAGTATCTGCCCCCATAGGACTGTAAATGATGTAAGAGTGTGTTTCTTCTGTTCCACCAACACCATTAGGAGTCCACTGGTGGAAGAGGGGTCCAGGATACAGAGGGAATGTGCTCGGAAAGCAGGGTTCACAGGCTAATGCCAGGGTTCAGCTTGAAATGGAAGCACAGGGATGACTCTCTGCTCTGTTTGCTGTTTTGCTCACCTTCAAACGTGGGCTATTTTTCCTGCATGCTTCATTTTTCTGTTTGCACATTAGTAAGAAAGCTATAGCTCGAGCAATACAATCATCTGGGCCCTCTGTAAATGCCCCATGACCCCTGATACTACAAATGAATAAGATAGAGCAAACTGTGTGTAGCTCAATACCTTACATGAGGCATCTTGTCTCTAGACAGTTCATTTCTATATCTGTTATTGTTGAGACAGTTCTTCTGGCTCTTTTTTTTTTTTTTTCTTTACAAGAGTCCTTCCCTGTAATAAATGGTAACTGTTCTCTAACTGCTCACAACGATTGTGGTAGAAAACAAGTTTATTCTTTAAAAATGCCCAGAAGATAATATTAAGTTAAATCCTCTCATATCGTACCACTTCATTGTTTTTTGTCCTAAATGTTCCAGAGGTACTCAATTCTAGCTTTTCAATACAAACTAGGATGGTTTATGTTGCATTATTACAAATCCTCTCTTATTACGTTGTTTGACTGACAGTGTCACTTTAGAGTGGCAGCTTTCCTGGCTGTGGACATACACGGAAAACCTGATCCGAACCTAGGAGCAGGTGTGTGGGTTAGCTCTTGTTGTATGGATATCACGTAAGTATTGCTGAGCAGTGTCCATTTATGTCTCCTAAATTGAAGGATTAATATATCCAGTCTGTATTCCGTTGCCTTGGGACTAACACGCTCGAAGTGGTGCCCTTTATTATGTTGGTTGCTTATGTATTGTTGCTACTCTGCACTTGCCATACAGGGAGCCAGGTCTGTTTCATCTAGAGAACTGCTGGGATAACTCAGGGTCTTTTGAATTCGATGCTACAGTAATCAACACCAGTTTTAATCTGCTTACTAAGTGATCCCATCTGAGGCAATGTGTGGAGTCCTTACCTTCAGTGGAAGGAGAATGAGCAGATCAACAATTGTCAGGGATTCATGGATGATGGAAATGGTTCTGGAAAGTGGTTCTGGAAAAGTGTAACACGTTTCTTCTGTGAATTAGCACTTGTGGCATTCATTGGCATCCACTTGTAAGTCCACAGCAGTGACTGTGATTCTGGCAGGCCAAAGGTGTTTGTTGTTGGGTCCAGTTTCCACCAAGAGCCCCGTTCCTGGTAGTGCGCCTTAAAGATTTTCTGAAATTCTGGATGTTCTGGCGTTCTTTCTTGGTGTGTGGTACAACGGTTGCTTACCTAAGCTGTCCTTAATAAACAGCAACACTGTTGGTATTTCAGGGGAATAAAGAATAACAGTGATTCTTCACTCCACCAGACACATTAATGTGTTTTCTGATTATTAATTCAGTTTGATGTGATACCAGCAGTCTCCTCTTGTGACAGCAGTCAGAGGCAAAGGCTCTGACTGTGATTACAATTGAAATTGTAAATGAGCTCCTCTAGACAAAATGGGCATTCCATAAGGTACTCTTTGAGAGGTAAACAGCAAATTCTGAAGGGCCTGATGGATGTCTTATCTGGTTTTGTCTCATTTTGCTGTGTCTAAATCATTGCCACTGTTACAATCAGATTTTCCCAGCCATGGAAAAGATTTGATAGCAGGACCATTCTTGAGGGTTCATTGGTATGGTCAAAAGTGCAGAAGCATATGCTGGTGAGTTAAGTTTTCATTCTCTTGGCTAGTGATGCAGTATTGGAGATTGTAAAAATGTCAGTTTAGGATATATAGCTCCAAATAATTAGGCTTCTGTAAGTCTAGATAAAGCAATATAATGAAATTACTGCTAATATAGTAAATTATGGTTTAATGTTCACAGGCAACGTGTGTGGGTTCTTTTTCTTATTTTTTTTCCTTGATTTTTTTTTTCTTGTTTCCCCTGTAAGCAAGGCATTTTGATTTCAGGTTTAATAATCTCTAATAGCTTCCTTTTTAAGGTCTGCTAAACTAACAGTATGAGGTAACTACCATTGATCTTAGCTTGATTTATGGTCTATAGATGACCAAGTAAAGACTTGAAAAACTACTTTGCACTAAAGAATAGCCATAAACCCCACTTTTCCATCAGAATGAATTTTGTTAGTCTGAAGATTCTGGTAGAAAAAACCTTGGTATCATGCTCAGAGATAATAAATTATCTGCAACCTTTCCAGGCCTGCAATCAATATGTTATTTGCTATTTATTTCCCAATTTTAATCAAATCCAGGGACAGAAAACTCAGAAAAGTCAACCCAGGACAAAACTGATGATAACAATGACATTTATTGACATTTCTGAGCCACAAGGAGATTTAAATGAAGCTAAAAAACCTCTCAGCAAATGACAAGGGGTCTAATGAAAACCCGGTGAACACAATAAAATATGCACCATCAGCTGCATGCAGGTCAAAGATGGAATTTAAATAAAAGTAAGATAACTTTGCTTTTGTGGCAGTTTATACTGCTGCTATAGAGCTCCTTGGTTCCTGAAAACCACAGCAATGACATTGTGCTGCCCAGGCCACACAGCTTTACTTCTGATTATGTAAAAGAGAAGGAAACTGAAAGGAAGTGCTGAGGGGCAGAGACAATCCAGCAGCTGAAACTCAAAGGTCTTTAGGTATCTTTTATTTGTTTATGACATATATATTGAACTGGATTTCTGTTTGCTAACAGGTCCCTTTGTTTACTCCTCTGAATCTGGTGAACATGTGCATTTTAACATCCCACGTATTTGTCCTTTGCATTCGTGGCACATTTTATGATGTTCCACCAGGTCTTCTGCATGTACAGCTGTTACCAAGCCCACTTTCAACCAAGAAATATTTTACTACCCCAGTCTCCCCAGAGACATGGCTTTTGACATTATTCTGCTCAGTATAAAACCCTCAAAATGTCTGAAATGTTCCTTCTTGTGTTCATCTGTTTTGGAGACATAGTCTTGGAAGAAAGGTTTGCAAATATCTGTAATCTAAAGCACTTGTTGGATTGCTGCTCCAATTAATTTATTAGACTAATTTCATGCTGCTATTAAAAAAAGTGGGTGAAAAGAGAATAAGGCAGTATGAGGAGAAAATGGGTTTTACTCTGTGTGAAAGAAGACAAGGTAACAGTTGAGTCATGGAGTTGCTGAGTTCATGAGGTGGAAGAGAATACGTGGGAGAGTAACTTTGCAGCACCTTCAGAGGTTTGAGAGACTATTTTCAGAGAGCAGGCTTGTGAACAAGATATACACTGGACATTTGCACAACTTACGTTTCAGTTTATGGACTCCTCAGAGCAGGAACTGTTATTTGCTCTCCTGGTGCCTGAAGGTCTTAATTCTGGAATACCAGCAGTAATTTAGCAGTGTGGAGGGGTGGAGAGGTCTTCTTGATTACATCTTATATGAGGGCTTGTCACACAACCACGGGACTTGCTTGAGGGAAGCAGCAGGAGAGTCCAAAACTTTAAGCAGAATTTAAATGGAACCAGGTAGGGCCAAATTTGCATCTATATTCAAACACTTCCAGACTGTACATCACAAGGCTGTGTCAGAAATTGCACTGTTATTG
The DNA here is from genome assembly GCF_963662255.1 of Cinclus cinclus. Lineage (NCBI taxonomy): Eukaryota > Metazoa > Chordata > Aves > Passeriformes > Cinclidae > Cinclus > Cinclus cinclus. The sequence continues at coordinate 6,250,920 of NC_085047.1, read as the reverse complement.
AAGTATGGCACAATAACAACTTTTCTGTTGCAATCCCTCCAAACTTCTCTGAAACAGAACTGTAAGTCTAATAAGAGTTTTTTGGTGTAGTTTTTTGTTTGTTTGTTTGTTTGTTTGTTTTTGTTTTGTTTTGTTTGGTTGTTTTTTGTTTTTTTTAATTATGGGAGTAGCTTCAATTTTCACAGCCCTATCATTGATGATCAGAGAGATTCAGGTTTTTATTTAGAAGTGCAGTGGTGTTTAGAAACAAGGTACTACAATTGCGGACCTGGATTTCATACAGCTACACACTAAATAACAACAACTATAGTAGAAACAGGTCCTTTTCTCATCTTTAAATTCAAAATGGCACAAAGAAATATAGACAATGCTATAATATTATATTGGTAGCTGATGCAGAAAGATGTTCAGTTGACTTTTTGGACATTGGATACATACAGCCACTCTTATCTTTTTTATCAGTCTTTGTAGCTGCTATACTGAGTCTTATTCTGTTAGTATCCATTTTGTATGAATATGTAAAATGAAATATGTTAATTACTCCTTTGTACACAGAGCAGAAAAAATAGACAATCAAGCGAAATTGTCTTTTTTTCTAGGTTGGCATAAAATACATGACTTTGTCATTTCAGAGGTACGGTTCTGATATTCTTCCATAGAAGTTAAATGAGTTGATGTAATTTAAGTGACAGCTTCTGGAGGGATACCTCCATTTACTTAATTCTGCCTGGTTTTACTCTCCCTTATTTTATAGCTGATGACTTGCTTTTAAAGCTGCTCTGTTGTATGAATTGTGTAAATACTTCCAGTGTTCCATGCATCTGCTGAAATATTTTTACAGTTAGGCAGCTGGAAGTGTTAGCTTTTCTTTTACTATAGGTCAGGATTTTGCATTTGTCTCTGTTACTTCGTGCTCTCCTGCAATCTCTTTCTGTCTTGATAAGGAGGAAATTGCAATCAAATAAAATTTAGATTGATTTTATATTTATACTTCTCATCCTACATCATGCAGCTTGTCAAGAGGGGAGCTGTAGTAAAGCTGCTGCTGTACCTACTAAAGTCATTACACCACAGATCCTTGTGCTCTTTTACGAGCCCATAATCTGCTTCCATATGAGGCAACCAGATTAGTGCCTCATAAAAATGGCAGAAGCACCACTATTACTGTTCTACAAGTTTTTATGCTTTGCTGAATTTTATCATTATTATTGTTATTTTACTGATAGTGTGGCCTAGTGAAGCTGTGGTTGCAAGAGAGAATTGTTTGTCTGAAAAAACTCCAACCCAGTAGCTTGAGAGAAGCGTTGACCCCCTTGGACAGAAGCAGGAATTTTATGGGTAGGTTTGGCATAGGACACCTGCCCAACCTGCAAGTCATGTCCATGATGCTGCTCGTTGGGATGGGTGGTTTTCAAGGGCAAATAAATTGGCAAGTCTGAGTTTTGAAGCGGGGTGAAATAGTTGACATCAAAATTGTTGAACTGATAAAAGGGAGATAATGTACCTCCTTATTTAGATATTCAGTTATCTAGAGCAGTATTTGTATATTAGATTTCTACAGCTCTTTCTTGTTCCTTTTGACACGCAAATTTACTGGCACATACCAGCAGTTTTAAAACTGCAAGTTGTTTTTCAGTATCTCTGTTTCTAGGTAAGAGTCATGACAACAGAAAGACTGAGCTTGTGACAAAATGGGGACATTGTGCTTCTAGTTGGGGGCAACCAAGCAGAATTATACCCAATTGGTCTGTGGACATTCTCTAAGAAACTGAGGGAGTTTTATCTGTTTATTTGCATGTGTGTTGTATTGCTCTAAGAAAGTCATGAACAATCTTAGTTTTCCCCCAAGTGTGTCCTCAACTTTAGAAAAACAGGACAGTCACAAGGACAGTGCTCCAGAAGTTTTGATGAGAATTCCAGCAGATGCAGAATGATAAAAATAATGTCCCATGTGCCGGGGCAGGAAGAGAAATCCTTGGAACGAGAGGGCAGGCAATTTATGTGTCCCTGCAGCTTTTGAGGCAGAAAGGACATCTTACAGGGTCAGAGAACTGTAGGTTTTTGTGGGTAGGCAGCCAGGGGGAGAGATGAAACAGAAGAATCTTGGGGGCAGGTGGTGATGCCCAGGTCCCTTGCTCTGGGCACTTGGCCTTTGCCGGGACACCGAGCTGGGGGCTGACCCCTGCAAAGGTTTTTGGGTGCAAGGACCTGGGATAGCCCCAGTAAATCCTTACTGCCAGCTGGCTGAGTCAAAAATCAAAGAAATTTCTGTCTTTGTAGCTGTTTGTTAACTGACAGGAACCTTTTAGTTACCCTCTGGTGTTTCTGTTTCCGAGTACCTCGTGTTTTAAAGGTCATTTTTCTTCTGTTCTATCTGGTGCTATATATTGAGTATAAATTATAATTGCAAACACAAATAAGGATATTTATCTTGACATCCCTTTAAGTGTATTTTAGCAGAGTGACTCCAGAGTGCCCATTCAGCAAAATATATCCTTTCAGGTGGGATCATTTGCTTCTCCTTAGCCTGTCAGACAGAAGACTATTTCAGCTTTTGTCTCAATAACTCAGGGCTCTCTTAATTTAAATTTATTAGAAGCCAGGGAAGGTGCCCTGCTGCAGTATAACCTTGGATGTCTTACAGGTTTTTCAGCTGCAGTATAAGGGCAATGCCCTGAGTAGATACAAATTTAACTAGACATGAGAAATTGCAAAATCCTTTTTTTTATCACCACTTTTCAAGTCCCTTGATTCGACCATCAGAATAAATTTTCTATGATCTCATAACTTCAAAAGCTCTCCTCGCTCCCTTCTTCCCCCATCTGTTTAACCGATAACCTATTCTCACAAACACTGAAAATCACATTATGAGCAAAGTTGTCATGATGGGTCTGAAATGTGCTGTAGATCCATGCTGAATTAAGTTATATGTGTACTGAGACTAGGCAGGATAGAGTAAAATTGTCTACTCTTTTTTTTAAAAAAATGTTTCTTTTTATTTTCTTAAAGGTAGACTTTCTAAAAAAAATCCTTTTTTTAAACAAAAATAATAATAATGCATTTGGGGCCAACTAAGAAAAATGGAGATGATTTGTACAGCTGAAATCGAGGGTGGTTTTCTTAAAAAATATTATGAATCATCAAGGAATATGGAAGCAAAATTTTTCCCACCATTTCCTAGTACTATTGGCAGGTCAGAATTGTAATTTTGGAGACTTATTTACATTGTTCCCCTAAATAATTTGAGGTGGTGGTGCCAATAATCTCTCTCTTAATGAACACGCATAGAGTATCCAAGATTTGAATCCTCTTGTAGGAAATGAGGTCAGTGTGGTGTTGTCAGAGGATGGTGGTTATCATGAAGTATACTGAGATCTCTATTTTAGGAACTGAAGGTACCAGTCAATTTTTTTTTTAAAAGATGTTAGACCAAAGCTGCATTTAAAGAATGGATTTTTTCTGGGGGGGGGGGGGGGGAAGCAATTGTATCAACCAACCGATTTCACTTCTAGAGGATGTAAGGAAAGAAGCACTAAATCCCTTGTGTCTTGACTTTGGCAGGTCTTCTGACCCTGTCTCTCCTGATATCCTCAAAAGCAAAGAAAGCACCGTCTGCAGAGATCTGTGACAGCCACTGTGTGTGTAAAATTGTTCAAAACTTCTACACAGAAGGCAATTATCAGCTTTCTTATCAAAAGAATGGTGTTGGAGATGCCCTATTGCTGTTCATTAATGATCCCCACCCTCAAGGTGTGGGCAAGTTGAGAGGGAGGAAGCTGCACACACTGGGCAGCAAGAGCAGAATTCGAAATGATCTTTGCAACCTGGGGAATATGAGCTGAAATGGAAGAGAGGGAAGTGCATGATCCTTCACGTAGGCAAGCTGAGTCAACTGCATAAATAAAGTATGAGGAGCAGCTGGCTGGGAAGCTGTTATACAGAAAAGGGTCAGGGGTTGTGCTGAACCACGAGCAAATACATCTGAGTCATGAGTTAAAAATGTCACACTGCTGTGGTGAATCCAAATACCATACTGGGAGGCAGCAGGGCACTTGAGGGACTGTTTCCATTCTGTTCAACTTTGATAAAGATCCCTGGGCCTCAAGGCTAAAGGGTTATGATGAATTTTGGGCACCTGCTTAAAATAAAGATCTGGATCAGGTGGAGATATTTTAAAAGGAAGTTCCAGGAATTATTACATTCCTAGAAACTGTCATCTGAGGTCAGAGACCAAATTGAAATTGCACAGCCAAAATAAAAAGGAAGATGGAAAGAACACATTATAAACATATGCAGTTTTAAATCTGCAAAAATTTCTGGAATGAAGGAAAAATGGATCTCTTCTCCCTTCTTATGGGCTAAAACTCCCAGCCTGTAGTGGGGTACAGCGATATCAGAGTAAGCACAATTTATTGGAAGATGCAGAAATATAAGGAGGACTCTTGAGCAGGGGAAGTGTTTGTTTGTCTTATTATGCAAAACGGTAGCATAATGCCACTAGCCATCAAGTAAGAAGGTGGGATGGTTAATCTCCATCTTTCCCAGGTGTATAAAAGTTCCAGATAGAGTTGTGTTCATGTGTAGAATATGGGTATAGGCAGTTTGGAATGTGACAGAAATGAAAATGTGACAAGGAAGAACCTGTTAGGTTAAATTAACCTGGAAAACTAGAAAAATAAAGAGCAGATTATTTATAGAGGAAGTAGAAACTCAGCTAAGGAAGGAATATCACTGTATTGCAGGCACAAAAGGTGTATGTGGAGACTTGCTTTGGACATCTCCCCGTTTTAAAAGACAAGGAATTAATATGCTGCTTTTGAAGTTTTGGGAGCTTGAAAACACTCAGGAGGAACTAGAACAGTCTCAGGCAACTTTTATTCCTATGGAATAAAGTAGTCACAGCACAACAGTATGTATGTTGACACTTCCTACAATTGCACCTTTGTTCTGCTTTGTAGATGTCCCCAGAGGGGAAGGCCAGACCGGGTGGGCAGAAATGGAGGACCAGGCAAATGTCATCTTTAGTTTATATCCCACTCAAAAATCGTGATCTGTGTCTTGGCTTGTATTAGAGCAAATACCAAAGTCAGGAGGTGAAAACAAAACCTCTGGTTACGCTGTCAAAGCAAAACAGAAAAACACGAGGGATAAAAAATACCCAAAAAACTCAAAAAGCAAAACTGTGTCTGAGTGATGCAGCAAAACATTTCTGATTCTTTGGTTGACTGGAGAGAAGAGAGGTTAAAGATAGAGGTTGGGAGGAGGAATGGAAGAGGGAGCAGGGAATACAATTTCTATATCCATCATGGACTTAGTCTAAGATGGTGAGTAAGAGAATTTGGACTGTGGCAGCAGCAAGGAGCTCTCTCTTTCTCTTGTGAGATTTCTTCATTATGCACTTTCTTTTGCAAGGGGAAGGCACTCTTTTTTACTATTTTCAGCTATTGATTATCCAAGTATCAGTTTGGCAGTGTGCTGCTGTTCTGTATCCTATGCTGCTGTTTCCATGGCTCAGAGGAAAAAAAAAAAAAAAAAACCACTGTCAAGCCAGGCAAAGATGAATAAAACCATTAAAATAAAACACATGGAGCCATCAGCCTGTACTTTTATGGAGACCAGGTCTGACCCAACCAGAATCCTCAGTCCTGAATAAATTTTATTTCAACCCTATAGGCACGTAGATGTTGGGATGGGTTGTTCTTTCTTTACTTAGGCTTTTTAAAAGTGTTATTTTAAAGTGCTTGGACACTGCACATATCTATAAAGATGATGTTCTTGCTGAGATCAAGAAAGCTCTGTAGTCCCCTAAAATAATGTCTGAATTCTAAGCAACTAAGAGAAAGGAAAAGGGCGGGGAAGAGAGAACTTGTCACTTTCTTGAGATGAAGACTCCATTTATCATAAAACTATAAAATCATAGAATGGTTTGGGTAGAAGTAACATCTATTTCCAAACCCTCCTGCCATGGGCAGGGACACCTTCCATTAAACCAGGTTGCTCAGAGCCCCACCCACCCTGTCCTTGAACACTTCCAGGAATAGAACATCCACAGGTTTGGGGTTTTTTTGGGCAACCTGTTCCAGTGCTTCACCCCCCTCACCATGAGGAATTTATTTCTAACAGCTAATCTAAACCTTCATGCTGGAGGAGAAAGTCCCTCCCCATATTACTTGCAGGCTTCCTTAAGGCCTTGGAAGGCCACAATGAGTTCTTTCTTCCAAAGATGTTGAGCTGTTGACCACAACTTTGGGTGCAACGATCCAGCCAACTCCTTCTCCACCAAGTGGTCCATTCATCAAATCCAAGCTTCCACAGTTTATAGACAAACAAGTCATGTAGGACACTGTCAAATTCTTTGCACAACTCCAGGTAAATGATGTCTCTTGTTCTTCATTTATTCACCAGTGCTTTTTTAGGCCACTAAATTTGGCAGGTATTATTTGCCCTTAGTGAAACCATGTTTGCAGTTACCAATCACTTCCGTATTTTCCATGTACCTCAGCATAGCTTCCAGAGTGATATCAGTCTATCATTAATCTTCTAGCTCTGAGGAAAGGCTATGTGAAAAGTGGTAGCTCGTCAGCTCTTTCATTATCTCTTTAGCCATGTGTCTTTAGAGAAACTTCAGTGTTTTTCTGATCCAAACATAGCGGTGAGATAACCTCAGTTCTTATTAGCTCTGACAGAGGTACCTTGTCTCCACAGACCCCACAGTCGCCTCTCCTTTTTAACACTGTACATCACAGAGTCCTTGTATGAACATCTCAAGGATATGCAGCAGCCAGCTTTCAGCTGTGTCCTTTAAGGCTTTTCAGTCTTTCATATCACTCCCACCAACCTTTGGAGATGTATGATCCAATTCCTCGCATTAAGAATTTACCATTCCTTGGGATGCCATGCTGGATGCCATCCCCTGTGATGCTTAAAAAGACAGCAGTATTTCATAGCTTTAGACACTGTAAGAGTAACCTAGTTTCACACAATTTTAAATTGGCGTGAGCTTTAAAAATTATTTGAACTCGCCTCCTGACCTGAATATTCACATTCTTGTCACATTATTTCATTTTGATATAATGATGTCGTAACAGATTTGGGGAAGACTCAGGCAAGTGTCTTTTCAACTTAAGTAAGTCTGGAGCATCCTTTATTCATAAGACCTAAAGCACATTAAGTCACACAGTGTGGGAGTTGGGCAATGCAGCTTTGTTTGCTTAAAACAAAAGATTCAGCATTGAAAATGTACTGGACACAGTGGAAAAGATGAGCTTTGGAAACAGTCTATGCCACCCACTGAAGTCAAGAAAAGGGTATTCAAGTCTATTATTGTGATAATAGTGTCTCTAGTGATAAAATCCAGATTATTTATCCACTCTTTCAAGCAAAAATCCTAAGAAATAAAATGTGTCAGGGAAGTGCAGCAAAATAATGGAGTGCAAATAAAGGATAAATATAGCAACCTAATCTTGGTGCTTTTTTTAAACCAATATCCTGCCATTTAATTACTCAACATCAGTGTTCTTCACTGCCATACTAGTAATTTTGTTTTCTTTTGGGGTATTGTACTTTTTGTGGCTTATTGTAGACTGCATTCTGCCATCCATGTCACTACAGTAGAACTCACATTCTGCCCTCCCAGTTACAGCAGGAGTACAAAGGGAGTGAGAGACTAATCAGAGTCAGCACAAAAGGAGACAGAATGTGTCCCTGAATGCTTAAACTCATCAAGAGAAGGCCTGCTGCCTTTTCTATTTTGAATGCACAGTTGGTGACTGATATCAAATACTTTTCTTTTGGTAGTGAGGTCTGTGGTTGCCTGCACAGAAAGCATTATGATCCAAGCACTAATTCCTGTTCCCTATTCTATTCTGCTAAAAGTTGTCAGTGCTTGCATGCACCCATTGAAGAGGTTTAATCTTACTGCCTTTCTGACACCTGAATGGAACCAGACTCCCTGCATGGCTTAAGGGGCTAAGCAGATGTTTCCATGAGGCAGAAATGAAAACAGGAATATTCAGGTCAATGGCATTGCAGAGACAGTAGTCAAGGGCCACAAAATACTTGAGGTGTAGCAGCAAGTTCAAGTGAAAGGTCTCTGTCAGGCCTACCAAATATATTTATAAATATAAATAAAGAGGTGAAAAGAGTGTTTCCATATGCTACATATACCTCTACATATATTTGTGCATGCAAGAGGAGGAGCACACTTTCTCTTGGACATAGCTAGAAAAGTACCAATGTACCACAAATAGGTAACTTCACCAGAGACCAGAAAAAAAATGATATATGCAATGGACCTCTTAGGAACATGAAGTGCTCTGAAATTTAGCAGGATGAGACATACAGAAGCCAGAAAAAGCCCAATAAAGGATGAAGTAAAGGCAGAGATAAAGCATTTGATTATTTTCCCCAGCAAAAAAAATATTGGAAACACTTTTCAAAAGATGGTATTCACTTCATGAACAAAGGTATTTGGATAGATTTTGAAAATAACTTTTTCATTTAAAAACCTAGCAATAAAGGAAGGGAATATTAGAGCCATTAGTTATGCACCACATCTTAATATCAGTGATAGAATTTTAGCTGTCAAAAAGCCACAACATCAGAAAATTAAAATCATGGCAACAAAGGCAAATCTACAGCTCTAGGTAATTAAAATAAAACGGGCTGGATCAAGACATGCTTCACAAACAGCAATAACAATTCAGTCTGAGGTCCCAGATTTAAGAATAATACTCATAAAGCAGTCAAATACAGAAAATGTAAAAGTGTTACAAGGTGTGGTCCCATGTAGAAAAGCAATTTTGCCAGCTTCAAATGTCTCCTACCTGCACTGCACCTTTGTGGGGGTGAAGCAGCAGCTGTAATATCAGTGCACTTGATAAGTGCCTTCTGCTTTGCTATCTTCTGGTGTGATGTGCCAAGGACAACTCAACTTTCTTTGTGAGATAGCTGTGTTCCTGCATCCAGATATGTCATTCTTATGCTTCGTGTTAAAAACCATCATTTTCCAGGAATAGCTCAAAAGCCCCTTCCTGAGGTTTCTGGGAAGAAAGGTTTTATTTTCTTCATGCTGATCAGATATCCACCTGCATCCTTCCCTAAGCTCCTATGGGCTTTCACACAAATAACTAGTACTAGAAGTAAGGTGCTCGTGCCTTCAACCTCCAGAGCAATAAGTCAGACACAGTCAGCACATCTGGAATGATTTAGTGACACCTTCTCTTCTGTCCCCTGCTGATAATCCGAGCTCCCTGGAGAAGCTTTCTTTTCCTCTGCACGCTTGACCCTCCTGTTGGATCACTGTAATGTGACAGGTTCCTGAGGTACGTTCCTTGAAACACTTGTTCTTCAAATAATTTCTCAGAAAATACATTAGGACTTGCTTCTTTTCTAAAAATTTGTGTTTTCTCTACCAGGTTGAGTTGTCAAAGGAATAACTCCCCTGTTTTCTGGCAGGCTTTTTTTTTTTTTTTTTTTTTTTTTTTTGGCTGGCCTGAGAGGGAAGAATGGCAAGGGACAAAAGCAATGTTGAATTCTTAAGTGTTGGATAGTAGTACTGCAGATTGTTGTGGGCTAAAATCAGCTAAAGCCACTATCTTGCCAGTTTTTGAGGTGTACTAACCCCTACTAAGACAGACATAAAGTGTCCATCATCCTTCTCTGTTTCAAATGGATGGCAATGCAAAATCAGGAAAACTGTGACATTCCCTGTATCCTTAAATCATGGTGTGCAAGCATTGTGTTGTCCTCAGTGAGTTTATGAATGACTATCTGCAGAATGCATTGTTTTTGTCCTGTTTGTTGTGGAGTGCTTGCACCACTTCTTCCTCTAATGCTTGCCTTCAATGACATAGGTTTATTAAGAAATATATTAGCAGCTTATAGATGCTCAAACAGCACTCTTCTCTCCAAAACTCTTAATATAATTTGTTTATATGGCAATTAATGGCAATATTTTAGCCATCACACTGTAAAAAAGTAGGCAATTCAGTACCAGATATGCTGTTAAGATCTTGTAGGGCCTTTCTGATTTGAGCAGACTCATAAAAAAATTTTCATAAATGCAATTGCATCTGGATGTTGAAAATTAACAAAGCAATTTTTCTAATTTTAATGTACTTTTACCTCCGCTGTTAATAGTAACTTCAGCTTACAGAGATGATTCACTACACTGTACATAGCCATCAGAAACATTAACTTTGCTAATATCAGTCTGACTCAAGAGACATTAAAATATCCTTTCAGAAAGCTAGAAATATATTAAATTTGATCTATGCATGTTTTCAAATCTTTGAATTGTTGTGGTACTACTCAGATATCTCTTTCGTGAGCCCAAAAAATGAGAGAAGCAAAGAATAAAATTGCTCTTGTTATTGCAATTCTGGAAATGTGGAGAGCTCGGGCAAGTAAAAAAGATCCTCACTTGCATCTTCTGAAAATGACTTATGTTTCTAAGGATGTAAAGGTGGTGTTATGCACCAATTTTGACCATCCAGCACAGTGATTCAGTGAAACGTTCCCACTTGAGACTGGTGCTTACATAACTAAATAACAGCTTTCCTGTTTATCTAGTCATGGGGGGGAAATCTCATTAGGATATGGGTCCTGTCTCAGACTTCACTATACTTCAGGAAGATTTTTTCCTTCTGACTGTATAGAAAAATGGAAGAACTGCCCATGCAGTGGCACCACGGTGCCACACTGAGGGTCTTTGCTAGCTCATGATCAAAGAAATGAGAGGAGCAATTCACACACAAATGCTGTAATAATGGTGTCATAAGGTAGTGGTGGTTTGCTTCAGAAGGGAAAGGAAACAAATGAAAATGGTTCTTAAATGGTAAATGTGAACTTAGTTGAACTTTTTAAAAGTAGACAAAACATAAATGATGTTTCAGGCCTTTTTTTCCTTCTTCCCCCTTCCCCCCCCCCCCCCCCCCTTTTTTTAAAAAAAAAAATCCTTTTGGAAAGGAACTCATGTACCAGTTATAATCCTTTAGGATAGCAAAATTCTTTAAAATAAATTGTCAGGGGAGATCAAAGAATGCGTCAGGGATGTAGGAAAGGCTATGTCACATCCAATAAATAATGAGTGTTTCTTTTAGCATGTTGCCAAAGGCAGCCAGGATCTGGTCTTTCACATAAAGCACTGGAAGCCTTGGTGTATGTGTTAGGTAAACAGGCTTGAAGAAACGAGGAGGGAAAAGTAAAACCGAGGTAATTTTAAGCATCCTCGTTATAGATAATTTTTCATAATCTGTTATTTGATCAGCTGCTGGGAATGCTCAGACCTTATAGCAGATATTAGCATGGATGGAAGAAATGCCACAGATGGGGATGGAAGGAGCTGCGAGCAGTGGCAGCATAAAGATGATTCATCTATAAACAAGACACAGGTAGCAGGGAAAACTGCTTGGCTGTACAGCTCAAATTAAAAACATAAAAATATCAGGGCAATCTCATTTTTTTTCTTGCAGCTCAGAATTTTCTGGTGTTTTACAGTTGTTTTTCTTCATCATTTTGCATTCAGGTATCCCACCTTTAACAGGCCAGCTGCTTTTCTGTGTGTTACATCTGCCAATGCAGAGCTCTTGTAGTCTTGTGCAACAATGAGCGACCTGGTCTCTGCCTCTTCCAAAGCAGAGACGTGGTTGGAAATGCAAAATTCTCACACACCACCACCAACCCATCCTCTCCCTTGCAAAAGGACTCAAGTGGCAGCCCTGGAAGAACCTGTGGGTTGAAAGCAGACAGAATTAAGTTGGAAAAGAACTTTGAGATAATCAAGTCCATTGCATCCTTGCAATTTTTTCTCTTTCCCCATCGCACCATCACACACCAGCTTGTGTCTGCTGCATTTGCCTGGCACCCTGAGGAATCTCTTCGGAGGCTGCTGGTGGGCTGCAGCATCACCACTGTGCTTTGAGCACAGCCAAGAGTTGGTAGAAATCCCAGTTAGTGCTGTCCCTAAAAAGCAAAACTTAATGCCACCACTGGATGCTCTTCTGGCTACGATAAAACTGCTGATGTTAAGCCCAGCTTAAGCAGGGTAATATGAAGGGTGTATACTACAAGGCATTTAGTGCAGAAAGATAAACATGATTTAAATGATTTAATGCTATGCTAAATACAGCCGTGCACCAGAACCAAGACATATCTAAAGCTTGGCCTTTAATATTTCTGTATGTTCACCTATCACAGGGTTAGGTTTGATTTGGGAATGGGCACCAGCAGAGTTTCTGTGGTTGCTGCATTTCAGGAGTGTAGTGGGTCACTGCAGAACAGAACAAATCAGAAACTGTGATCTGTGTGTTCATGGCAGGCTGCAGGGCTGGCAGTCTGCTGGGTGGGTGGGTGGGTGAAGAGCCTGACAAATATAAATCGTGAGGTGGGAGTGAATGTTCCCATCTGATGATAGACACAGCTAGATGGGGACTTTAATTAGCTGAAAATATTAGTCCTTTTAGCACAATAAAAAAGTATATGAGCTGATAAAATAGAAAAGAGGAGGATTAATGGAACAAGTTCCTATGAGTCAGTGGCAATATCCAGCTAGGTATGGGGGATTGGTTTTGGTTTGGTTATTTTTTCCTTGATGAGATATCAGAAAGCCTTTCCTCGTCTGATTTTCTTGGAAAAAACAGACTTTCACAGGGTGGGAAAACAGATTATATATATATATATATATATATATATATATATATATATTTAAAGTTAGAAAACAAAGAAAAATTATTGAAGACATCAATACAGTTATATTTGGCTAAATAGTTCCATTTCCAAATATATATTTTGCTTAGAGTCTCATAATTTAGTGATTTTACCAGCAAGCAAGAGTACGTGATCCTGTTCTGTCTCAGTGTTGCTTCCACTTAATTCTGAAATTGTTGCTCAGTTCAGCCAAGTCTTAAATGGATTAGAGGATCTCGAAGTTTAAAGTCCTATTTTGTAAAAACTCACTCAGGAGAAAAACTGGAGTTGTTGTTTCTGTGGAGGAGAATTCACAGCACCAGGTCAAGAGTTGATTGGCCTGATGGCCTCTTCTCAAAGTAAATCCAGGGCTTAGGAGAAGTGCTAAGGCAAACTTTGCACAGAAGAAAAATAATAAGGTCCTGTTGGGACAGGGAATGGGGGTTCAGGTCATATGCAGAATTAAAAGTATGCTGGTAGCAGAGGGATATTGAAACCTGTCTCCAGAAAAATCTGCTCATCATGGAGTTAGTTGTGTCTTCCCTTTCTTTTCAGCCCAGATGGCAAAGCCAGAAATATTTCTGTTTCTTTTTCAATTTTTTTTTTTTTTTTAAGGTCTTAGTTCTATTTTACCATGGATTCTGTGGTGGTGAATTGAGGTCTGTACTCCAGAACAATTCTTTCAATTCCCTGTGGAGTTGTTTCCATCTCCAGTGTTTGTGCACCACACTGTGGTAGTGTCATACAAACAACATAACATTAAGCCTGAGAAGGAGCCTCAGTAGGAGATGATTCATTTATAAGCATTAAGTTTTTTATTTAATAAAATAAATTTTCTTTTAATAATATAAAAATTTTATTTCCTACCCACCGAAGACAAATTCCCTTTTAATATCCTCTCTTAATTCTCTATGTCAATTTTCTGATATTGGACTGGGCTTTTCTGATATTAGCTCTTTCTAAAGTGGACAGAGGGATTTTTTTTTTTTTTTTTTTGTTCATCTCATTAATGTCTTGAGTGCCTGGAAGCAAGGAAAGTGAAAATCCTGAAGGCAGGTGAGTTCAGGGTGGTGGCAGATGCTGTTTCCTGTCAGCTGCTCTGCTCCGTGAGCTGCTCTCGTGTCTCTGCAGCTGCTGCTGAGCCCTGGCCCAGGGTAGGACCTGCTCTGCCAGAGCCTTGCAGGGACACTTGATGAGATGCTCCTTCAGCCATCATGTGCAGAGAGAAACAGGGAGAGGAGCTTTAAAAAAGCAAACAAGCCGAGCCAAGGCAGGGCTGGCTGCACCTGTGTACAAAAGAGGACAGCAGGATTTTCCCTGCCCTATTAGACCACTGGTCCATTGCATCCCGTGTCCAGCCTCAAATCCCAGCCAAGGCCAGATGCTCCAAAGTGTGGAACAAGGCACAGTGCAGCAGGGAGCCGTGCTGGCAGGACCTGTGACTATTAATACTCACTTGTTCAATCCTTTTCTACTTCTTCTCCTGTAGGCTTGGAGGAACTCAATAATTTAATTTCACACATTCCTTTCTCCTAACTTTGCCTCAAAAGAAGGGTTTTCTTCTCCTACTTGTAATGCCATTTTTGCAGTCATCTTTGCTAAGCAGATGAAGGATTCACTGTGTTCTCTTAATAGGAGTTTAATTCTGTAGGTATTGATAGCTGGGGGAATTTATCTGCAGTTAAATCTGCTCTTTGGCTGTGTGCAGTAACTTCTCAGGCAGGTCATGTACTCCATTCCACTGCTATCTCCTGTTCCTCTGTATATTTTTCTGCATTTTGCATTATCATTTGTTAAATACATTCCAACCTGCAATTTATCTTAGTCAGCAGTTTTAGGACCTTTGTGTCTCTCTGCACACCCAGGGAATTTAGAAATAAATCACTGCTCTTACTGGTTGCTTTTAATGCAAAAAAATGTTTTAGAGAAAGTCAAGAGTGGCTTGGTCAATATTGTCTGGACTCTCCTGTGCAATAAAACATTTTTCATATGCTTTCCCAAGTGATGGGGGAACCCTGATTCAATTCAACTTTCTGTACTCGCTATTTTTAATTTTTAATATGTATGGTCTTCATTGAATTCAAGCTCTGCTGGTTAAATTTCATGTGTTGGAGGTAATGCAGGCACTAGTCAAAATTATTTTTCTACTACTTATGCATTGATTTTTGTTGGCAGGTTTTGCATAAAAAGAATCCTTCTGAAATATTTGGTAGGTTAGTTAATGCAGAATAAGCTAAGAAAACAGGGAACAGCATACAGCACAGCTTTGTTAAGCAGGGTTAGTTAGACATTTAAAGACAGGATCTGTTTTTAATATGATATTTCCTAAATTACACTGCTTTGCTGAGGTGGAAACTGCATGATTGTAAGAAAATCATATCTTCTTTAAAACCTGTTAAAAATAGGGCTATTTGAAGTGATGAGAAGGATTTGCAAAAAGATCTAGGTCTCTCTCCTGCGCCACTGAAGAAAGTGAAAGGCTTTTGTACACCTTATGGTGGTGTGGGGTGGAAATCCTGCTCCTAGTGCTGAGAATTACCCTTGCTAGGCTTGCCTGCCTTCTCTAATTATTAGTGGAAGGTGTAAAGGGGCTCCTTTCCTGCCTCTGTGCCCTCTGGATCGGCACCAGAGCACCTGGCACTGCCAGGACTGTGCCACCCCCATGGCCCTGGTGTACCTTGGCTGCCTTGGAGGGTGGTGGAGCACATCTGTCCTCAGCACACACGTTCCAGAGCCTTAACTGAGAATGTTTAGGAGCACAGGCTGTTTGCCCATCAATTAGTCTGCTGCTCTCAGCAGGGCCGGTCCTCCACAGCTCTGGGATTCACTGAGCACTCAGCTAATAATGCGTAATAAATGACCGTGGAGTAAAAAATTGTTGTGAGGACTGTGTAAAACTGATTCAAATGGGAGGCAATTGTCACGACTTGTTTCAAAAACAAAAGCAGGGCTTTCAGCAGAGCTGTGGCTATAATGCTTCATTATCACAATCCAGTTTCTGTCAAGAATTAAGAAAGGCTGGGAGCTCGTGGGGACCCCTCTTGATAAAGAGGTAACATTCACTTTTTGTCTGTTATATCTGCCTACAGGTTTAACAAATTATAAATAATTGCTGAAATTAAAAATTATTGAATAATGCATTCAAGGGACAGTTTTCATATTAGCGAACTGGTCTGGTGTACATTCAGAGGAATTTTCTGCCGTGTTATTTAGCAGCAGGGATCAGAAATATTCATTTCCTCACAGTAAGATGCATCTAACAGTTTTCTTAATTTGGAGACAATTAAGGCTGGAATGTGGAGGGACTATTGCAGTGGAGTGACTCATGCCATACCTATTAAAGAGCAATAAGATTATTTTACCTTTTGAAGCTAAACTAAATCTCCAAACTACTTATTTTTAAATAACTGCAGACTATATACGAATAGGGATAATCGGATTCGAGAGATTTTTATGTTACTGAACTAACAAAAAGCTGACAAAACAGCACATCTATTTGCTGTGCCTGAACAAAATGAAGAAAAAACCCAACAGTCTAGAGAAAATGACTTAAGTTTATAAGTACTGCCAATCTTTGCATTAATACTTTTGGGGGTTTTTTGTTTTGTTGTTTTGGTTTTTTTTAAAGTTCTCCATGCATTGGTAGATGAAGTTATTTCAGCTGAGGCAGTGGGCAGAACTTGGCAGAACTTTGCTTTTGCTTCCTTATCACTTCATCAAAATACAGTCCTGATATGTGCAGGCAAATTGTGAAAGAAGGCAGCTGTTATCCTGCCAATGTGCCTACCCTTACATATTTGTTACGTGGCAAGGCTGCTATAAATGTGAATTTATAATACACTGCCACCTTTGCCTCCAGCTGGATGGGCGTCCTCTCCTTGAACTTGTTCCCTCTTCAGCTAGACACAAGACTTTCAAATGGTCATCTTTCTGCCCTGTCAATCTAAAAGTCATCATCATATAAATGTTTTGCCAGAAAGTCCATTTGCTCAGAAATCTGTCAAGGGCTGTTTTTCAGGTTTTATAGATTTATTGGCATAAACCAAATTTCAAATAAAATTGTTCATGTGGGCTTCTAGGATAAAAATTTTACTAATAAAACTTCTCATGACATAAACAGATTTTGGACGAAATTAGGGAATCACTGAAATAGGAGGTGCCAGCAAAAATAGGCTTGAAAATCAGCGTGGGGCTGTCCCTTCCAGCCTTTGTGGCTTTCTTTGTCCTTCATTGAACTTGAAGTGTAGTAAGAAACTAGAAGGAAAGAAGAGGTGAAGTCTGGACGGAGGAAGAGCTTTATAGAGATGTGAGGTCAGAGTGTAGGAACTGGGCAGGTGAGAGGGAGAGCATGGAAAAGGGCTATGGCCTTGCTGTCGCTACAGCAAGAAAGGATGAACTCGTCCTGGAGGCAGGGAGAGAAGAGGAGCAAGGAAAGTGGGACAAGGGGTTGTAGCCACTGCGTAATGAAGAACAGGCCCAGCAGTAGGAATAGTGGTGAATGATCAGCTGTAAAACCCAGAGAGCTGCGAGGCAGATGAGGCTGTGCAGAGATTGCTTGGAGGGAAAGAAAGATGGAGAGATAATTACAGAGAAGTAAATCGCAAAGCAATATGTCTGTATAAAGAATTTAAGTAGGAATGCAGTAAAGAACAAGATTTTTTAAAGTACATTTCCAGATGTATTTCAGATTAAATAGAATTGCTTTAGGTATTTGCTTTATTTTAAGGATGAATGAGGAAGTTCCTTCCACCACCCTTCTGAAGAAGTAAAAGGACTTTTCAAAGATAGTTTGTCTGTTAACAAGTCAAGGTCTCAAGGTAACCTGAAAGGTTTGAAGACATCAATACAGTATCCAGTAGCATGTTGTTTGAATTATCTCAAATTCAAACATCATTTTTTGCAGATGTAATGGTTGGACACTGAACAGGTTTTGAAAGTGTGTCTTACAGTAGTCACACCATTCAAAAATCAGCTTCTCACTAAAAAAATCTCTTCCCTTTCTCCTGAGATTTTTATCTTCTTCTTTTTTTTTTTTTCTTCAGATTTATTAGAACAGAAGAACCTAAGGAAATAGTATCCATTTTGCCTGGTGTCTTTAGGTGATAACATTATCATTAGAGATTATTGGTACATAACCAAAACCACATACCACCAGAAATGGGATGGATAACTGGTAAAAAGTAAATTCAGTGTGATCTCACAAAAATCATCTGAACCGATAAGCTCTGAACACCACAACTGGATTTATTGGAATTGGGGATGCTTTGCAATCACAGGAGTTGTTCACTGCTTTTAAAAACTGTATCAGCAAAAGAGCTTTATAATAAACAACAAAAAAATGCTATCAGTTGCAGGAGCTCTGGAATAACTTAAGATTCCTTTTTACTTGTCTAGCTGTGCTGATCACTGTGATCCTAAATGTAGAAGATTTTAGGAAAAGCAATTTTCTTATCCAGTTTGTCGGGGGGGGGGGGGGGGGGGGGGAAGCACAAGAAAAATACTAACATTCAAAAACTAAAAATGTAGGG
Source organism: Cinclus cinclus (assembly GCF_963662255.1). Classification (NCBI taxonomy): domain Eukaryota; kingdom Metazoa; phylum Chordata; class Aves; order Passeriformes; family Cinclidae; genus Cinclus; species Cinclus cinclus. Next base: position 6,232,705 of record NC_085047.1, on the reverse strand, counting down.
AGCTCATGACTCTGTTTGCATCCAGCTGTGAGCCATTACTCACATGAGTAGTCTCACTGATTGCAGAGGGTCTATTTGTGGATGCTGGAGCTTACACCTGGGAGCAGAGGCAGCAAAGGCACAGGAATCAGGCACCAGTTTGGGAAGGCAGGCTGGAGCACGAAAAGGCTGTTCTGACTATGTTGGAGGATGTGCTCCTACAGTCTCAGGCTCTGGTGGCACCAACTTCCACGAGGTTTGAGAGCAGCTTGTGCTTTACTACCCTGAAGCTTCTGCTCTGCACCTCCTCACTGGCCCAGAGGCAACAGGAGAAGTAAGCAAGGGCCTGTGGGAGGGTTATTTGGGTTTTGAGTAAGAACAACAGAACAGAAGGGACAACAGCCAAAGATGAAGGTGAAATTACCAAGCTGGTCTTTCTTCTCCCATCACTTGTCTGGTTCTTCCAGTGACAACGCTCTGCCCCTTTCCTGCGCTACTCCTCCTTCTCCAAACAGACCCCCAACTCTCCCTTTCCACCTCACCTGCAAATCCCTCTCCTTTATCCAATAACCCTACAACTCTCTCTTGCTCGTTCACCTGGAGTCCTTTCTGCCACACTCAAATTTTACTGCATTCCTGTTACCACACAAATGTAATCTTCTAGCTCCTTTTGCCCTTCACCACAACATTCACACCTGTCAGCAGGTGACTCCTTCAAATCACATCTGCCACTTCTGCTGCTGAATTGAATTTGCTTGAAGGGTATTTGGAAGGGCAAAAATGAATATGTGGCTGAGGTGCCTTGAGCATTCCCATCTATAAAAGGAGCTGAGAGAAGAATCAGATTTGAAATCCAGTTTTTAGTGATTTATATGAGAAATAAACTTTACAGAAATGTCTTAAGTGGGGTATGGAATAAAACACAGAGATCTCAGCTAATAGCTCAAGGCCAAAACAATAAGGCATGATGTGTTAAATCCCCTTGTTAAAATCTACTTACCTATTGTAATTACAAAGGTGTCTCATCAGGACATATGATGAGACATATGATATATAATGACGTATGATATAGAACCTACTCAATTTTTTTTATTGTGGAAGAAATTTATCATGAGTTCACTGGAGAAGAAGTGTGGCAGATGAAAAGGAATAAAAATGCCCTTTACCCTTGTTATATTTCTTCCCTTGGATTTAGGGCTTGGGGTGGGTCTGCTTTTGCTAAATAGTCAGAGGATAGTGGGCAGCTACATGAATGCCAGCTGCCACATGACTGTGGAAAACTGCAAGGATAACTGGCCTAAGGTCGTTCTCTTTGACTTTCATTTTTTTCACCTTGCTACCCCTAATATTTCTTAAACAGCATTTTTTTGCCTGATATAGAATACGGCTGAAAAGATCAAAAAGTGGTATACAACTAAATACACTTGGAAGTTTTGGCCAGCTTCAAAGTGTTTCTGGGAAACCAGTATCCTGTTCTAAGAAAATGTCTTCATTCAATACAATATTTATGCAAATTCTTAAGTCTATGACAAAATAAGTACTTTCATGGATCAGAGGCCAAGATCATCATAAGCGCCCAATTCCAGTTGATTTTTTGCTGTTTAAATGCTAAAAGTATATCTGCAGGGATTATGGGCATTTTAAGATAGTTGTCACTTCATGCAAATCATTTGATTTTTAAAATATTCTTCTATATGATCTGAATTGCTCTTGTTTGTTCCTGGAGTTTATTTCTTCATCTACAAAGATAGAGATGACCCATGACTCAGTTGTCTTGTTTAATGGCTATTTTGTCATTCAAGTCACATGAGCTCAGTGCTCTGTCCCAGTTGTAGAAATTTTCTTTTCTTTCAGGTGAGTGAATAGAGTCACCAGGATATGTGCACCTCTGTTTTCATATTTGTTTTTGTAAGAGCAAGGTGCCTGGAGAGGCCTTCAGAAAGCATTGCATAGTTCATTGAAAGTCTAGATTATTAAAAGCGCGTCTCACAAAACCTAATCCTGATGAAGATTTGGTTCTGAACAGCCATGTAGCAATCAACAAAGAAATGTTTCTTCACTGTCTTGCCTTAGTGGCCAAATCCACTGTGATGCAAAGCAAACCTGCATGAGGCCTTACACAAAAGATGGCAGATCATGGCAGACATACTATTCCTTTTTAATTTCCCCTTACAATCAGGGTAAAAAGTCACATCCTCTCAGGCTTCCTCCCTCCCTTCTTCAGACCCAGTTACCAGTTATTTATTCAATACAAACGGAACTATTTCTAGCACTGAAAGTGAGCGCGTCTGTTCATTCCTGAATACCTGTCACTCACTGCTAGAACACCTTCCTTGAAGACAGAGAATAGAGGTCCAAACAATCTTAAAAGGCATTCCCCCTATTTCTGCTTATAAACTTGAAAATGTCTGCAGACCCACCAGGCTGTGCATCTGGTGAGCCCAGCAATCCCAGAATGTGTCAGATTTAATCCGTGTGGTATCCAGCATGTCTAAGACACATGCTGAACTCAGAATGCAGTTGCTCTAAGTTGATCCTGAATCTACAGTGGCATTTGTCTGGCACTTTGGGACATCCAGACTTATTGCTCAGATGTTCAAAACCCTCAGGTTCTGCTGGATGGAAAAATAATTTCTCTGAAAAAAACTCGAGTAGTTTGACTCTAAAGGAAAATTATTCTTGGCATGCCAAAAGCCTCACTTTGCATACTCAAGGAGTTAAATATGTGTAAGGCTATGTGAGCCAATGTGGTGGGCTTTGGCAGAGAAATGCAGTCATTAAATACAGGGCAGCCCTTATCACAACCTCAACCTGTGACGAACAGCAGGTCTGGACACCTGTAATTTCAAGATGAGGCAAAGAGTCTTAATCCCAGAGGGGTACCTCTCTGAAGCTCCTTATAATGCACCTGCAAGTCTTGGTAAACCATAAATGTGTGTTTTGAGAGGCTTAGGTGACTTCTTCAGCAAACTGAGGTTGGTGAAAACTATATACTTGCACCAACTTCTTCCAATGTCCTGCATGTACTCTTCACCCTGGGCAAGGGACTGCAGTACACAGCAAAGAATCTGAAGTTTGGGAAATTCAGCTTACGGCTGGAATTTACGGTCTTACGGGCATCTGAGTTGATCTCATGCCTTTCATCCAAAAGGAAGTCAGCTCACTTTTTCCTCCTTCTTACAGAACTTTGATACCTGTCAAATGGTTTTGGAAGTAGTGTTCTGCCTTTCATCTTTTGGTAGAAGAAGATTTTGAGAGCAGCTTGACAAAATGTCCTGTGTAGCTCTGCTCTGAGCTTCACAGTCTATGAACAGCAACCAGAAATTACTTTTCTTAATGGATGGCCACGCTAAAACACAACGAGGAGCTCAGTTATTCCAGTAATGGAGATAAGTATTGCAGACAAAACTGCATGGATTGTTATGTTAAACTAGATAAAATATTTCAGACAGTGTGTTAGGATGCTGGAATGCAACATCTTTAAATTTTATATTATGTGTTGATCACAGCTGCTGGCAAATGTATGCATTGGTTGAACTGGCTACCCTCAGAAAAGCTGAGTATTTTTATACAATTATTATATGCAGTTGTGTACATCACACAAATATAAGTTATCCTATATGTGCCCTCACATACCACATGGGGCTTTTCACATCTAAAAAGGTTGTGCTCAAGTCAGATGTAAATAAGACTTTGTATAGTTTTAGATTCCCTACTCCCTGCTAAGAATAATAAATATGGTATTGGATATCATGCATTAAAATCTGTTATTTAAAATATGATACATGATATACCCAGTGAAACTTATCCTGATGAGGGAAAAAAAATTACCGAGAGATGATAAAAACTAAGTCACACATGAATTACCTGGAGAATGAAACTTCCTTCTATTGTATATAACTTTCATAAAGAAAGTGTTCCCACAGAAAATTTCATATTGCTGGCTCTAAAATACAGCTGCTTGCACGAGCTTATGATAATATAAAAATGTTGGAAGGGGAGTTAATTCATTCCTTTATAATGGTGAAGTTATTGAGCTGTGTTAATAATTTCTGTGGATTATATATTTATTGGGAGAAAAAAATGTGCTCTGGATAGTTACTCATTGGGCTGAGAGGGATCTGGGTTTATTCATTCTGGCTGTTCTCCCAGAAATAGATGGTTGACCTAGAAGATATTCCAATCCAAGGTTTTTTTGGATGGAAGCCCAGTTCAAGCTTCAGACACCTTGCTGGTGTCCTACATCTTGGTGAGATGGAAGCCTTGACCAGTTGCCCAAAGTGTGTCACTTCTTGCCACGGGTACAGGCTGTGTCCTGGCAGGGCATGGGGGGCAGAGTGCAGCCTGCCCAAGGCTACTCTGCAAAACAGATTTGCTCTTTGACTCAGAGCAGCTACTTCTCCAATTCTTTGTCATTTTCCTTCTTTTTTGATCTTTCATTCTATTTCATTGGTATTTATGTGACAGGCAGTACAAGAGCACTCATAAAATGACTGCAGCAGATTTGATCTCATCAGAGTCTTCAAGGAACCACTCTTACACAGATGAGTTAAAAATTACATAAATAACCTCAGAGAACTCATGACAAGGCACTGCAAATTTTTAACCAAAATATCTAACCCGAGGTACCTTCTTGACTGTGGTTTATTTTACCACAGAAACATGAAAGTGCCGTGTCTCTCAAATGTCCTTCTATTTGAGGGCTCTCCTCATGTAAAAGATAGTCAAAGCCATTGCCATTTCACACAGCTCAAAAGCTCCTTTCCCTCTCAATTTTCTTGCTGAAATTACCTTTGAGACAACACTTTACCCCTCATTTCTATTAAATGATTATATAACAAGAGCTATTTCTTAAGTGGGATGAAGTCTGTGGATCTGCAGCGCTATTTTCTTTTTCATTTATTTATTTATTATAGTAAATATTTGGAGTCCCTTATTTTGGTTCTTTGTTAGACATTATGCTACACATGTGGGCTCTGGCAAGCTGAGGGCTGTGGGAGCAGTCCTGATCTGAAACAGTCTTCTGGTAAACACAAAAATGACTGTGTACCAATTTCAGAACCTCTCTAGCTCGAATTACCAAAACAAACAGCTTTGAAATTGGAAATGCGTTTACCCTGGCCCTTCAGTCTAGCAGAGCAACGTTGGCCCCATGGAAAGGAAACTATACATTTGAAACACCACAGGCATTATAAAGGTTTGGAGACCAAACATGAAGAAGGCTAGGAGCATTCTGGATTGAAATACAAAATGAAGGGAGCAAAGAGCTGGCTGGATCCACAGGATAATGCGAGACCTTTCTGTTGTACAGGGTTAGCCAAAAAGATCTTCATTTTTCAGTGCAAATAACCACTGTTACTTCAACAGTCTGGAATTCCTTGAATTCTATAATAACCCTGATTATTTTCAGAGGCATTGCAAATGTTGTAATGGGAACTATAGTATGATTTTTGTCTGTGCTCTCTGTTGGCAATAAAATAAGTGCTGAGAATTGTTTTTAACTCTGTGGTTATCAATCTTGGAACTTTTTGACAAAAACCAATCTGCCATGCTTTATAATTTACATTATTAAAATGTAAGTTAAAATTGCCAAGTTTGCAAATTAAGTGTACACAGGGGAAAAAATCAGGACCACTGCTCTGACTTTAATGACAATAATTTTATTAGATCTGCTGAAAAGATTATGGAAAATAGATATAATCTGAAATAGGTTACATTAAGAAATTTTCTGCAGGGTTAAAATACATGCACTTAGCATAAATTTTAAGTGTTGTGTGGTTGTCAGGGCTAAAAATTGTTTTACACACATAATGGGCCAGAGCTGAACTGAAAAGAGTTTATCTTGATATTATCTATGGACTAAGTCCTTAAACATATTGTAGCTAAATTCATGTATTTATGGGGACCCTAAGAAGCAGGTAATTAGTGCATTGCAATTCTACTTCCAACATCAACCAGCAATATGAGTCTGTGAGCCAACTTCACAGATGGCATAGTCAACTTTAACTCCATTTCTTTCATTTTGATATCCTTATTTATTATTTCAGAATCAAACAGTATTTCAGAATCAAGTCTATCATTTAATTTTTTTCCTTGATGATCCTAAACCATTCTAGCCAGTGCTGTCCCACTGATATGTAGTCATAGCCTGGACTGCATTCAAGGTGCAGCTGCAAGCTGGTCCTATTTCTCTGCAGATACATTTAGGCACAGCGGAAAATTACAGTCTTCCCCAAAATCGTGGGTATGTTTTCAGGATGAGATACACAATGGAGAAGCTCAGTGTGGAAAAGCAGACGTAGCTGGAGGTCCAGCTGACACAACCTTCAGCATTCTTGTGCTTGCCTTTGGCCTGGCTCCAGACTGATCCCATGGACTGAGCACCATGGCTGAAGCATGTATGGAGAGCTCACAGTCCTTTAGTTTGGTTTGATCCAGAGAGAGCCAGTTTGTGCACCCTGAGTCTGCTGTGGTATGCAGACCAAGGCACGGTGAATAGCAACTGCCAAAATTTAATTGCTGGCCTCAACCAAAATGCTATTTTAAGACGTTCTGTAAAATATATTGAAAACCACTCCAAGCCTGGAGAGCAGTTTGAAAAATTTCACCTTTCAGCAGTCTGGTTTCAAGTCAGAATCTACAGCCTAACTTCTATATATGAGAGGTAACCCATGACACAGTTCTGGAATCCCTTCCAAAATGCTCCCGATATCTTCCCTCTTTTTTTTTGTTTCCAGCCATGCTTCCCTTTAGAGAAGGAAGGATGTACTGATTTGAGGTTTTTCTTTTCTACAATACTGTCAAAAAAAGACTGAGGTATAAACATAATTTACTCCAAAAATCCAGGGCAGTGAAGGAAAGAAAAGCAGTGAATCTTCCAAAGATATGATAATGCTATGGAAGAAAAATTATATAGAAGAGAAAGTAAGAACTATTCAAGGGCTTCTTCACCTAAGATTTACAGTATAGAGAAATGAATGGAGTACAGGATTTTTCTCTGTGTGATGATATCCAAGCTGCAGTAACTGTGCAAGTCTGTTGAGATGAATTTGTACGAAAATTTAGCCAGTCCTTGTCTTTGAATTAATTGCAGTGTTAATGAGCAAGTCTTTGCACATCTCGTACAAGCACTTTAGCCTGATACATTCCAAACCTCTGAAAGGCTTTATTGCACCCAACGAGCACTTTAATAAAATATTTCCTCATCGTCCTTCATTGAACAAGTTATGAGAGCTTTGTTGACTTAAGGAACCCCAGCCTGGATGATGCAGTGAAAAGCTGAACTTCTATCTGAACTTCTATATGGACAAATGGTGTTAAGTCCCTGACTTGGGGCTATTAGGTAAATAATATCTGAAAGATCCCAATATTCCTCCTTGCATGTTCTAGCATGGCAGTTCCCCTCATCTGTGAAGGTAGGTGCCCCATTTGAACATATACTGCCAAATTAAGCCTACCATTTCCAATAGCTCTCAGACTTCCAGGATACCTTTTCAACTCTTTGAAAAAACTCTGGGCAGTGCTGGTGGAATCAAGCGAAGCCAGTTCTTCGGTTGTAGTAAAATTTCCATGAATACAGCAAGCAAAATCACTCAGCTCTATGGTAACAATAGACTTACAAATCTCATAATTTGTAAAGGGAAATTATTTATACACAGTTGCTTGAAAAGTAATTTGAGTTGATATTATCATTTGGCACCTCATGAAATCCTTTCCACCATTTTATTATGTGAAAGTATAGTCCCATCAATTGTTACCTGCTTTTACTTGGTCACAGTGTACATCATTCATGTCATCTTCATCATATATTGCATTTTATTTTCTTACACACGATGTGTACATGTATGTCTTTGTGTGCATGTATCCTGTGCATTGTTCATTTACATACATGTGTATCTATGTACATAGAGAGAGAAAAATCTGTGTTTGTGTCTGTGTGTACAAAATTAATGTTTCATGGTGTGGCTGTTCTTTCTGGCACAAGGGATGATCACATGACACATTTGCCAAGATGCTGTGGAATAATTTCTTTGTGGCTTCTCTGAAATACTTCCCTGTATTAAACCTCTTTGTGAGTGTATTCTTACAAACCAAACAGGCTGAAAAACAGGCTAAATAAGACATGGCTTTCACATACTGTAATAATTTCACTCCTTGCTGTGATAATTTTTTTTTTTTTTTAATTTTGGGTGATGTTCTGGTCCTTCTGTTCATGATTACAATATAGCCACTTCTAACTAAATTTGAAGTAACTTTTGGACTTATTTCATATCTTTAGGAAGGTGAGACCCTCGCTGCGTTCTCCAAGGGTTTTTGCTTTTTATAATTTTCTGCAGCATCATCAGTCACAAATGAGGTGAACCTTGCACTCTGCAGTGCCAGGCTTGCAGGCAGCTGTTAAGGATTTCTGCTGCTGTGACTACATGCACAGCTTTTCATCACTGGGTGTCTCCCTGACTGCAAATTGGTAATTTTTAGTTTCATTTCTCTACTTGAATTCTACTGCTTTACAGGTTTGTTTTCTGGGAGTGCCGCACAGGTTTGTATTTCTGTCTTTGAGACATGAGGTCTGTCACAGCTGAGCATGTATAGCATCCCTTGTGGTGTGTGAGACATAGAATGGTCACTCCTGCTTTAAACTTAGAGAACTAAAATAAATCCTCTGTTGCTTTGTGCCTCTCTTTAGTATCTTTGCAGAGAAACAGCATCGAGAGGAAAACTGCAGACCATGACTGCAAACTACCATAAAACCTGTAATAAACAAAAATTAACTCAAACACTTCAGGATTACATATGACCAAGCCGTAGGTGTCCTCGTCCATTATCTTTATAACTCTACCTGCTGATGAGTTCTGACTTGCTTCTGGACCAAAATGTAGCTTATCAACATTTATGAACCTTTATTGCTTTGCCCCTAAAAAAATCTGGATCTGAGCCTTTGAACTGAAGGAGGGTTGTTAAAATAGATGCTTTATAAAGAGTTGTTAGTCTTGTGCAGCCAAAGGTTTGAGAGGGAACCTAAGGGGTTACTGAGACCATTTTCTGGTATCATTTCACATTCCTTAGGCATCCCCTTCAGGGAAAATGAAAGATATAATACCAGCCTAGTTTTCTCACAAATCTGTAAGACACTATGGAAAAATATTTATTTTATTAGAGGCCAAAACAGGACATTTAATCTCAATTTTTTTTAGAAATCATTTTTACACTCTTGCATCTCAAGGCTGACAAATTTATCAGTATATGAACATGAATGGTAGTCGACATAAAAATGCCTGCATTTGTGTTTCTTAGACAAGCTACCTAATCAGTTTAAGAAGTTATTTATTCAAACACTTATTCAGAAGCTGAAAAAATTTCATGCTTGGAGATACATTCTTCTATGAATTGAATTTAAAACTGCAGCTGACTTCACACTGATGTATAGGTCCTGGTTTAAAGAATGAGAGGTGGACTATACTTTTTCCTGACATTTTTGATTGGATTAACATCGGGTACAAATAAAACAATTCTGTATCTCTGAACACAGACATTTTTCAGCAGGACAAAAATGCATGCTGTTTAAACATTAGATATCCGTGTCAAATGTTCCTTTTGTACATATTCTCCCAGTATATTGGCATTACGCAGCTTTAACTTACTGGAGTTCTACTTGAGGAATCTGAAAACCATTATTTGCTGGCCTCGGTTTTTAAATATTGATAGTTTTGTCACGTCATTCATTACAACCTTCTGCTTCTCTTTGGAAAGCATTACTCCACTGGAAAGGAGCAATAGGATTTCATGACAGCAGCACATTAGCCAAGACAATCGATTACAATTGTAATTTCTCACAGATGTTTTAACCTGGTTGATTTAAATTGATATTCAAGTAAGTTTTGAGAGACTTCACGGAATGGATGTGCATTGCCACTCTACATGCAGTTGTCTTCCTGACAGTACAACGTATTATCCGTAAGGAAGCACCATATGGCTTCAACTCAGATGAGACAGCACCACTGTGTACTAGATGAATTTCTCTAAAGCTGAACAGCAAAACTCTAATGCACCACGCTAAAGTGCATAAGAGGAAACCAAGAGTGTTATAAACACAGGTGACAGCCTGGCAGGCTTTTCTGGAGGCATCACCTGTCCTCTCAAGATGATGCATGATGAACAGATATTGGCTGTACACATTCTTTGTCTTTACTAAGTGCTTGGTGGTGTTTATGCTACTTGTGCACTTGGGTTCTTTGGCAATACAATTAATTATGTTGTTGGTTTTGACCTCTAAAGACCTCTGCAGTAAATCACATTCCTTTATTTCAGTCAGATTACTCTAAATCTGTGGGAAATGCATGTATTATAGGAGAGGTTTCTTAAAAGTTGTCTTTCCCACTGGGCTGTAATAGCAGTTGACATATGGCCTCATGTTATGTGTAAAAGTTAGCACTGCACAGAACCCACTCCAACTCACATGAAATCTATTATTAACTGGCTTAAATAAGAAATCTCACAACAAAATTCAAGTACAGGCATTTTTCCTGGAGTTATGGAGCGATTTGGGTTTTGCTAATGTTATTCAGTAAGTTTTTTGTGCCTTGGCTTTTACAAACTGATTCCTTGCCACTTTTCACCAAAAACATCCCGGTGTTTGGTATTTTGCTGAAATATCTGTGGAAATTTTGTCAAAATGTATTGTGATGTAATGCTTCCTCTGGGGAAGTAAAGTTTAAGAGAAGGAAGAAAATGGGTTTCTTATGTGAGACAGCTTTTCCTTTTAAAATGTAAATACCAAGGTCACTAGAGGCAAGTTTAACACTTATTTCTTATGAGCCTAGATGGTGACACTTTTGCAATGGGATGAGCGTCGGTGAGACATACTTGTGTTTGCAAAAGAAAAAAAAATATTTTCTTGAGGCACTATTGAAAATAGGCTATTTCTTTGACCCATCTGTTGGCTGTTGATCAATTTTAACTACTGATGTCTTCCCCCCCCCATTTTTTTAATGTGCACTAGAAGTGTTTGGTTTGCTGTTGTTGTTGGGGTTTTATTTAATCTTATATCAACTGTGATTTCTCAGCTGCTAGGGCAACATTTTCCAGTAGACTGAATTCAAAGTTTTACAATTGGAAGTGAAAGCTGATCCAGTACCCAGCCTGTAAATGACCCAGTCCCAACACAACACACTGTCAAGCAACTATAATTTATGCAATCTTTGTGAGGTATGATAAAAAATATCACTCTGACACATCTTTTACCATCATTCTCCTTCATCACTGATATCACCTCTGAAAACATAGTCCAGAACTTCATTGCTCCCACCTTCTGCACAGAACTGAAGCTAACTCCATTTGCAGAGCAGGAAGAGATGGAGGAAAAAAAATCCTAAAAGTAGTGAGACTGGGTGCTATCCCATTCTTTGCTGGAGAACTTCTTGAGAAAATGGTGTCATTATCTAGTATGTTAAAGCAGAAGTGTAACTTAATGTTGTTAACAATAAGACACTGAAAATTAGAGTACTGAAGACTTGGCCTTGACAGGTGTGAACCAGTTATCTTACAGGTCTGGCCAAGTTCATCTGTTCTCTGATGAGCACACTAATACGGTCAAGAATATTTTAAGTTTTCTTGTTCCCCTGCAGTCACTGAAGCAAAAGACTTCAGTGCTCTTCTGAGCAGCTCAATCATAGGAAGGCTTAGGCAGTATGGAAAGAAAAACAAATCTGGTAACAAAGGAAGAAATATTTTATGCGTCTTGGTGAATGCTGGTTATTCATCTCAAATGCTGTGTAGTTCTCATGCCACCTGTTAAAAACACATGTAGAGAAAACTAAGTTTATTGGGGAATAAACAAAAATCACACAGAGTAAAGTAGACTTACAAGATATGATTTAATAGAAATGTATACATGTCTGGGTTTTTTTATCATAGTGCTAAGCTGACCTTGGTTTTCATTGTCACAAGATGAATAAACAGAGAGATATTGATGTAGAAACAGGTATAAAAAGATACAGGTAGTTCTCCATGTAGATGGCATATTGTTTTCTACTTTTAGTAACATAAATTCCTATGAAGACTGTCTGCCTTCATGCTTGAAGAGGAAAAAAATTATGCCTATATTTAAAATACTTGGTATACAGAAAACAAAAACAGATCATTGATTTGGTCCACGACATGATTGTGTTTTACTCTAGGCCTTAATGTACCAATGATTCTAAAATCTTTGAAATGCCTCATTCAGGTTAGATTTGTTTTAATTGCACAGAATAATAAGAATGTATTAACCATCTTTTAATGTCAAAAATGAAGTACAAATAATAATGACTTCATATATAACAATTAAGCTTTGTGATTTTAGGATATATATTTTTCTTTTCTTCTTCTCTGCTAGTTGGAGGTCAGCACTAACAGACACTAATTTTGAAATTGTGCCCACAATCCTGAAAAAAAGCATTAAACATATTTTCTTTTCCATAAAAATTCACTAATTCAACAGCACTGACTGCCTCATTGGAGAAAAGAAAAGAGCAGAATTGTCTGTCGCAATAATTCCCGCACAAAAAAAACAGTGAAGAGCCGGAACTTTTCCTGTTGTTATATATTTTTATGGCCATCCTTTGTGAAATGTTTCATTATCCAAGATAATACATCAGGCAAACACAGTGACAAATAACTGCACTTTTTTGGACATTTTTTGATTTATTTGGACTCATTTTGAAAGGTGTTATATAGTGCTTAATTTTAATATTTTGGCTTTTCGTCACAGGTTTGGCATTTGCTCGTTTGGTTTTCTTTTACTAAGAATTTTCTTCTTCTTACACAGCTTCTTTCAATCGATTTTCAAAAGATAGACATTTATATTGGATATCTAAGGTGCTGAGATGTCTTCAGTATTAATGCACTGATTGCCATAACAATTGCAGAAGTCGACCATGAGGTCTGAAACTGAGAGACTCTATTAGTGGTACTCATTTCCTTTGGCTTTCAGACTCATGAAGATAAGTAAATTTGTCCACTGAGTTCCAAAGAACAATACTTGCCTGCCCTCTTGAGAAGTAAGAGTCCCAGCAAGCAACAGCGGTCATATATGCAGAATTCCCCTGGTCTTCCAAGCTGACAGAATTTTTCTGCCTGATATTTGTTTATCTATACACTCACAGGTGAATGAAATATCTTTTAAATGATGCAGTTTTCTTGAGTATAGAAAATGCGTAGAAAATACAACTAGTATATCTGATAGTTATTAAAAAAAACAAACTTGTCTAATCAGCCTTATTAGGCCAAATATTACCAGGTAAATTGGTTAAGTTGCAAATATTATTGTGAGCAAAGTCGGATAATTTAAAGAGAGCTTAGATGGGCTGCCAAATAAGCAGTATAAAATAAATAATTGCACAGATTTCTTTAATCTGCTTCCCCTTCCTGCTGCCCCTCTCCTTCCAGTCTCTTGAAGTTCATACCTTCATTTCTTCTTTCCTTACATTTATTTGTGGCTTTCTCCACCAGTCTCTCTTTTCTACATCTCTCAGGTTTCTTCCAAGTACAGCCTTCCTGTGTTTAACCATCATTTTTTTTCAAAGCACACGCTCTCAACGTACACATCAACAAACAGAAAAGCATAATTTACCATCACTCTCTCTGCAGGCTATATGATTTCCATTTTCACATTGTCATTTATGTTTTTAAAACCCCTCAGATTCTTCTCCACCCAGGTGTGCTTCTTTTAGGATCCCTGGTACAGAAGAAGAACGTGATGACTCAAGGAACTGCAATTCAGGTTAAAAGTGGAGATAAACACAAGATTTCCGTCGAGGGCCAAGAAAGTATAGAATAGAGAAATCCAAAGCAGGGAGTCAGGCTGAGGAGGCAAACACCCAGAACCAACCAAAAACCCATAAATGGTCTGACTAAGTGGTTTGAGTGTTTCCTGCATCATGCCTGTGGCTGCATTTCCAGGTAGTTCATTAACACATGCATCCCATCTGGAATGGGAGCTTGTTCCCACCAGCATCTTTAACCTTTTTCACACCAACCTTTCATGAGCAATATACTTTTTGTGCTTCCTCATCCATGATGCAGTAAAAAACAGCTGGTAAACAGAGCTTGCCACATAGTCCAAGATAGTTTCCAATGAAGCATTTTTAAACTACTAAGTGTTAAAATATCTCATTTCTACACCACTGTCCCAAACAGTACCACTATATGTCTTTCTTTTTTATACATTCCTTCTTTTTATTCTTCTGCCTTATTTAGGTTTCAAGTCCTATTCAGGGTGGTAAACACTCCTAACTGGGAAGCTGATGTGAACAGACATTTAGGTGACATGACCATATAGGAGAAAAGAGCTATAGCAGGTAGGAAAAACAAAGTGTAATATAATGCTAAAAAAATGTCTTTTGTTCAAGATGTCCATGCAGTTTATAACACAGTGAAATCAGTTTCATATGGCAATTTAATAGAAAAATCACCTATAACTACCGTTGTGTTTTTCAGTACTTTTTGCTTTTGTGAAGGGGGATTGCAAACTTCTGACCACTGAAAAGTATTTCCATTCTACTCTTGTTCACTTTAAATACATTTCACTGTTCAGGTCTTTCACTAGCTTGGTAAAACATTTCAAATCTGAACTCTATCACTCCATCGACTGAACTTTGTAATTTAAAACTAATGTGCTGTTGCACTGTCTACAGGCACTCCTAATGGACAACTTTAACATTGTTTAGATGCCAGGTAATTTGTTACAACCTGAATTTCCTCTTCTACTTAATGGCTGAAAGTTTAATGTTTGCCATCAAAACCAGTGGTCTGTTGAACATTGATCCATGTGAGAACAGTGAACCTATGTCTCTGCAAATTTGTAAGTCATCTAAGAGACAAAGCAAAGCTGACCTCGTAATGTCAAATCCCATTTAGAGCTGGTGAATAGGTTGGAAAGAAGGTACTTGATATCTTTTGAGCAGTATTAAAAATACACTACTGTGCAAAAGGATGAAAGCCTCAGAAAATTAATGTAGGGAGTCTGGCCTTTCCAAATAATTTATAGTTGAATTTTGTCTTTTAAGAGGAATTGGATGTAGTTAATAAGTGTGGTGACTTCAGTAAACAGTTTCTGAGCATACAGGCTTCCAGATAAGTAGTAGAAGCTGTAGCTTTGCCCTTCTGTGTGCACCATTTTATTTTAAATTGTCTTCCCTTAAACCTCATTAGTAATTGCACTTTCTAACCTCTCTCAAAAGTGGTTACTCACATCACTTAGCTAAAGCATCCATTTGGAGTTGAAATATATATCTAACTGCATTTTACTAAAATATGAAGTTTTCATTTAGTCTACATTTTACCTAAATGCTTCTTATTCACTGGCTACAGGCCACAGGAGCACATGGGAATAGAGCCATGAGGCTGGGACCACTCAAGACTGGTGGGTCCATTTCTTTTTCCAGGTGTCTGCATTGTCCTCACTTGATAAATTAATTCTCCTGGATGTCACCTGTGAAACTTTTGGGGGCTTTCAGACTTGCACCTTTAAGATCTGACTCACACATCTTGAATTTGCTGCATAATCTATTTGGCTAAACTACCAGGCATTGTTACTGTTAAAATTATTTTTCGAGTAATGGGAATGAAATTTTTAAGGACTTAAAAAAAAAAAAAGCTTAATAACTTGGAAATGAAACTGTTTCAGTAGTAAAGCTTTCACCTGTAGGTCTTGCAAAAGCTCTGAGCAAATACAAGAGAGATCTTCAGCCGCTCTCTTTCCAGAGTGTCACTGCACTGTTTTAAACATATATATACTGGCAACACACAGGGCAGGATTTGAAATGGAAATCAAAAGTTCTTTTGAAGGGCAGTAGCAATTTATCAGAATTGTCAGAGACCGCTGAAGAGGATGGTTGCTGGATATAAAAACAAGATGTGACTCTGATGGTTGTGTGTGCTAATATATTTATGAATTTGGGCAGAAAAATGATCGGACACTTCATCTGTGCCTAATGCAATTTCATGCAGATTCTCACCAGTTGTGACCTCTTTGCATTGCTCCAGAATGTTATGCCTGAAATAACTTGCCCTCTTCATCCCGATATTTTTTATTAGGTTTCTGCTGTGGCCAAAACCTACAAAATCTAACTATGCAGCCTGTGGATTGAAATGCTTTCTGAGGAATTTAAGTGGAGCCAAAAAACAGGCTCCAATTAGACAGCTTGCTACATTCTCACCATGGAGAGGAGACAGCATGTAAACTACCCATATGCATTAATTATAATCTCCTCCCCTACTTTCTATTTTTCAGCTTGCCAATTCTCTCTCCCCAGAATGAATACTCCTGCCCTTCCTTTGTGTCTCAGATTAGGAGGTTTTGCCCCCTGAAATTAAAAGGAGATGGGCACAGCTGAAAAAAGAGGCTGGTCTGTGGGGACCCGACCAGGCTGGTGTGTGTGGTTTTTTGTTTTGCTTTTTCACTGAGTCATCGGTGGTTAAGAGTGGCAGTGGGGAACAATTAGTGTTTTCATAAAACTTAGACCTAGGGCTGAGGAGAGAGCAGGAAGCAATATATCTGTGGTGAGTAAGCCTTAAGAGCCAAAATTTCCCTGTTTGTTTCAGTTCAGATGAGTGCCACCCTGTTGTTTGTTTTATAAACTGTTTAATAAACTCTAATATTTATTAACAGCAATCCATTAAGATAATGTCCTTTGAGACCTTTCCTGTACAGTCAGTGCTCTGCACTTCAGTGAGGAACACAGTTTTATTTTCCTCTTGTTTCTTGTTTTGCACCGATTCAGAAACTTTAATGATTTTATCTGAAATTTGTACCACGCTGCATAGAGAAAGGGATCTTAAAGCTGTTTAAACAACCTTTGCCAGCTTCACAGGTGTCACACAGAAAAATAATGAAGTCTAAAATATGTGTATGTGAGCCCCATTGTCTGAAATTGTAACAGCTCAATTTCCTTGCCAGGATGTGGGGAAATTTGCTGTGCTATGTCATGTGGTGGATTGAGGTGGGAGGTAGCACAGGTGGTCATAACAACTGCAAAGGTTTTATTACAGAAGGCTCGGCTCATTTTTAATAAAATTGTCCTTGAAACCCAGCTAGCCAGAAATTAATAGGAAGCTTGCAATGATCTTTTTTCTCAAGAAGGCACTGAAATTTCACATAGTGAAAATCACTTATCAGTGCATCTAAACCTAGTTTTATTTTAAAATACAGTTTTTAATTAAAGTTTGCAATGCTGAGCCTGCTGCTAGTACCTGATATCTTGCTAAAAGGTCACAGCACTGGTGGCATTAATGGCATGAGAACCTGATATAAGAGATTATGAATGTTCAAATTGGGTTTCAGTGCAGGTTTATCATTAGCAGGGGCTGCAGACATTCCTGGCTGAGGGAAGGCTTAATGATGGAAGCGAGGTGCTTGTTCTTTGGCATGGGACCCAGGCCTTTTCCTAGGGTGGGTGTGACCAGGGGAGGGGCAAATGCTTGTCCATGGTCTCAGCTCCTTTGAGGAGAGTGTTGCCCCAGCAGTGGTTTTGTGGGAAGGGTGGGGATAGTGACTGGGGAGCAGCCCCAAGCCCTGGAGATAACAGGGGTAAAAACATCACCTCCCTGCCCAAGCTCACTCTTCACGTGATAAAAGTGACTTTGCCTGTACTGCTGGAAAGCCTTGAACTGGTTCCAGTTGTATCTTGAGATGTAAAAAGAAGGTCCTTGAGCTGCTTCCCTGCAGCTGACAGCAATACAGGGGGACTGTGGAGCTTTGGGCTCTTGCCAGAGCAGAGAGGAGATGCAGCTACTCTCGGAGTGGTGTTGCAGAGAGCTAAAGAGAAGCAAATTTAATTTGGAAGCTGTGAAAGGACCTTATGAGGAGAGGCAGAAGTGGATGTTTTTTCTGGGGGCAGGGGGCTGGCATTGCTGTCTGAGCTCCTGAGGCAGCCCAGTGTCACACCTCCTGCCTCTGGAGCGCATCCCAAGAAGCAAAGCAGAATGATGAACTTTGCACAGAACTTGAGTAACTTCGGTGCTGCCTGAGCCAGCAACCTGAAGCTGCTGCTGTGCAGGGCAGGCAAAGGACAAGACTTGAAAATCCTCCAGTTTGGCATGGAGGAAGATGCTAAGGAGGCCTTAGAGCCAGCGCTCTCCAGCAGTAAGCACAAGACTAAGCCATCTGCAAACAACCCCAAGGATAGATTGGGCACAGCCTTATTACTCTGGTCATAACTCTGAATTGCTACTACTTTAAAAATATATTGGTCTAGTGAAAGCTGAAATTAAGTGGAACATATTGCCACTGCCCTCAGGGATCTGGCATGGAACCACCACTGAAAGCAGAAATGATCATTTGCAAACAGAACAGAGAAGAGAGTTCTGAGAGTAAGAGGCACTCACTTCAGAACATCTGCCAGATGAGCCATGGCATAAGCTGCAGCATCAGATTATGTGTGTTGGGCTGTTGGGTTTTGTTGCTATTTTCTTTTAAAATTGCTATTTGGTCTCATATAAAGCCATGAATCTTTGCCAAAAACAGTGCTGAGGGTGAGGATCCAGATGAAGTAATTATGTCTAGCACAGGTCTCTGAGAGACTATATTTCCAAACTTGTGTTATCAATGTGAAAGTGAGTTAACAATAGCAGGTTTTTCTAAAAAGTGCAAAGGTGGTCAGAATGCTTCAGAAAATAAAACAGATAAATAAAAGGGCACATTTAAACAGTTTTTGTTAAGGAATGCAGTATCTGAGCCATGGCTTCGGCCACATTGAGGAAAGCACTGTGCCAAAAAGTACTACCTGCAATAGCTAAAAGCAGCTATACTGTGAGATTTTTAAAATAATCTCCATTTACTTTTCTTGTATAGAGAAGAAACTGTTTGTTATAAACAATCATTCTTATTTTTATGAAGTATCCTTTCTGTAAAAAGACAAACCAAGTAAACTTTCTAATTTGTAGTCTTGGGAACTGCAACAGTTTCAAAAAAGAAGTCTATGGAAATTGGTGGTGACCAACAGAGGCCTTAGGTAGGTCACAGTGATAGCAAAAGGAACTTTTGTCGTTGCAGAGAAATTCTTGCTAAGGCAGAAGAGGTTATGTCAGTGCAAGGCAAAATGGGAGGGAAGCAAAAGTCTTTGTGGCCAAGACAGTTTGATAGGGGCAATAACCTCCCCTTGATGAGCTGGCTGAGCCAGGAGATGTGATTCATTTGCTGCTAATGAGCTTTCTGCTGCCTCCAAACAGGTGAGACAACAGAGTCTCGGAGATTAGCTGACTACTTAGGAACTTGCTTTCTTCTGCTGGAGGCTTTTTATTATGCTGACTGCTATTAGGGCTGTGTTTGGTTGAGGAAGGTGGAGGAAGTGGAAAAGTGTAATTCTAAGAAGATCTTTGTGCAGAGGTCTGTGCTAGAGGTTCAAGGCCAAGCAATAGATCTTAGAAACTGAATGAGTTTCTCAACATTGCTTTTGTGTTGCTCAGCAGCCAGGAAAACAACCTAAGGATAATGGCTTTTGACAAAGGTAAAGACTAAATAACTTTCGGTTTTCTCATTAAAATCTCCTCATTATTTAAAAATACATTTGTCTAAGACAGCAAGCTGCTTTTTTTTATATTTCAGACTTCCTCTGAACTTGGGCCTCTGAAAAAGTTTATGCTTTTAAGCAGAAAAAAAGAGCAGAGAAATGAAAGCAACCCCTTGCTCAAGGTAACAAAGCACACCCAGGAATTAAATCCAGGCTGCATTATTCTCCCACTCTACATGCAGCCTGAGGATGCTGATTTGGCCAGCACCAGGCTACTCTGTATTAGTGAGTGACATCTATTCTTCACACTTAAAAAAAAAAAAATACAGTCGATGATAAGAGTCTCGATATGCCTTGTCCTTTTAACAACAAAGCTAAGGAGTGGAGCAGGCTTTGCATGCAAATGAGATTCTCTTCAGGTTTCAAATCTAATCAAAGTGGAATTCAACTTTCTTCTAAAGGATATGCAAACTAGTTGGTCAAACATCCTTCAGCCTCTAAGTTTATCACCAGCCTGACGTCAGTCTGGAAATCCCAACTTTCTTAAAAGATGATAAATTTTATCTGCCAATCTCTTCCAGTGAACAAACTCTCTTTGATCTGCATTAATCACACTTGGCAGAAGCTGTTCAAGCCTGCTTGCAGCAATCCTAGTGAACAGCTTGGCATCATTGCTTAATAATGAAGTGGAACAGTATGAAAAAAAAACATGAAGGAGCCTCCTTTTCATTGCCACCCCAAAGTTAATGAAACACGCGTTAAAATGTATGGTTTGAAATATTCAATAGATCTGAAGCTGTCTTCTTGTAATCATATTATTGCTCTCAAGGGCAAAACATATCCCTTTCTTTTTCACTTTTCTGCTGTAATGCTATGTGTCAGAAGTGCACAGAAAGAGAAACACCAGATACTTCTGTAATTTTTGATCCTCTATATAATTTTAATAAATGAATGCTTGATGTCCTGAATTAATCTTCACAAATTTTTCCCAGGAATGGTTGAGTCGTTATCATTTTCACTCCAGTATGATCAAGCACAGTTCAGAGCTCAGCAATTCCTGTCATTTTCCTTAGTAAGGAGAGAGGGCCTGGGACAGGTCTGTGAATCACTTCAGCCCAACAAACCCTATTTTGAGGGGGGTGCTCTCCAGATATTTGAGCAGTCATCGGAACACATGCTGAGAATTTCCTCCAAAATGCTCTGTCTGGTTGCAGGCTCTCATCCAACAAATTCTTCAAAACCATTTTCAATGACTTTGCTTGGGTGTGTGGCTGCACTAAACTCAGTGGGACTGTTGACACAGGGAAAGTCTAGTACAGAAATAAGGAATTGATAGAAACATCCATTAGAGTACTCAGGGAGAATGAGAAATGTGCTCCTGGGGGGTTACGCAGCACCTGCCTCGGTTTTGAATAAATGAGAAGAGGGAGTAATAAAGAAAGTGAGTAGAGAGCAAAGTACAGAAAGTGGAGTCAAACCCTGAAAAATGAGATGTAAGAATGGGAGAGAAAAGAACAGAGGAGAAAAAGTTAAATCAGTGAAAATATTTAGTTTGCTTGTGTCTAGATGGGGAAAATAATGTTTTTTAAGAAGGGAAAGATCTTTTCTAAACCTCCCATACAGTTTCTGGGTATGTAGGGCCTGCTCAGCAATGACTCTCAGTGTTTTATTGAAGAATCTCTCTTGCAAAAAGAACACTGACAAAACCAGCATGATTGACAAAGGAAAAAATACCAATTAACTTTTTCCCCCTAAAATGATATTACACTTCTTCAGAAACAATAGAAATATTTCCATGTTAGGAGTGTGTAGAGATGACAACGTGGCTGATCTTTTTTTATAAGAAGTGTTCTTTCATCTCATCTTAAGCCTCGAATTTTTGAGACTAAAAGACAACTTAAACACACAGTTTTTTAAGCATCATCATCGTCATCATTTTTTGATTCTCTCGGCCTTTTCCTAAGCTTTTATTTTTGAAGGTCAAAGTTGCTTTAGAACATATTAATAATTTTTAAAAAAGCATATTCCATCCTAGTATTCCAACAGATACAGTGAATCCATTCCTATTAAAATATTCCCCTTCCTCTAGTCTGTAATGTACACTAGTACTGGGTTTTTTTCTAGTTAAAAACTGTGTAATTTGAATCCTGAGAGACGCCCAATGAAATCATGCAACATTGTAGTTAAAGTAACAATGAACCTTCCTCTTTTTTTTTCTCAGGAATTTATTGCATGCACAGAAGTTTATTACAGAAAGGTAAGGCTTAGAACAAATTTAGCAAAATAAGAAATGAAGGCATAAACAAGACATTAGCATGATGCATGAGATTTTTTTTCTGAATTTTGTATATTCAGACAAAGAAATCAAGAAGGAATTAATGAAGTTATCATGTTTTGGAAGATATGTCTAAATACTTTGGTTTGGTGCTGGGCCACAGAAGCTACATTCATTCTTAAAACAATCAATCAACTTAATTACTGAAATTTCACTTGGATACTTAAACTTTCACATGAGACTTTGGAAGTCTATGAAAACGTTTAATTAATTGCTAGTGGGCCAAAATATTTCCTATTACTAGTAACACTAGTAACCAGAAAATCAGTGTTTTCTTTCTTGCAGACACCTACACTGATGCCTCATTAATTTATAGGGATTCATCTACATATTCATCTC
Organism: Cinclus cinclus; assembly: GCF_963662255.1. Lineage (NCBI taxonomy): Eukaryota > Metazoa > Chordata > Aves > Passeriformes > Cinclidae > Cinclus > Cinclus cinclus. The sequence continues at coordinate 6,210,565 of NC_085047.1, read as the reverse complement.
CCTGGAAATATATTTTTGGCTATGGCCACAAATAACTTACATTTTTAATTCTATTTCATTAAAGAATTGCAGTAACCATATGGCACTATCTATGTAATGCATACTATATTAATTCAAATTACCCTCCCCTCTCTAAGAAACTGTCAGTTTAATGAGATATCGCAAATAAAGTGCAATCTAAAAAAATAAAAAACCTCTCACCTATAATTGCTCAAAGTATGCATTCTCTCTCCAAGCTTCATTTTCACTGCATGTGTAATGTTTTTAAAGTAGTATTGAATGTAATGCCTTTTGCTCTGAACACTATTCACTTTTGGGCTTCAGTTTCCTTCTTGATAAAAGAAGGAAAAGTTGAAATTGCTTCTAGGAGTGTAGAAAAAGCACTGAAATACAGATGAAATTCTTTACAAGATTTTGATAAGTCAGGAGTCCTCTATCTTAGAAGCAGTAAGGCTAATGAGTAATGAGGCAATGTTAATTAATTCATGTGCTTGTACTGGGTCATCCTTTTACAAACTTATGTATAAATATGTGTATGTATGTACATATATATATATGAAGTGACTAAGGCCACATTCTTTTGTCTCTGTTATTCAGAGGATCATTTTGTAAAGCCTCTACTGAAAACTGACCTCAAAAAACAGGAAGAATATAATAAAAGGAAGGCATGTATGTGGTGAGAAAGAAATGCATGAAAGAAAACCTACCAAAACAATTATGGATCCAGAATAAGGGCTGATACAGAAAAAAAAAACCAAAAAAAAACCATGGATAAAGTTTTTAAAAGCACTTTATTCCCAGGTTCCAAAATGGTAGATTACACTGAATTGAATTTTACATCCATCTCCTGGAATATCTGCTGTCAGGCACATTTTAAACCCAGGAGTCTAAAAGCAACTATTGCCCAAGAGTATTTTTGTTAGGAACTTTTGTACCTAAATGCAGATGGTGAGACAAAGAGTAGCTTATGATGGCATGATATATACATATTGGCAACCACAGTATCTCACTTTTTTTTTTTTTTTTATGTTTTTTGGGGGGGGTTGTGTAAATGGCAAGGTTCCTTCAATTCCTTTTCTCTTAAAACAACTGTATGGTAGGAAAAGTATCATTTATGAGGAGTGGTGCCATTGTGGAAACATGCAGCTTTTAGTATCAATCTGAATTTTTCAGATAAAGGATAAAAATTGTATTGGGTGATACAGAACACAGAAGACCTTTTCAAAGGTTAATGCAAATAGCAGGAAACCATTTAGAGTATTCTTTTTTATTATTATTTTGTTTATTAAGATTAAAGGAATTATTGCTGTTCTGAAGTGAAACTTCAGTACCCTGGGGAAGGAAAAAACTTTGCTTAGGAATTCAGGTACTGCCTAGAGACACATGGTCTATGTTGTAAAATATCTGAGGATACTGCTAGGATGCTTAAAAATTTGGGAGATGATTGGCAAGTTGGAAATCTTTCATTGCTTCAACATAGGTTTTATTAGCCATGTATTTATCCCTTAAAGAGAATGGTTATTACCCATTAATAAATTTGCTTAGCAAATCAAAATTAAAATGTTAAGTACTCTGCTGTCTTTCTTTCAGAACATCTTGTCATTGCAGGATAGCCAGGATTGTGAAGGACTTGAAGATCAGGAGGTGACCTCAGGAAAATGAATAATGAATGCATGTGCATGCTGACTAGATGGACTTGACCAAGATGTTAGAAATATCATTGTCAAAGAGATGTAAAAGTGGTGGAAACACACTTCCGTAGGTGGCTCATCAGGATTTCTGGTAAGCACAATTTGTAGCTTCATTTTCTGCTGTAATCTTTGGTGTGGACAATCAAATTTCCCCCCATATTTTAACTTAGCAGCTGGAGTGTTGAGGTAAATGTATTTATCTTTCCAAGTGAAGAAACCAGATATTGCCAATGAGTGCTTGAGGGCTACCAGTCTGAATTTTCCTCCTTGTCTGGATTTGACTCTCTGAGTAGCCTCTCTCCTCACCATTTTTTTTCTTTTTCCCAAGTCTCAAGTCTGCTGGTGGTGTTCTCTTGTGCTTGTTAAAACCCTGTCCCTCCTGGTGACCACAGCTGTGTTTTTACTGTAAATTTATCTAGAAATTCTGACAGAACTTGAAGCATAAACAAGTAAACAAATAAATAAGTCTGGTCAGATTGATGGCAGATTCATACTTGTCTTCCAGGTAGCTGACAGTGACTCAATTCTTTCCAAATAAATGCCAGATTTCTTTGAGCAAAACCACATTAGAGTAGGTAAAATGACATGAGAACCTTAAAAAAAAAAAAAAAAAGCAAAAAAAACCAAGCACATGAAAATGCCAGTGCTAAAAATCCCAATTAAAAACTAAAAAGGAGACAAAATATACCTGAAGTATTGGATCACACATGCTGCAGACAAAACTAACAAAGCCTGACTTGTGGGACAGAAAAGAAACCTTGTTTGAACATCAACAAATGAATCTCGCAGGATTATTTTTGGCCTGTTTTTAGAGCAACAGAAATGGAGACAGCTGACTACAACAAATGCATTCAGAAGCAATGGTTAGAGTCATTACTCTTGAAAATTAAAAATAATTGCAATTTTTTTTCAATATTGAGATATAATGATAAGCACCCTGGAGTAATGTTTCCCTATCTTTGTCATATGGGAAATTTTAAACTTTTATTTTAACAGTGAATTATATTATGGAATTTAGAATTTGGAAGAAAATGGATTTGAGCAGGTGCAAGTGCAGTTTTAATACTTCTTTTAATACAAGTAGCCAAGATCCTTTTACCTCTTGGTTAAACCCTCACATATGCTCATGTGTCTTCCTTGCAATTACTTTGTTCCTTTATTACTTAGGAGGAAAAAAAATTAAAATGTGAATGTGTCAGTGTTCTGATGGTGAATACAGGGACATCTATTGGCAGTGTTCTGCCTTCGTGAAAACGCTCGCCAAAAAGATGTGAAAATATTGCCACTCAACATCTCGCAGTCAACACAGATTCCCTTGGCTACTATTTCTTCAGGGAGTTGATTTGATTGTTTATAGGCCTAGGAGCTCACACAGCACGTCTTCCTCTGTTTTTATTCATGGGATTTTCAAACACTCCCCAGTTTTCTGGAGATAAAGTAGACAGATACACGTAAGCTAATTTGATTATTTGTTATGACAAGGTTAATTTGATTATTATGACTTTGAGGTTTTGAGATCCAACCCTGTCATCATTCATCTTGTCAGGTGATGCTTTTTCCCTAAGAATTTAAAAAATAGAAGCAGTCCAGGGTTAACTGTATGCTTGACTTCCCACAATGTTTATTCCATGGTATCTCACTTAGGCATCTGACCACCAGCAATTTCCTTTATCCCTGTGGCCTTCATCCCTTGCTGTGAAGATTGGTTTATGAATTAAGCCCCTTGCCATAATCAGCTTAACAGCTCTGAATTTAAGTTACTGTTTGCAGTTGCTGTTTTCTCTCGGGGCTGACAGAGTTAATGGCAGCCTTCATAAAACACATCAGCATTTTTCCTGTAACCAAAATAACTGCAGTGAAAAAAACAGTGAAGGTAAGATGATTAAACATGCATCTTTAAACAAGGCATGATACATAGCAGGTAACAGCTGTGAAACAACTGAGACCTTGCCTGGTAAAAACACATTCCTGCTTTGTCTTCAGATACATGCCCTGCTGTGAGCTCGTGGCTAATTGTTTAAAATACTACCCTCTAGCCTCTTCCTTTATTATTTTTTTTTTAATTCCTTCTATATTTATGACCAGTAACAGCTACTGATTCACGCTGGTACAAGCAGTCAAGTCTGAACAAGTAGCAGACTGATCCATTCCTTGTAGTCTTTATCCTTAAAGTCCTTGTCCTATAGCAATGGGCAAAGAGAAGTTTCATCTTTAACTGAATATATGGAAAAGAGAACCAAATTTTCTCTGGTGTAATTGCACCTGAGCTTTTTAATAGAGAGAATGAAAGGAGCACACATTTGTTATTGACTGGGGACTAAAGCTAAATGCTCTGCCATCTGGAGATTTTATCGACCAGCTCTTTGAAATATTCTAAACTGGAAGTGAGCAGCCTGATCCATGTGTTGGCAAAGGAGAGAATGATTTGAATTAAATTTGCTACTCTGGGTTCTAAGACAGTGTTGGTCATCGTAACCTTGGAGGTAAAAGAGGTGTAATTGCTTTCCTGCAATTATAGGTGGAGTTCATATAGGAATAATTCCTAAAAAGGCAAGGGAAATATCCACCAACAGCCAACTACTGCAAGCCAAATAATCTGCCCATAGAAACAGATGCAACCCCATTGACACTAGAGGAGTTTTATCCACTTACAATAGCAAAGATCTGCCTTCTTACTGAGGTTTGTTGTTGTACACATCTGCCCCAGGGTCATTCTGTAATTACTATAGAAAATAGTGTCCTTACTTGATAACTTCTTCGAGCAGAAAAGCAATTAGCCTGCCAAGTGACTTGATGTTCCTAAAAAGGTACTGGGAGTTTTGGAGGCTGGAGATTTTAGCAGAAATAAATGGAAGTGAAAGAGGGAAAAAGTCTGGCTGGCAGAGTACAAAGGAGAGGTCTGGCTAGGGAGATAAAGATGGCCACTTTAGGAATTACAGTTCCCAACAAAAACTCAAAGATTTGATGCAATACCAAACTCAGAAAAATACTTTACTGCCAGCTAATGGTACACGGTCCTTGCAATAGCAAGAAAAACAACTGGAGTTTCTGCCTGAACAATTTGCTCAGGCTATTCTAGGCTGGTGGGCAGTAGCTGCATCCTACGAGATCAGTTGTCACATCTTTCTGATCTAAAATATTACTGGTGCAAAATGGAAAGAGATCCTTCTTTACAAAAGTGATGCAACCTTATGAATATCATTGCTAATGTGTAAAATGCAGCTTGACCAGTCCTTCAGTCAAAGTTTACTGGATTAGGATGGGGCTGGTGAAGTGTCAGTTTATTGGGCACAAAGGAAGAGATGGAAATGCTGGTGGATATCTCAGATTGTTGCAGCATTGTTATCACAATAGCACAAAGTGTTATTATTTTGTTATGGAAATCAAGACAATTTCTCTCAAACAGAAAATAGATGCAACACAAGGCAGAGACTGTGCAATGTCTGAAAAAACTGCTAAGGCGGTAGGAAATTGAAGAATAAATTAAAGTGCAGCAACCCTAAAGTATAATAACCATTTTTTGACTCTATTAGAGGGGAAAATGATTTTGCAAAGTGTGATTTACCTGGTTCCATAGAGCAGGCTGTATTGCAAGCCTCTCTTCCATTTTGTTTTCTCTTTATAACTCTCAAAGAACAATTTCAAATCAATATGATGTGGAATATTGGAATGTCAGTATCTGTTGAAAAGGAACTGTTTTATGCTGATCTGATCTAATTAAAATCAATGCAGATACCTTTAGAATTTTTTTTTTCTTTTGGGGATGAAGCCATATAGGGTTATTGGGTAAATAAAATGCTACCAATTATCTGCTTTTTTAGAGAAAATGTTTCTGTGATTGAATCTCTGTTTATCGATAGCTAATATTCTCTTTTATTCCATGGAAACTAGATTAAAAATGAAAATACTCATAATTCACAATAAAATTTATTTTAAGAGATGGGACTACATGTATATAAATATGTAAAATATTGTTTTCAGACTGATATTAGTTGGAACAAATAGAATGTTAAGTCCTCATGTATCTAAAACTTTATGTTTTGAGATGTAGGAAAAATATTCAAATTGTATTTCCCAGCCTACCTTAAAAAAAATGAAAAAAAAAACCAAAACCAGCCACTTAATAACACAAACTCATTCTAAAATCCCAATCAAGTTCCTAGAAGGCTCCTAGCAGCCTGATTTGAGTTTTGTAAGTCACAGTAAATTCAGAAGAAAGCAAATCTGTGCAATGAAATGCCTCTGAGGAGATGAGGAATGCAGACTAGATCTAAGGAAAAGGAGGGTTATTTTTTTTTTTTTTCAGACTAGAATGCACATTTATAAATTTGACTTGAAATCTTCACTTTTAAGGTAAAAGTAGGGAAGGGATGGGAAAGAGTTGCAAGTTGATATTTTTAAGGGAAACTTTTAGTTTTCACTTTCATTTTAAAGTAAAAATAACCTTTTTGTGTTCAGTAAAGTAAATTCTAGCTAAATTGAAGTGACCATCCATCTCTGTGGTGGCAGTAACCCCAGTAGAAACAGTTTCAAGGCAGAATTCACTTCATGCATCATCTCAGAGGATGCATGATAACAGGAGCTCTCACTACTCCTCAGAGACTGCAGCTGGTGGGAGGCGAAACAGGAGCACAAGAAATGCAGAATGTCTCATAAGCACCAGTGATTTTATCCTTTCCTATTTTCTACCTTTTGTTGGGACAAAATCCTGCAGATCCATTTGCAGAGATCCTACGGATCTCACCTAAAAGAGTGAAATCCCCAAGGTAAGGAAAGCAGGTGAAGTTTTATAAGAGATGCATATTTTTGAGCACGTATCACTTTTCAGGGATATTAGATGTAAGAACAAATGTGGTGAACTAGTTAAGTTCAAGTGTAAGCCTGTCACTGCTGCAAGCTCAGAGTAAGAGTTCTAGTCAGCAGAGTTCAGTCTGCAAGTATTTGACATCCATATGCAATGTCAAATAATTTTCTAGGGCCAGATAGTCATGAATAAAAGTTCACAGATTAATTCCACAGTTTTCTCTCCTACAATTTTTAACGAGTTCTCTCACTTAGACAGATATTTACATAAGGCAGCCTGTTCAAAATTAAATTGAGATGCTTCCACCATAAATCTGAACATGCTGTAACATTAAATTCTACTGGGGAAAAGTAAACTTTTAGGGGTTTTTGTTTGGTTGGGTTTTTTTTATTATTATTATTATTTTCTTAGGAACATTTAATTTTTGCATTGGTTTTGGAATGCCATTTAATGACAGCTTTTTGATCTTGTAAAGGTTCTTTAGATACCTTGAAGAAAACTTTGCTTTCAGTCTACACTCTGCTGTGATGACTTGTACATGTACTTGTCCCCCATATTGCCTTCAGCCCCTTCACTCCAGCATAAAACATTTAGTGGTGAAGCTTGTGCAAGGTAGGCTGCCTACATTCACAGCTATAAGCAGGTTTAATGCAATTAAGTCATGAACTGTGAGAGTGTAACTTGGAGTAATGCTTGTTCTGTCACTACAGAAAACTGTACCCAAAGGGGAAAATGTCATGGGATTATCAGAGGTGACTCCTGATACAAGGTGTCTTGCCTACTTTGGTTATTCCCAGCTATGGGAGTTTCACAAACTCACCCTCTTGTAAATCACTGTGCTTGCTTTGATGCATCCCCTGCTTTTGATTGCATTTAGAGCAGATTTTCTTCTCTCATTCCGTATGCACTCCCAAATTACCCATTCTGGCAGCTTTTTGCAGTAAACCAGCATCACAGTTATAATGAGCTGGTTTGTGGGTATTTTTTTTTTCTCTGAAGACATATCAGGCATTGCAGACCTCTAGTTAGTGGTACTTATAGTTAAAGTTCAATAGCCAAGTCTTTTGAGGCATAAGAGATTATATTCTTTAATAGCTCTGAAATTAATTAAAAACATCCTTTTTGCTTCTCATTTCTCAGCTCTACCGATATCAGGATATAATTTGGTGTGCTTTATATTTTCAATAGGCTATACTGGTGCATTGGCATGTCACCAGAACAGGGAGGAAGCTCTTGTCTATCAAAGAGCAATGAAACCCAAAAAACTGAGTGTATCAAAATGAATGTGTGTATGTATGCGTTTGTTTCTGTCAGGGAGAACTTCTGCTTTTTTATCCTTGGCTATGATCTTGCAATAGATCAAGTTGTCCCTTCTCTTTCATTTGACTGACAGCAGAGTCAACACTTGCTGAAACTTTTTTTTCATTCCTCACGTTTCCTTTCACCTTTTTTAAAAACTTCATTATTCTCTCTTCCTCTCCAGAGATCCATCACTCCAGCATGCAGCTCCCAAGTGTAATCTTTGATTTGTTTGGCAGTGTATGTCTAAATCAAAGAGAAGGGGCAGAAAGTATCTTGACTGATGTGCAACCTTATAATGATTTTCTTCCATAATCCCTCACAGAGTTTCTTTCAAGGAAAGCTAAATAATTGCTTTAAAACAAGACCTCAGAGTTTCATGATGATGTTCTGCATGTCAAAAGCTCATTCTGTATCTCAGTTGCAAGAAATAGTCTGTCTTGTCAAACAGTCAATTAAAGAAAAAACAACCAAACAACAACTCAAAATCCAAAACAAGAAGGAGCCAAAAAACTTGAAATATTCCCTAATAAATCAGTGATCCCAGCTAGTTGGAGGAGTCATAAAAATTGATTCCAGATGCCCCAAATTTTCCTTTCTGTGATTAATGTGTTAGAGCAAAAGTCAATGAAGACTGCCTTGAGTTACTTTCCCACCAAATTAAGGGTATTGAGTTGTCAATACACCTCAGGCTTTACAGATTTTATCAGATGTAGCTAAAATCTGCAGTGTAAAAGCATTTTTTTTCTGCTGTAGCATTCAGTTGAAGACCAATTTTCAAGTGTTTGTTGTCAACATCAAAAACATTCAGCAAATTTTAAACCTTTTTTTAATGGAGTTGCTTATATTTTGTAATTGTGGAGTATATTTATTTATTTATAGGGTTTGCAATTCTACTTCCAACGCATCTCTTTACTAGATATATTAGTTTTCTTACCCTGTTGCAGCATATTTTGGCACTTTTAAAGAAGAACCCCACAGTCCTTGAATGCAGCCCTTCCAAGTTTTAAAACAGAGTAAAGGAGATATCCCAGTGCATTTTCACGAGCAGCACACTTGTGATAAACTTGTGGCAGAAGAAGAGGTGTCAACATGTGCATTCCTTCAAAGGTGAATTAATTTTTTATCTCTCTTGAGCTCTTCACAATTTTTTTTAGATACTTTTGGCTTTGGTCATGTACCCTGCTGGACACTCTCAAGTGCCATATGAGAATAGTGCTTGCAAGTGACATCCATAAATCCCCAAATGTCCATTTCAGTCTGGAGACCTCCATGGCACCCAAGCTTTTATCTTGTAAGCTGCTTGAGTTCTGTGGATACCCAGCAACACAGCCATCACTCCTGAGTTAATGGCAACAATTTCATTCCTTAAGACCATTTTCTATGCTTTGAGAAGTTCGTTCGGCTGGGCAAATTCAGTGTATTGCCTTTTCAATTACAGCAGTGATGGGCTCCTCAAAACTGTAACCAGAGGAAAATATATCAATCTCTAATTTATGAACAACTTAATAAGACACCTCCCATCTGAGAAATTAAAGGCTTCCTTTCTTAAGTATCACCTTATATTGCTTTCCTACCAGATAATCATCCTCATTAATAACTAGAATCACAGTTGTTTTCATTTCCCCTTTACTGTCTGTTTGACCCTCTGAATCTTGGATATTTTTGTAGTATCCTGGCAACGAAGTGTTTCTTTGCCTCAGACTAGTGAACGCCTGTCTGCATAGAACGTCACACAGGAAGGGCAAAGCTATGAACTTAAACTACTTTTGACCAAGGAAGATCAAGAATTGTACTTGGACTCTCAGGTAATTTTATATTTTATCTTTATAATTGTAGGGTAGCAATAAGTCGTCACATTGTTACCCTATTGTCCTAAAACCCAGCCATCCTCCTCAAAAATTCACTTTGTGTCCACAATGCATTTCCTAGACAGATTGTGTAGACTACAGCCCTGAGTCAACATTTCAAATGCACGCTTCTTTTGGGAACACTTGTGCTGTTTGGGGTTCTGTGAATCTTGCTGTTAGTTGGAAGTCTCATTGTCTTTGTTCACTTAGGAGAGAATTTTGGCCCTACGATGAATTTAGGAATTTGGCACTAGATTGCTCTGGCCTTTTATTTGCTCACATGCACTGTCAGTGCAATCAGAAACCCAGACTGCTGAACTATGGACATGGCCATCATTTCTGCCAGACTGGATAGTGCTGCATTAAATAATTATGCAAGCATGAAATAATAGCCATAGAGACAATGGTGAAAGATCTCAAAGTACCAAAGGAATGAAAGTTAGTTTCATTCTCTTTCCTATTAGAATTTTCAGAAATATTCTGGAATAATTCATGGAATCGTTAAAATACATGGTTATTTTATATTTATATACCATTTAAAATTATACAATAGCATAATTATCAGTTATTTCTAGGTTTTTTACATGATGTGTATATGTGAGCTAGGATTTGTTTTTATTAGTAATCCTGCTGGTGTGTGAAATGGTACAAGACTGCATAAAAATAGAATCCCGCTTATTGTAATGCTTTTTGTATTCAAATCATTCTGAAGTATTACATAGAATATGTTGTTAGGTATCATTAAAGACCTTCCTTCATTAACTAGGAAAAGCTATTTGATGTCTTCAAAGACAATTGAGAAGCAGTTTTTTTAACATAAGACTACAAAACAAAAGCACTCTCAAACAAATTTATCCTACAGAGAAAAAGCTGGGGAGAGAACTGACTTTTGTCCTCTCTTGGTCAATAGATGCTATTAAATCTCTAAAATCATATTAAACAATATTTTAAGGAACTGACTCGAATCCACAAGGGGAATAAAAAAGAATGAAGGCAGATATTTATTCTGAAATTTCATACTGTTGCAACTGTATTTCAGAAGCTGATGACATACCATGATCATGTTATTATTCACTTTGGTCAGACAGCAAGGGTTAAGATAGGAATATCATTCCAGGCATTAGCCATTAATCTGGGTATCTCATTGCTTTACTAAGGTTTAGGTTATACAGATAATAACTCCAGGCCATATTCTGACACCTTTATTCATGCTGAATGGCATCTGAGGCAGCATCAGGTCCCACAAAATCAGAGGGTTATTTACAGGGAAGCGCATTAGTCAATGTAGCAGAATATTGTCCTTTGGCAAAATCTGCAGATGGAATTGTTCTGTAAAACATTACTGCACCAGCCAGAGCAGGGTGTCATAATGGCTGTGTATACAAGTTTGAAACAGATTCTGAGATAGTGGCTCCTGATAATGTCATTTTTCTCTCTCTTTCAACGCGTGATTCCTTGCCACAGAGGTGTAATGACAGTGCAACACTAACATTTTATCAAAGAATGACAGTCAAACCATGGATGATAGGAGTTATCAAAGTTATAACACTGAGACATGCTTGGGACTCAAAGTCAGGAAGAAATTTACTGTGTTGATCTTAAAAACAGTTTTAGTTTAATGTAGACTTCTTTGTGATTCTGTGTCTTCTTTTCATAGTTATATGGTTTTATTGCTCTATTCTGCAAGCAAAATCACAGACAATTCTTTTAAGACATACTTTAAGCTTCTTTTGGAAGTAAATTAGACTCTTTTGGAGCCATTTCCATCTACTTGAGTCTGTGTGAAAGCCATAATATTGGAAAATATTATTGTAATGCTTCCAACTGTAATATTTGCGTAGGGCGAGTCCCACTTTAATAACCTCAAAGACGACACTTACAAGAAACTGGATTTTGAGGAAATTGAAATAGCATAGAAAAGGAATGGCAAAAATTAGCAATGGAAGACCTGCATTTTGAGAGACAACAGAAAGAACATTTTATTTGATTTGGTCAGATATCCAGATTTAGGACGATGATGGTAGTTTGCATAATCAAAATCCATCGCATCAACAGCTAATAGAAAATAACCAAATGTTATTATGTACCTCCTTAGAGCACAAAAATGAGGGCACACCAAGTACTCTTGCTAGCAGATGATCAATTTTGACTTCAAGAGCAGAAGCTCCAGGAGAACCTCAGGCCTGACTTTGGGCATCTCTGCCATTTAGATCTCATGATACTACATCTGTGTTTTCAGCAAGATTTCTGAGGGAGAGACAGGTGCCTGTGCATGTGAGAACATCCCATGATGTCTTATAAGGTACTTGGGGAAATGAAATGGAAAAATCCCTGCTGCCTGTGTCTTTGAGAGGTTTCCAGCACTGCAAGCGCCACGGGGAGGAGCTGAGCAGATGTTGATGGGAGCTGCTCTCTTCTCCCAGGCAATACTTGGTCCTGTAGTGCTGTACAGCATATTATCAAGCTGACAAAGTTAGTCCCTGCATTGTCACTTCTGTTAACACAGGACAAAGAGCTTGTATTTCTTGTACAAGATGGGAAAGACCTTTCCTGAGATTTTCCAATGTTTTTGACCTAAGGGGTCAGACCTCTTGCCTGAGAGTGTTGAAACCTGTTAAGGTGTATTAGCTCCTAATGAATGCTGTCTGGACAAAAGTTCAGAGTCCAAAAAGTGAGATATTTGAACCACCCCTGGCTCCTTTTCAGGAGCTCCCATCCCTCTGTCTGGAGTAAAGATGGGTCCATGCTTTGAGGAGAGGTTTTAGTGGTCATGGGGATTTATCAAGCGTGCTTAGGAGAGTCATCAGGCACTGAAACACCCCAGAGGATGTTTCCCTTCCACTCAGGCAAAGAAGTTTGGGTTTTGATCGTGTGCTTCAGGAGCATTGCTTTTTCTCATGCTGAGAAATTCTGCGCCACTTAGTTTATCAGTCATGGACAAAACAGCTGTGGCCATAAAACGTGTTCTCATTCACACCTTCCTCCATCGGACAGTCCACCCAGCAGAAGCTTTCATGATTCACCTCCCTGGTTTTCTCATTCACATTATCTGTGTAGGGGGTTTTAAGGGAAACTATTAGATGATCCTCAGAATGTTTGTATGTGCTCCTTTGCTGTGCTGATATCATGCTGTCAGCCTGTGTCTTCTGCTGATACCCAGCAACTGCTGCCTCCTTTGAAGGTCTTTTGTACTTTCTGTCCCTATTGCTGCCTTCCTTTCCTTGTCTCCCCTTAAAAATTTCTCATTTAACATACGAAAACGAGATTTTTCAGAAGTTAAAACTTGTCTGGGTGTGAATCCTTTTCATGGAATAACATTCAAATGTCCATTACATGAAGGTGACTGTCTCTGTGGTCCCACTCTGTACCATCTGCTACTGCTGTCACTTTGCCAAGTTTCTGCAGAGCGAATAAAAGTTAAAGCTTTTCAACCCAAAAATGGGAAAGCCTTATCCTGCCCCTCTAAACAGCTAAAAACAATTTGCCTGAAAATCCCTTCTCCCTTATCCAAAAGATGCCAATCCACACCAAAAATTAGTCCAAAGGAGACACAAACAGCTTAAAAAATTTCATGTTAGGTGATAGGATGATGATGATGACAACATCCAAAAATGAGAAGAGATTTGCAGCTTTAGGATTGGCTGAAACTAAGGGTAGAACTTTTAATTAGAATCTAGACAGTGACAACAGCGCAGCTACAGATACCAGGGCTAAAATCTGCTCTTGGATAACTATTTTGTAAAAAGTTCCTATCATCTTTCAGCAGAAATATTTGGAAGATCCAGCTCTAAATTTCAGCCTGGTTTTGCAGGAAACCAGGTTTGACTTTGAGGCTGGCATCATTATCAGTTAGAACTGCTATAATTTCTGTATTCCATGTTGTTATATATTCCATGCTATGAGGAAGATAGATATCAGCAGCATGTTAGGATGGTAAAAATGTTGAAAAGTTTTAAGTATAATTACTTCACAACATAGTCAGATTACATTATTGGACATTATAATACTTCATGGCATGCACAGTGCCACAAATGGAAATTTTAATTTTTGCTATTGATATATTAATACCTTATTACTTCCTTGAAATTTTTCCATCCCCTTATGGGAGACTTCCAGGGAAACAAATGTGAAGTGAGTTGAAATGTGCAGCATGGATAGTGAAAGGGCCAAGTTGATCACTTTTTTTCTGGGTTTGGTAATTGTAGACTATTCTCTTCGATTTTTAAAAAGTTAAGATTTTATATTAAAATAATTGAGACCCCAGTAAGTATAAGGAACAAAAGATAGGACTTCCTTTGGTATACACAGGGTACAAATACAATATTAATACTGAGTATAGATAAAGTAAAAAATTGCCTGCTAAATAAATCTGACGGCACTGGGAATCTGAGCCTTTCCAGGAATTGATACTAATGCCAAATCAGTTTGTGTTCTATACATAATATGAGTAATCAGAGAGAAAAGCAGATTTAACACTTCTATTGTGGCTTAGTAATTAAATTCTCTGTCTTAAGACATTGTCCCACCACAAAAATATTTTGAAATAAATGAGCGGCCTATAAGTGCAGCTTTAATATCATTGACTTGGATGCATTCCAGCCTAATACTATATACCTATGCTTTTAAAATTTAAGACAACGTTTCTAGTTAATCCTCTTTAACACAATTGAAATTTCTAAAACGTTTGCTCTGAAATTCTGCATTAAAGTTTAGTTGTTGAACTTTTGTCTGGCAATCAGAGAACCACTGCATCATATTGATTGCTGCTGCCAAGTACCTCTCAGTCTATAGGACTGAGTAATTTTCTTGGGGAATATGAGCTAAGTAGGGCCTGTACCAGCTCACCTCTGTCTCAGTCTCTGGCTGTTTGTAAAAGAAACTTCTCCAATGACTTGAAGTCTTTGACCTGCAGACTGCTCCTCACAGCAGGCAGTAATTTAAGGGTTAATCTGCCTTACCTGTTGCCTCTCTTTAAGATCTCTCCAAATTCAGCTCACAGATTTAAGTCTCAGACTTCTCTGACTGCAAGGCTATTCCACAATCTTAACCCTGCTTTGCCCCCTTTAGTCTTCCAACAAATCTACTGATCTAGTGATTTGATTGTAGGACGTTTTGATAGGACCATCTCCATCCTGAGTGCAGTCCTATATGCTGTGATTTTGTAAATACCCGTGATCTTTGTCTAAGGATATGAGAAGTGCCTGTTCTCATCAGTGCAGAAGAGTGTATGCCCTTCAAAATATGATCACTCTTATGTTACAACACCTTCCCCTGTAAAACACCTCCCCTCTCCCATAAGGCCCTTCCACCTTAAGGGTATTCTGGGCAGAAAAACTTGCTACAGCAGGACTTGTTCCTCTGATCACTGATGTGAGAGAGATGACAGAACGGCTAGCAAGGAGAAATTATATTCTGTAGGGTGCAGAGGCCAAGTTAACCTTATGAAGTGCAGGCACCAACCTTAAGATTCCATGTTGAAAGCAATCATAACAATTTAGTCAACAGAAGAAACAAACATATTTATGAAGTCTCGGCCCCACTGAAACCAATGGCAAAACTTCTATTAATTTAGGAGTATTCTCTTTTCGAATGCTGTGAAGTACAGAAAAATGGGGCTTGAGAAATAGCTGTACCACCCAGACACAAAAGGCCAGCTGCTCCATTCCCCTTTAAGGGCAGTTTCTTCTATCCATCAGCTCCTGCTATCAACCTTCCAATTTGGAAGCTGTGCCTAAGATCACACGTAACATTACAAATGAAGCTACGTTTTCCTTCTGTTAAAACTGTCTGCTTTTGAACTGCCTGCCTGCACTGCCTGAACCAACCTAGGACAGAATAAAGCAAATGCTTCCAAAAGTACCCTCCAGTCTCCAGGGATGAGGTGAAATAGGGAATGATTCCTTCTATACACATCACCATCTCTGCGCATTATTTCTTGCTGTCCTTTGAGGGCAAGCCTCCATAGCTCTTGGGGTAAAGACATTTGCAAACAGCACAGGATCCCTCCAAATGAATCCTTGCTCTTTAGCAGCACTGTAAATAGTACTTTTGCTGGAGCTTTGTTTGGTTGGTTTATTTGTATGTTTTCTCTTTCTTTGTGGCTTGTTATTTTTAAATATCGTATATGTGCTTGCTTTCTTCTCCTTTCAAATAAATAGCAGTGGCACTTGGGAAGTCAACAGGGAGAACAAAGTTTGTTAGCACTAAAGCCTTTGTTTTTGTCTTCATGTCAGCTCTGGTACATGACAGGGGATATGGTTTAGATGAAACAGCAGGACTGATCCTACATCAAAATAAGGACTGAACTCTTCTGCTTAAAACCGCTCATATGAATGCAGCCATTGAATAGTAAGTGGATCTTCGAAGCTGAAAGCTTAGAAATAAGATTTCAGGCTTTTAAAAATACACATACACACATATGAGTCTTTCTGAGAACTTGTCGCTTAATTCCTACTGCACTGTTGATGACAACTGGATGGAACCCAGTGCTCCAAGCACAAACATCCAAAGCAGCAAATCCATAAATAATTGTGTCAAACAGCGCAGAGGGGACTTGGGACTTGGGACTTCTCTGCAGACATCTCTAGTAGTTTAAAACAAACAAACACCCAGAAAGATATACCCTACCTGCTATTAAGAAGAAAAAGGAAAGATACATAAAGAAGTGAAAACTCAATGCAAGCATCTGAGTGAAATTTTGTAAGGACTTTTTGGCCATGGGTGCTGATTATCCTGTGCTGTGACTTTCCTTAGAAGCTTCTTGTTGCATTTGGCTTGTTTATGTATTTAGTGCAAGATAATTTCAGACAAAACTTCCCCTTTTTGGTTGGCTGAGTCCTTTTTATTTAATTGCATAGCATGGCAGTAAAGCAACAGATGTGGCGTTTATAACAAGCTCTACAATGAGGCAAATATAGGTGTTTCAATCAAAGTCACGGCTGAAGTGATAAGAAGACATTTTCCCCATAATATCCAGTATAGGGTTCAATGTCTTTGTATCAGTTCTTCATCTCTGAACACACACACCAAAAAAAAGAGGACCTAGGTGATCAGCTCTGGTTTTAATAGCACAGAATGGGTCGTTTTCTCTGTAGGAGCTCTGCAAGGTTTATTGCTGTTATCCCAGAAGCCAGCACTAGTGCCTCTCTTGTCATACCTGCTCTGTGATTCTTCAGTCACACACACCATTGCCACAGTGCTGCATGAAAATGGGAATGGATTTGGTTGGGAGCTGTACGGGCAGGATTCAGGCAGCGCATGAAGAAGACAACAGAGGGGTAGAAAAGCCATGTCACACTTCAGCCAAAAATGTTTGGGATGACATAAAGCCATACACACAAACAAAAAAAACACCACTCAAGAAAGAGAGAAACTAGAAGGAGTGGAGTCAGGTGAAAGTTGTATGAATTGAAAGGATCCAAAAAATTATGAGTTTGTGCCATGGTTAAAATTTCCATTCTCATCTCTGCTTTTTACCTGTTGCACTAGACTGGTTACTGACTGACAACGTGATTAGACTTTTGGTCTTTTGATTTCACAGCAGAAAATACAAAGTTATTTCAGTGGTTCTCATTTCCCACCTTGCTCACTTCATATCTTTACAAGTTTAGGATTGTTTTGCTTCCTTCCCTTCTTTATACCTTTCTCCATTAACAATATTTTGGATACTGCAGTTCTGTGCACCACTGATTGCAATCTGCAATAATATACAATTAGGTGGCCTTTTACTCCTTTTTTTGGTAGTAAGATACCTGTCTTATGATGATTTTTGTCTACTGCCACTGCAAGTATCCATGTTTGCTAAGATACATCTTTTGTAACAATAAAAAGAAATAACTGTAATCAGATTCAAAATGAGGACACGTTAGACGCAACTGGGTCTCATATTCCTCACAAGTTTTACCTATCTTCACCGTGGTTCAAGAGATTTTGCTTCACAAATATATGATTCTGTAAATCAAAATTATTTAAACTTCAGGTTGGAAAAATAAATTAGGAAGAAATAACTAAAATGAAAATTAATCTCTTTTTCTGAAAGATTGTATATACAACTCCTAGTAATTTGCCACTGTGCCAGCTTCCACTTTCATGTCTTTATAAGATTATTACTTAACTTGTTTTATTGAAATTTTTGATACAGCATAAAGAGAAGACAAGTAAAGCCCAAGGGACCAAGCATTTGATTTATGTATCCTTCTCTTGTGTGTGACATTAAACAAACAAAAAGAAAAAAAGCAAAGCATTCCACCACCAGATGTATGAAAGTAAACACAGAGGAAGAAGTTTCAAAGGGGAACAGCACTAATGGCAAGTTAAACATAACCAAACAGTCAAAGGAATTTCTGGTGCAGTATTTCTTTAACAAGAATAGTGAAGATCTTGCCACAAGGATAAAAAGCACCCAACTTCTTGTCACAGTGAAATGATGACAGAGCCTGCAGAGCATGCTAAAAGGAGCAAACTAAACATGATAATTAGGCTTTTTGCTTGTCATTGCAGCCTCTGAAGACTTAAGCAGGCTGAGCTAAAATATCAAACTAGCGGAGAAATTGCCTGCAACACCTATGATGGCAGAATGTCATTGAAACACGTTCAGGATTTAAGTTTTTTCCTATGTTTTACGGCAGTCCAAAGAATTTATCTCTGTCCCCTGCTGCCATTGCCAGCATTTTGGGACATTCTGGCTCTGTGAAGTGTGGTAGTATGGTTTGCTCTCCAGGAGTGGCACACACCAGCACAGCTCCCCATGCTGGGGACTGCCATGTGGAAATTGTCACCATGTCATTGCTGCTTCCAACTGGTGGCCAGAGGAAATAGCTCATTGAATACCTTAAAACAAGAGGACTGTGTTTTACTACCACAGAGGCCAGTCATCTGGAATTCTGCTCAACTTGGAATAACTCTTGTGGCATGGTTGGAGAGGTGATGCCAAGTTTCCCAGTCACATTTCCAGTTTAATGATCAAATCAAGGAGCCATTGTAACTTGCACCAACATATCTAAACTGGACCTTGAAAGTTCATTTATTCTGAGAGTCTCTTCCCACTTCCTGGTCATGGTGATTTTGTCACAGAGGCAGCTCTGATTGGAGATTGAATCCCAAATGTATTAGTAGCAGCATGGATGTAGTGGCAGCATGGATGTTCACCCTGGACACCACACAGGTGCCCTGCGTATAGAGCCCTTTACCAGCTTGGAATGAATTTGGCAAAGTAATTTATGCTATGAATTACAAGAATGTCAAAAACATCTCTTAAGTTTGCCAGGTTCCTTGCTGCCAAAAGGATTTTTTATGTCAAGGACTCATTCTGCACTCTGGCACATCACTGTGAGAGGCTGCTATTTCTGCAGTATGACAGAGTTACTCCACAGTGCTGGCACCTGAGGCCACAGAGGGGTACTGACACTCCTGCTCTACGTTTGCAGAGAATTTAGGTGATCAAGTACATTTCAAATAGGTTTTTTCCTCTGCTGTCCCTGATATCCTTTGAGGCAGCTTTTCTCTCAGGATTTCTCTGGGATGCCCCGTGGTATCAGCAGCTTTTCACCATTTCACCATCAGCAGGATTGCAGCCACCTTCTTTGGAAGTCCTGGGAATGCAGCACTGTGGCCTCCTCTAATCCCTCCTGCCAAGCCTGCCCAGCTCTCTCAGCCACCCTTTGGATAGCAAAAATCGAGTGGAATCAAAGCTCTCTAGGCGCTGCTCTATATTTCATGAGGTCCTTCTATTCCTTCGTACATGTGTCTCCTGGCTCTTCACCCAACCACTTTTTTCTCTATTCCCTTCCGTAATTGTAGTGCCCCACAGTGCTGCTCTCCCTCAACACAGATTTTTACACACGTGACACTTCATCTGACCCTCACAGGTCATATCAACCTATGGAAACAGCTCCTGTTCCCTTTCCAGCTCTCAGGCAGCAGAAGTTTCTGCCAGAGAGATCCGAGGATCTTCCTCTCTTGACTTTAAATTGGTTTTGCACGTCTTGTTTTCAGTGAGGAACTTGGAAAAGCAGATGAAAATAAGAAGTGTTAACATTAAGGGACTTTACTGCTGTGATACTGGTCAGAGAAATCCTGAGATTAGTCCTCACACTACAGACTGCAAGTCACTATTTTCCTGTTTAGAAAATAAAAGTAAAGCATCAATAAGTGTAGCAATCCGTCAAAGCATAGTTAAGTACAAATGAAAGGCCACAATTACAGCAGAGTGAGTTGTTTTTCTATCTCATCACATCTGTCACACTCAAGAAGTTAATGAATTCTGAAAAGTCTTCTCATTTAAAATAGAGGGAATATCTCCTATATGCTGAGACATTATTTTTAAGGACAGAGCTTACATGGGAACTGCTGTACATCTATAATGAAAAAAAATATATCACATATTTCAAAAGAATGACTTTTGGAGTTAACCAAATGTGAAAAATTAAATAAAAGGATTTTATGCAAGATCAAGGTATGTGGTCATGATCCCCAGTTGCTTTTCTTGGGGATTACAGTAATGCACCAGCCAGGTCTGTTTCTACAAATTTGCAACTGCTGCTTCTGATTTGTTCCAC
This sequence comes from Cinclus cinclus, assembly GCF_963662255.1. Taxonomy (NCBI): domain Eukaryota; kingdom Metazoa; phylum Chordata; class Aves; order Passeriformes; family Cinclidae; genus Cinclus; species Cinclus cinclus. Next base: position 6,190,365 of record NC_085047.1, on the reverse strand, counting down.
CTTGATATAATCAATCTGAATTCATGCTCTTACCCTGTGCTGTCACAGAGATGATTTGTGGGAAACAGAGGAAAATGCAACAAATCCTGCCACTGTGCTAATGGCTGTGACTCTGTGCCTCCACTGCAAGGTCAGTTCGTTAAGAGCTAAGTGCCTCTGACCTTCCTCTTCCTTGTAAATGTAATTGCTGTGGTTGTTAGCTAAAATCCTGAAGAAAAAAAATAATGGAAAGTATGTAACCAGCTGATTTGTGCTTATTTATTCTGTATTCAAATGTTTTACCTGTTAAGAAAGTCGCTGCCTGAAATTGTGAGTGCTGCCTGAACATGAATATTTGCAGTGCTGACACACCAGACTAGCTGAGTGTAATATTGCATTTTCAGTGGATTGTCTATGCATGTCTTAATTCAAGAATGCACCAAACATTGATGTCCTGGCTGCCCATATATTTGGATGTCACTTATGTTTGCACTTCAGCGTGCTGTCCTGTGATGGGAGGAGTTCTTGAAAACCTCTCTTATGAACAAAGCAGATACTGAGAGCCTTTAAAATTCAAATTATGGGATTCACGTGGATTCAGTTGCACTGGTGTGAAACTGTGTGGTTATGCATACCTTTTCTGCCTTGTATGCAGATAGGCAGGAGGGTAAGGGAAGCACTGAGACTGTGATTTTTAAACAGTTAGATTTCATCTTTGGGGTTTATCTTATTTCCCTTAAATTACAAAAAAAAAAAAAAAAAAAAAAAAAAAAAAAAAAAAAAAAAAGTAGTGTGTGCTTCTCCCTTCCCGATTAATTTAGTCACTTGGAGTGAAACCAAGCACTAAGCTAGGTCTGATCTGAAAATTGAACAATGAGATTATTTAAATGCAACAGGAAATGGTCCAGAGCTGTGTATTGGGTGTGTTTGCAAATTTTTTTCTGTTGTGATTTTCACCTTGTTGAATAGTCTCGTACCTAGGCAGAAACGTTACTGCCTTGGCAGTCACGGAGGCCAAGTTCCCAGAAACCTCTTCCAGTCACTTTTTGCAAATTTGACTAAATGAAAATGTCGGTCACTTTAGTGACACTGTCAGGAGAGGAAAAAAGTCACTCCAGAGACACCCCAGTAGATAGGAACTTTGCTAATTAGCAGTGGGAAATGGGAGCAAGAACAATTTTCTTTTCACAGGGAAGGTTTTTGTTTTTTACTTGGATATTAAAGCCATAAAGCCTTAATATGTTAATTTGTTGGATCTGAATGTGCTTAGGCTCTGTGATGAAGCTGTTTTGACATTGGATGATGGGGATGTTTTGATAGTGCATTTCTGAGGTTGTGCTGTTTTGACACAAAAGGGTTTGACAAGATATTTGTAAGGTCACTGTGACCTACCACTGCTGTTATGTGGAAGTGGTGGAAATGTAAATGCACTGATGTCTAATCAATGGAATGAAGCACTGTGGGATATATGTAAATTGAGATGTAAATCAGCTGGTCTGGGTTATAAATGGGCATGTTAGAAAAATGCTTCATGGGAGCTTTCTTGGCCATCTTGGTGTTTTCCAGTCCCGCGGGTAGAGGAATATTTAATTCACCAGCCTCTTGGTGGCCTTACAGTACTTAACAGCAGTTTACAGGAAAGATGGGGAAGGATGTTTTATCAGGAAGTCTGCTGATAGGAAAAGACGTAGACAGTTTATATTGAAATAGGTAGATTTAGATAAGATATTATAAAGAAAAATTTATTGTGAGACTGTTGAGGCACTGGAACAGATTGACCAAAGAAGCTGTGGCTGCTCCATTCCTGGAAGTGTTTAAGGCCAGGTTGGATGAGGTCCTGAGCAACCCGGTCAAGTGGAAGTGGAGGTCAAGGGTCCCTACCCATGGCGGGGGGGTAGAATTGAATGCTCTTTAAGGACCCCTCTAAACCAAGAACTTTCTTTGATCTTATAATAGTAAGAAATAAATGTTTGGCTTTTCATAGCTGCCTCTTGCCACTGATTAAGACAGGAAAAAAAATGGACATTTTTATTTCCATTTAAGGAATCTTGCAACTGTAATAACCTAATCACAAATTTCAACTGAAAAAAAGCAACCAACTTTAACTGGTCCTTAAATAATCTCAGCCTAATTTCTACTCAGCCCCCAGTGGGAAAGCTGCTGGTTTAGTGATGTAGAATCCACATCACAAAATTCATTTTCCCTCTCATAGAACAGAGGCTGCTGTGACTTCTGCTCCTGAGATGACACCTGGATGCAGCAGGCAGAGTCAGCAATGCAAACTGCTGGGCTGGCAAAGCAGAGGGAGGCAGTGAGGCAACCCCTGGTGAAAGGATGCTGCCCTGGGCTGTGGAATGCTTGTGGCTGTCTTTTCTTTCACTGTTCTGTGCCAGACAACCATTGGAGAATTAACAAGGGGATGCCACACAAATAGATCAGCCTGTTGTATTGTGTATTATGGAATTTAGTGCCCTAACAGGAGCTGGATCAATATCAGAGCAAGGAGAGGTAAGGAATCCAAGAATAGTCATAGAAGGTGAAAAGAGAGAAGAGGTTAGAAGAGGAATGAAGAAAAGTTTCTCCTTTCCTTCAGAAATAGTATTATTCCTTTTTTTTTATTTTTTCTTTTTGATTTCGTCTGTGTGCCACTGTATATTTGGGGTTACCTGAAGGGGTTTTTCCAGTGTCTTTTTGTTTGTTTGGTTTGGGTTTTTTTAAATTTTTTGTAATTGTGTACCTGCTTTATTGCTCTAAAACCTGCCAGAGATTGATGTTAGAGCATTGCTGCCCGAAGAGCTTGAACTGGCCTCTATTTCCAATCCTGTACAATCTCACTTTAATCACTATGGCAGTCAGCTCAGAAGTGCCTGTAGGAGGAAAACATCACTGTAACATGATGCAGTTGATTTTACTTCAACATGGCCTTGAGACAAGCCACACTGGCCCATGGAATGTGTGTAGTAGCTCCTCTTTGTCTGCACCAATTCACTTTACACTTGGAGATATAAATTTGACCTTTCCAAAAACAGTCTTAGAAGATGTTCAATAAGCCATCATTCTCAGAAGATAAGAGTAAATATTAAACAGGTTGCAAACAAGGCAGTCTGACAGAGAAACTTAAGATATCCCATTAAGCAAACAGGTCATTCCTTGCTCCCTTTTGTGCCCTTTCGCCAATCTTATAATTTCCATCAATCTTCAATCACTCCACTCATCTATTTTCATCCTATGCAACCTGCAAAGAGTTTAAAATTGCCCTGTGCTGCCTCTGTTGTTTCATTTCTCTTCTCTTTTCTCCCAGCAACACAAATAAGTGATTTCACAACCATTGGGAAGGGAGAGTGGAGGGAAAAAAGATTTAACCGACCTCATCTAATCAGAAGCTCCTAACAGATGGAGGCAAACTGCTCCTTGAGCCCAACAAGGAGCTGAGCCAGGGCTCTTCCCTCATCACCAACTGCTGCCACCTCAACATCTGAATTTCCTCTCTCGTGGAAGCTTATAAAAGCTCTAATCCAAGAAATGGCACCTCATTCTCTCCTCTTCCCTCCCTCATGCCATCTCCTTTTCCCACAGCACATGGTGTTACACCCTTCCAGACAGATGAGTTTCAACATTGTGACAATATCTGAGTCATCGTTTTTCCACCCACTGTCAAATTCACTGAAAAAAAAGAAAAAACACCCCAAAAAATCAAACAAAACAAACTCTACAGGAAAAAAATACTAGGAAAACCAGCAAAACACTGTTAAGAGTTCCTGTTTCTACATGTCTTCTCTAGGGTTGGTTTTTTTTTTTTTGTTTGTTTGTTTTTTGTTTTTTTTTTTGTCCGAAAGCTTCAGCACAACTGAGGAGCATAGTTTCTGAAATACCATGAAGAACCACATTTTGCATCAGGAGGCTAAAATACAAGTGTCTCTCTGGCATAAGTTAGCATCTATTAGCCAGCTTCTTGCATTTTTGTGGACTTGACTTTCTTTTTTGGAACAGGGATTTCATCCTGCACCTGACTAACCTCCAAAGTGAAGGTGCTACCTTGGGCCCTATCAGAGCAGCAACGTTAGTTGCCAAAATTAAATCACCCATTGCACCAATTACCCCTTTCCAGCTCTGTTCTGTGTCTGGGCTGAACTGAAGGTGTACATGTTGGCATATTTCAAAGTCCAGCTCCTGCCTGGTCATCCAGATGGGAAATGCAGCCAGTATTCCTGGGCTTCTTTCATACAAAGCATCCCTGTGTGTAGAAGATGGGGTTGTTGGATCACCCAAATGAGGGGCTAGGAGTAGCCAGCCCCAAAGGCTGGAAAGGCTGCAGTTCTCCCCGGGTTGGATAAAAGTCATAGTAAGGAAAGGTTTGTAGACAATGGAAGCACATGTCATCAGTATTCAGTCCCAGGTAGGCCAGTGAGATGTTAACTCGTGTTCACCTTAAGCATAAAAACCAACTCTGTCTTCCACGTAGGATCTCTGGGACTTTACTGCAGAAGATCTGCCTAATGCAATGCACCTGATGAAGTTAAACAGAATAACCCTTGATAAAAATCCAGGTACAATTCGCTTCATTAGACAGATGGTAAGTATTTTGTATTTCATCTTCACTGGAGGAAGGAGAACTCCTTTGAATGCAAGTTAAAGGAAGAAAAACCCCTTGAATACCAGGTAAATGGTCTGCTAAGCCCCAAGGACTTTCAGAGGAAGGGACCAGAAGCAATGGGTGTGAAATCATGGAAGTTCACCAAGTATTCATTTTGCAATTATTTGAGTGTGATAATATTTTGGTAGTTTTCTCAGTGGTCCTGTTCAAATGTTGTACCAGAGACTCCTCCTGGGTTCTCCCTTGTTCAGTTTTGAGACTCAAACAGAAAATTCTTCGAAGTTTCAGCTAGGTTTCTTCCAGAGATGTAATGTGCTATTCTATATACACATGCATCTGCACCTCTCACTGAAAAGGAATCTAAGAATAAGAACTAAGCAAGTAAATTCTCCTAAAGGTTTAGAAGAAGGCATAAGAACAACACTATAATTTCTCTCATAATATCCACTATGATATAAATTATTCTGTGGCCTTTATTCCTACCTTCAGTGGCAAATAATTCCTCCATTTCTGTGTATTTGTCATACGCAATAAGTGAGTAAGACACTATTTTGGTTTCATGAGGATTTTGTTATGTCCAGTAATACAAATATCTATATTGGTGTTACAAATGCACTTCGTCACCTTCTGCAGTAAAACGGGTGCACTTTTTGTAGCTGATTTATTTTTCCTGCAGAATATACCTTGACAAGACATCTGTTTTGTGAGTGTAATGAGATGTGACTTTCAAAACTAGTAAATGGGCAAAAATTGAAATATAAGATATTCTTTTTAAACAAAAGAAAGAGAAAGTCATTTTGGGGTCTTTTTTCCACTGTAAGGGCTCTTGAACACTGTCGCAGGCTGCCCAGAGAGACTTCTCAGTCTCTGTCATTGGAGATATTCAAACCCCATCTGGGCACAGCCCCAAGCAACGTGTCTGTAGGTGACACTGCTTTGAGCAGAGGGCTGGATTTGACAATTTCCAGAGATGCCTTCCAGCCTCAGCTGCTCTGTGAATCTAAATAGTTGTGTTTTCTGTGTGGTCAAAAAAGGGTAGTTTCTTTTTAGATGGTTGCACAAACTCCTCTCATTGCCAGATTCAGTAGCGTCATCTCTGTTGTTGTGATAACTGAAGCTTATCAGACATAAAAAGGATAATTCACAGGTGATTTCTACCTTTCCAAGAGGGAGGGCTGAAAAAAAAATTAGCTGTGAAGCTATTGTAAATTATGGATGCTGAGTTAGAGGTAACAGAGTACACCTTCTTTAATTGGGAATTATTTACAATCTTTCATGTTAATAGTTCTTCTTAATGCTTAAAGAATCTCCGTCCTGTGAATGCAAAAATCTTCCAGGCAAATTAGAAATAGGGAGAGCTAATGCACTAAATTATTGAGACAAAATAGCCAAAATGAAAACTGTGTTCCTCAAACTACATCCTATTCTGACATTCAAAGAGATGAAACTAAAAAGAGAGGATAAAATGTGCTTGGATCAAACGTTTAACTCCTGTGTCAAGTGTGTTCAGTAAGCCAGTGAAAAAGAGTATGATACACTGTGAAGGTTAATTATTAATGAAAAAAATAAACATTTAAAAGGGGGATGGTGGGGGGGGGTTGGACAGAAAGGGAAACTCTGGGGTTTGTTATGATTGAATGCAGCTTGCTTAGGGGACTACTGCCACACATCTGCTTTGTGACAAATACAATAAAATTAGTTATGGATCATCAAAGAGATTCCTAACACTTAACAAAATGAGACCAAAAGTGCCATTTTTCCCCAGGTTCAGACATCTGGGAAAACATTAATCAAACATACAGATACAGTGGGAGGAAAAATTTGGAAAACAGCAGTGTTGAAAAAGACTGAGTGGATAATATTGGCAGAAATTAGATGTGAATCTGCAATGCAGCATCACAGCAAAACAGCCATTTTTGCTTTTTATTTTTTTTTTCAGTCTGCCAATGAAGAACCATCATACTCCTACTCAGGAAGGAATAATAATGCTGTTCTGTTCAAGAATGGTGAATTGGAAAATCTTGGTCAATTCTGCAAGATGTTTAATATTTCCTGCTAAATGCCCTTGGGTCCCTCTGATGCAGAAGGGAGCTGGCCCTTAGAACACAGAGTATGGGGCTGGGCAACTCCACACCTTGATGTTGCAGAGGAATTGGAAAAGAAATCAAAGAAATGCAATTCTGGTGATTGCTGAGGGAACTGGCTTACAAGAAAAGATTAAAACTTGTCTGATTACATCTGTGTCTGGTAGGAGGCAGTGAGGATCTTCCTAGGAACTAGACAGGAAAGAAAAAAGTTCTGTGATATTGGCCACTGCATAAGAGCTGATTCCTCATTTGGGGGAGAGAGTTGGCTCTAGCTTCTCTGGTATGTAGAAGCAATCTCTTGGGCAGAGCTTTCATCTTGGTTTTCATCTAATTTGCTTTTAGCTTATCTTGAACATTTCTTCTTACCCTAATTTAAATTGGCAAATGTTCGAGTCTGGACTTTTTTTTTTTAATTTATGTATTCAATTTGTTCTTATTTCTAGTAGCAGTTGACAATATCTGACAATAAAAAACCACAGATTAAAAAAAATATGGGAGAAGAGTCACTGTGCAAATGGGTATAAGGAAGAGCAAGGGAATAACGCTCAAAAAGGGACAGTTGGCTTTGAATATCAGCAGAAATAGCTTCTCTCAGGCCTGCCTACATGACCTGCTTTGTTTGCACAAAAGTGTGACCCCCTTTAGCAGTTGCATATCCAGTACTGCACTATATCTGTCTCAGTGCACTTGCTTCCACCTCCCCACCCACTCTGATCTATTTTTTGCATGTAGGCGATAAGCATTGTGATTTTTCTTTTTTCTTCCTTTAGTGCGCTATGAATCCTCCTCTCTGCAACTGCAGTTCTGGGATGAAATTCATAGATATCCATTCCTAGATCTGCCCATTTGACAATTTGGTGGTTTTGCAAGCTATTTGCACTTTTGTATTTTGAACAAAAAGTGTCCAGTACTGTAGTGCTGGCCACTACCAGTGCATGTCAGGCAGGAAGGAGGGGATGTGTTCATCATCTTGCCACCTGCTGGCCTCGGCTCTGCCGTTCAGAGCTCAGAGTCAGAGCAGTCTGAGTAAGAACTTTGGCCTTGTACTTTATCCTGGCTTTGTATTTCCTCACAATCATGGTGGGATGATTAGCAGGAGCACAAGATGCACTGCTGGCTGCTAAACCAGACCTGTTTCTTTTAGTGAAACAGCAGCAGCTCCCCACCACCATGATCACATAATAGGGATGACTGAGTCTTTATCCTGGGAGGCTCTGCTGACTCTCTCCTGCCTTTTTCTAAATAATAACAAAGCAAGAGCAATTTAACTATCACCTAAAGTCGTGGAGTATGATGGAAAGTTTTGGAAGCTGGGCAGGTGACATGGCACTGTAAGAAGTTACCAGCTGCTGGGCAGTACCTGCCCTTCTGACATAATTACATCCTATCTTTTGAACAGCTAAGAGAGCACAGAAATTAAGAGAAACTCCTTCCTCAAAATCACATTTTTCCTGAACATTTAATCACTTAATCAGAGAAGACTCTTGTGGTCTATTTGGAGCATGATGAAAAATTCAGGGCTATATGATTTTCTCTCCTTTTCTTTTTCTTTTTTTTTTTTTTTTCTGTGTGTAGCATTTTCTTGTGGATTTCATCAAAATTTAGTGCATTATTTCTTAGGGAGTTTACAGGCTGTTTTGAGAATATTGCAGGGGTATTGAAAATAGATCTTTTAAATTGGGGGAATACTGCTTTCATTGTGTGTGGTGTGACTGTGTTCTCACTGTTATCCCATTTTGTTTTAATATTAGACGATTGAACTATGAAAAAATCTAAAGTATGAGAAATGTATTTTTTCTTTTATGTAGCCAGTATTACGAGCCTCATAAAAACATATCTCAGATGACTAAGCAAAATATTTATTTTCGCAAAACACAATTAGGAAGATACAACTATTTAGAAGATATAACGGCTTCAAGAAACTGTGCAAAATTACACAGGTTGCAACCATGCTGTTGTTCCATGTCCATGGGTAGAAATGAGGCTGGGTTTCCCAAGGACCTGTGCACAAAGGGTGAGCTACCCTGTCCTTCAGGATGTTTCAGTCTTCCACCAGTTCTGCATTTTCTCTAAGTTTCTGCATTTTTGAAATCTCATATACTCCTTCAAATTTTGCTGCAGTGCTACTGTCAGTTCAAAGACTGTGGAAAAGGAAGGAGGAGAGACAGACTTGAAGGTGGAAAGAAAATTTCCTTGTATGAGCCTCCTTCCAAAGGAAAGCACTGAAGGCAAGAAAGGATCACAGGGGCCGTAATGGTACAACATTTCAGAATGATCAATTCACAAAGAAAAGAGAAAAAAGGTGCAGCCTTTACACCTCCTGTAGTCATGGACTCTTCTCCTCCTCACCCTGGATTTGCTGCCCAAGACAGCTCGTGCCACACCTCCCAAGGACAGGCACAAAGGACACAGAGGCAGCAATTGTGCTTTGAAATAACTGCCAGAACACCAGGGGTTAATGATGCCCAGAGCCTCCAGCCTCACTGCTCCCTAAGTCTGTACATTTCTTATGCAGAGCTGATTTGCAGCTGTGCTGCTAAGTTTTATCCTGGGAAAAAAAGCCTCAAAAATGTGTTTCTGCAACAGCAATTCTGCCCTTTGTAATTGGGGAAGGAAACGCCTATGAAATATGTCACAGAGCTCTATGGTGCTGCATTCTGAAATGTACTTCATTGCATACCATGAAAGCTGGAACTTCAAAACCCATTGATTAAAATCAGAGCATTACTCTACACTGCTAATTAGAATATAGTATTTAATACTATTCTTAGTTTGAGCTGTGCACAGTAAGTACATTTCTGTTAATAGGTTTTGGGGGATAGGGAGACAGTGTTTATTTTTTTTTTTTTTTTAATTGCATGAAAAGGCAGGAGCCGGCAGTCACATTTTAAGAATGCTCTGGTAAGAGATTTCCTGCTGAGAGAAGGCAAAGGAGTGGAAGGAGAAAGTGTATGTCAGATGGCAGAAGGGGGGAACAGACCAGTTGAGGGATGGATAGCTGAAATACAGTGCACTACTATATTCTCACAATCTTTTTTAGCCAGTATTTCTGGATTTGATCAGGGAAAATACTTACCCTTTTGAACATTCAGGGGAAAAGGGTTATCATCATGCATGAAGTCAAGTAGGGCGTTTGCAAATCCAAACATCCATTTGATAGTCACAGTGGAAGCAAGAATTTTAAATGCACGCAACAAGCAGCAAGTCCAAGTAGTGTTTTCTCTGCCACAGTCACTAAGGAAAGGTTAAAACTTCAAACAGTTACAAGTCTCCTGCAGATACATGGAAAAACAGGTCCTGGAGGTGTGTCAAAATATTTAATATTTGCTACATCTAATAGAAGCATAAGGAAAGTTGAAAGTAAGAAAAGTAAAAGAAAAAAATAGCCACAAGCCCAGCTCAGTTTCTCAGTACTAAACAAGCTGTCTATGCAAAGTGCTGACAGGTTTTATACCATTGGTGTAAAAAGATTCGTGCTGGGCTCTCACTTGAGCGCAGAAGAGCAGACAAACCCCTCACTGACCCTTCAGCAAATCAGCCACCTGAAGAGAGAGCGTGGCAGGCACGTTTCCTCACCCAGCAACCTGAACCTTCACCTTTTCCCCTCTGGGGTGGCTGTCCCACTGCAGGCAGGTGATGCTCCTGTGCCAAAGCACAGTCACATTCCAGGGAAGTCACCAAGGTGATCTCTGGGTCGTGTTTCCCCCAGCCAAGGGCTCGCCCTGGCTGCCTTCAGGCATTCCATGGGGAGCAGCTCCTGGTGGGAGATGCAGGCAGGAGCTGCCCTTGGCCCAGCCGTACCCATGGAATATTAGCATGCTTTTACTTTATGCACTCTGAATCTACCCCTGTTCCAAAAGGAGCCCAGAATACATTTTCTCTTACTGCTTAGTGCAGGCTGAGATTTGTGCTGTGCGAGAGCAGGTCATCCGAACCTGCAGAAACCAAAATGGAAAGAAGGTGAAGGGACTTCCTGCTCCCTCCCAAGGTCTTATTCTTTCTAGGCCCTACCTGAGAAAGGATTTGGGATGCTGATCCTCAGTTTTGCTGTCTCGTCTCCATCATGTGTGGGTGTTTACTGAAGCACCAGGTTGGTTACATAATTTTTCACATTATTCTCACAGGCTGTCCAATGTATGAAGTCAGTCTTTAATTGAAGTTTCTATTTGCATGCTTCACAACCCTTAAAATATTCTTCTTGGAATGTTAGATGAGGTTAATTGAGGGCCGTCTTGATGATGGTATTATTGTAATATGAACTTGGAGAATCCAATATTAATTCTAGGAGGACTCTGGAAGATTTATTTTTCCTCTTTAGGTTTCATCTTTGTATTGAGAATTAGTTTGTGGTTTAAATTCAAAACGATTTTCAATATAGTGCAATTCATAATGTTATAATGAACTGTAGAAATTATTCTATTCCTAGAAATAGATAATAGCATTGCATTTAAATATTATTATTTGGACTCTCCCACATAGGAGACTGCATTATGCCCTTTCTTGGCTGGTATGATTTAAGGAATTTTTAATTCCTCTCAGCTGTGTGCAAGAGACTGTTTCTAAAATCTGGCTGGGATCAGCTGTAATTACTATTCTAGGCTGATGCCTCCCTGTGCCTGGAGTTGTAAAAGTTTTGGAAAACTTTTTCCTAATGTTGTTTAGGAATTGCCTGTCTGCACTTTTCCTTGCCATTTTTTAGCATACAGGATATTCCATGATGAAAGATGTCTGCCCCAGTTTAAAAGACAGAGAAATATGATAACAGACTCAGTGAAAGGCACCTTTGTCAGAGAATTGAAGCATCCGTTCACATCTGTAAATGCAAATTTTATCACTCAAAAGTTATGGATTTTTTTTTTCCCTTAAGCATACCTTGGCATCAATTTTTCTGTGGTCCATAGTAAGTTCATGTCCTGTTGAAGCATTTTTACCTTCTGTTGGCAATATTTCCCGTGTTTACACTGAATAAAATCACAAAAAATCTGTAACACAGGGAAGCTGTAGCACACCTTATAAATCTAAATTCCTTATCCTATTTAAAACTAAAACTTAAAATTATTTCAAAGAATATGTGTAATGCTTTAGGTCCAGAGTTTTCTGAAGTCATTTAAAGCCTGGTACAAAGGATAATTTAACAAATACTTTAAAGAAGCCACCACTAACTTAATATCAACACATTCACATTAGAGTTTCAGAATCTTGTGATATACTTCACAATCAATTGATTTATTTTAGAAGGGAAACTGAATATTTGTTTGTCTCCTTCAGCACATCATACTCCGCTTCCATAGAACTGAAATGGAATTTGGATACAGCTGTTCTTTCACTGAGTTATTAGACAGCGTTTAAAAATCGGTATTTCAGGCAATACTTCACACAGATTTGTTATTTCAAGTCCTGCATCTGATCCCTCAGAAAGAGAAAGAGGCAGACTTTTACCTCCATATGGAGTCAGTGGCTGTTTTTTAAGGGTCATCTGCAGGGGATTGTCTCAAAACACCAATTTCATGCTCACGTTCGTATCACTTCTTGAACCGATGTTCATGTTCATATCAATTTTATACAGTATGGTTTTTCTTTGCTCTGCTGGACTGTTCAACAAACTACCTTTCTTTGGTTTTTAACTTAATATTCGGGTCTTTCAGTTTTACTCCTCTGCACACCTGGATTCGAGTCATGAGCTGAGAAGAAACGAGACAATATTTTATTGTAGCAGCATCCAGAAAGAGTTCTCCTGCTGCCCAGCCATTCCTGTTGTTCCTGTGAAGAGGATACTAATTATCTAGTATGTGAAATTACAATGGCAGAAAATAGTGAACATCTCAAACAGAGAAGTAATTACAATGTAAGATAAATTATATGGTTCCGTTTGTTTTCAAAAAAATGTTATAAAAAGTTTTTCTTTTTTTTTTTTTTTACTTTATTTCTTTCCTTTTCTCCTAAAAGCTCTGTGCTCACCTCTGTTTCACCGCACTGGGAACGGCAGGCTCAGAATGTTCAGATCCCCATGGGCCACAATCCTGTTGGCATTAAGTACAGATCCTTCTGGAACACGTCTAGCCAGGAGCAAGAGGAGCTGTGGTGAGGGGCAGGTGTCCATATGGATCTCTCTGTTCTTTATACATATGCAGGGCATTTCCCTGCAGATTTTCCAGCTGTTTCTTATCCTTCTCCCTTCATATGGGAACTTACATTTGTCTTCCTCTGCTGGCCCTCTCTCCGAGGTGTTACAGCAGAGGGAGGTGATTTGTCCACAGGTTATTAGAGCAGACACCACATTCACTAGGAATTCCCAGTGCATAAATAATGTCCTTGCTAATTATTTTATTTTTGTTTGAGCTTCTCGTCCTGTCCTGTTACTGGCACTTGTGATTATTAGAACAGAAAGCCCAAGTCCTTTCCCAGTCCTTTGTCAGATGGCTGCCTCTTGTGTTAACTAGTGTGCCGCTCTCTACACTATCCTTGGAATGAAAATTAGCTGCTCTGCAAAAAGGCAACAGCAGGGGAAGAATAGGAATTACAGAATTTGAAACCATAAAAATTAAAAAAAAAAAAATTGCTGTCATGGTAAACCCAGAGATAAAAAAGGAAGTCATACAAAACACCAAACAAAGGTGTCCCCTTGTCCTTGGCCAGCCTCTTCTCAGCCAGGCCTGAACAACCAGGAGACAAGACCTTCACTCTGAGATGGGATATAGAAACAGGACACTAAGGAATGGTGATGCTTGTCTGACCACTGATAGCCACTGCCTCTATATGGATTTCCAGTAGCTACAAAAATGCAACTAGATCTGGTCTGGCAGGTGTCCCAAGCACTGTAGCAGAGTCTCATCCAGGTGAAAAAGACAAAAATAAATGTTTATCAAAGAGTTCTGGTTGCTAGAGAATTGTCCCCCCAGATCCTAATAGAAAGATGCATTTTGCAGAACAATCTGTAGATTCGATCTCATGGCTGTCATGCTGAAATTACCTTCAGCAAAGTGAGCCAGGAATCTGGTAGGAGTCACAGATTGTGCAAATGTCCTGAATCAAGTGCCTCAGTGGTGCAGTTATGTCTCACCTTCATTAAAAAAAAAAAAAAAAAAAAGATGCAGTGAGGAAAGATTTCACATCATTCTTTAAGATAACATGAAAACCACATCAATTCTGGACTGTCACATTCTTATTCTACCCAAAGGTAATTTACTTCCTATGCATAAGTAGAGCTGCTATTTCCTTTTGTGCATCCTCAGAAGTATGCATTTTGTTTCCTGCTCAACAGAGACTCTGAGTGAAAGCAAAAATATAAACTACCTCTACCTCTGTAAAGTAACTATGCAGAGTGCCTGACTTAGAGTTCAGAAGCCTGAGATAAAATGCTCTTTGTTTTATATTGAAGTTTGGGTTGGATTTTGTCAACTTGTTTGCTTTTTTCTGGACAGCGTCTATTCTGAGATGTATGGAAGCAATCAACGAAATGAAGAGACAAGCAACAATTGCCACCACAGAGAAGTTCAGAAAAAAAAAAATAACTGATAAAAAAGTTTTGCAAACAACCTGGAGAAGACACAAGGATGATGGTGAGTGATTTTTTCCTCTGTTTTCCCTGAGTCATAAGTAGAATGATGCAAAAATATGTGGCCTGGGAGTTTTTTTCCCCAGGGGCTGGACCAGGTGCGAGAAGAAGTGGCCTAAAATCAGGGTGAAAATGTAGGCTGTCTAGTGGAAAGCGTTTTGTAACAGTGAAAACTGTTAGGGAAGTAAAAAAAAAAAAACCCTAGCTACTGAATTTAAAAATGCACGCAAACTAAAATTCCATAAAAAGCCCAGAAGAATGTTTATTGAGAAGCCACATGTCTTGGCTTTAGGGAGAAAAAAACAGATTATTTTTTCCCCCACTTTTCTAGCAATATATGGGTTAAACTGGCATTCACTGTATCATGGACTCTAAGAGACTTTCCCAAATAGGAAAGATAAATAGACATATATATGTACTGTTTATAGTGTATGTTCCTGAAAAGTCCAGATCTGGAGAAGGACACTTTTACTTGGTGGTCAGAAGTGAAAGAACAGCAACATTTAAAGTTGTTTTAGTTAGCTGTGGAGACAGAGAGAAGACTGTGGACTAAGGCAATGGCCAAAGTTGCTGTACCTTAATGAAGAGCTGTCAGTACCAGGTTATTTTACTCAATTTTCTGCTGCTTTGGGCAGAATATTCAAAAGATAGACAAGTTCTGACAGGCAGTAATCCTGTTCTTATACGCCAAGTATTTAGATGTTTCAGGACATTTATCACAGCTGCCCAAACTGGATTCACGATCTGTAGGTTTCAAAAAGAGAGTGAGCTTTTGCCGGTTCTTGCTTTGGGAAAAGAGGAAAATATTCTCATTCCTTCTTCCCTTTCTTTGCCTACATCTTTTTCACCTACTTCTGGCTGGACTCAGCTCAGTGATAAACTAACCGCAGGGGCAGCCAGGGCTCCTTGAGGGTCTCTCCTAGTGAGGAAGCTGTGCTGAAGACACACGTCCTGTAAAATGCACACAGCGCTGAGCTTCCCTATCAGCCACCCACATCTCAGCCATTCCATGCTGGGAAATGACAGACAGACTGGGAGAGGAGTAGAGAGGAGAGGAGACAGTGCTTTGTTTAATCTTCCCACTTCAGCCTGATTCCTGCAGTGTTATCTTAAAAGTGAAAAGATTTGGAAAATAAATTTCTGATAATTAGCGTTCAGAATCTTGTAATGCCAGCGCCCAGCATCTTTCACTGAGGATTTACTCACACTGGGATGACACAGCCAGGTTCTCACATCCTGTGTTCTCCTCAGAGGAGCAGCTCTCACACGTGCTGGCAGACAGGATCTCTGTGGCTCAGGATTTGTGGCAAGCAGCAAAGAGGGGACTCCGTGTCTGTTGGGGCTGGGGGAGATCCATCTCCTCCTTCAGGAGGAAGCCCACACTGCCTGTGCTACACCAGAGTGTTAGCAGGCACTGCTGGCACCACATCCTGATGCCACATGAAACTCTGCTGCCATTTACTGAGGCTGGAGTCCAGCACACACAATAGAAAGGAGCTTTAAGCAAGTGGTGAAGAATGAAGGGAGTGTGAGTGTCAGATGTTGATGATACAGTATGTCCAGCCTGCAGCTGCACTACAGGGGGAAACTAAAACCAAGGTTCACAAAAGCAATAGGCATCACAGATTGCCTTTCACAGTGGGTGGTGAGCAGCACTCTTACCTGGACAAAAGATATGTTTAGGTAAAAATTCCAAAGAGTTAGACTGTATGAACTCTCTTGAGGGACTGTGCACGTAAGACAGTTAATGGTAAAAGATCAGCAAAAGCTGCAACTACCTCAGGCAGCACACACTGTCTGAGACAGAGCAGAACCAACCACTTGGGTCCCCAAAATGACTGTTCACATGAGACCTAGGTTTGTACCCACTTCAGGGCATGTTTTGGGGTATATGTTGGCACAAGCAAGCATATGCATCAAAACCAAGGAGTTTGCCAAAGAGAAATAGAGGGAACCTGCTACCCACCAGCTGTGAACCTGGCCAGGATCTTGGGCAATGCCACATAAACACCTGTTTTCATTTGCTGAGTGGTGCTGTGACACCGGGGTGAGCGGTGACATGAGGCTTTTCATATGGTTTCAGGATCTGGTTTCAAAGCTCTCTAAACAGCTCTTAGCTGAAAATATTGTGTAATTTTTTTGTTTGTTTGTTTTCCCTTTGTTGCATGTAGGTCATCCTCAGAGGAAGAAGAGGCTTGGGAGCAGCAGCTTCCTTGTATACAGTGGGCATTCAACCTGAGGCTGAACAGGTTCAGGCACAGGGCCACAAAGCTTAAAGTGTGCAGGCTTGCCTTGCATAAAGAGGGAATGATGAGTTGTGAGCAGGGGGAGATAGCTGCTAGTTGGAAATAACAGAAAAAGATAAAATGCATTGATAGAAATTCAATTTAAGCTAAAAAAAAAAAAAAAGACCAACCTAGTTAATGTAAAACCTTTAGTCAGGAAATAATTGCACACTTATGACCTGAGGCAACAGTCAGAGATTGCTGGAAAAAAAAAATGGCACATGTCATTAAATTTAATAATGCTTAATTATAGAATCATAAATATTTGAGATTGGAAAGGCCCAGCAAGTCACTTAAGTCCCCCTCCTTATCAATGCAAGACTGTTCCCTATTGCATATATGCCAGTATGTTTTCTGCAGATTATTAGAACTCATTGTCAGGAGGACTTGCCTTAAATTCTTCAATTCTCTATTTCTTAATTTCACCCCATTAGTCCCTGATACACCTGCTTGTTTCCTGATAAGTAATTCCTTTCCTTCTCTAGTGTGTGTGTCAGTCAAATATTTGTAGATGGTTGGAATGCCCCTCCTTAGTTATCACTTAGCCAAACTAGGCATATTTATTTAGTTCTCTTAATCTTCCTCACAGGTAAATCCCTCTAGTCCTTTAATTATTTTGTTGCTCTTTTCTGAACACTCTCTTTCCAAACCTTGCTTTTAGTCATATTGAATGCAGTATCCTTGTTCTTGTCATCCAGAGCCATGGAAAAATCAGGGGTGCTGTTGCATCTCTGCTGCAATGTGATATGTCCATGTGTCTGACCCACTATAATATTTTTTTCCCCTGATCTATCATGCTGAACAGCATGCAAGGCTAGAGAGAGGTCAAGACAACTTCTGTTTTTAAAATTCTGCCCTGCAGCTATTCCTTACTGTGCTGTCAGCAGGGAAGTCATTTCATCCTCTAAAACCTTACTTCTGATATTTTTTCCATCTGAAGATGTTGTAACTTGAGCCTTCTTCTGCATTGGGCAATAACTTCACTTACACTTCTCTCTCTCTGTGCTTCTTTACTATTCTCTGCCCCGTGTGTTTCAGAGGAGATCAGTAAGAATGGCAGAACAGACAGACCAAGAACAAAAAACCCCAAAATGTAGCTCACTGCACAAAAAGCTTTGTCTCCTGGGTTTATCATCCCACAGATTAGTAGCCCAGGATGAGGAATAGGCTCTAGGGAGACACTGTGATAAAAATTCAAGAATGAAGACCGAAGTAAAGAGACAGAGTAGTAGAGAAATAACTTAGGGGGCCAAGATGACAGGGGAGATGAAAACAGGAAAGACAGTGCATGTATTAACTCCCTGAGCAGCACCCAGCAGCACATCCTGTTCTTGAATAATTGGTGCTACATTGATTGCTTTGGAGGGCTCTGTTTTCACTTTTCCTTGTCAAGTTTGATATTCCCATTTGCACTGAAACACTTCCTTCTTCCTCAGACCTTGGTTCCACGGAGTTGAAAGGTGGGCCTCGCATGCAGACTCTGACTTTGCTTTCCTGGCAGGTCCTCTGCCCTTGCCACAAGGTCCCCAGATAGTGACATCCATCTCTTTAGTGTGCACTCAACAGGGAGTGGTTTCCAACTGCACACTGCAGAAAATTTAGAGGCTTCAGGATAACCTAGTTGGTGCCCAAGGTTAGAAAGAGATTAGTCAGAATCTATTCTCTTGAAACCTTACCTGGTTAAATGAAACCAAATATTAAATATTAAACAAAAAATATTAAATAGTAAGTAAATATTGCCCAAGAAGCACTAGATTAAAATAATAATCAGTTGTATCAGTGTTCAAGCCAAGGGATTTTGTAGTGTTTGCTTTACCCTTATCTTTTACAATTTTCATTTTGTCTTGTAAAATCATGGCAATTGGCAGAGTTGTGCAGGAATGCAAAAAAAGTAAATGTGAAAATCTGCAAATGTAAAGGTGTATCTGTAAATATTCCAACAAAGGAATGAGTGTCTACATAAAAGGCCACATATTTTTTTCTTTTTTTTTTTTCTGGAAGTTCTCATCTGGTTTGTTTTGTTGTGGCTTCTGTTTCCTTGAAAATAATGAAATTGTTGCGTCTCATACTTTTTAAACAACTTTGCATATGACAGTTACCATGATATTTGTTACCATAGATAGGAAATACCTTTTTAAAAATTATTTTTCACGTAGCTGCCAATGACCTCTGTTGTATAATGTATCTGATAAATCATTATCAGAGTAACTGTTTGAAATTATTCCATGGGAAGAAACTGACTCTTGAGAGAAATTTATTTCAAACAACAAAGGACAAACATGAGCAAGGAGTATTTCCATATATATTTCCATAATATAATATTTCCATATTTAATATAATAGTTTCCAACCCAGCCATCATTTTTTTATGCATCCAGCCCTAGAAAAAGTGGTGCCTGTGTGCACGTTCATATGAGCAATGAGTACCTGAAGCTGACAGGATTCATGGAAACCATCACCTGCCTGTGGAAATCATGGTGCTTAAGCAAAGAGCTCCTGAAGATCTCCTCTCATCAAAACATTTTACAGGTGCACATGTACAAGCAGTACACTGCCACAAAGGCCAGGAGAGCAGGAGACCACACTTTTCCAGCATGGGCTTGGCTCTTGCTGTCCACAACCCCAGGAAGATTCCCCTCCTGTTCTTTCTGGATGCTACAGGAACCTAAATCAAGTTGAAAATTGAAGTCCTGAGGCAAATTCAGATTATGGATCCTGAAAGCTTTTGCCTTTCTCTGACTTATCTAATATGTCAGACAGTCATCATGACACAGAAAGAAGGGTGTTTATGCAGCATTTTTCCCAACTTACATCATTTTCTCAGCCTATGTATAAAACACTCTGACACTTTAAGTTTTTTTTTCTGCCCTTAAAAAGGTTTTGAGACATTTTTTGGGAAAAAAAAAATGCATGCAAAACGATTAATCGATTAACCTCCAATCTCCAAACCTCCTTATTTTAGATCTTTGTTTTGGTGGCTCAGAAAATGAAGGCTATTGGCTCTTGGATTATGTAAACTGACACGGTACATTTTGTTTCATTTTCTTCAAAGTGCATACATCAAATTATCCATAAAGTATTGATTGTAGGAGGTTGAAGCTGTGTGCAAGTGCTGGCTGATTTTAGAAGAAATTTTACTTGCAATTCTGCCTCAAAAGCAAGTTGTTGCTGTTACTTATAATAGAAAGTACGTGGTGTTGAAGACATGCAGGTGTCTGTGGGAGAGAGGTTTGCACTCCAACGCCCAAGCTTGTGTCTTTATGCACAGTATTTGTGAAAACATGAGGAAGTCATTGCACTTGAGTCATCCTTCTGGGGCAAATTGCCTTCAAAGCTTTGTTTTCCCTGCTACATCTGCTATCCTGCTTGCTCTCTCTGTTTTCCACACATCTATATCTGCAAGGGATTTCCCAGGCAGAAGCACTGTAGTTATGTGCCAAGCCCTTGTTCTGTGCACAAACAGAAAAGATGATGTTCCAGCGATGGATCGCACGCTGAGCTCACTCTCAGCAGATCCAGCAAACATGGCCTGGAAACCTCAGTGAAACCTTGGTGAGCAGAGCTACGTGGCACAACCACAGAAACCCTGAGCACCTCAGCAGGGACCTGACACATCTGAGAGGACCAGAGCTGTGGCAGAGCCTGCACACAGCTCAAAAAAATCTCACACTTCTGGGGAAACCTGCAAAGCCTTTGGTAGGAGCTGCACAAAACTTCCTCAGAGAAAAGGCTGTTTCTGAGAGATACACAGCCACCACATGGATTTGGATACAAGAGTCACTGAAGGGATCGGTCCCATCCTATCATTTCCTTGTGGAGAGGGCTGGCAATGCTGCCTCCAACCCTTGGTTTGGGGTCCCAGGCAGTGTAGACGCAGGTATACGTTTTTATTTTTGATCTGATCCTCTTGAGCACCAGGTGGCCCGACAGCAGAGCTGGCAGAGCTGGTCCCTGCTCCCTGCATCCCGTTCGAGGTGCTTGCTCGGCCAGCTGGCCCTTGTGGCCTCCTGAGCTGCGGGATGCAGGAGCGCAGAGCATCTCCAGGGCTGCGCTTGCACCCGGCAGCCGATGCTGGGGCTGCGGTACCGGGGACGGGCGCTGCTGTCCCGCCCCTGAAGGATGCTCACCCTGCAGCTCCCAAACAGCTTCCTAATGTTCCAAACGCCAGCACGATTTCCCACTCGCATTCAGGACAGGACAGACTTTTCTCTACTGAGATAAACACGCTCTTGCCCCTTCCAGAGGGCGCTAAGCTTTCCCGAAGTTCCGTGGCGCTCCCGGAGGTTGTGTTAGAGGAGAAGTGGCCGTGGCTGCGAGCTGGAATTTCCCCTTTCCAAGCGGTTTTGCTGCCCTGTGGCTCCTCGGAGCGGCGGGCGCCGGCAGTGCCGGGCTGGGAGCGCTCGGCTTGACCCACATTTCGGAGCACCGTGCCAAAAAAAGAGACAGCGCCCATTAGTCCTGATGACCGGATTAACAAACTGCCTGTGCAGAGAAGCATCTTGTGGGTTTTGCTGTGTCTCTGTGCTGTGGTTCTGTGCTTTATGGCTTGCGCTTTCTCCCCTTCTTTCATACGATTTTATTTCCTGCGTCTTAATTTGTCACGCCCGTGTCTCACCTTTTCTTTTTTTTTTTTTTTTTTTTTTTTTTTAAGAAAGGGTTTCTCAAAACCGGAGTGGTCTAGGTGATTAATGAAACTCACATATTCTTTCATAAACATGTTTTTCGGAATTTAGTAACACCTTGTTGCAACAGCTTCTTGTGCTCCTATTTTGGGGAATCGGTGTTCGCACCACGAAAGACAGCACCAGTCACTTTCTCAGATTTTTAGCCCATCTGCCCTTCACTGGAGATCCCTGGAGGTGTCATTACTGAAGTGATGAGACATTCTGATTTAAGTGCTCATGGTCCCTGCAGAGCACAGGGTTGGGAATTAAGCATGCATCTTTAGTACAGAACAGCATCAATAAATGACTATTCTCCTCCTTAATGTTTGCTTTTAGATTCAGGGGGACAGGAAGCATCTACTGCCAGGCCAGAGCTCCTGATTTTTTAATTCCTGCTCACGCCTGGATAGGTACTGCTGAACTCCATTGTGCCTCTGGGAAATGGACACAATACTTGCAACTTATCATTGAGCTGTTGTGCTGACCAGGAACTGCCCAGGAAGTTCTTTGAGTGTAGAAGTGCTATATATGGGAAGAAAGGTTTGTGGTTGTAATGGAACAGGACTTCAGTAATGATTCTTGGCTAAAGTGAGACGACCAGCCCTGTCCAGTGAAACCCTGTGTAGTTTGCTATTTGTCTCAGATGGAGAATTATTCTATTATTCATGTTATTTCTTCCACTGCAAATACTTATGTTTTTTTCCTACCAATATATGCAACATGGCAAGCAAACATGTCTGTGTGTGCTCTGCACCAGGTTCTATGATTTGGTTTTTTGTTTTTTTTTTTTTTTTTTTTGTTTGGGTCACATATTAAAACACAGAGGCGTAACCTGATGGCAGGGTAAGCTTTGTGTTGAGGTTAGCAGTAATATATAGCAAGAACTCCTTGTGCTAAAAACACAGCTATAGCAGCTGAATTATTGTCCCTGCACAGTTTTCACAGTTATTACTTGGTAGGTTGCCTCTTCAGTGTCAAATTAGAAGTCATTCGGCCAGAACCATTGCAGTGGTGCCTCTTGAGGTTTGTAGATCCACATACTCCAAGTATATTACATATTTTTCTGAGCAGTTGTGCTTTCACAGGGGTCTGTATTAGAACAGCATGAAATCTGCTGCTGTTTACACGGGTTTCATCTAAACCTCACTGGAGGGTTTTCTTTGTGCAGTGTCAGCAGCACTGAGAGTCAAACTCTGTTTCAGATAAACTTTAAACTTAAAAGAAAACTTGAACTCAGCTGCCTGCATCTCTTCCAGCATCTTTCTCCTCTCCATTCTTTTTTTCAAGGGCAAATTTGCTTTTAGGTTTCTGATACTGTGTGAACACCAAGCAGCTTCTTTTCCTACTTTTCAAGAGCCATTTCATTTTGCAGTTTTGCTTGCACACGCTCATCTGCATCACACAGTTGCTAGGGTGTACAGAAAGCATAATGGGAAACAAGTATGGATTTGATTCATTTTTTTTTTTTAACGCATTTCTGGCCAAGGAAGATGAATTTCCTGTGTTTAAGTGTTTGTTAAAATTCTGGCTGTGGAGATCATAAAAAAGAGAGAAGAATAGAAGGCTTGATGAAAATATTCATGGAACCAGTTGCCTTATTCAGGTGAATAAATGCTTACATTCTTACACATTATACTTCTTACACATTATATTGGGCATAAAGTTGGAGAGTCTTTCTGTCCCTTAGTAATTAATAATTGGGCTGGTTGATGAGGCAGAGAAGTGTTGTGGTCCTCATTTCACTGTTAAGGAATCCACAGCTGCAAAAAATGAAGATAGATATAAGAGATATCTAACCAGTGGTAGTTCATGTTAAAACATGATAAAAGGGTTAGGCACCAAATTAAATGTGGAATTAAGCAAAATAGTGATGAATTTTCTTTTCTTCAGGTGCTTCTGCTTTTGTCAATTGCATTTGGTCTCACCCATTTTTTTAAAAATACTTTCTAATAAATGATGCAAGTAACGTCCTTTGTACTTGACTGAAAACCAGCCTTCTTTTTCTTGTGGTGCTTCTGCCTGAAAATCGTCCCTATAATATCTTCTGGCAAATGAGAAAGATTTGAGTATGATAAAAGACAAATCTGTGTATGGATTAAAACAGAGATTTCCAGTTTTCCCATAAGATTCTTAATCTTAGAAAGTAAAACCCAGATGCGATTAAAAGGAATTACATAGCAAATAGAGTTAAGGCTTTCATCTAATACAAAAGGAAGGGAAATTTTAGACATAGACAATTAGTTAGTTTTACTTAAAATTATTAAGACTAAGAATTTTATATATACCTATATATATATTTTATATTCTACAATGCATGTTAAAATGGAGTCTCCAGGAAACCTCTTAAAGTTCAAGATTCAAAGTCAAAAACCAGCTGAAAATGCAGCCTTGATCATGGTTATTAAAACAGATGTCATGAACCTGAATTAGTCCTTGTACAGTTTAATTCCTTTGTGTAAGACGATGAACTGTCATAAACTTTGGTTTGATTCTTCATTATCTGTTCTGGAGCAAAGATGATAACATTTCAAAGTCACCAAGATCCACTAAAATAATTCCATTATATATTAGGTGTAAATTTTTTATGCGAAATCATGGCAGATTGTAGCAATCTGGAGAAAATCCTTACAACCCTTTTTCCATGAAAAGGTGAGGCATAAATGTGGCTGTTGTTCTATTTGTCAGACATAAGAGTTTATAAAAAGCAGCATCTCCTCTAATTCCTTTCTCTATGCAACCACAGCCATACACATGCAGGCACACACATCACATTTTTCTTCAAAAGGCCTTTCTTCAGTCCCGCCCAAAATTTTCCTTGTATGTATTTCAATGAATTAGTTTAATTTTGCTGTCAGGAAGTAATATTACTTCTGGATTATAAACAGATCTGTCCAGAGTAGCGATGGAGCTGTACTGTCTAAAAGAGAGTTGTGATGGATAAGAATGATTAATATTGAATGAGATTCTTGGGACAATTTTTTCAGAGCTTCTCTTTGGGTGTAGCCACACACCAGTGCATCAAACAGGAATAAGGTGGTCCATGGAGCACCATTCTGCTGTTGGAGCTTGAAGTGCTGGGCAGGGAAAGTCTGGAGTTTTTTCAAGGCCCAGCACAGATTCAGCAGGGATTACAGGAGACTGGACACTCTCCAAAAGGTTTTGGCATGCCCTCAGTGGGAGCCTTTGTCTGCAGCTACACATCTGAAACCTGCTCAGAGACATTTTCTTCCATAACATATGATGTGCTGGCCCAAATCTTGGAAGTTTTACCAAGCATCTGCTCAGGCTGCCCAACAGGGAAGATGTGCTTACACGGGAAGGTGCTGGGCAGAGTCTGCTGTGAGATTAATGAGGGTAAGTGGAGGTTTAACAGAAGTGACAAAAAAAAGTATCAAATGAAATCTTCTCCAGGCCTCTCCTGTCTGCAGAGTGTAGCTCAAACCACTCAGCCACACAAGGAAAAAAAAAAATCATTCTAGGTAATTTTATTGTTGAAGATTAACTTGAGACCAGAGACTTGCATCACGCTGTGCCAATGCCTCTGTATTTTGCAATATAGTTATTGGTACAGATTTTTGAGGACTAAATTGTCAAAATAGCTCAGCAGTTGTGTGAAATCTAATAATTTTGTACAGATTATAGTACCTCTGTGTTTGAAATGGATTTTTAAATTCCAGTTGCTGAGACTGCATCTTTAGTTGCTCCCTGATTGTTTGTAGATATTGTGAATGCCTTTGGACCATGCCAGAGTAGTAATGACTCTGAGCATAGAAATGGACTTGCAGCTGGATTGCCAGGAGAGCTTTCTACACAGGGTAATAGCTCACACAGTGAAATGTGCTCACCAAAGAAGCAGTGAGAGAACCCAGATTTGCCTTCAAAATGGGGATTAGAAACAAGAGCAGGTAAAATTAATCTAATTTCTCATAGGAGTTCTGGTAAAAATCAAACCCCGTTATTTTCATCACCAATTATAGGCCAGGATCTGCAACCATTGCTGAAGGTACCCATTAGCTCGTTCCCAGTGCAATTCCATTTATTATAGTATGTATCAAAGAAACATGGAAAATTGTTCTTCTGAGGCTAAGCTGCTGTTTAACGCAAGTGTCAGAAATGTTGAGCCTTCATTAATTAAGAGCCTAAGTTCTTTATATGATATAACCACCCTAAGCAGAAATAGCCAATGTGCTGAATGGCAGTAGATTTTATTTGCAAAAAGAACAGCGTGAGAGAATGCGTGCCGCAGTGATGTCTTGTTTTCTTTACTGTTGCTGCGGAGTTGAAAGCCCATCTGTCCTCCTTATTATGTTAAATTCATTCTGGAGTCACTTAACTGAAGTATCCTTAACCTAGTGCTTCTGCAAAATAGTATATCCACACAGAAAATAGCAATTAAATTAAACATCTAATTATCAGCAGCCTAATGCAGTACCATTGTAAGTAATCAATGAAGTCTCTGGCAATCATGGGAATTATGCAATATAATTCAGTTATTTGTGATAAAATTTCTGAAGAGTTGCTGACTTCGCCAGTTAAACATTTCTTTTTATTTTCTTTCATACAGCTTGCTGATCTTGCTCTGAGCTCTCAACACATTATACTTTTTTTTCGTCTTGTCATAACTTTAGAATAGAAATCTATTAAGCTAAGCACAGGTTTATAAAAGATCATGAAGTGGCATAACACAATCACATTGTGTTCCTTCAGCTTTAAAAGCATCACTTCAAGTAAGAATTTTATGCTATGTTCCAAAAATGAAATAGAAGCTGAAAAGATACTGTATGAAATTCTTTTATGTGTTGCTTCCACCTCATGCTGACAGTTTATATTTTGCCCCTTTTGCTTTAGTCTCTTAGTCAGCCATGCAGGAAAATGGGTTTGAATCCCCTGCACAATCATTACAGAGAGCATGTAAGAGTCAAAGTCATGCTGGACCCTCAGCTCTGAGTAAATAAATATAGGAATAAGAAGCCTTCAACAGCTACCATAAAGGCATAAAAATGCCTTTTCTTTGCAAGCTTGTGCCCCCTCCTCATTTTTCACTTCTCTTCCACTGGTCATCACCCACGGACAGAAGTCCTGGCAGAAAGTGGCTACTCCTCCTCTCAGATATTTCCACCTTAGTGTAAACTGGTGATAAAGGTGATGTAAAATAACCTTGCAGATTTTATCCAAAAATCAATGAAAGAACACTCACGTTCTTCAGTTTCAGGTGTGACCTCTACCAGGTGGGTGTTGGTCTGGAGGTGGTAAAGTTACTAACCACATCCAACAGTGGGTGTTTGCTCACTCCTACCTGGAAAGGGAAGGGATATACAGGCATCTGTGATCTTGCCCTCTACACTGACAGTGTAGAACATGAATGCATTGAATATCTTTACATTTATCACAAATATTTTCTTCTCTCCATCAGATGCTCTGGCAAATATTTGGACCCCAAGAATAACAAGGTCATTAAAATTCATAGCCCAGGTTTGCATCAGCAAAACTCAGTTGTGAGACCATTCATATCAGGGGGTTTCTTTAGAAGACAATAGGCTTGTCCCCTTTCCTGTGGGTACAAGATTTGCAATTCTGTGCCTCTGGTTCAAGATTGAGAGGTTAGAGGACACGCAAGCCACCAATGTGAAAATCAAAGGAAACAAATTCAGAGATCTTGTTCTGTGCCAAGAAAAATATCCAGAAAATAGCAGTTGAAGCTTGTGCTTTTATCAGGGAGATGAATTTGTAGGTGAGCTGACTTCAAGCTGGACAGAAATTGGGGAGCTTTTCTGTTGACTGACAGCAATGAGCTGAAGACACCCCATAAGTCAGGTGGTAAAAAACTGCTCTCTGCAGGCTCTGTAGTCCTTCCAAACAGAGGACACCATGTGTCTGTGGGAGGAGGATGGGAGAGTTAAAACATGGTCATGACTGCTATGAAACAGAAGTTAGACCCAGATTCCCCCAGGTCTCCACCCAGCCTGAGTCACAGACAAGGACAAATCACATGAAGGCTTGCAGGAGATGCTGCCCTGCACCTTTTTTAATGCACAGGAGTGATGATGGAGGAAGAGTCTTGCCAGCTTTTTCCCCCTCTTTCTAAAAGCTGTGCTGCTGTGTTTCATTTTACTTAATGCAAAAGTGGCAGAAGGCAGGAGGCAGAAGAAAAGCATCTATAACAGACACAACAGAAGGAAATATGGGAGGAGGGTGGGGAGGTGGGCTGGTGGTGTCTGGTTTATGGCCCTTCTGTGCCATCAAAATGGTACAAAAGGCCAAAACACAGCCTGAGCATCTGTGTTACTCTCTGCACTACTACGATAATGAAAATCCACAAATGCTTTGAGGAATAAACAACATTTCAAGTTTCCTGAGGTTATATAAAAGAAATATTTATTCTATCTGAAAAAGACTATGCAGACAAGTATTGGAGTTAAAAAAAAAAAAATTTAAAAAGTCATAATGTGTTCACAATGTGAGGGAGAAGAGCAACACAGCAAGCAACCTTAACTAGGCTGTTTCCAAACTTTTGACTGCCTAACCATGCAGCCTTAATGCTCTGCTACCATATTTGTCGTGCACACAGTATTATATAGATATATAATACCAACTGTCTGGCTAGATATAGGTATCTTATTTTTATTGGAATTTTATCCTCAGTCTCCTCTCTGCTTCTCTTTTCACAGTTTTTCTTAAGCAGAATGTGAAACTAATACTTTCAAATTTCAGCTGCACTTTTGAACTCGTGATATTTGAAAGCAATTTTTTTCTCATCACAACCTGAAACTGATATGTTGTTACACAGGAAATGTTGCACATCTCAAAACTCTCTGCTCGCAGAAGAGGCAGAATGTGTCCTTTTGAAGGTGTGGGATGCATGTGAAAAAAAATATCTAGATTACTGGGCTCCTTGGAAATTATCACGACAACTCTTTTCTCTGCCTCTCTTTTTCTTTACATGAGTGCCAAAATTGTCTCCTAAAATGCTTAAAATTCATCTTCTGTCATGTAGATGCTGGAGTTTATTTTGAAATGCAAGTTCGTCTGAGAAAGCTGTATTATGCATGTGTTTGTGCTACATAAAATAAATCCAAACTCAGGTACATAATTGGATCTAAGAAATTAATTAGTAAAGCACCTAAATGACCCCCGAGGTTAAATCCTACCTGCCCAATGAAAGCCAGTGACACTGGAGCCCTCTAAGGTCTCTGATGACCAAAGGATCTTAGACCACAAGTTGTCTCAAAGATTTAGGTACCTAAATCAGCCATCTATAGATGGAAAAAATTCTTCGTGTTTTATTACAAAGGAATTTGATTTTGGTGGCAAAGAAAAGGGACAGAAAATGGAATGCAGTCCTCCAGCCCAGCGAGATCAAACCTTGAATTTGTGGCAATTAAATGAAACTGCAGAACAGTCTTCAAAGCAAGGAGAATCCTCATATAGAAGGGAATATCAGGAGAGAGGCTGGTTTTTGTCACTTCTGAGCAGGATCAGATGCAAGACAGGAACACCAGGGAACTTTCTGGTGAACATCCAAGTATTTTTATCCTTTTGGATGCCAGCAAGGTTAAGAAAGGGTTTTGTGGATTGTGTTTTTGGATTCAATGTCTAAATCTCACATAAAACCTACCCAGGATATCTAACTGCCTCTGCTGAATTGATTTTGCTTCCTACTGCTTTTTTCTGATTACTTATATATTTATTTATTTTTTTTCCCCTACATATGTGCATTTTAACCCCATAACTGCTGCTGTGTTATGTGGCAAATCAAATTTTGCTAAAGGTGAGACCAAACTCCTAATTTCTCTTCACTCCTAGAGTTCAGTAACTCTGGATAAGAAACATTTCTCATGCATAAAAGGGTTGATTCCATCTCCAGAAATCACCCACCCATCTAATCCATCATACTCGACCAGATTATATGTAAATCTGATTAGCTCAGGTAAGAATGTAAAGGGGTTTCTTACTTCCTTTGGTAAACACATCAGTCCAATAACCTGGACATCAACAGAAACAAGCTTTACACTTTATGGGGGAGAATCGATAATCCTAAAGATATGCTGATTATGAGTGCTCACAAGCACCAGGAAGGCTGTAGGCAGCTTATGAGAGAAATCCTTCATCTCTCAGACTGGTCAGACCCACAGATTTGCTTGGTAAGCTGATCATGCTTTCTTCAGAAGACCTATCTGCTTAATGCAACAGCTCAGTAATGCAGCATTAATTTTAATTAATAAACTGCTTGTACACCTACTGCTCTATCATATTGCTGTAGCCAGAGTTAGGAAATTGTCCGAAGAAAATAAATTTGGAGCAACTCAGGCACAGGTAAATAGCCTGTGCCTGAAATCCACGAACCATTGTCGTTAAGGTAATTTCTGAAAAATAATGTGTTTCCCATAGTTCATTAAATCTGTTTTACTGCCTGGATAAATGAGCTACTTTGAGGTGTCAGCAACAACCCCAAGCAAGAGGCTTTATTCCACTGAGAAAGATGGCAATCAGCAGCAAGAAAAGCAATCCAGAAAACATCTTATACAAAATTCATGGATGTATTAATTCATAATGTTAAATGTTTTTGGCAGCTAACTAGTCACAGAATCGAATCAAGAAGTGCACTTATAAACAAAGGGAAAGCAGTAGCTTTTCTTTAGCAACTTTGCTCTGATACTTATAGTCCTTCAGGGAAAAAAGAAAAAAAAGAAAAAGTAACCTTCTCAATGAGGAAATTTTCTATTTTAGCAAGCCTGTCTACCAGATTGTCAGAAAATATCTTCAAAATGTCCAGCGTGAGGCTTCCACCAAGGTTTGTCAACAAATGGGTAAGAAAAACCAGACATTTTGGAAGCAGAAAAAGGTAAGAAAGGAGAAGGGGAGGAGACAAAGCTCCCATTTCAGCCAGGGATTTGCGCTACCCTTGCCGCAAACAGATTTTAGAGCAGGCCAGGCTGGTTGACATGACTTTAGTTCCTCAGCAGGCACTTACCCAATGGCACATGGAATTTATTTCGTGTGATACCATTACAGGAATGCTGTGAAGAGGGAGAGCAGAAGCAAAGGCTGGTGCTGGTGCTTGTGCTGTGGTTTGAAGAGGAACACCCTAAAAATAAGAGTGGAAGGGGAACTACACCTTCCTCTAGAGCATAAAAATAAGCCAGACTCCCAATTCTTGTGGAGGGAAGGGCAGGACAAATGGTGGGAGAAGAGGAAAGCAGGGAAAAGTCTGAAGGAGCAGGTACTGCAGAATTTCTGAAGGGACCAAGAGGCTACTGCAGAGGAGAGGAGATGTAGAGCCACCCTCAGAAAGGGCAGAAATTGACCTTGAGGACTTCAAAGAGAAGTCAGGGGAGGGGACACTATATCTCAAATACAGAAACGCTGAAAATTGCTAAAAATTTGAAAGAAATCCTGGAGAAAAGGACCCATCCTTCTTAAGAGGGATATTTGTTTCCCAGATTTTCATACGTTTTATTTGTCACATTTTAGGTTCTGAATTTTTCTACTTTAGCCTGCTATCTTTACTGTGCGTGATGTGTTCAGAATTTTACTCCCCTAATTTAAAAGGCTACAAAAACCATTCACTTCAGATTAATGGGAAATGTTTGCTTTTTATTTCTGGGCCCTGTTGCTTCAGGACTTGTGAGCAGGTACAGCACCAGTTCTGACAAACCCCACAAAAGTAGTGGACGGGTAAAGAATAATGTTGAATTACTTTAGGAAGGCTGCACAGGAGCAAGGAGAGGAAACTCTTCCTCCATTCCTCTCTCTCAAATCTGCAAGCAGATATGTGCTTATATGCAGATATGTAGCTAAGTGACACTGCCTAGCCTCTTGCATCTTTCAAAGACAAAAATCCAGCTGGCCTTGGACACGTGCATGCAGTAGAAAACTGATCATGAGGAGACAAGGAACTGGTTGCTAGAAATCAATGAATGACAGCCCGAAAAGCAGTCTGTGACTTCCTTGAAGGTGTACAGTGAAAAGATTCCTGTTGATGTGTATCCATATTACATGGTGGCCTTTTCTGGCCTCCCCAGCAAAGCAGAAACCTGCCTGTGACCCAACACTGCCTGTGAGGCAGCCTGTCCTCCAAACCAGCCACACTCAGGATATTGAACACACATTTTTTTTCCTCCCAAGTGCAACAGGGTACACGTGGAATATTATATTGGTTTCCAGCCACCTGCCAGAATATGATGGCAGGAAATTTGCACTGCTCTCGTTGTAGCCAAGTGACAGATAATAAGTGAGAGGTGCCAGTGTTGGAACTATCCCTATCAGATTTTCTAATGCAGCCCTGTTGTAATGAGATCATGCACATTGCTCAAGCTTCAATCAGAACTTCCACTGAAGGAACAAGCCTGAATAATAATAAAAGCAGAAAGCATTTTAAGTAAATAGAATTTCCCAGATACTGCATAATGGTGTTTGTTATTGCTATTTTTTATGAGCCTCGAGAAATATTTTGTATAAGAATAATTTCCTTCAATATAAGCTGCTATCATGGAGGTCTCCTATGTCAATTCTTATTTAAAATATATTTCCTTACAGTCCCAACATTATGAAAGCATAAATTAATGTGACCTCTTTGCTTTCATTCCATGTTCTTATAAAACCTCGCCTCAGCTCTCCAAAGAACAGTTACGTGCTGTGTTGTACAAATGTAGCCTAAACCACTCCAAATAATAAGATCCATTTTGGCAGCAAAAATTTATTCTATATACATCTTTCTGAGCCCCTGAAAAGCCAAGATCTTTCAGTGAGGACTGCACGAAGCATTTTTTTTGCTAAGCTTGAGTGTTAAGAAGCGTGGAGCCAATATCCCGCTCCACTCTCCTGATGGAAAACCTCCATGAGACTGAGCAAGTGCTGCTTCTTTTGGAGAGCTTGTGGGAGCACACAAAGAGATTGCAGCCAGTGCAACAACAACACCCCAGCAGCTGCAGAAGGGAGGACAGACTATTTTCGTGAACTACATAAGACACTATTTCCCTCTTACCTAAAGCTTGCCATTGGCAAAAAGACAAAGCCAAAACAAACTCCTACAGTGCACATTTCCCTGTTTTGCACAGTTTTATTTTTGTTTCAGTATGTATTTATTTTTGCTGGCAGCAGATAAAAACTATTTCATTATTATGCTTCATTATTTCATCGTGCAAAGTTCTGACCACTGGATCCTCCATATACTGCTTTCTGCTACTGTAAAAGAGCTGTATGATTTCTAAATTCCTTCCTTAAGTAGCTAAAGTCTTGTTTAGAGGCATAGAGGAAACATACCTTATACATAAAGTTAAAACTTATCATTAGTACAATTGAAATCCTAAGAGTCTCATCCAATAGTCCTTATTATTCCACATATAATTGTTACGGAAAGAGAAAGAATAAGTCTGTGCAGTAATGAAAATAATAATGCAGTTAAGTTTTTGCGCATGCACTTAGATTCTACCTCTTTTCATGAAGTTCTGCTCACCCTTCTGGTGTTCCTCTTAATCCTTGGCTTGGGGGTTTCTTTCTCACGGTGGCTGTGCTCCCAGTGAGTTGTCAGCACCCAAAGTCCTTTGCCAGGAGGAATACAGTGCTCACTTTAAAGTTTTCCTCTTTCTCTGTCTTGGGTTCTTTTGGGGTAACTTTTATATGTCTGCTAACATGCTTTTACAGGCAGGCTTTATTTTGCTGATGTGCACATCTGAGTTACAGCCATTCTTAAAGGTGGATTTACATGTGCTAGATGCTTTTTCTTTGTTTGCTTGTTTATCCTAAAAAGCAGAGTAGTCCAGCTCCAGGTCTGCATTTCTTTATCTGTGGGGCCTTTGGTGTCAAATCTGCATTCCATATTTCATCATCCCTCCACACTGATCTCTTTGTCTCTCTTATCCTGCCTGGCCCATATTTACCAGTACTGGTGAAACCATGGTGGCACCATAGAAAGATAAGCAAAAGTAAAGCAAATCAGCCAGAAAGTCCTAAAGAGTTGGAGAAACTGCTGTCACAACCAAACCAACTGAAAAAAGGCTGCAGGCAGGTCAAGAAAAGCTCAGATGCAGCAAGACCTGACACTTTGCAAACTCAGTGCAAAGTTTATTGCCACAGCAACCACAGTATTACAGATCAATACAATGACAGCATGTTCTTACTTAATGTCTTTTACCTTTTCTTAGAGACATGAAGCAGATTTACCTTCTTTAAGTTTTTATTGTAAACCATGAATTTGACTCCTCAAATAATTCTACGATACTTATAAATACTTCACTGTGTTTTGTGATCTTCAGTAAAATGACAGTGATAAGAAAATAGTTGCATAGTGTAACACACATAACTTGGTGAAATGTATCGTAAGGGACAAGGTGCTAAATTTCCAGAGCGTCACCTTTCTAGACAGTGTTTCTTGCTATTTTATCTTCCAGCATTTTTAATTCTATGATCCAATATGGCTCAAAACAAACCTAGAAATTGTAACATATAAAGAAATGAAAAAAGCTGATGGGGCTGAGCCTTGTAGAAGCAAAGGGAGCAACCAGTGAGGCTATTTTGTACACTTTAGTTCAAAAAGCAACAAATGCCCAAAGCCCATCACTGGATTATCTAGCACATGTCCACCACAATTAGATTAAATGAAAATTCATACTCTTATTTCCTTAATAATGGCATTTGGTATCATGGTAATCTCTATTAATACACTGTCTTGATCTGTTTCCTCTTCCTTCCATAAAGTTTTTGGACTATTTCCCATAATCCGCCTATTTCAAAACTGGGCAACTCTTCTCAGAAAATGCTGATTTCTTACTGAGGAACATGGGTTTAATCCTTATGAAACACGAGAAAATCCCATCAAATACAAGAAAAATCCAGACACAAATCTGCATCTCTCTGGTCTTTGCTGGGCTGCTTCTCAGGAAGAAGCTTGCTGGCCAGTTGATGGATTTCTGGGCAGAGTGGTCAGTGCTAACCATTATAACAACCCTTATCCGCCTGAAAAAAAAAATTGCTAGGGAAGTCTTTGCAAATTCATGAAGTATGTGGTGGATTTTTCAGTCATTAGTATCCCTTTTGTTTCCTTGGGGTTTTTGCTTCCGCTTAATTCCCACTAATTTTTTTTAATTATGAGATTTCATATTGGAAAATATTTATTTTCTCTGTGACAGATGCATAGCTATCTTACCATCAAATACTGTATTGGTGATCTGCACTGAGTGAAGAAAGCTAGTTCTTATTCTCTTGCTACTTTTCTACTTCAGCAAGTTCTACATATCCCAGGCAGGGGGAGAGGACAATACTGCAAGATGCTGCCAACATATACAGTAAGAAGCAGCTTCTGCGCTGATAAATTTATGATTATCCACTCCATTTATCTCAATGAGAAGTGAACTTTTAAATTTGCATGGCCCATTAGGGCCTCAAGTGAGCAAGGCATTTAAGCATGTGCTTAAATCCATCTGTATTCAGGAAACCAATTAAGTACATGCTTAATTTTAATGATGGATCCTGTACTGAGGGCTATAAAGCTAAACTGCCTTGAAACTTGGACAAAGTCCTCTTTCTCTTTATTTCAAAAGAAAACAGGCAAGTTCAATGCAAGAGGTGATGTTAGTGAAAAACAAAGCTTTTCAATTTCAGCTATTGGGAATTGAAACGCTGAGGATGAGCTGTAATAACTTTAACCTAGAACAAGTAGGGTTAATTCACAAAAGCTAACTCTGCCTAATGAGACAGGGCAGTCCTGAGTGGCAACACCAGGCTTCTGCCTCTTCTCTGACTGCAGAAGCAGCCTAGGGAGACCAGCACAACTAGAGTGGAGCTAGCAGTCATTCTGTGTTTGTGCAACCCAGTCTAGAATTCCACATTATCCCACAGGAGGATCTGTAAAAGTATAAAGCAAATTACCTAATAGAACATTTATTCTCCTGTGCATTTTCATCTGCAGCTTTGATAATTTCATTAAGAGTGTCATAGATGCCTTTATTTTGTTTTCTAAGCATGGCTATCATCAGGACCCACCAAAGCTATCAAGTCGTTATTTCACACTGAGATATGTATGATGCCTATTGATGTAGAAATTAAAGTTTTCTGAAGAAAGAGTGCTGCAACATTATTATTCGTACACTAATAGCTCATCTGGTTTAAATTGGTTATGACATTTCATAGTATATTTTATTTCAACCCCTTCACCACACTGTGCTGGGCAGCTAATTACTTTGAAAGGAGGTATTTCTATTTCTGAGGGCAAAGAAAATATTAGGCATTCCTTAACAAAGCAGATCTGAATCAGCCTAAAAAAAAAGTTAGAAACGAAGCAGCATCTTATTAAAAAGGAGCTTTATTGACAGATGAGTTTAGCGAAGCCAACAGTATTTGGAAGTACTGGGAAGTACCCAGCAACACCACAAAATTAAGGAAGGAGACAACCACCAGAGCCTCTCTCTGCAGGTGAGTGAAGTAGCAGGCCAAGGCTGGCCTATCTCTGAAGGATTAATTTTGACCTGCATTAATCCTAATTTTAACTGCATAATCCAGGTAGTCCAGTTTAACACCACCATAAAAAGCAGAGCACATGTTTAACAAGTGAGCAGACAAAAAAAAAAAAATACCTCAAAGCTCCAGCTCAGTTTGTACTGCTCAATTCAGCTGTTAGAGCAACACTGGCCCAGGGCACACAGCAAGTGGTAGAACAAGAAGATAAAGAGGTCAGCAATATATTTACGGATGCTAACGTTTTACTTCTGGAAAATATTTTGTGTTCCCTTCAAAATGTACACATTGGCAAAATGATAAAGATTACTTTCAGAGCAGTGCATTGATGGGCTGATTTTTTTCAGGCGACAACTACAATAAGGACATTTTTAGTAGCATTTGTGCCCAAAATTCTGCAGCACATGGATACGCAGGAAGCTTCATCCTTACTCTCCCCCTCCCCTGCCTCTTTGTAAACTTTTCCATTCTGTACCCAGATTCCCTCTTCTTTTCCCAACCACCATCTAAATTGGTCCAGACCTACCAGCATGCTTTGCTCTCCTTACAAGTGTTTCATGCTCTTGGCACCAAGAACTTGTGACAGCAGCCAGCCTGAGCTCACGTGTGCACTGGGGTCTTCAATTAACCCCTGGGAACCAGGAGAGCTCTCACAATTCCTCTTTTCTTTTCTTTTCTTTTCTTTTCTTTTCTTTTCTTTTCTTTTCTTTTCTTTTCTTTTCTTTTCTTTTCTTTTCTTTTCTTTTCTTTTCTGTCTTGAACATTGTGCTGGATGGAATGTGGCAATTATTCCCAGGGAAATGGAAGAGATCTCATGTTTCCCTTGGTGAGAAGTAGTTAAATATTTGCTGGGTCACAGACAGAAAGCAAATGTGCTACATTTCTCTTAAATTAACCCGAGGTGCAGTGGGCCAGAAAAGAAAGAGAAGGGCCCTTATTTCTGAAGGTGGTTATCTAATGCTGGCTTATTCCAAAGTACAGAAAACACTGTTACAGCCCTGGGAGCAGCTCCCATTTTCTTTTCTGTTGGGTGACTCCCCACACATCAAGGCTGCTGTGTGAAAAGGGGGCTCACCCCCTCCTTTGCCATCTTTTAAAAGAAAGCAACCTGTCGCCTCCATATCCTCTACATGCCCTCCAAAAACCCACGGATCAGTCCTCATTTGGAGGTAGGTTTTTATTTCTCAGCCCCAGCTGACCCGAGCTTTGCTTTGAGTCTTTGAGAAATGCAGCAATTCTTTATATACCCACAGAGTCATGAGAAAGTTGCCAGTGGTGTTTGGGCAGGGCCAGAATTAGGATGCTGATCAGTGGGTTTGCTCCAGGGGGTTTGGATGTGGATTTGGATCATGTCCCTAAGCTTGCTCGTATGCAGGAATTGTGTGACAGAGCTCTTGTCAATGTTTCTCACTGCAGGAGCCTTCAGCCTTTGCCACAAAATCTCAGCTTTTTACTTTTTGCCTTTTCGATGTTTCTGAAAGTGTCTTAAAAACATATGCTTTTAATCTCCTTTGAGTCATCAAAGAGTTTAAAACAACACTCCTGAAAGCCTGGGGACAGAAATGATGCTATGCCACCATGAAATCTGACATTTTGTTAAAGTACCACATGAGTCAGTGTTTTACTGCAGATTTAATTATTTTGCTGTTATCAGAAGTCTGAATGCATTAAC
The DNA here is from genome assembly GCF_963662255.1 of Cinclus cinclus. Lineage (NCBI taxonomy): Eukaryota > Metazoa > Chordata > Aves > Passeriformes > Cinclidae > Cinclus > Cinclus cinclus. The sequence goes on along the minus strand of NC_085047.1, from coordinate 6,153,079 downwards.
TTTTCAGGGCCCATTCTTTAGTGAGACTGGATATGGCTGCATCTTGCTCTGAATTGTTCCCTGCAAAACAGGAATATATTGATGGTGGTGGAGATAGGAAAACCAAAGCTGTGTCACTGAGTCTAGGAAAAAAAAGGAGACAGCACAGAAAGCAGAAATATCTTTCTACTAACCCTATTTGTGTTTTGGTGAGAGAGGTGATAGCCTGAATAGAAGAGGAGAAAATACTCCTTAGCATCTGCCATGACTGTAGGATAGTGAGAATGAAGGAAAAGCTTGTGTATTCTTTCCCATTGCCCTGTGTGTCCACATTAATCCAGCACTGGGATTCTGTTGCAGCTCTCTCTTTACTGCGTGCAGACTTTGTTCCTTTGATCTTGGTGGACTTCTATTCTTTGAATGACTTTTTTCCTTGGGTAATAAAAAGCCCACGTGTTTCTATGAGTAAGATTTTATGCATACCACTTCAGAACAGGTGCTAAATAATATTTGGGATGTGAAAAGGAAAGTTTGATGCTGATAAAGTCATCCAATGGACATATGACCTCAGAGATTTGCCCAGGAACACATTGGATCTGTAGTCACTTGAAAAATGTGTGGGTGTCTGTAGTGGTTTTGGTTCACCTGTTTGAGATTTTTCTGGCCAATTAACCAATTTATGTCACAGATTTGTCATTTGCCAAATCACCAATGCACCCAGTAGAATTACTTGCTCATGTCCTGCTGTGAGATAGGATTAGGAGGAAGGCAAAACAGGTACAAAGGGTACAAAAAAAAAACTTTATTACCAGAAACTACAAGAAAAAATAGTAAGAATCAGAATAAAACTTTTGGAACACTTCTCCTGCCCCCACAACTTCTTTTCTTTCATGCTGACAACGTATATAACCAAATCAGTCAGTTTACCATCTCTAAAAATAGTCTTTCACCAATTTGCATAGGGAGAGGAGACTTCTCCACAAGAAACAGTTTTCTCATGGCCTCGATGCCACAGTGAATCAGCTGCCTGGGCGAATGGAAATCTGATCACTGTGTAAAATCCCTCCCTCAACTTACAGTCTTCCCACAACTGTTACTGAGGGCCATGTCAACTTATGGGGCACACTTTAAGGATTTTAACAGTTCAAACAGAAGTTCTCTTTGTCTTTGAAAAGAGAGGTCTTTCTTCTTCTCTTCCCTGGGGGGCAGCAGGGGTCTTTTCTCTGTTCAAATTTCTCATGGGATCACAGCCACTTCAGCATCTGCAGACTTGAGCACAAATGCCTCTGCTCATCTCTACAGTTAGAACATTTCATCCACCCCATAATGCATTTCTATGAGTTACAGGGAAACAAGAGTCTCTTCTTCATAGATTAAAACCAGATAAATTTCAGTCCAAGAGTGAGGCGTCTCCATCAATCCCTTCCATCTGGGACCTAACTTCTTCCTTTTGTCAGACCTCGGTGTTTACATGCTGTTTCTGTGCGTGTCTTCATCTCGGTCCTTTTCTTTCACTCAGGCGAGAGAACAAAGTGTCTGCAAGTTTCATTCTGGGCAGTGAAAGAGTTCATTATCTTTCCCAGGCCTGCAGATGGTTGTGTGATCTCTTCCAGGCTGTGCTGGGCTGGACTAGGATCGTAGCAGGGGCCCAGCCAGAAGCAGTGGTGTTATAAATGCGTTGATGTTCACGGGTGGAGTTGTGGGTTGTTAATTGATGTAATGCAGTTATGAATTGCTGATGAATTGTTGTGAAGTTATGAATGGTTCTAGGCAGGTTGCGATCGTCGGGTTGGTGGCGCTGCAGCGTGGGTGTGTGTGGCCACTGAGGCGAGGGCTGATGGGTGCTCCGTTGGTTGGGTACAAGGAACTTTCTGGAACATTACATCCTGGGGTGAGGACAGCGATTTGAACTGTGATTGGACAATGAGCTGGCCTATATGATCAAAGAACTCTGGAATGATTGGTTGAGATTGCACCTCTGTATGGGCTGGACCAACCAGCAACCAGGAAAGGAACCAATCAGAGCGAGGATTGAAAACGCACCAATCCGCCAGGGGCCAAGATTATAAAGACTGCCCAGGATTATAAAGACTGCCCAGGTGTCCAGCGCCTGGTCCTCCGGCGCAAGCTTGAGTCCAAAGGAGCACCCAGTGTGTCACACTGCTGTTTTGTTTCATTTTTCTGGGTTGTCATGTGGGGCTCAGGCTTTTCTCGAGTCCCCGCTCTCAGCTGTTAATTAATAAACGAGTCAACCTATAAGAGGTTGCTGGCCTCGTTTATAGCAGTGGTGTGTTATTTGGCTGCATTCCATGTAAGGGGGGGAGCCCAGCTCAGCCCTTCCCCTCAGGCCGCAGGGGTCATGGTGGGCAGGCCCAGCCCAGCCCCTTCCAGGCCAGAGGGGAGCAGCGAGGCGGCCGCTGCCCGGAGCTGCTCTCCAGGGGTGTTTGTTAGCAGTGACAGCGTTTCTGCCATGCTGGGAAGGGAGGGGGAAGCAGCCTCCCTTCCCTTCCCCTCCCCAGGCCAGCCTGGGCCTGGCCCCAGCAGGGCTAGTCACCTTCTGAGAGGCTGGAAGTGAAAGAGAACTCGCCTAGGGTTTGTTCCTTTTAAAGTGTGAATTTCACAGAGGTGCGTCCGTCTCTTTCGGATGTCTCTTTCGGACAACTAACCAGTTGTCAGATCTCAAACTCAATCACTGATTGTTTTTTGTTATACATAGAGGAAGCTTAGCCGCTCGTGGGTTGTCGTTAGGGCCAAACCAGCACAGTGCCACGGGCTGTTATTAAATTGTGCTGGTGTGTCAAACTGCACTGGTGTTCACCACCTGTGGAGCTGCTCCAAGGTCGGATGGAGGAATCACAGCAATAATTAGACATTCTGTTTTTCAGTTAGAAACCACACAGTAATGAAAAGCTTTCCAGAAGATCACTTACTGTATTATTGGGTTGGGTTTTTTAATTGGCTCTTAAAATGAATTCTGCTTAGGTGACTAACTGGACAGTCACTATTCAGCTTGAGAAGTGCAAACAGGCTGGGGTAACCAAAGCAAAAAAGACTGAATTGATTTTCATATTAATAAGAGAGTTCATTCTACAGAGAAAAGGTTAATTTGCTTTTCAGTGAGTTTATGGAGGAAGTGCTTGTGGCCAGGGTGATAATTTATAGCTAAATCACATGTTTAAAGGCAAAAGTGATTACAGAAAACCTAGGAACAACATTTTCAATATTATGCTTTGGAGCTGTCAACAATGTTTTCTGTGCTTTCTTCTTCCCCAAGCACAAAGATTTGAGAAAGAAGCCAGCACAATAGTACTGTCATCCATGGCCTTATTTTTCCTCTGCAAATCAGATATCTTAACAAATGCAGAAGCGGAGACAACGCTGTCTCGCTCAGCTTTAAGGCTGCTCATGCTTATGGTCTGGGCATTCTCAAATACACATGCCTTTTGTTGGGCTTGGCTTCCCCACAAAGGTGCTGTCTGTAAGTATTTTTAATTTAATTTTTTGTTAGCATGCTAATTCTTGAGATACGTGCATTTTTAGAGATGCAAGTAAGTTTATGCCTAACATGATGACTTGACATAAATAAAATTATTGAAAATATGGGTTGGGGTTTCTTTCTTTAATTATAGCCGAGAAGAATTTGAGATATTTATGCAACTGAGTGTGACATAGGCTAACTCGTTTTTTTATATGTCTAGGTTCAGGAGTTGAAATTTTGGATAGTCACTTCCAAAGCTAAGTACAAGTAACATGGTAACTGTGCTGCTGATTTAAGAAGTGATGTAACAAATGTGACTTGAGGAGCAATGACAGCACCCTGCCCATCCTCCTTTTGATGCTTTATTAAAGGCTTAAACAAGCATGCAAACCTAAACAAGCTCGGCAAACAAACACCCAGAAACGTCTGCCCTTTGTAGTTTTGTAAATTGAAAGCGTTAACACAACACCTTTAGACCGGTGGGGTGTGCTATACCTGATGAAGTTTGAATGGGGGTGGAATGAAAAGCCCAATTCAGAGAAACATCCAAAAGGCCACACATAAAATTTCTGTCCCTTCTTGTGTGGGAGGTTGAATTTGCAGATATACTGCAAATATACTTGGAAGTATACTCTTTGTTGTAGCTGTTCTGTGTTATCCTGGTCCATCACTGAGGCTCATGGGCTGCTTCTTTCTGGTCTCTGCTCCTGTGTGGGGGTGGTCAGAGCACGGTTCCACTGGTCCATCTCCTTGGCTTAACCTTTCTCTCCCATCTCTGAGCTCTACCCCCAGGGTGGATAAATCATTCACCTGGTCACATCTTACACACACAGCTTTCATCTCTCCCACTGTCCAATACCACTGCCAGTTTCTGGCATTCCCTGCAGTCTGAGGCTTTGGCATCTGCATATTTTCCTGAGGGCTCCATCTATGAGGTTATCTGAGTCTGGCTATATGGGGATACTTCAGACTAGAATCATTTTTAACTCAACTTGTAGTCCAGAAATATCCCTGATGCTCCTGAAGAAGTGAGAAAAATAAAGAAAGCACACCTGCTCTTTATAAGCATTCTTGCATGACACGTACAAAAGCGCATACAGTTGTTTTCACAGACTATTAAAAAGAGCTCAAACTGACCAAGAAATGGATAAAACCAGTAATCTTCAGGATGCTACTGCAGTAAAGATTTTTGTATTGCAGATTACAATCTATGATAAAAAGGGTGTCTTCTTTGGTACTGCAAAAGAATGGTTGAACCTTCCACATTTCCAAGCTCATATGTGGGCATGATAAAATCTTAACAACATGCCATTAAATATGCCTTTACAACATCTATTCTGCCTTGCCTAGATATATCTGTGAATCCTTCCTTTGCACTGGAGATTAAATAAACTCCCTGGACAGCTGAGAAGAATTAAAGTATGACCTGCTAGTTTCTCTGCTTGACAATGATATTGTCTGTCAACTTGTGCTGTATCCAAGATACTGTTCTCTGGTCCCTGCTCAGAAAACAGATATTGATGGGTTTATCTGATTAGCATCTCTATATCATTTGGCCTTTCAGTCTCAAAATATAATTTATAAAATGTTGCAGCAGGTGCTTTCTAGACTATGCATAGTGGTGCTCAATGCAAATATCTCCATGTACTCCCTAGCTAAAGCCTTGAAACTTTTTCCTGTCTTAAACAAACAGCAGTGCTGTCAAGTTTGGCCACTGTAGCCCAACATTTTGACTGAGACAGGGTTTGCACCTTGTTAGACGATATGGGAAGTTTGTGTGACCATTCCAAGCCTCTCTTACAGGACAGAAAATCAGCTGCTAGCTGGTATAAATGCAGATGTGCTGATACCCCAGTAATTTTGGGTAAGGTATCTGGACAGGTGATAACACAGGGAAGGAACTCTCTGCTACACGCTTTGAAGCCTATCGATGCTTCTTAGAAATAAGCATGTATGGGAGAATGGTTTGTAAGGATAGTGCAGAAGGCAATCTTCCCCAATGGATTACAGCTGTTCTGATTGCTGAGAAGTGGAGACGTTCTTGCCTGCCCAGTGAGGATGGGGGGAGTTATAAAATAGTGGATTGGCTGCTCTTGTGTTAGTTGGAGCTTGAGATCCAGAGTCTGCTGCAGTTTGGGATGGAGGCTGCTGGCTGTGCTGTGAGGAGGAAGGGACTTGTGGTCGTGCAAGGGACAGACAAGGTAAGAAGATGCTGTGTGAGGGACACACAGGGTTAGGTGGGTGGGTAAGGGACAGGTTGGGGTGTTAGCTGGTCATGCAGAAAGAAGAAGGAAAACTTGTAGAGTCAGTGTTGTGTGGAGCTGCCTCAGAGAGGGTGTGAGAAGATTTGAATAGAGAACTGGTGATGGTGCCAGTTGTGTCCATCTTGGCAACACCAACAACCATGGTCTTACCTGTCACACAAGTGGAATACCCAAATTTTAGTTTAGTGTTCTTCAAGTTATGAGAAGGGAGAGGCTGTGAGTGTCCCTTTGGCAAAAGATAGAGGAAAGCTGGACACAGGCTTGTTAATGGGCTACAGTCTGCTCCCTGCCCTGAGATGCGTAAGAAAATATTTGCTCATGCATTGTTTATTTAATAAAATCTTCAGACTTTCATTTGTTTAAGCTTTATATCAAAATCCCCCGGCATTCCTTTAAACAGCAGTATTTTGTCTGTAAGTGTAAGGAACAGGTAACTGTGATGTGTCCGACAGGAACCATCACTCACCTCCAAGGCTGGTGAAGAGAGAGGAGAGATGCAGATTTGGGGAAGCCAAGCAGCTTCTGAGGAGAGATCACAGATGGATTTAACATCCATTACTTTTCTTACTGTAAACAGATGGCCCAATCCCAACAGTAAGGGGGTGCATCAGTTTTCAGAATTAGGATCTGTGTGCCAAAAGTAAAATTCACACTTCCCATGAAAAGGAAAATAGTGACAGCATCCTCAGGGACTTCCCCTCCTCATCCAGATTGTGGAAAATGGATGGAAATTCTAGGAAATAGACAGCAGCAATAGCTCAGCTTCCTCTAGCCCTCTGGATCTAGCAGAACCAAAAAAACTGGGCATCAACCATTGATAACAGCTCAGACTTGGTCTGCAGGAGCTGAGGATGGAAGGCACAGCCATGAAAAGCGCAGGACAGCTGGGGAGTGATTTGGGCACTGCTAAGACCCCTTCCAACACCAGCACTTGGCCTCGGACCTTCAGAGAGACACGGGGCAGAGGGCAAGAGAGGAGGCAGCTATGGTGTTCTGGCTCCTGATTTTTTTTTCAGTTTATGGCCAAGATATACTGTTCCAGCTTCCTGGAACCTGCATGGAAAGCAGTTAAAAGAGGATAGAGTAGCCACAAAGTGTGTGGTGGAAAAACAGATGATGAAATACAGTCAGGGTTGCGCAAGAATGGTATATGTTCTAGTATAACAATGAATTAAGGTGGCAATGAAAATACGCAAGTTCTCTTTGTAATTTAAAATTTTCTTTTCATTAACTTCTGATGGCTTGGGAGCCATTCCTGTACACGCTTCTGAATGCCATGAAGTTATTTATGCACCACTGGAAATTATTTTAGATATTCAGGCCCATGTTACTACCAACTGCAAGTTGATGACCAAACTATAGCTTTGGAATCTAATTCAAAGTAGCCATTTTAGCACAAAGCTCCACACTTTTGTTATTGTGAATGGATAGGGGAGTTAGTCTCCATTGTAAAGCAGGTTGTATTTTGTTTGCCTAATGTTTAAATGTCCAGTGCAAAAGCGATAAAAAAAGCCCCTTGAGGTAACAGACTAAGCTACAAGATACTGTCATTTTCCTTGAGAATGATGATTGCCAAGGACCGTTTTCTCCCCATTTTCAGATGCATCCTAGCCTTTCATTGCAGAGTGCTTGTATTGAATTCACCTTTCTTTCAGCTATGGCTGATTAAAACTGGAGACAGTATTGCAGATCAGGTCTAAGTTATACCCTGTAAAACAGCATGAAATCTCCCTCATGCTTACTGAAAGTAACCTGTCAGAGGCATTTTTGGATTGCTATTGCCTTTTGACAGCACTGGTGGCTCTCAGTTGTCCCATGGCCAATACCCCCAGATCCTTCTCAGCATCAGTCATCCCTGGCTAATGAGCTCCCACTATAGAGCAAAAAAGTGATAATAGTTCCCAAGCCCAAACCCATTTACCCTCTGCACTATAAAATTTAATTCCACTTCTATTACTCTTTCCCTTGAGGTTGTGCAGTTCTCTCTCCCGTGACAGCCTGGTGCTCTTTACACTGGTGCCTCCTCATGGTGTCATCAGTGAGTTTCATTTGTGCTCTTTGTGGTTATTTTCATGCCAATGCCCCTGAAATAAATATTAAAATAAATATTTTAAAAAATTAAATAAAACCAGACCTGCTCTCCATTGCACTGCTCTGTTAACAGCCACAACACCAAAGCGAGTCTGCTCCTTTAACAAGGATGTTGAACAAGAAAAGAGCTTAGCCAAGTACAGACATCCCGACAGGGCCCCCCTTGCCATTGCAGATTCATCTGGGATCCAACCCTTACACATCCAACCAGGGCAACGTCACCAGTGCTGGAGGGGCCCAGTGCCATCAACCTCACCTGGCTGCCAAGAGCAGGGCCAGCCCACAGCAGCCACAGGGCACATGGGAGCAGTCAGAGAAGGAAGCAGAGGCAGGGCATAGGTCCTCCATGGGGTGAACACAACAGGGGTCCCAACTTTTCCTTTTGATGATCTTCAGCTCATCTTGCTTGAAATGCCCACAAGCAGGAGAAACATCTTCATCCTCCAGCTTTCTCCCTGGTCATGCAAACCACACTTTAATCTGAAGGAAGTCCAGGTAAGTGAAACTCTTATGGCCTTTTCTGGAAAAGGACTGTTATAAAGTTTTTTCAAAGAAATTGGGGTCAGCTGTTGCAGTGAACTGAACATAATTGGGAAGTACTGTAGATATCCTCTGTTTGGAAATGCATTGCGTGTGGATATGGCTACTTCAATTTTAAATGTGTTTCTGGCTTCGCATGCTATTTTTAAGAGCTGTAAATGGAGCAGGTCCTGCCCCCCTCCTTCCACCCTCTCCTCCTACTCACTGATTTCTCATCTTACATTAAACTGGGAACAAACGCTGTAACAAATAATTCTCTCTACATTATAAGAAGATAGGCGTAGACAGAAGTTCAGAAACATACAGCATGTAGCATTTTTACGAGATAAGATCAGCACTGTGGCTTTCTGTCACATGGTTTGCCTTTAAAAATTGTAATGATAGTTTTAGAATGTTTATCATCCTGTGAGAGGGGTACTCTTACCGCTGCCTATGAAGAGGGATGTCTGTGATAAAAGACTGTCTTTATCAGAGCCTTTTAATTGCCCACAGCAGGCAATCCTTGAGGGTTTAAACTGTGGTCCTTACAAGCATTTACACCAAGAAAGAAAGATGTGACCATCATTTGAGAAGACATCCATGTTGAAAAGGATGCACCTCCTCCAGCTTAAATTTAAAAGTAGATCTGGGAGGTTGTTGGCTTCCCCAGCTTCCTTTATCCTCACAAGAGAGAGGAGCTAGAAAGGAACTATTGCTGCCCTGCTGGCTTTTCCTGTTTTCTGCTTTTTGCACTGCTGGGGCAGCAGTCCTGGTTTGTTAGATCAGGAGTCCGACGACAACAGGGCAGACACCCCTCTTGTCTCCCCCAGCCTTTCACGAGTGTCAGCCCCAAAACAATATGCAGAAGCTGACTGTTCCAACTTGCTGATTTAGCCCAAACTCAAGTCTTTCTAACTCATGCCAGATACTGCCTGTTTTGCGGAGCCACATGCCACCTGGAAATGGGATATCCCAAACTCCACAAGTAAATGTTCTCCTTGTGCCGTTTCATACAGAATAAAAGCACTGCATGGGAGATCCTCCTTTGAGGTGCAGAGAGTGCTCCAGGTGTTTTTGGAGCACAGGTTGAGGTGATTGGGTATTATTGTTGTAAATCAGACTTTCCAAGCAGCTGCCATTTCTTTATAGCTCTCCCCTGAATCCTTGACGTATTTTCTTCTGTTTATCACAGGTCTCAGGACCATTTCCATACTTGGTCCAAGCAGTCAAGCAAAAGATTCAGGGTCTTCAAGTCTGTTTTATTCAGCAGAACAAATTTATGAGGGCATCAGATAACTTGGAGATAACTGTGCATGTTCTCTAGAAAAAGCAAAGTCTCCTTTTCTACCACTTTAGGGGAATTGAAAACCATACACTCAAATCTCCTTTCTGAAAGGTTCTCTCAGGGCCTTTCCTTGAGCCAGACTCACTTTCCATACCTGGGCAGTGCTGGTACAATAATCACTGCATGTGATGTCTGTGTGTCACCTAAACACTCCAGCTCTTTACAGAATTGAAATGCAAATCCACTCTTCCAGCCAGTGGGGTTCCAGTTGCACACATCTCTGGATTGAACAGAGATGGGGCTCCTTCCTGGCTTTGGAGACAACCATTACCTCAGCTGCCTGCTCTAAGGTACTCTAGATCATCTTGCAGTCAAGGACAATTATTTTTCTCACCATTTTGACCCTATCTGAAGCAGCATCCGTGATGCATGTCCCCAAAGTCATGTGGCAAGGGAATGGCAATCCCTGGCTCTGTAACTTGCAGCCAGCTTGCAAGACGCAATTCAGTGGCTGGGCTGTCTGCTTCTTAAAAAAATGTAGGCTGGTTCTAGGTAACAGGGAGATCATTCTGGATCTAAACCATTTATTTACTCTTTTCCTGAGGAATAACTGAACAATTTTAATTCAAAGGTTCTTGCAGAAATCCCATTTCAAAAGCTGTGAGAGTGTTCTTATTCCTTTGCTGCTTCTCACACTGTGCATGTAGTCACCATCTACTTGCCCTTCAGTGCTTTGGCACCTTTTACTACATTCAGCCCAGCAAAATACAGGTGCAACTACAGCAGATGGTGACATATCCCTGCAAATCTCACCTAAGAGAGGCAACTTTAAGGGCACCTTCTTCAGGAAAAGCAGATTTTTGCTCAAGAAATGGAATATGAAAGGGTCCAGATACCAAGGGTTATGAATCTAGCAATAACATATCTCTGCTGATAATGACAATGCTTCAAATAATTTTTATTTGAATAGATCTGCCTGCATTACCAATATCTACGATGTTGCTTGGTAACTATTTCCTGATACCAGGAGATCGAAAAACACTTTTTCAAAACTAAATTACAATTCCGATATTAAATTTCACATTTTAGTGGTTTGTCTGTCCTCTGTATGGCTGTCTAGCTACAGCAGTATTTTTTTTTTTTTGTATTATCCACCTTTTGTTGGGGTTTTTTTGGTTTTGTTTTTTTTTATTATTATTATGGTGCCAAGTAAGGTTACAAGAAAATATTTCTTACTCCTTCCTTGGAAATACATTGATATTTTACAAAGAGTCAGTAAAACTGTAAAGTGAGAATACAAGTGATCTCAGACTCAAGTTGCATAATTTAGAATGTGTTTCAAAATTCAAGTAGAAAGCAATTCTAAATTATCAGTGGTTGGAAATAAAATTACCACATAAAGTAATAAAGCAAATGATATTAAAGTGTTGCATGGAAAATAGGTGAATATGTTTAAATATTAGTCACATTTCTCTGTATTTATTTTGCTGGTGGTGAAGTGCCAGTATTCACTTATTTTCCAGAAACTGCGTTGTGAGGTCATGAAGATGAAGGAAAATAATAATAACAAATGTAGTACTGTTGATAGGATCATAATTCAGTAATGAGTAAAATACCACAAAGGTCTGCTAAATTACTTGTTAATATTTACCTCAGAAAACAAAAAGGCAAATTAAAAGCAGGAAGGAATAAACCCCACTATGCTGCAGTTTTAGAAGTGTATCTGCTGGTTTCCTCATGTTGCAAGTTTTAGTTATAAAGTCATTCCCTTTCCATATTTTTGAGGATTAACAAATTCACTTCTGCCTTCTCTGCTAGCGAGGACAGCACTACAGAAGGTGGTAGGATGCTTGTGAATGCAAGAGTTTTGTTGATTTGTGGATACTTCTGTGACTAAAGGAATGTAGCAGTTGTGTGAGACGACCCCTAATATCTCTTTTGCTCCCCGACAACACCAGATTGTGCAGGGAGCTGTGCTTGAAAATTAAATTCCCACCTCTGCAAATATATGCACAGTGACTTTGTGAAACATGGCTTTCACAAGTACCCACTTGTGGGCACTTGTGGAACAGTGCTTTGTTCCTTTGCTTTCCCAATGGCCACTTTTGACTGAAGGCTTGGAACCGGCAGTTCAGAGCTGTAGAAGGTCAGAAGAAAGCAAATAACCTTTGTCTAACAGCTATTGGTGGTAGCAAAAATTTAGCTGTTAAGTGGATAAGTGATTACATCAATTCTAGTCTAACTCTTACAAAAGAAGATCAATCCTTAAGATCACTTTGGAGCACCCTTTCGCTGGCTTTGAGCAAACAGCAAAATCTGCTTGGTAGATGATTGAGGAGTTCTGATTCCTGCAAAAGTCCTCAGCCACTAAATGCGCTTCCTAAGAAATCCTCCTTAATTCCAGCAAACTAGACAATTTGGAGAGCACTAGGAGTTTCTGTCATGGCTGTAAAATGTAGAAATTGAGAACACCCGTAGAAAAAGTTGCAATCTAAAACCTCCCCCAGTTCATTGCCAGGTGAAACTAATTTCTGACTTTAAAAAAAAAAAAAAAAAAAAAAAAAAAAGGGAGGTTTGTTTGTCCCCAGGACCCAATAGTGCCACATTCCTGTGGAGGCCATGGGACCTTCAGCAGTGGGAAAGACAAAATAAAAAAAACTGATTAGACAGAGCTATCTGGAGTGACATCTGCAAGCAAGCTTGCTGTAAGACAAAGGAACCCAAGAGTCCTGGTCTCACTCCTGTCATTCATTAGATTTCTAATACTATTAAGAGCATTTAGTAATAGTTACTCTAAAAGGTTTGTCCTTTTTACTGCAAATATGGGAAGCATGTAAGCCAAAGCCAGCTATCTTCTAGAAGAAAGGTTATATTTCACATATTCTGAGCTCCAGAACAGACTCATGAGGAGTCTTTTGGTCTGTGCTACAGGAAAGGTCAAGTCCCATGACTATAATCATCCCCAATAATTCACAGAATATATCACAGCAGTTTTTTTATTCATTGTTTAACTACAGATATACTTAATATTGCCTAAAACCAGATGTCATGGGTGTGGCACATCTTCACTCCATCCCCTCTCACCCAGGCATCTGTGATTCTTCCAATGGCTGTGGTGTGGTTTGCTCAATCACACAGGAAATAGCTGGGACTATGAGATATCTCAGGTGTAGTCTTCAGAATGCTACCATCCCAAAATGCTAAAAAAAAAAATATGAATTCCATGCCAAGAAACAATGGTTGAGAAATTGTGAGTTCTCTTGTTTTGCTTGGGATGGGGGAGGGGGTTAAACTCCTAGGGGTCGCATCAACACTTTTTGTTGAAACCACAAAGTTCTCCTGAGGTTGTATAACTCAGTCTGGTGGAGCTTTTCAAACAGCATTATCCTAGAGTGAGCTATGCTGCTGAAAAATTTAAAAATTAATTCTCTTTCTGCTGAGGGGAAAAAGGCATGTTGTTGGGTGGCTTTGGTGCTTCATAGGTGTGATAAGAACTCAATACTCCTCCCAAGTTCTGGATATTCGACATCTCAAGGCCTCAATCCATGCAGAACCAGAAGTTACTGTTGTTACTTTGGTGATCTTTTACAACTAGACATTTTTCTCATGTGTTTTTATGCTTTTCATCACTAATATTGCACTGTTTATTTCTCTGCTTTTATTACTGTCAAGGCTAAAATATTATGTGGGAGAGAAATGCACTCAGAAAAGACAGACTGTAGTTTTATTCCTCTGCTCACACTGCAAAATACAACACACAACAAATCTGCAAGCAAATCTAGATTCGTGACTTATGTGAGCCATTAATATTTAATGCATGCAGTATCTACTCTTTTGCAGGTTTGTCCACATTCTATTCTAACGTCCTGTAAACAGTCTCCAGATAATTTCTGACATCTCTGGAGCAAGAAACTGCTATGTATACAAAATTCAGACTGTGCCAGAGATGAGAAATGATGGCAGAAATAAGTGTTAGAGCCCTTTGATCCCCCTTCCTCTCTGCAGCAATAAATATATTCAGAAAGGCAGCACTGTAGATTTATAAATGTTAGCACTCTGAGTGAAGTCAAACTAATTTACTCTATGAACTTCTCTGACATTATGAAAACTTTACAAAGAGATCACTGCATGTAAAGTATTAAAATACTATAATTTTAACTTAAAAACCCTGCTCACCAGACATTCAAGTTCCCTTCTGTATGTCTGCTGTGTTTTGAAGTGTTTTAAGAATAAGTGGGAACACCATAAAGATGGCAAAATAAATTATGCCTCTTGAAGTTTAGGAATAACACCAACATAAAATAAAATGGTATGAATCCATTTTTCACGGATGGAGGCTCTGGCTGTTAGGGAGAGGAAAAGTGGAGGGGGATTGCTCAGAATGAAGGGATGGTGATGAGGAAGAGAGAAGTGACACTGGAAATGTCTAACACTGTGACAGAGGGGTTGAGCTTTGTCTCTCTGGTGACAAGTTCATGCACTATTTGTGCATGAAGATTAATTGATTGGATAATTAAGTAGTTGAAGATTTGAGAGTGGCGAGTACAGACATCTCAGCAATCCGCACTGGGCCACTTCTGAGAAGCTTGAAGCTGCAGGATGCAGCACTTGGGTCCAGTGGGGAAGGCAGGCACTCAGCACCACTGCCTGCAGAGCCGCAGCAGCCCAGGCTGGAGCACCAACTGCACTTGCAGTTTGAGACCTTTCCCTCTGTCCTTTTGTTCCATCTGTCAGCAATCTCAAAAGGAGACAAAGCCCGGAGGCTGGGTCTTGGAGATGATCATGTCTGTCAGGAAGGAGGATAAATAATGGCTAGGGGAGTACTTTCCCTCTCTGCTGGCAACAATTGTAAGCACCACTTTCCGAGCTTTTGTAACAGGCTAGGAAATCATTGATGCCTTAATTAGCTCAGAACCGTGCTCTGCATTTTTTGGGCTCCTACAGACCTGTAGAAGCTCTGCTCCCCTCCCTACAGTGATGCCCCATAGATTTTTGAATCCTGTCATACCCTTGGTTCTCATCTGAGAAGGTCTCAGCAGCCACCTGGGTCTGAGCTAAAGGTCACCCAACACATCTCCATTTTCTGGTGTTTGCCTGGAGGGCCCGACCTCTTCCATGTGCTGATCAGATGATGGCTCCCAACACTTTCCAATCCTAAGGGGAATAATTGAGTGCAATCCTAACCCGCCATGCATCCCTGCTTTGTACAGCTAGCAAAGGTGGCTATCCAAATTTCAGCACCCTGGTTAGGCTGCTGAGACTTAGCTTGGATACTTTTTTTCACAGCACCATCTAGTGCTACTTAGGCAACCCACAATTTTCTTTGTTCTTGCCTTCTCTCACATAAATAGACAAAAATACATGATTTTAAGGTAACCACAGAATGGACCCAAGTCCTTTAAAAAAAAAACCTTATATATATATATATATATATATACACATACTTGAATAAATACTGCAGAGCTCTTTTCCCCTGAGGAAATAATGAGAGAAAAAAAAAAAAAATCACACTTACAGATATGCAGCGACTTGCACTCTAGAAACAATGCTGGTGAAGCTGTTACAAGAACCTCAACAAAGCAATCAGCTAAATTAAACTAAAATATAAAAGGAAATAAAATGCTGCTTCTTTAACTATGTCTTTTGCCTGTAGTAGGAAACTGTGTACGGTTAAGTGTGGGTTTGCCTAGATGGACTCCTTTGCCTTTTATATGCCTTACCCACTTTTTCTAATCTCAGAAATGCCTTCTAACCTCTAACCTTTTGCTTAGCATTGTTAAAACACGTTTAACTTCAAGAATTAAGGAATGCCAAAGATAAAGATTGTCTTTGCCAACAGGTCAACACCCTCCATCAATTACAGAGTGAGTCCTTGCAGAAAACTTTCCCTCCCTGATGATCATTGCTACAAGAGACAAAAATCCCACAGCCTCTCCTCAAAAATTTGATTTGTCCTTTGCTATGGTAAAAGTATATGAAAAAGGAAGAGAAACAAAATTAAAAAAGGAAAATATAAAAGGGAAAGGGGAAGAGAATAAAGGAAAAATACAGGGAAAGAGGAGGAAAAGGGGGGTAAGAGAAAAAGGTGGAAAGGGAAAGGACAAGGCAAGAAAGGGAAAATGAGAAAAAGTAAATACAGCCACGCAAAAAAAACCCCTTAATTTTATTTTTTAAAAGCCTGATTATAACAATTTAACTCTTTCAACCATCCTGAAAATTGCCAAAATATGGAGGGGGAAAGCAGACAGACATTTGCCAAGGGGTTTTTCACATGATCACCTTGCACTGCTACAATAAATTCCTACGGATTCACTTGGAGATCACAGTGGGAACCAGCTGGAGAAAGTTGCAGTGAATACCAGAGTACTGCACATTGATGGGAGTTGGATGTGCAAGTGTTCTTCCTCCACTAAACTATCTCTAGTCGACTCTCATATTCATTTATTGCAACTTTGTAATTTGACCTTGACAGCTTGTAAATTTTCAGGACACTATTCTTAAAAGCAATTCTGTCGTGTTACGCTTTCAAATCACTGGTTTAATGGCTGGACTTTATGGGGAAAGGTACATGTTTTAAATAGCTTTTGTGTAAAATCCCTGCAGGCTATGCCAAAGGCAAACTAATGACCACTGGTAGAGCTGCAAATGGAATTGGATAATATATTGATACCAGCAGTAAACAGTATTCAATTTTAACAGCAACTAGTATAGAATAGCATGTCTAATTTAATTTATGAACCTAATTTAAACATTGGAGAGACTTGACACAGAAAAACTAGTTGCTGTGTTGTTCCTGTACTTTTATTTTCTGCCCATCAGAAAAGGGGAAGGATGTTACAGCAATTGATGTTAATTTGTTTATCTCCTTATGCTGTTGGTATTTCTTGCCTGCTCATGGCACTTGTGCAAATAATTCTCCCTACTTTTAATCCTGATTCAAATAAACAATTGATTTTCTTGTTATGATTTATTATCATTGATCAGAGTGCAAATAACACATTTTTGCTTTTGGCACTTTGTACATTCATAGCTGAAGTTATCAACCTTTTCCTGTTACTCTCTGCAGGGAAGAACTATGGCTCCAGAAGTGCAAATGCTCTTTCTTTGTGAGCAGCTTTGCCCACACAAGTAAATCATGTAAGTAAATTCACCTGTACTAGACTGTACCACCTGGGACCAGGATGATTGTGTACAGCTCAGCTCAAAAGTTTCTAATTTTCCTTTCCTTTATGGCACATATTTTTAAAGATGTTCAAACTACTTATATTAATAATTGAGAAAGCTGAGGGTCTGAACCTGCCTGAACTGCAGTTCTAGTATAATTTTGAAAGAGAGCAAGAGGTTGTTACTATGAACAAACCAAAAAAAAGCAGCCGTCTTTTTTTGGGTATTTGAATGATGACCTTAGTAAGTATATTGAAATGAAAGAAAGAAGTGTTCTCCAATGTTCTTGTACAAAATAAAATAAACATTACTAACTTCTAGCTATCTTATTTTCAGGTCTTATAGGCCTGTCTTTGCTTTACATGTACCTTTGCTACATAAAAATGGTCACTGTATTGTTGTAAAACAGAATTAAATGGGAAGATTTCATTCTGGTAACCACTGGAAGATAAAATGTACTATAAAACATAGATATATTCACTAGAAGATGCCTTTTACTGGCTAATAAGGAAACTATTTCTGACTTTTACAGGGAGAAAAATACTAATTTTTTTTAAGTATTTCTTTGTTCTGGTTAATTGTGGCTTTTGCTTGGCTTTAGGTATCAAACTTCTCCAAGAACTCTCCCTCCTGTACAAATTTAGAATCTCCCTGGCCACCGAGAATCAAAGGGAGGAGGTGTTTGACCTTCTGTGACCCCCAAACAAGGGATCAGTCAGGTTTTCAAGAGCAGCCCCTTCCTCCAGGTGATTTGTTGGAATCGTGGCCATGGGTCAAGATGAGATGATGTTAATAAAGAAAGCAGCACTGCAGAACAATCAAACCCTGCATCAGCTGCCCCCATGGTATTTTTGGTGGGCAATATTTTTCTCAGTGGGGCTCTTCTGTGTGTGCTTGGATACCTGCAAAGCCCAGCACAGCAATGCCAGGGAGTTCCTGAACTTTAGCAAAGCAGCTTTTAACAGAGAATTTGCAGCTAAAGGTAGGTTTGCTAACATCAGAAAAGGGTGACCAACATCTTGATGACTGTCTGATTTTAATGATAGCAGGATCTGGTACAGCAATGGGAATTCTCCTGCAGTGCTTCAATTATAGGATCAGAGTGTTCTGACAAAAAAAAAAAAAGAAAATAAAAAAGAAGAAGAAGAAAAACCAAAACCAAATTACCAATAAACCCCCCACCTTGGATTGGGGAAATTATTTTATAACCCATCCATTCGTTTCCTAAACTGTGCCTAATAAAATGAAAGATGACAATTATTCCCATTCTGAAAACTGGAATTTGTAACACTGATGGTCTTTTTCCCCTCACAGATGTATACTGGGATACTGAGAAATGGAACACTGATTCATGTACACTATTTGAGACAGCACTTAAAACCACAGGTATTTCAGGCTAAGTGGCAGTAAAAAAAAAAAAAACAAACAAATTTACGCTGAATCATCGATAGCTGAAGGTAGAAATTCCTTACATACAAGCAGAGAAAAAATAGATTTGGAGTGGAAACTTTTTTGACGAGTATGAGTCTAACAGTATTTGAAGTAGATGAGATATTGATTCCCCAAAATAAATAAATAAATTCAAATGCCCAACCATTTTAAATTTCAAAACTATCTGCACAGTTAAAAACATCACACTTAGAAAACTGATAACAAAAAAAAAAGTCCTTTCTATACAATTGCCATGAAAAAGGATTTATCTCATTTTTCCTTTCTGAGAACAACAGCACACATGGCTGGAGAAAAAGTGCACAGCCTCAAGAGTGGCTCCTGGATTGTGTGGTCCAGGTCAGATAAATTTGAGAAGCAAAGATGTTAAAAAGAAAAACTTCAGTCAGTGTCCAGAATGGCTACTTAAATAGCAACAACAGCAAAAAAAAAAAAAAAAAAAAAAAAAAATTCTAAAAAGAAAACAAACAAAAGAAAAGAAAACAGCAAATCTCACTCAGGCTGGAGCATTAACCCTTTCTCTGGACTGTTCCTTGGAACTGAATACTGTTAATTTGGTAGCATACACTTGATGAGAGCTCTAAGGAGATGTTTTCAGACTGACAGCAGGTCTGAGCAGTGCTGCACACTCCGTGTTCTCCAGCAGTGAATCAGTTCCAGCCCACAAACCACAAACTGGTGTAGTTTAACTTTCAGCTGCATTTTGTGCCTCATACCAAGCTCCATGTTCTCAGACTGTAAAGCTCAAGAGGAGCTGCTGGCACCTAGCTGCCCTGGCTCATGGCAGCAGCATTTTTATTAACATTTTTATTATTCCTCAGTAGGGTCCCACTGTTCACGCAGAGTTTGTGTGCAATGACTCGGCTTGCAGCTAAGCAGTGATTTGGAATCAGCAGCAGCGCTGATTTGAAACCCTTGAGCCAACAGCCCTGTAGGTCACAGCTGCCCTCAGCTCTGCAAGGCTCAGTGCTGCTTCATACCTGCCCCCGAGGGCTCAGCAAACTCCAAGCACATCTCCAGATGTGCAGAAATGTCTCCATATATCTGTCGGTTTTCAGACCAGAGCTCAGGGCTGGGATGGAACAAAGGGAGAAGGAGAGAGACAATGAAATTGTCACTAATGCTCCGTAATCTGAGAGGGACATATGGTGCAGCTGAGTTGAAAGGCTAAATTAGTTCTCCCAGGTTTATTTCTTTAAAAGACTGCAGAAGAGTTTCAGCTGCAGCAACAAGAGGAACCAGGAGTCTTTTCATGGGCAGGTTTTGGTAGCAGGGGTGGCTTCTGTGAGAAGTTGCCAAAAATCTTCCTCTGGGTCCGGCAGAGCCAACCCCTGCTGGCTCCAAAGATGGGCATGTTGCTGGCCAACGTTGTGCCCAGAAGGAATGGGAGGAACTCCTCTGTGATAACAGATTTAAGAAGAAGAAAAAGATTGTTGCAGAGCTGTGATTGTGACCAGAGAAGAGCAGGATGAGAACACGAGAGAGGAACAGCTCTGCAGACACCCAGGTCAGTGCAGAAGGAGGGGTGGGAAGTTCTGTGGTCTAGCTGTTTACTGGTCAGAGATGAAACTTGAAGATCTTAGAGGATTTTTCCAACTTAAATTATTCTTTATTACATAAATTTAGTTATTCAGTGAGCTGAACATAATATACAGTCAAAGAGAAAGCAGTTTTGGATCTTAGAAATGCTATTTCTTCTAAATTAGAAGCGTAGCCCTGGCCTACACCAAAGTATAAGATGCCACAGAAAGATAAGCAGGTATTGTGAAAAGGTATATCTGCATGCAAATGTAGTGTAGGTTGTGTGGAAAGACAAAAGTAAATCAAATAAAAGCCATTTAAAAAATAAACTGACATTCCAGTTCTTCTGGGGAGGGGATGGATGAGGAGCAGGAGGAAGAGTGTTAAAATGTGAACCATTTCTAAATCCCTCCTTGTGGCCTGGAGTTCACTCCTCCAGCTGTTATGGGTATGTGGTATTGATTTCCCCATCCCAGCAGGTCATTATGGATGAAGCAGAGCTGCACTCTGACACACTCAGGGCTGGGATTTGTGAGCAGCCATTTGAAATGTTGCTACCAGGTGGCTGCAGCTTTGCAAACCACCTGCTGCAAGGCTGAGCCCTTCTGTCTCTGCTTTGGGCAGACTTTTGGATTTAGATCATCAATAGGATATCAGTGGGGATTTTTGCACCCAGGGACTTGTTTAAATTATGTCTGATAAAAATGAAAAAAAAAATTTACAATTATGGACTTGGAAAAGCGAGTTCATAAGTGGAAGCTTAATAGTTCCTACAGAGCACTGTGAAGGTTCTGTGGACAAGGTGAAAAGTCCAGAGTTCACAACTATATGCTTAAAGATCAATAAATTTAAGTGTACTGTAAGACACCTGATGAATCATTCCCTTGGAATGTAAAAGTTTTCTGTTGACATATTTTCCCTTCATCTCCAAAACTTGAAGTCTCTGTATCTCAGTTTCTGAAATGTGGTCTTTTCAGAAATGCATTTTCCCAACAAGAGAGTTAAGGCATGCAAGCATTTCAGGTATTCTTCTTCAATAATCTCACATGGAAAAACTACCATTTTTCTGTTATTGACTCATTATAAAGAAACTCTGGACTTATTGTTACTGGTAAGCCTCAAGGATAAGTACATATTAAATTGTGAAATGTGAAATTGGAAATGGAAAAGGAGAAATATCCATCCAAAACATATCAGAAGGCCATGACCACCATACTAGGGCTACTGTGTGACAGATTGTGGTTTTCAGGGTCTGTGCTGCTAAATGGTCTCTGTATAGAGATATATAAAGTACAACTGGAAGCAGGACAATGAGCATGCAGTAGTATAAGAATGTTGGGGTTTTTTTACATGGGAATTGGAGGAACTTTAAAAAAGAGAAATCTGACACTTTGTGGTTTATTAAGTAAGTTTGTTTCCTTGAAGAGCTGGAATCTGTTTCTCTGGTTTGTTGCCTACATCTTGCTACAATGCACAGAATTTTAATTATGTGGTCCCTTTGCAAGCACTTCAGCTCTGATGTATTTCAAAAGGTTTCATACCTTTGAAAAGCTGCAGATCAGCATCTTCACATCCACTAGATGTCAGTCAATAGTCACCATTTCCAGCACTGCCATAAACACGCACACAAAAGACAACAAATGTTATTTTTTTTCTTCAGATTCAAAACAACGTTTTTTCAAAAATTTTTAGTCACTGTTTAAAGTTAATACCTAGTGTCTGAAGGGTTTTCATCATTACTTCTAAAATTAAAACTTTCAGATGACTCTATTAGAAACCCTGGTTGCCACCTGGAAGTAACATATTCCTTTCATATAGTTCTTTCAAAGAAATAAATTAATTTGGAGGGTAATGGACTTGATGCTAACAGATAATTGCACCTCTGGACCATGGCCACACTGTTCAACATTTTGATCTGTGTGATGCCTAATGAAATTTGTCTTCAGTGATATTTTCTAGCTTATATGATCATGCCCTGTGGGGTTTTGCCTTTAGGAGTTGTTTCAAATTCACACCCCCGAAAACAGCCAGGATGGATGGAGTACTCTTTCTCTGCTTGCAGTGGTGGGTTTCTATCTGTCAAGCTCCCAATTCCAGGCATTTGTTCTTGTGTGCTTTCAGAACTGTAATCGCATCACAATGCAGCTGGCTTTTCCTCCCAAACTAAAGAAAAATTTCTCTAGCCCTCAAACTATTTCTTTGTCTCTTTCCATTCTCCCTCAGGCTTCCTGGAGACAGATGAGAGGAGGACCAGGGGGGTCCCTGAAGAACCCACTGGACCTGGATGCTCAGAGGGGGCACTGAAGGAAAGTCAGGAAGGATTTCAGCAAATCTCACCAGTGAGTGGCAACTTCAAGGAGTAAAATATGACAGGATGCCCAAGGTGGGCAACAAAGGAAAATCGTAAAAGGGTCTTGACTAGATGGATGATGATCCCAAAATACCTCTGGTGAGTTCTTTGGGAGAATGTTGAGATGGTTTGCACATGCTCCCAGACGAAGTTACAGATGTGCATGTCCAGAGGGGGCAATATGGTGGTGGTTTGGGAAAGGATTGGTCGAAGGGAGAAATATTGTTAAGGCAAATAGCAGTGGGAGGCTGTGAGGTAAGGCAAGAACAGTGAGGACTAGGAACTTCTCTGTCTTATCTTCAAAATCTGCAGTGTAATAGAGGGTCAGCTGCAAGTCTTCTGTATTCCTGGCTTCTAGGAGAGGGAAAACAGGGGAGGCGTTGTTCCTCCACCTCCAGCCCTCCCCAGGCTATTATGGAGGCAGGTTGGAGGATTTGGGTTTGTCTGCGTGCTATTCTGGACTTAAGGGGGATTTTCTACTGGGAGGAGAGCCGAGGCCAGGTGTGAGAGCTCACAGGCAGTGGGAGCAGGGGCTGGAGAGGTGGCGGAGTCAGCCCTTCCAGGAATGGGTTAGAAAGGCATCTCGTGTCTATAAAAATATATGAAAGGAGGGATGACAAAAAGGTAAAGGTTCAGGTGAGGTTAATGGCACAGTTTTTACAACCCCAGTGGGAAAAATTGCTGGGAGCCCTAGGACTAAAGGAAAGGGGACAGCCACCAGGACAGCGACTGGGAAGGAATCAATGTGCCATTTGTAAAAAAGAACTTTAGAAATGGATTGTTAAGGGTGTCAGGATCTGCTGCTGTACCAGGGGCTCACCAGAGCTCTCACTGGACCCAGAAGTTCCTTGGTAGGCACAGAACTTCTCTGTCTGATTTGAATTTTATGCTAAATGGGGAGCAATTGTTCAGATGGACTTTTGCTAAGTGGGAAAGATGATCGGGTGCATTTGATTCAAGCACTCTTGTTGAATGTGGGTGTGTGAATGGGAATTACCTTTTTTGGGAATGCAATGGGAATTACAGTGTGTGTTACATCTATAGCTGCCTCTGCCCATTCCTTTCAAACACACTGACAGGGCTGGGAGAGGCCAGGAAGAATGAGACATGAGCAGGCAGTTGGCTTGTGTCCACTGAGTTGTTCTGTACTTTTACTCTGTGTAACAATATTCATCACTTTTGGGTTTTTTCAGGCCATTTTAAGACTCTGCTGACTGTGTGCAGCAAAATTAAAGGGCTACCATGAGCCAGATGAGTTCCCTGGCTTGCTCAGATCCTGCTGCGGAGCCAATTCCTCGACAAGAAGATGGATAGAGGCCCCAGGGTGGGAATGAAGCTGTGGGAGAGTCTGCCTGGCATCCCTATCCCTGCCAGCCTGGTTCTGATGTGCTCTTCTGGGGTGCTGCAGGCTGCTCCCCCCGAGAGCTGGGGGGGAGCCCTCAGGGGCTGCCTGAGGTCAGAGGGGTTACCTGAGGCCATTTGAGGTTACCTGAAGCCATTGGAGACCCTGAGTGGGGTTCCTTGAGGTCATTTGAGCCTACTTGAGGTCACTGGAGTCCCTGGTGCACACCCCCATTTCGAGAACATGGATGGCACTCCCCAACCCCTGGTGCTAACACCCCCTTTTTCTCTCTGTCTCCTCCCTCTTCTCTCCTTCTCTCTCTCTCTCTCGCCTCCCCCATTCCTTTCCCATTTTCTACCTCTTGCTCTGTCCTTTCTGGCCCTCTTTAGTAGGGTAACTCCTTTTTATTTTGTGGGGGTTTTTTGGATTTTTTTTTTTTGTTATCAATAAACCCTTCTCAGATACAATGTTTGGCTTGGCTAAGTTGATTTTGTTCCTGACCATCCATTACTAGAAGAACTCCTTGCAGTTCCCCACAGTGAAACCTGACCCTTGAGGTCATTGCAGTTCTGGGAGGGGTTATTTGCGGTCATTTGTATATTTTTAAATTTATTTAGGGGTTACTTGAGGTCATTTGAGGTCCTGATGGGGTTACTAGAGGTCACAGGGGTTACTTGAGGTCATTTGAGGCCCTGATCAGGGTTACTTTGGGTCACAGCGGTTACCCGAGGTCATTGGTGTATTTTTAAGTTATTCCAGGAGATACTTGAGAGCATTTGAGGCTATAATCAGGGTTACTTGAGGTCACAGGGGTTACTTGAGGTCATTTGTATTTTTTTTTAATTTATCCAGGGGTTGCTTAAGGTCATTTGAGGCTCTGTCTGAGGTTACTTGAGGTCATTTGAAGCCCAGATGGGGTTACTTGAGGTCACAGGGGTTACTTGAGGTCATTGGAATATTTTTAAATAATTCCAGGGGCTACTTGAGGTCATTTGTATATGTTTCAATTCATCCAGGGGTTACTTCAGGTCATTTGAGGCTCTGTCCAAGGTTATTTTAGGTCACTGGGGTTACTTGAGGTTATTGGAGTGCTTTTAAATAATTCCAGGGGTTACTTGAGGTCATCTGAGTCTCTGATTGGTGTTACTTTGGGTCATTGGGGTTACTTGAGGTCACAGGGGTTACTTCAGGTCATTTGTATCTTTTTAAATTCATCCAGAGGTTACTTGAGGTCATTTGAGGCTCTGTCTGAGGTTACTTGAGGTCATTGGGGTTACTAGAGGTCATTTGTCTCTTTTTTTATTCCTCCAGGGGTTACTTGAGGTCATCTGAGGCTCTGATCAGGGTTACTTGAGGTCACAGGGGTTACTTGAGGTCATTTGTGCATTTTTAAATTCATCCAGGGGTTACTTGAGGTCACAGGGGTTACTTGAGGTCATTTGAGTATATTTTTTATTCATTCAGGGGTTACTTGAGGTCATTTAAGGCTCTCTCTGGGGTTACTTGAGGTCACTTGAGGTCATTTGGGGTTACTTGAGGTCATCTGAGGTTCCAAACAGGGTTAATTTGGGTCATTGGGGTTACTCGAGGTCACAGGGGTTACTTCAGGTCATTTGTATTTTTTTTTATTTCATCCAGAGGTTACTTGAGGTCATTTGAGGATCTGTCTGAGTTTACTTGAGGTCATTTGTCTCTTTTTTTATTCCTCCAGGGGTTACTTGAGGTCATTTTGGGCCCTGATTGGGGTTACTTTGGGTCGCAGGGGTTACTTGAGGTCATTGGGGTTACTTGAGGTCATTGGAGTATTTTTAAATTATTCCAGGGGTTACTTGAGGTCACTTGAGGCTCTCTCTGGGGTTACTTAAGGTCACTTGAGGTCATTTGGGGTTACTTGAGGTCATCTGAGACTCTGCCTGAGGTTACTTGAGGTCACAGGGGTTATTTCAGGTCATTTGTATCTTTTTTAATTGATCCAGGGGTTACTTGAGGTCATCTGAGTCTCTGATTGGTGTTACTTTGGGTCATTGGGGTTACTTGAGGTCACAGGGGTTACTTCAGGTCATTTGTATCTTTTTAAATTCATCCAGAGGTTACTTGAGGTCATTTGAGGCTCTGTCTGAGGTTACTTGAGGTCATTGGGGTTACTAGAGGTCATTTGTCTCTTTTTTTATTCCTCCAGGGGTTACTTGAGGTCATCTGAGGCTCTGATCAGGGTTACTTGAGGTCACAGGGGTTACTTGAGGTCATTTGTGCATTTTTAAATTCATCCAGGGGTTACTTGAGGTCACAGGGGTTACTTGAGGTCATTTGAGTATATTTTTTATTCATTCAGGGGTTACTTGAGGTCATTTAAGGCTCTCTCTGGGGTTACTTGAGGTCACTTGAGGTCATTTGGGGTTACTTGAGGTCATCTGAGACTCTGCCTGAGGTTACTTGAGGTCACAGGGGTTATTTCAGGTCATTTGTATCTTTTTTAATTGATCCAGGGGTTACTTGAGGTCATTTGAGGCCCTGATGGGGTTACTTGAGGTCATTGGAGTATGTTTAAATTATTCCAGGGGTTACTTGAGGTCATTGGGGTTACTTGAGGTTATTGGAGTGCTTTTAAATTATTCCAGGGGTTACTTGAGGTCATCTGAGTCTCTGATTGGTGTTACTTTGGGTCATTGGGGTTACTTGAGGTCACAGGGGTTACTTCAGGTCATTTGTATCTTTTTAAATTCATCCAGAGGTTACTTGAGGTCATTTGAGGCTCTGTCTGAGGTTACTTGAGGTCATTGGGGTTACTAGAGGTCATTTGTCTCTTTTTTTATTCCTCCAGGGGTTACTTGAGGTCATCTGAGGCTCTGATCAGGGTTACTTGAGGTCACAGGGGTTACTTGAGGTCATTTGTGCATTTTTAAATTCATCCAGGGGTTACTTGAGGTCACAGGGGTTACTTGAGGTCATTTGAGTATATTTTTTATTCATTCAGGGGTTACTTGAGGTCATTTAAGGCTCTCTCTGGGGTTACTTGAGGTCACTTGAGGTCATTTAGGGTTACTTGAGGTCATCTGAGGCTCTGATCAGGGTTACTTGAGGTCATTGGAGTATTTTTAAATTATTCCAGGGGTTACTTCAGGTCATTTGAGCATTTTTTAATTGCTGCAGAGGTTACTTTAGGTCATATGGGGGCCCTGAATGGGTTACTTAAGGTCACAGGGGTTATTTCAGGTCATTTGTGTATTTCTTAATTGATCTAGGGGTTACTTGAGGTAATTTAGGGCCCTGATTTGGGTTACTTTGGGTCACAGGGATTTTTTTGGGTCATATAAGTCTTTTATTCAAATGAAGTTGCAGTTCCTCTGTCTCCTTTTTGGACATAAACCTCTGGTGGCTGCAGATTTTTCTGACAAGTGTATTTTGACAGCTCACCTATTCCCCCAAAACTCAAAGGAATCCCCTGTTTCCGAGGAAGCCATAAAACTTCATCCATCTCTTTCTCTAATCACCACCGACAGTGACATTTTCAAACATGTGCTGCAAAGACATGAAACAAAACCTGCTCACTGCCACATTCAACCCTAACACTCAGAGCAAGAAACACTAAAAATATTTATTTACTATTCTGTGTAAATTACTCCTGACAAGCACATTAGACTCACAGTGTAATGAAAGGAGAACACATGGGAGGCAGAGAATTCAATAATTTTTTTTTCAGCCTCTGTTATTTCCCTTCTCTTTTGTCACCAGAGTTTTAACACACAAAGGATGCTGTTTGGCAAATCTATCAGAGGTTGCTAGCAAAGGAAATAACTAATGGGCCTTTTGATGGCAAAGGAAAACACACACTGAAGTGAGCTGGATGCATTGTTGCCACTGCTGTTTCTGGTGCAGCTTGATCATCTTTCCTCAAAGACAAAGCAAGCTCACAAAGGGCAGAAAATAAAAAGAGCTGTGGAGATTTAAAAAATGCAGCTGCTGTTTCTGAGGCTGTCTCTCACTTGCTATCAGAGAGTGGCAAGTTCCCAGCACCAGGTCTTACCTTTTGTGAGTAGATCTGACAAATCCCCCAAATCAGGCTGTCTAAAACTCTGCTTGAGCAGCTTTTGTGATCACAGGCTCTCTGGCATGCTACAAAACAATCCTACCTCCCAAGGCCCAATGCTTGGAAAAAAAAAAAAGTAAAATGAGAGGGAGAAAAGGGAAGAAATACAAAGAAAATTGGGGGGGGGGGGGGGGGAGGGAGGAAATACAGGGGATTGGGAGGGAAAGCAAGATTAGGACTTCAGGTATCGTAGTTTGGCACTGACTGTAATTTTGCTGAAGCCAATGGAAATGTTGGTGGCACGTGGGTTCATTTTGGCCACCCAGAGCAGTAAGGACATCGTGGTTCAAGAGAAGAATGCTGTCCCCAGCTGTGCTGTATTTCTGATGTGAGATCTCGCTGTCCTCTGGCACTCTCCAGAAGCCCTTGCTCCCTGGACACAAAGAGTGAATGATGGATTAAACATCTCAAGCTTCCATCACCCTGGTTACTATTTAACTGAATTCTCAGCAATCCAATATTATTACATTAATACTTGTTATTATTACACCTTAATACCACCACAGCTCATTTTGACCGGAATAATTCACATTCACATTTGTCCACTTTGAGCACATGGGCTGAAGTTTTGGGTTTTTTTAGAAGACTTAAAGCAGTAGCACCCAAGGAAGTACAGCCTGAGGCCACAGGATACAACAACTTGAAGTGCACATCATTTTAATCCAAGCCCCAAAACTGCACTTGTTATCCGCCAAAGCTATTTACTCCTGTGGAATTAGAAGGAAACAGGTGAGAACTGCAATTTTTCATAGCTTTGTTTAAATGAGGCATATTTGAAGTTACCTGGAGACTCCAAGCAAAACAGAGTTTGCACAAACTAGTACAGAAATGGTTTCTCCTCCACAGAGTTATTACAGTAGAGAAGTAGACACACAAATAAGAAGGAAAACCTTCTAAACTGGCCCAAGTCAATGAGCCATTTGATAGATTTCTGACTTCCACTTCAGTGCTTTATCTGTCCCACACTGATAGGAAATGAGCATTGAGGGCAATCTGACTTCTCTTTGAAATAATGGAGATTTGCTTTTCTAGTAGTTAAATCAATGCAGAATCTATTTTCTGAACAGCAGTAGATGTTTCATCTGGCTTACCTGGCTGATGGATTTGATCAGATACATCCATTGTCCTGGGAAGGATGTAGAACACATCTCAGCATGACGAGGGTAATTACTGCACTTACAAAAAAAGTAAGCACGTAGCAAGGAAAAAGTGAAATTCAATTGCTTGACTTTGCTGCAATTCCTTTGTCGCTACAATGCAAAGTTGGGAAGAGCAGTCAACAATGTGAAAGTCAGCATGTAAAAATAATTATCAAATGAGACCAAGTCTGAGATGAAGAAAATAACTGAGTGAAAACTCTTTCCAGTGAAGCAGCTGTTAATTGCATTCATCAGTCCAGTGAATGTAAGGGAAATTTTAATGAACTCCTCACCAACGCCTAATGGAAGATTTTCTTTCTTCAATTCTCATTCACTGTGCCTGTTCCAGCTGCCTGAGCTGAAACAGCACATTTGGTGCAGGCTCTGAGTCTTTAATATGGGTGCTACATTTTTGACCTGAAGAAGTTTTTTCACCACTTCTCTGCAGGATTAGTGATAAGAGAAATACAATCCAGCACTAAGGATAAGCCACCCGTCTCTTGAAATTAATGCCTCACACCTGCCCTGAGAACAGAGAGAGTGCTCCAGGAGCTGAGGCCAACACAACTCAGAGTCTCTGGGCTGGTGCTGAAGGAAATAACTCAGCCTCTTACCTGTCTGTATTCTGTACAGAGCAGCACAGAGGAGACACACAGCTAAATTAGCAGGTGTGGAGAGATTAAAACAAGTGTGGAGAGAAAGAGAGTTTTTTGTGGCAAACCCCACTCCCCAGATCCCATTATCTTTTTTTTTCAAAAACCATTTCCCCTCAGCAAAATTCCTCTATTGTTGTTTCAGGTGTGTTGCTCCCTTACAAAGATTTTCTTTCTTTCTTTCTTTCTTTCTTTCTTTCTTTCCTTTCTTTCCTTCCTTTCTTTCCTTTCTTTCTTTCCTTCCTTTCTTTCCTTTCTTTCTTTCCTTCCTTTCTTTCCTTTCTTTCTTTCTTTCCTTCCTTTCCTTTCTTTCTTTCCTTCCTTTCTTTCCTTCCTTCCTTTCTTTCTTTCCTTCCTTTCCTTTCTTTCTTTCCTTTCCTTTCTTTCTTTCCTTTCCTTTCTTTCTTTCCTTTCCTTTCTTTCTTTCCTTTCCTTTCTTTCTTTCCTTCCTTTCTTTCCTTTCCTTCCTTTCTTTCCTTTCCTTCCTTTCTTTCCTTTCCTTTCTTTCTTTCCTTTCCTTTCTTTCTTTCCTTCCTTTCCTTTCTTTCTTTCCTTCCTTTCCTTTCTTTCTTTCCTTCCTTTCCTTTCTTTCTTTCCTTCCTTTCCTTTCTTTCTTTCCTTCCTTTCCTTTCTTTCTTTCCTTCCTTTCCTTTCTTTCTTTCCTTCCTTTCCTTTCTTTCTTTCCTTTCTTTTCTTTCTTTCCTTCCTTTCCTTTCTTTCTTTCTTTCCTTTCCTTTCTTTCTTTCCTTTCTTTCTTTCCTTCCTTTCCTTCCTTTCTTTCCTTCCTTTCTTTCCTTTCTTTCTTTCCTTCCTTTCTTTCTTTCCTTCCTTTCTTTCTTTCCTTTCTTTTCTTTCCTTTCTTTCTTTCCTTTCTTTCCTTCCTTTCCTTTCTTTCTTTCCTTTCTTTTCTTTCCTTTCTTTCTTTCCTTTCTTTCTTTCCTTTCTTTCCTTTCCTTTCTTTCCTTTCCTTTCTTTCTTTCCTTCCTTCCTTTCTTTCCTTTCTTTTCTTTCTTTCTTTCCTTCCTTTCTTTCTTTCCTTCCTTCCTTTCTTTTCTTTCTTTCTTTCCTTCCTTTCTTTCCTTTCTTTTTTCTTTCTTTCCTTTCTTTTTTTCTTTCTTTCCTTCCTTTCCTTTCTTTCTTTCCTTTCTTTTCTTTCCTTTCTTTCTTTCCTTTCTTTCCTTCCTTTCCTTTCTTTCTTTCCTTTCTTTTCTTTCCTTTCTTTCTTTCCTTTCTTTCCTTTCCTTTCTTTCCTTTCCTTTCTTTCTTTCCTTTCTTTCCTTTCCTTTCTTTCTTTCCTTTCTTTCTTTCTTTCCTTTCTTTCTTTCCTTCCTTTCTTTCTTTCCTTTCTTTTCTTTCCTTTCTTTTCTTTCCTTTCTTTCTTTCCTTCCTTTCTTTCCTTCCTTTCTTTCCTTTCTTTTCTTTCCTTTCTTTTCTTTCCTTTCTTTCTTTCCTTTCTTTCTTTCCTTTCCTTTCTTTTCTTTCTTTATTATTTCCTATTTATCTATAATTTTTGCAGCATAAGGACTTCATAATCTTATAATCAGCACAGATGCGAAGACATTCAAATCTAGAATCAGAAAATCTGAAACCAAGTCTGCAGTGACTACCACAAGGCTTCTCTCAAGACAAGGCTTGGCTACCACCACCTGGGGACCCTGAAAGCTCACACCTGGATTCCAGCAGGATGTTCCCTATGCAAGGGATGAGACCCAGACATCCCAGCTCTCCTGGCCAGCTAACACCAGCAGGCACACACAGGAAAGCTCTTCACAGGTCCAGACACCAGAGGGGGAAGACACTTCACAAAACAATTGCAGATGTAATTTCTCAGGATACCCTTCTTTCCCACGTCCCACCTCCTTTGGAGCAGTGTGGCACAGCCACACTGTGTGAGATAAGTATTTGACAGTGGAAAGAATCTCAGACCCGAGAGACCTCTCAATCTGTGCTTATCTTAGGTAGCTATTTCTAATCTTAAAGGCTGTAATAGGTGAACATCAAATTTCCCATTGATTTTAGAGAAGTCAGTGTGGAAAAAAATAAATCACAAGATTCACACATATAACTGTTCCTACAAGCCTTAGGAGGAAGGACATCAGCCTCTAGATTAACTCAAAACCTACAATAATTACATGAAAGGGATTACAGTAATACGAAAACCTGAATTTTCTTCTTAAGAACTGCAAAATTGATTATAAAGGAGAAGCTTTCAAAAAGAATATCCTGTTAAAGGCAAGTCTGTCTTTTAAAAGGCAACAGGTGGGTGAGTACAAAATCAAAGCATCATTTAAGGAGCACCCTCAAGCTCTTACACTGCTGAGCTTTGTACAAGGGCAACAGAGATCCATGCAATAGGGAGTGCTTTGTGTTAGATAAAGTATTCAAAGCACAGTTCTAAAATTTAGATTTACAGATTATTTCATTAGTTGCTCACTGAGCAAGGTATACAGTAGATATTAAAAAACTATCTGTAATAGAACTACAAAAGAAAATATCTTGATCCTTCTTTTGGTTAGTTAAATGTGTATCTTTTCCATACTCTGCATTTTTACAGCAATAAGTGGCAGGGGTAATTAAGTAGTAGTTAGGAATCTGCTGAGTGTTGCATGTCCTTAATGTGCTTTAAGGAAATTCTAGCATTACAGATGCATGGCATTCCTATTACTTGATAATTGCATTTGAAAGTTTGGCATTTTAATTATGCTAATATGCATGGGGTTAGATTTTGAATTTAGTACCTTATTTTATGTTCCAAGTGATATAAGTTCTTGTCCCTAGATTAGTAAAATTTCATGGAAATTTGAACTGTAACATCCCATCACTTTATCCTCATAGTCTAATTAAATGCTGACATTGTTTAACTGAGTTAAATTAAGTATGTTGGTTTTGTGTGTGTTTTGCCAACTCAAAGCAAATTTAAATTAAGAGCCTTTATGAGAGTTTCATACTCCTTCTGGCATGTTGCATTATCATATCATAATAGATGCAATTTAGAAGATTATATCACTCCCTAATTCATTCTCCCAGTTGTTTAGGAGACAAATTTGGGCACATCAATTTGAACTGGATGTTTTGTTGTTTGTCTCAGCTATGTAAGTAACCGAGTAACTCTCAGTGAGTCACTTTTAAAATCTGAACACAGGCAACTGCAGGATGCTGTGGTGGGGCCTGTGTTTCCAAAGTAGACAGGTGACCAAAATTCCAATTCAATTCAATACCTGAAACATTTGTCCTCAGAAACATGTAAACACCTTTTCAGCATAGAGATGCTTCATATTTCTGAGAAATTCACAATACTCTCAATTTTCTCAAGTCTGGCAGCCAAAATGATTAGCTTTTTCAAAAGCTTAGGCTAAAAAATAATTAAAAGTGAAATTCTTAAAATTGATTGTCCTTCTTAAAATGTCTTGCATGCTCACAAACACTGGCTCTAGGTTGTACTCTGCTATCTACGATTAAAATCTGTCTATAACCTACAGCTGAAAAATAAATTGGGGCAATCTGTCAGACAAACGTCCTGTCTGTTTTAATTCTGCAATTGTATTCAAGCATATGGATGAAAGAAGATGACTTGGCAACAAGAGTATGGCATCACTTCAGTGTATCAGGAACCTTCAAAGGTGAGAGGAAGGGCAGGAGAAGGGGAACTGATTCTTCTACATTAATGTAAGAAAAGCAAAACACCATAATTCTGTGGTATTTTTAATCATATTGAAAAAATATTATTAGTCCCTCTGGCTATGAAGGAGTTGAAATAAAGTAAATGAAAGCAGGGAAAAGTGGCTAGAAGGGGAGGATAGTAAAAAACAAGAAAACACTCTGAATAGCAAAAAACCACCCATCTAAGTGATTGACAAATCCAAATATGATACAAAGTGAAAATACAGTAAAGCCATCCTGAGTGAAAGCAGATTTTGAACCTTGGGGTTCCTTTTTAACAAACTGATCATCAGCTCTGAGGACCACTTAACATATAAAAGACTGTACCTTATTTGAAGAAATTGCTTGTCTACAATAAGGATGTTTAACCAAATGAAGCCAAATCAACTGCTGGCATCAAGTCAACGCCTGCATTCAACAATCACCTCTTAATTTCTTTTCATTCTTACTGACCCGTCCCATGTTACTGGAATGAAAAGAACTAAGAGGAAAAAACAAAATTTACCTCAAATTTTTCACATTTTTGCAAATTTACGTTTGCATTTAGAGCATGTTTCCCATTCGTCGCACTATAAAAACCTCAAATGCCTCCAAACATGACTCTCTTAGTAGCTTCCTCCTACCATCTTGCATTTAATAGTAGTTGGGAGAATGCAGAACTAGGAATGATTCTGCATCTTCATTACAAGAATTTCTCCTCCCTGGGGAAGAGACTGGGAACAGGAACCATTAAGCTACATTACTTTTCCTTGCCACAATGAAAAAACTGAAACTAAAGTTAAGATGCTTTTATAGAGACAAAGCTGGCTTTTGTCTTCCACCTGACATCCCAAAAATACGAGGGATGTTTTTCCTAGCACAAAACAGAGCCACTTCCCTTCTGCATACTCTCAGGGAGGAGATATCAACATTCTATTTCTTGAAAGAGCTGACTCCTTGCTCTCAGTGCAACAAATCAGTCTGGACAGTCAAAGAGACTTGCACAAAATGGATTTCAAAGTAATTAATCCTAGTAATCATCTTTTACCTGTTAGCCTTTTCCCACTGCCAGTAGCCAGTTCAAACCTAGGGTGAACAAACATTTATCATTAACACATGCTAGGCAGGGACAAAGTGGAACAAATTAAAATGCCCAAATCACACTTTATTTTAATGTTTCCTGGCTTCTGAGTACTTGATGAACATCTTTAACCAGAATGCAGTGGTAAACACTGCAAATAGTGTGCTAGAAATAGCTGCATCCTAAATTCCTGGGAGAATGCAGCCTGGACCCCCTGGTTATCATTTGTGCAGCAGGTCTAAGCTTTCAGTCACTTTTTGGGTCACTTTATCCCAGCGGACACAGAGATCATCCCTCCAGACCTTAATGGCAAGAGGTGCAGTGCTTGTCACAGGGCCCTGTTGGGGCTAGAAAAACTTTCAATGTTTTCATTCTCTTCCAGGGCCACACCAGGACTGCCTGTTCTGTGGCCTTCTGTGATCGAGCTGAAATTGCATTTTATTTCAGACTCCATAAGTAGTGAAATTGTCTAGTGTTCTGTGTCTGTGTCTGTACCAACATTCATTCAGTCTTGCCTAATGGAGTTATTAAATTAAAAGATCCTACTGGTTCTAATTGGTCTTCCTGAGTCAAAGTGTTTATCCATCCCACTGTAGGTAAAACTCCATAAAGAGTCTATTTATAAATGTTGCCAACGTGCTTAATGCTTCTGACCTTTGATGGGGAGCCATTCTAATAATTGTGCAGCAGCAATTTTTCTTTACCATTCTGGATGTTCCTGTTCCAGAACAACCTGATGGCCTCTATTTCCATCTCTTTCTTTCTCTGTGTTTCTAAAGTCTGCCAAATAAAAGGATTTATTTGCTCAGAGTGCAGCCCAGCTGAGTTTAGCAGGAGCTCATTTGCAATAATCCACAGAATAGTTCACACACCAGTTTCTGAGAATCCACCCCATCAAAACACACAGACCTTGTGACAGGTGTTTTTAACAATTAGAGACAAAATGGACACAGGGGGAGGACAAGCACATGTGTCCATGGGGTAAAGTATCTGCTGTTGCATCTTTCTCATATGAGTGATGCAATTACCTCCTGGATTCTGACTTAGGGCATCCAAGAGGAAATTAAAGAAGGAGAAATTAAAATATTTACATGGGGCAATTCCTTAAATTGTAAACTAAGAGAGTGTCTACATTAAGCAAATGATAACACAGATTTTGAAAACAATTACTAAATAATTTCATTATTTTTTCATCAGCCCTTGTATTTGTCTTCATTCACTGCTTTAGAAGTGCCCTACACCTCTACCCTAGCTATGTTTTTTTGATGTGTGGTGGACAGACCGGTGCATACATGATTTCAGAGGGGTAGGAAGCAATAGTAACACATCCTAATCAGCACAGTGCTGGAGCTTTCTGTGTGTGTCTGGGTGGAGAAAGCCTCAGATAGCAGAGGGGAGGGTTTGGCTGGGTAAAGTCATAGAGCTTAAATCCCTCTGGTAGGTAAGTGCAAGGGAGATGTGCTAGAAAATAGATGGGCATGAGGGGACAGAAGGATTCCTCCTCATCATCAGAGCAGATGTACAGCACAGAGCATTTGCTTTCAATGTCCTCTGCAGAAACAAGAAAACTGAGGACCTTGTTTTCTACTTTCCTGAATTTTTGATTCAAGATTTTTTTTTTTTTCTGTTTTAGCTGTATTGGAATTAGATTTAAATTTTTGGTTTGAATTGCAGGGAAAGAAAAGCAAAACAAACAATCAAACAAAACAGAAACAACAACAAAAAAGGAAGGGAAAGGGAAAGGGAAAGGGAAAGGGAAAGGGAAAGGGAAAGGGAAAAGGAAAAGGAAAGGGAAAAGGAAAAGGAAAGGATTCCGAGTGTGTATTCAATTCACGTCTGGGAAAGGGCCAGAGTCAGGAGTACCATGCCAATCCCATGTCATCATATACTGGCCATCTGCCACAGCAGAAACTGCACAGTTGAAAACTCTTTGGTTACACCAGCAGTTCACACCTTCTTGCTGGAAGGAGGCTCATCTCCTGTACTGAATATTTAGAAAAGTGTAACAATTCTAACTCTGGTATTTTTCTAAGTGGAAGGGTGAAAATAAACAAATTGTTTTTCTATGTAATCTCAATGCCCTCCCTGGATTGCCCCTGGGATCCTGGAGATAAGAACAAGAGAGTATCACTCTATGTGTACTTCACAGAGAAGTGAACCAAAGCGTGACTAAAGTGAGCACTACATCCCAGAGAAGCACTGATTATGCCACTTCTGCCAGGCAGTTCCAATGTGAAATCCAGATGTGCAGTTTAAATGTCCAAGGAGTAGGATACCACAAGAACCTTCATGCTCTGTGAAGTGATGCAGCTCCAGATTTTATCTCCTGCCTAGGGAGCACTGTCTCGTGAGCACTCTGCCACTGGCTGTGTCAGCACTGGTGTTTCAAGCCAGACCAGGAATGTGACAGCACACACACGTGTGCACACACACAGTGACCTTCAGGACACTCTGTCCCAAAGGATGAGGACAAGGTGTGCATCTGGTGTTCTCCAGAGCTAAGGGGCTCTCTGCACACAGCCAGTCCAGAGGGACACCCCTGCACCTCTGTGACTGCTGGCTCCTCTGCACCAACAGTTTTGCTCCACAAACCCACTCCACTAGGGCTACAATTTGCTGAGAGACCCTAAAACACAGCTGCACAGCAGCTACAGGGTTTTCCCTGTTCAAAGCAAACCTTCAGAATGAGTGGAGGCCACACCTCTTGCAAACATGAAGTGTTTGTGATCCTCACCCAGCCCTGTTCACAGCTGCCTCCTTAGAGAAGGGCTTAGCCACAAGTCCTCCTCTCCTGAAGTGCTGGCACTTTGAGGAGCTGAAATATTCCCTGGGTGGGTAGCCAGGAGAATTATGTGGTAGCCAAATGGTAAAGGCATTTCCCTGAGGAGAGATTCTGCTCACAGCCTGGAGGTGATTTGTGATGCGCCACACAGCAGGAGATACTGAGCTCCTTGGCTTTAGGAACAAACCCCAATATTGCCCAGCACTGGCATCCACAGACCTGAGATGCTGTTGAGGTAACTCAGCCTGGGACTCCACTGAAAATAAATCCATGAGCAGAGACTACACCTGGGCCATGTTTCCTGCAGTCCCAGAAAGCGCAGATGGACTTTCCTGCCTGACCTGCTCCTGCTGTCTAGAGCTGTCCCCCGGTTTTCCTTCGGGGCATGGACCTCCCCTTGTACACTGTGCAGCCATTTTAGGCACCTGCATGAAGTTCCAAATCCCACTCCTGGAATTTTAGCTCTCTAAAATTTAAGTGCAGCAATGCTCAGCAGAACTACTCTCAAACTCACTGGTGGATCTGGGCCAACATCACAGGTCCAGTGACAGAACCAAAACTAGGATTGAACTCAGTCAAAATATGCAAAGCAAATGCCTAAATCATATTCTCATATACACAAGTCACAGACCAAGGCTAGTGCAGTAGACACACACTGCCTTCCTTTCATTTGCACAGAACTACCAGAAAAAAAAGAGGTATTTTAAAAATATCAGACTAGAATTTGGTTGTTGTTGTTTATCTCCACCACACTGACAGCCTTTTACTCAGTGTGAATTTGAGTCAATAAGAGGCTGTGTGTGGCAGCAAAGGAGCACAGATTGGGATCATTATTCCTGACACACTGCTTGCAATATATGACCTCCAAGGACACTCCTACCTGATGTCTGAACCTTTTTCAGCTGGGAATTGCAGCCTGGGAATTTCATTGCACGTTCATCTGTGAGGTTACAGAAAACAGAGTGACTGAGTCCAAATTCCCCAGTAATGGAACCAAGAAAATCATGGGAAAAGGAGTAATTGACAGCATTTCTTCACACCCCTAGACAGACAACATCTGTTCAAATTAGATTTTGTGAATTTGATGCTATCCAAAGAGCAGGTCTGGTCCGTAAGCCACCTATAACTCTATTTCCTCCCCTCTCCCTGTTCTAATGAAATAATCAGTTCTAAAACAGATAGATTCCTTGGAAAGAGATATGTGCAAATGATTTTTTTTTATGCCAAACAGAGCTTTACTAACACCAGTAAAATCAACATGGGTATAAAGGATTGCTCATTAAAAGGCAGAATCTCTATATTCTGCTCTTTTAAGAACTGAAATATTTTAAAGATGAACGTATTTCTTATTCATCTTTTCTCCCTGGTGACAAGTTGCTATTGGACACCTTATTTAATAGTTTCACAGACACTCCCTGAAAAGAAGAGTGAGAAAATTTATTTCATCTGAAAATGGATTTTCTTTGAGTGGGAAAATCCAGCTCGCTTGGCATGAGGATTATAATTCTGAGACAAGCTTGAAACTGTCACATCCATCCAAACAGGTTTGGGTTGTTGTCTTTTGACCAGAATGCTTAGAAATAGACAGGGAAAAGGTATCTCACAGTTTAAGCTTCCTTGAAATATAATTATTCCTCTCTCTTTCTCACTAAACAAAGAAAAATTAAAGCAAGACTTTATTTAATTTTAGTACTAAAATTCAGAGAATGATACTTTCTGCGTCTCTGGTAGCAGACTTCCTGCAGACAAAACAGGAAAATCTTATGCATGAGTATTTGAATCATTTATCTGAGCAGTGTAAAATGCACTGTGTTCACAGCC
The DNA here is from genome assembly GCF_963662255.1 of Cinclus cinclus. Classification (NCBI taxonomy): domain Eukaryota; kingdom Metazoa; phylum Chordata; class Aves; order Passeriformes; family Cinclidae; genus Cinclus; species Cinclus cinclus. The sequence goes on along the minus strand of NC_085047.1, from coordinate 6,114,435 downwards.
ACGTAAAAGAGAAATTATACCAGGCCAGAGCAAAGATCCATCTGCTCATCCTGCAGTTTCTGAGAGCAGCAAGTAGGGCATATCTACAGATAATGCACAGAGTGGCACTTCCCCTATATTATCTTTAGACAATAGGGCAATTAAAATCATTCACTGATCTCCATCAGTTGCTGCTAACAAGATTAAATTAAACTGGGACCTGACCGTTTGCATCCCAGAAGCAGAAAAAGCCAAAATGCAGCATTTCTCACCCTGATTAATTTGGTCACATCTAAAATTATTTCAAGAGATGAATTTTTTTTCTTAACTAGTAATAAGATGTCACAGAAAGTAAATTATTTCTTTCATGGTCAGCTACAAGTTAGAAAACTTCTGGGACATCTGTAATCTTAGACCAACTGCTGAGGACAAGGACATTTTCTTTTAGCACTTTAACAGGAATTATTTTCTTTCTAGGCTAAACCAGAACAGCAACACCATAAAGGTTATGTTATGCATCCTTTTGCTGCAGAACAGCAATCTGTTGATGCTTTGGTTTCTATAAATGGCTCATTATATTAATAAGGAAGTCACATATTTTCTGTCTCTCCAAGCACTTGGCATTTAGGCTATTTCAGTGTAGTGCAGTGTAGTGGCTCTTAAATCTATTGGTTGGAAGAAAGTTGGTTTACTGGAAAAAAATTCCAGAAATTTACACATTATTTCATATATATGGCATCTTTGTCATGTTAGGATTGAAAATACTCCCCCACAGCTAGTGATGAGAGCCCTTGGCTTTTTAAAATTCCATTCTGTTTTTCATTTTTTATGCTAAGCAAGGAATGTCATATAACAATAAAAATTAAGCTGCTAACAGGAAATGTGCAATAATCCATCCTCAGTCAAGATAGCTAATGAAAACTGGGATCCATCAAATTCTGCTGATATAAGAGACTAACTGCATCCAGAACATGTTTATGGCTACATTCTAGCAACATATAACTATACAGTCTCTCTTTGAATTAGAAAATCTGTCTCTCACTCTTTGATCCCATGAGGCATAAACAGGAATAAAAAAGTAGCTGCATTCTGCATGTACTGACCTAGAGGTTCACCGAACAGGAGGGACACTTCCAAGACACTTTTGGTTGGCAGCCAAGGCTTCTGTGCTAAAACCTATTCAAAAAGGGGGATTCCCTAACACTAACTTCATAATTAAAAGGACAATCTTATAATTAGAATCATTAGACAATCATAATAAAAAGCAGTTTGAACTCTCCATCTGCTGATCACTATACCAGCAACACCCCAGAAGTAGAGGTATGTGCTTTAAGGACACTCCAGGATTGTAAGCGTGAAGTCCACCTGCTGCCAAAGAATGTGGCTACAACAAGGATAAAAACTGCAGTGGAGGTGAAAACTCAAAAGAGAGTGGCAGAGCCATCGTTTGGACACAGAGAGGGGGAAGCTTCCCTGCTACTACAACCTGAGCTGGACTCAGTGGTGGAAAGAGAAAGCAGCAGCTGGAGCAGCAGAGCCGAAAAATGAAGCACAGGATCTGGGGGAAAAAAACACTTGGCTATTTCAGCTGCATCTGCTTAAGGGGCACAGAGCTGCTGCTCCTCCAGTTCTGCGCTGCTTGAGCTGGTTATCAGGAGGAAATACAGGAGCTGGATGTAGGTGGCTCTTACTCTCTGTCTATTCTTCCCTTTTCCTGCTTCTCTGCATTTATCTATCCTTCCCTCCCTCTCCTGCTCCTCCAAGTATTATTTCTTGGCTCTACCCGTAATATACTGAGATTATTTTTCATTCAGCTGCACTGAAAAGGCAGGATATTTGTAATGTGAGGCTCAGGTGGGGATGAAAGAGTGAATGAAGCAGAAGGCTGTCTGCACAACAACTTGAGAATTTCTATCATAGATCCTATTGTTAGGAAAAATAAGAGAAACTCCTTTTGCCTTTAATGAAAATGGGGAAAAGGAAGGTGGAGGCATATTACACTTTAAATTTGCAGCTAGTAGGTTAGGAAAGAGAGATATTTTAGTAAAGTCATGAAGAATAAACAAAAATGGTGCTTGCTGTTCCATCACCCATGGCAAATCAAGCCCCAGACTTTCTTATGTTTATATATACCCTACATAAGTGTGTGTGTGTATGTATATATAAAGTATATATATGTATATAGGGCCATTGCTTTGGAATTGCTGGACAGGGACATGCATTTGGTGACAGGGGCAAAAAAGTGGAGCATTGCATTCCTAGGTTGTGACAAAGCCATTCCAGGAGCTTTATAAAGAGGGTAGTTTCTGCTCGACACATCTCCTCATGTGTGTTTCACCAAGGGTATTTTCATGATGTGAGCTATTAAACTGTGTGCCTGTGGAAGCTGGGATGGACAGGGAGTTGGCTTCACCTGCAGATGCAGAGAGCTTCAGCTTCAAACCCTGGGAGACACCTAGCTAGGAGGAAGGACATCCTTTTACACCATGGTGAGAGAATAGAAAGAATTATCTCATGGGAGCTAATATGTTTAACCAGTTTGTTGGTCTTGGTTTCCATATATGGCTGGCTGGCTGCCAGCCACATTTATGGTTTTGTTCCTTATCCTCATTATTGCTTGGGTCCTGTGCCCTCCACCCCATTTATATATCTCTGTGCTTTCTGGGTTTCGAGGTTTTTGGAGGTTGCCCTGGTACCGTGCAGTTTTTCCACATTTGTTATTTTTACATTTAAAGTTCTTTGTTTTTTTAGGCAACTCCATCATTCCCATCTCTCTATATATTTACACCATGAATTTCCCAGCTGGCCCAGTCCTGTTACGGCTGCTCACCACAGCCAAACTCTCTTAAAAGAGTCCTTGACAACAAAGCTTGTTAACTGAGCCACTGAGGAATAAGAAGTGGAATGTTACCTAAACTAGTATTTCTGAAGATGCAAAATACCTCCCAGATGACTGATTATACAGGTGACTGTTGTTCCACATGCAAAACTGTTACGTGCTACGGAAACAGGAAAAAAAGTGAAGTCACATCCCTAAAGAGGAATGGAGGGAAAACAAGTTACTTGCCTCCACTGCTTACCGAAAGAGAAACTAAAATTTTAGATTAGTGAAAAATCAGATAGAGTTTTGTTCCAACTCTTTAAAAAACTTTGAGAGGAAGAGTTGTAAGTTTTCACTTTGGCAATACAACATAAAGATAACTTCTACCTTTTCTTTGCCATTGAACTATTTACCAAGTTTAATCCGAGTTGACATAGTACTTAGTTGCTCTGAGAGCAGCAATTTTAAGAGGCAAATCTACCATTTCTGTGTAATTCAGTTTCCACCATTCCATTTCCACATCAGCAGTAGATACATTGGCCTAAAAGTGAATTAACTTCTCTATCAGTAATCCTGAAGCAAAGCTCATCAATCACTGGGACACAGGACAAAGGAAAGCTACACACTCATGTCTGGTTATTTTTTCTCTGAGATAGAGTACAGTTCAAATATAGATTACAAGTTTGATAAAGGAATTACAAGGTGTCATGGTCTGTGTTAGGCAGGAGATAAAATACAATTATATTGGATCATTTGAGGTTTCACTCTCAAAGCTTCTGTCAACCACGCCTGTCACAAAAGGGAACATCCTATCCATGCAAATTCAGAATATCCAAACCAGGGGAATATTCTAGAAGATAAGGAAGCCACTGTTAACATTTCACTAGTGGAATTTAAGCACTAGAAAGTAGAATTTTTAAATTACATAGCAACCTGTTGATAAATAGGGAAATCTTTTGGCAGGTATGAACCAATAAATTGTTTTTCTGAAATATAACAGCATTGCAGACATACATCAATGGGTTTAAACAAAGTAAACCATCATGCTAAGGAATTTTAAATTTTAAAAGAAAATATGAGTAGTAATTCAGGTAGATAAATTCAGTAAAGTAGATTCAAGCCAACATGATCAATGTATTCAGAGGAATACACAGAAGGCACAGTGCTTGTTTATTAACTGTTGTGACTTCAGAATACAGAGCATCTCTGATGATGCCAGCTGCAAGGAACACCAGCAGAACGACTTACAGCCACTCAGGGTGGTGATGTGTTTCAAAATCTGAGCATCCCCACGCTCAGGATATTTATTACGAAGACTATTCAAGGTCTATGTGACTCTTCCCTTACCCTGGTATCAGTGAAAGGCAGCACAATCTCAACTATAAAATTTGCTAGCTCAGACTTGAAAGCTTTGCACTGAGGGATTTTGTTTTCGTAGGAGTTGAAACATTCTGTTTAACTTTTTGGTATTCAGCTCAGGGGGTTGAGAGAAGTTTCCTGGGGAAGAAACGTAATTTATGACATGTTCCTTATTGCTTTACGCCCAAAAGGAGCTAGCAGGGAGGCTAAGATAATTTCACAAGTCGATGGCTGTTAGTGTGAGGGCAGTGTTTTATAGCTGGGGTCGGGAAAAGCTGTTTAGAACCTTGTCCAGGAGGTGGCAGGAGAAGTTAACCAAAGTTTCCATGGTCCCTTCCTGTCAAGCTCTAATTCACCGACCCGTGATGAGTTAAGAGTTACCGCGAGGAAGGGGGATAAAGTTTGGTGGAAACACCTGAAAAACGGAAAACCCTCTCGCTGGATATTTCTTTCTTGACTCTGATAGCTGTAAAACACACTACATTTTAAAGGAAATCCAATCTGCAGCAGTATTCCAGCGCTGTAATTAATACCTAGAGTACAATTTCAGTTTTATTCCAACTTCTTTTCTTTTCTGCTCTAGAGAAAGAACTTTTGCAATACCCAATTTACCCGAAAGACAAAATTTAAAGGAATTTCGTGGCAAAAAAAAAAAAAAAAAAAAAAAAGAGAGAGAGAGAGAGAGAATAAAATAAAAATAAGTAACCCAACTGAAAACCATCCATCACTGATGTTCACACTTTGTAGCTGGAACACTGGAATACCAAGTGTTTTTATTGAGAAACCTCATTAGTACTTTTATATAATGCAGCAACAAGGGAGCCCAGGCCACAACACTAGATTTGGTACAGAAAAAGTCATCCCATTAATTTGAGTTAAAAATAAAAAGAATGAGTAATGCAAAAATCAGCCTCTGCCCATACTTCCTAGAATCTGTGCTTTGTTCATCCTCTTTTAATTACTTCAAACTCTATTTGTCACTCAGTACATTTTCCTTTTCTTCAACAACCACTGTACATGGGAAAAAGGATCAGTCTCTTGGGAATTCTATATTGGTTAGACACCAGCCATTAATTAAAATGAATCAAGTTTTCTACCTCTGCAGCAATTTTTAAATGGTACTCACTTTGTTTTGCTTCAGTAGAGCAAAAAGTAAATTTAGAGAAGTTACTCAAATTTAGGTAAAATACCAGACTTGAGGGGAAAAAAATGCAGAAAAATGTCTTTTATAAGTTGGTAAACCCTGCAAATGGATGTCCTGGCATGAGAATGCTTAATATTATTATTTAATCAGATGTTTAAGTGATGATTTTTTGTTTCTAGAGGCACAACTACTGTGGTATGCAAGTTGCAGAAGAAGAAGAAGCATGAAGCAAACAAGTTCTCTTTTGTTATATGAAGCAGAGAAACTGCCCCCAACGTGCACTGAGCAGTTCAGGAAGCCAAAAGCCTTCGGAAATATTAAGCCCCTATGATAGCAGATGAAACCATGCCACAGGAAGCTCTACTGCAGATTCCTCTGTGCCCTTGTAAGAGAAAACTTGTTAGATGGTGATATCTTAGCAATTTAACCCAAGTTAAATGGTGGAGAACTAGTCTGCATGACATTTTCTCAAACACTCCCTTCACATTTTCAGTTTGAGAAAAAGATATTAAAACAAAATAAAGGCATTTTCTTCAGAAACATGAGGTTTTGTAGGGAAGATATCAGGACTTCTCTGGGTGCTCTGGGTTCTCCCTCCAGTGTAATTTACTGAACTTGCTGGGCTCTCCAGTAGCCTGTTAAATGGAGTGCTGTCACCTCCGTCATTACAGGATGGAGAGAAGGTGGCACCCAGGGTTAGAGACCTCACCAGTGTAAGTCACTGCAGGGGCACTTTTCCCCATACACCCACAGAAAGCTGGTAGGCAAGATGCAGCTTGGAAACATCATGGCAGCAGTGGGAACAACGGCCCTGAAATCACATTTTGTCTCCTTCAATATTAAAAATCCACCCTGGGACACAGGAATAAAGTCCTGCTGGCCCAAGGTCATCTTGTGTGCATCCGTGGGCAGAAGCACTGGGTGTGATGAGGTCACAAGGGTGGGAGACACAACTTGAACCAAAGCAGAGCATCCAGGTGTATCCCCCATTCCTCAGCTCTGGGAATGCTTACCAGCCAGAGAGAAAACTCAGTGCTGAGCACTTGTGAGAGGGGAAAAAGCAGAATTAAGGAAGCCAGAGATGGTGGCAAGCCTGACATGCAGAGCAGGATTTGTAACTCTCTTTCCCTAGCCCAGCCCCATCTTCAGATCATCAGATGCTCCCCAGCATTTTATTACATCATTGGTGCTTTGCTTCTAAATCACATGGATTTAATTCTGTCATTACCAGTACTCTGTCTGACGAGTGCTGCTCTGAAGCACTGGAAGTGCCAGATCCACAGTGCACAGAGATGTGTTTGCCATTTACTGCATGCTCACAGTGCAGGCCTTTGATCCCAACCAAAGGCAAAGCCATCACTCCTGTAATATTAAAGTTCTTGGATTTTTCTGTTTCATGAATTTACTAATGATACTTAGGAAGACAAGAGCTCAGCCTCATACAATACTACCTTGGTCTACTAAATGGCACAGGTAAGCTGAATTCAGTTCCAAAGAGAAGTAAGGTCATGAAGTATTTTTGAAAAAAAAAAAATACAATAAATGTGTTGTCTTTGCTGTGTTTTCTCCACTTGCACCAGAACTGAATGCACTGAAGGGTAAACTGCTCTGCTTTGCCATCAACTGTAAAAGCATGCAATTTCAGTACTCCACCAGAGCAGAGAGGCTATAAATTAATCTGTGTTCAGCAGAGGAGTGATGGCCACATCTGAAGTTCCCCCAGCTCTTGTGTCCATGAGAGACCTCTCTGCAGCTGCTCCTTGGATGGCTACAGAACAAACCATATCAGCCCCAGCTGACTGCCCTCACAGAGAAGGGAACTTTGTGTCTGGGTGTTGGGAAGACACAATGGTGTCCTGAGTCACCTTCTTACTGGGAATGAGAACTCAGTGGCAGGTCTGAAATGGTGTCTTTATAAAATAAAAAACCCAAACCCAACCAAAACACTTAAGAGTTGTTTTCTAAATGGGAGGGGAAGGGAAGGCTGTGCAGGGAGCTGGCTGGGGTGAGGTGCAGGTAGTAGCTATCTATAGAAACCTGAATAAGGTGGGACATTTTCCTTAGTTTGGAACCTGACCACCCCAGCAAGGACTTCAAATACAAGAAGATACAGGTGGCACTAAGAAGTAGTTGGGTGGCAAAGGGGGAAAGCTTCAAAACACAGTGTAAAATATTCCAAAGTCCACCAAATGACACGCACAGGATGTTGTGTTTGGGCAAGGAGAAGGAAGTGCACAAAACAGGATGGGAGATTCTTCAGGAAACAACTTTGGTGAAGACAACCTGGGATTAGAGATTACCTAATAAAACAAAACAAGGTAACTCCCCAAACAAAACAAACACTGAGCTATAAAAACAGAAAGTCTAATAATCTCATACAGTAATTCTTCAATATTCTTAATCCAGAATAAATTCTGAATTGACAAAGCCTGTGCTTTGTCAAATATGTAGTTCTCAAGATCTTGCTTTAAAAATAAAGGGGATACATTAAAGAAGAGTTTTGACAATTATTACAGGCAGAGAAAAAATGATTTATGAAGGAAGATCAACACTTTTCCCTAGATCTCCTCTTACGAGAAGTATATGAAGCTTATTAAGTGTATTAAGTCATCAGACACAGAATGCTTTTAGCAATGTTATTTTGCCACATTGGGGCATTTGAGGAACCAGAAAAGTGTGGATCCCTTATGCTAGATCAGAAATGTGTTAGACATCTAAGATAATATAGGTAAGGGTCTGTTACAAACTTCCCTCCTAACTTCAGAGACAATAGTTAAAATTCTATCATTAAAAGGCATTAGCTTCCTCTACGCAGAATGGAGAGCAAATGCAAGTAATAAAAAGCTCAAAAACATTTGAGCATGAGGAAAAGTTAACTTTGGGCATTCACTAAGGAAACAGTATTTTTGGTTAAGATAATGCAGGTTTAGAAACATTTTTGAAAAGTAGCATAGCATGGACCTCAGAGAAAACCTGATTATAAAAATGGTCCTGGATAGGGCAACCACAAGTTTATAACATAATAGATAATAGAATAAAGGCTATGATTTCAAAAAGGTGAACCTAATAAGTCAGGGAATTCACCTAGACTGAAAACTCAAACAGGTAAATGAGAATTTAACCAAGTGCAACCTGGGGAAGGGGATCAATGGTGCCAGCCTCATGCAAACTCAATACAGGACCAGACGTAATTACCACCAAAATGTGAAAAGGATTAGGATAGCAAAAATAAGGACAGAGCTACCAAGATCAGCAAAGAAACTAATCACTAAGGAGACTTTTAAGTGGGGGAGTAACACAAGAATTTCTAGAAGTGGAGTCAGAATTTATGCAGCAAATTACTAGAAAAAACAAATGGTTCAGTAGCCATACACCTGGGAAAAAGTGTTAAAAAGAAATTCTTTTATCGCGTAGTAGAGGGGAAAGTTCAAGACAAAAATTAACCCACTAATATTCTAAGGCAAGATTAACATTCTGCCTCCAATTTCAATTTTGAATGCAGAATGCAGGAGGAGTAGCTAGAAAGATGAAGAGTCATTGCATGTAACAGAGAAGCACATTGCCAAAGACTGGCACACAACATATTCCCATCAGAAGGCTTGGATCCCTTCTTTTTAAGATGCTGACAGATTTTATGTTTGAAATCCCAGATCCTGTAGAAAGGGCTTGAGAGGTGGGATTTTGTGCTTTAAAAGATGTCAGATTAAGGCAGGTAAAGAAAAACATGGGCCAATAATACCTGTACATTAAAAGGACAGCAATATTCAAGAGCTATGAAGAAGTCTTGGAGGAGATAATTAGAAACAGGGATAAACAGGGAAAAGGGAGAAAATGCAGCATATGTTCACTGAAGTTATTGTTGATAAGCAACTTCTATTTTATTAAGATATCAGTTTGACCAGAGGAGGAGCCATTTTAAGCCAAAATATGCTCAGCCTTTTGGATCTGATCTAACATGCACAAAATGTATAAAATTCATTGTCAAATGCAAAAAGGTCTGGAACACTTGACAACTGACGTAAGCGAAATGAAGCAGAATATAAAATCAAAGATCATTCACTTAGCATTTGATAAGAATATTTCCTACAAGTTCACACTTGTGAATCAAAGCAGACAAAGAAGGAGGAAGCCCTAGAGAATGATGACTCCACCAGTGATGTAGCACTGTGAAAGGACAAATATGACATATCAAACTATGTTTCCCATAGAAAGAAGAAAGTACAAAACACTGATCAGCTCCTTCTTACAGGTATAAAAAACCTGAACCATGAGTCACTTAACCCAAAACAAAACATGGCTGTAAAACTCTTGGACCACTAGCTCTATAATCAGAAAATCTGTAGGACAGAGTGATTCACTAGGCCCACTAAGATGAAATGGTTGCTGCCTAACCCGATGATGTAGAACCACCAGGGAAGTAGGAAACTCATTTGAGCTAAGGAACAGCATCACCCCGTAAGCTTTAGGAGACCATCAATTAATTATGACAACAAACCTGAAAAAGGTCAAAACACAAGGAAAGTGATATTCTGAAGCAGGTATTTATCAAAAGCACTCAGGACAAGAAATCACAGTAGTATGGCTCATAAAAGAGATAAATTACATGAATGCCCAGGGCAGAGGGGAAAAAAAAAAAAAAAAAAGGGGATTTCTTTGTCTAGGTGCTCTTTTAGGGTACACACTCCAGACTGGAATAAGAACCTGCGCTCTTTTGTATTAAGGACAGCCAGCATAGTTGTGAAAGGTTCTCTGAACTAATCCAAATTTTACAGGTTAATTTTGATTTGGGAGTTGGGTCAGTCTTCTGTTCAGAGTTGTTTTTCTTCTCTTCTCCATCTTAAATATGATTCACTTATTGCTAACATGTGCTGTGTCTGAGTAGCAGGAGGAAACAGTTCTGCCTCTGAAGTACAGGATAAAAAAAAAATACAGCTGGCTTGTGTATACACTTGAAAAAAAAAATGCTCTTGCTGTTTTTACTCCTTTAGAAGTGTTGGGCAGCTTGTACTTTTAATGCCATATCATTCTTTGAAGGCAGATTCTGATACCTGTGCCAGGAGAAGAAATAACTTTCATCTTTTAAAATAATTAGTTGCTTGTGTAAGAGGTCATTACAACATTTTCCTATGAATCATGAGCTGGATAATAAAGCCAACAGTCTAACAAGACTTTGCATCCCAGTATAGCCCTGGGACTCTTAAGAATGCACACTGAAAAATCCAAATGCAATTATCTGTGACTGCACTCCACACAATTGCTATTGTGAAAAAAAATACAGTCAGTAAAATTCCAGAGAGAGGTAGAAATGCTTATCAGGTTAGCAAGAGTGATACACAAAAAGAAACGGACTGGAGAGCACCTTTTTTTTTCACTTTTGCTTTTTTAAATACCTGGATATGATCAAAAATATTTATATCACTTTATGTTCATAGCTTGCAAAGCCACAGTGGAGCTGTCGTGGGCCCTAGGAACTATTAGAAGGTTTACCTATTCATGCAAGCATCCAAATATACAGAGTGTCTCATTCACTGTACAACTCCCCTCTAGTCAGAAATTCTGAGGCACACCACATTATTCAAACAACAACCTACAGCAGAGGAAAATGTCCAGCTCAGGGCTGAAGCCGTGGCAAAATATATTTGTGAGGCACAAGGTCAATGGATTATTATTTCAAATTTGGGAGGAAACATAACTAAGATGGAGGTATCAAGGAACCATCAAAATAACAGTAAGTACCAAAGACGGTATGTATCGAACCTGATTTTTTTATAAAAAAGCAAATGTACAAACAACACTCATCCCCTCACACCTCACATTTTCTTTGTGTTCTCAACACACATTCCTAGATACCGGTTGACTTCACCAGGAGCTCTCACTCCTCTTTGCCAACACCCCACAAATTAACCTGTATTTGTGACTATCACAGGGTCCTAGAATCCCTTAGTCCTAGATGTTAAGAAAGTGACTGAAACCACCCAGTCTGCCTTGCAAAAAACTCAGAAATGTGAACACTGGTATGCTGCAGGAGAATTCTGGATAGGAGCTGGAGGTGAGGTTGGCCCATCCTTCTCTCCTCTGATAATGTGTGGCTTTATCAAGAGTCAAACAGCACTAAATCACCATATTTTTTCCTTGGCAAAATGTTTTGCATGTCAGCCATTAGAAAAAAAATCACCACAGTGAAAAAGAGGAGTATCAGCTGATCTTCCTCTGTGACTAAACAAAAGATTTTTTTAACCTAAGTTCGACTTTGTCTTCTCCTTGCAAGATGACTTTTTAAATGTTGATAATATTTCCATAATTTCAGGTGTTTTTAAAAGTAATTTTCTTTTCTTAAAGGAAAAATTATCAAATTACTAAATATCCTACCATACCATGGCATACCTCTCTAAAAATTCTTAACAAATAGTTGACAATTTTTAAAGTGCCAGAGCAGACCGTCACCCCAGAGAAGACAATTCCCAGATTTGCAAGCTTTATTTTTTCTAAATTTTGCTCATACCAGTAAAGATTTTATTTTAGGGGCTTCGACAAAATCTCCAAAGAAATAAGTTTTTGAAGGCTAATGTGTAAGTTAGGAAGCACTGATCTTTCTTCCCTTGTGTTTCTGCTCAGGTAGGCAAATAGGAGAGAAAACACTGATTTTAACCCAGGGCACGCTTCATCTTGAGGAAAACAAAATCTGAAAACTGGAATTCTTCCTTATATGGAATTATGAATCCATGGCCAGCTCTCACAGCTTCATCCTCTTTGCAAGCACCATTCTCACAATGGTGTAAAGCACTGAGGCACAGCTACTCCAAGGCAGAACACCACAAGTTTTGCTGACTGATATTTCCATCAATTCTTGCTTTGATACAGATGCCTCTCTGAATAAAATTTTCATTTTGTCTAGAACTATGGCAACCTGGGCAGCTGCCAGAAGGCAGCTTTAGCTGACAACTCGTAAGAGTGATTCTCAGGCAAAACAATTAGTGGTAACTGCTCTTTTCCAGGGAGGCAGACTTCTTGGCAAATTGCACAGCTAAGTCAGAGAATTCAGACGAGGAGCAATCCAGCCTGCTTTGCCCAAAGGAAGGAATGCAGGTTTTTATAGCATGGAAGGAAGAATTCTTTTGGTTTCTCACTGTGGCTCCAAATAGCAAAGCTGCCTGTGGCAAGGGTGAGCCCTGGAGGGAGCTCCGTGGTGGCAGGATAGGCACCAGCAGGGCTATCCAGGGTGACACAACATCAGCCCTGAAGCTTTCCTGGGGATGAATTAGCCCTGCAGTGCCAGACTTGTTCTTTCCAGACCCAGAACTGCCCCCCCAAGCACACCAGCTCGCTCAGCTGGGTGATGCATCCATCCCTGCAGGAAGCACCTCGCAGCATCCCCTGCCAGAAAGGTCAAGCCCATCCTTCACCGGGGTGTTTTTGGGTGAGAGCCCATCACAGTTCCCACCAGAGCGAGTGCTGCTCCAACAAGCTCTAAACCACCTTAATTCCCACAAAGCCCTTCCAACATCCCTCCTCTCTCTCCTCTGCCCTTTCTGGCTCTTGCTCCTCCAGTGCTCCCAGGCAGCGCCAACCACAGCTAGGGAAGCTGCTTTACTCATTACCAGCCAGTAGCAGTTGCAGGTGAAACCCTTCCAAAGAATTTGCTTAAATCGTGCCTGCAGAGTGGCTGAAATTGCTTGTGAATTGCTGAGCTTGAACCCAGCCTTTCCTTACTTCCCCGTGCTTGATTTGCAATTTGCTTTTCGGTCTGACTTTCCCGTCCTCTCGTGTCCCCTTCACACACATCAGCAATTTCCAGCTTTTTCCATGAACAAGCACGGAGAGGCAGTGCCCACCTGTAAGCACCTCCTTGCTCTACAAGTAGTTCAGCGACCTTGCTATGTGTTAGGTATTTTTAAATAAGTTTTTAAATATTTCAAACCTACAGCCTTTTTGTTGGTATCTTTTATTAGCTATTTCTCCAGAAACAATCTACAAGTGCAGGCCAAACTTACAGGCCAGTTTAAACAAGCTATAAGGCAAAACAATTGAGAGGATTCTGCCCCCTGAGAGATTGCAGGGTAATTCATATACAGTGTTGGCTTATTTTGAGTCAGAGATCTAATGCTGTTTAACAGGAGCTGCATGCACAGAGAAACTTTTTGCCCATTCAAATTGTCCTTTTTAAACAAGAGGGATTTTTATTTCCCTTCATGTATCTTTTAGTTTAATCATTTGCATAATTTTGCCTCCATAACACCCAATAACAACTAACAATGTTATTTGCTCTCCATTTGTTTTTGCTTCCTGCTGTTGAATGAACAACCCATGTTTACAGATTAGCAGCAGTTGTAAAGTGCCCTGACTTTCTCTCCTATTTCAAAGTTATGAGTGAGAAGTACATTATATTGGTTGCTCTGGCATTTTTGGAGTAGCTCAGGCATTCACAGTGCAAACCACTGTTATTCATACTGTTATAATTCCTCTGCACTTAAGTCATTACTAGCAATCAGAGCAGGCTTGTAGTACAATTCCTTATTTGGGAATGTCATGTGAGATGCCCAGAGCAATATGAAAAAAATAAAGGCCAACTTGTCTGGCTGTGGAGGGATTTATAGCAGGCCCACTGGCAGAGATCTGCTGGGAAGTATTAAGAGCTCCTGCTTAGCTGATCATATAAACACCCAAACCAGCAGGTGCACTACATTTGTACACTATCTTTTTCCTTCAGGTGCAGCATTAAAAATCCTGTCATCACAGCATGTTTATAGAAATGTGAATTATAGTGGCCTTTTCCTGCAGATGGTTGGGCTGAAGTTTTTCTCTAGGTAAACGTGAAATTCATTTAAAATCACTTAAATATTTTCGTTCTGCTCTTTAACAAATGGCAATACTGCTAAGAAAAAATCTATTTTGGACAACATGTTTCTTTTAGTAAGAAAGAAGCCTCTCTTGGAGCAGAAATAACTGATTAGTAGCTGCTAAAGACAACATCTGAGGGTGTTTATTTCCAAACAGCTGCTCTCAAATCAGACTCCCTCCTTCCCAAAATATGGACATCTCGCCCAAAAGTGAAAATGTGGGTAAGTCACTTTAAATTTGACTGAAACCTATAACTTATATTGTTTACAAATATCCGTATTATTTTAATGTGCAGAACATTTGATCAGATTAAAATATGATCTACTTCATAAAAATCATACCCTAGGGAAAGCCAAGACTGAAGTCAATGAATGAAATTATTTTTGGTTAAGGATACCGTAATAATTAAATTATTAGGAACAACTTAAAACTTGCTATTTTGCATGAGAAAAACCACCCACCCCATGTTAATGCAACCATCTGCTTGGACTGTCAAAGAATTATAGTCAGGAAATGGATAAATTAATGTTTTATATGTAATATTAGCTTAGCTCTCCATCTCAAGTGCTCAAATACAGAGACTTTAATTGCACAATCACATTCTTTTCTGCTCTCCACAGCAGCCCTATGTAATACATAACTATTTTCTACTGTAATGCTTGATGAGTCACTACTGTAGAAGGAACTGAATATGTTTGGGAGCATGTGTATTGAATGGAACTATAATCAAAAAATTCTCTCTTCCTGTAGTCTCCTTTTATGGAATTCAGAACAACAAAATAGAACAAAAGCTTAGGAGAGGGAGGAAGGATGATCCCAAAGGTACAGTGTCATCCTCACCCTTCAGGACCCGAATTCAATCTCAAACCCACCCTGTTCAGCCACTGCCCTGCTGTAACCTGAGCTAAGGCACTTCAGGAGAAGTTCTGCAACATGGTTTCTTCCCTTTTGCTTTTGAACTAGGGGGAGTGCTGCTAAGAAAGGCCCCACTTCAGAAAATCATTACCTGTTGCCAAACGAAGATTCTGTTTTTGTAACAGAAATAGACCCACTTATTGACTATTTTTTGCTTCGAGTTGCCATCACCTCTCTTGCCCTCACCCTGGCTATTTTCTGAACCCCACTGACAGAAAATCAATCAGCAGTAGAGAGGAACACGTTTCTAGCAGTCCAGAGAGCAGAATCACCTGAACTCACCTAGGTGTGAGATGAATCCCACTGCCAGCCCAAGGGAAGTGGGGAGATGGTTTTCATGAAACAGCAAGCTATGAGGTGGCCAAATTTGGAACCCTACTTTGGCTTTCCAAGCCTCGGATCACCCCCTGTGAGCATTCATTACTTTGTGGGGGTGTTCTGTGGGTAAAGACGCCATGGATTACAATGCACTTGCTACAAATACAAGAGCCCTACATAGGCACTGGACAAATTGGTTTGCTGCACTGGTATGTCTTGTTCTACAGAGGGAGAGTTTGTACATGAGGGCCTTAAACTCATCTTCACAGTAAGTTTATTGTGACATTGCTGGTGTTCTATCCCCATGTCTTTTTTCCATGAAGCTTCAGAAGATTTCACATTTATAAGAAGCAAGAGGCTTGCACACGCAGCACTGCTCACAGTTTAATTTTCAGAGACGAGCACCTCTTTCTAAATAATTTGGTACAAGGAAAATCTGTGTCAAATCATACATGTCGGTATGGAGCCCTCTTCACCTAGCACCACCTTAAGTATCTTTTCCCTCCTCCCCCAGAAAAAGCCATCCTGGCTTTTAGCATTTGTGTTGCAGCAAAGCAGACACCCTCTTGTTCTCTAACCTCATATGTTATGCTGATTCTCCCATCTGTGATCTGCTCACCAGCTGCTCCTGGTGCAGCAGGGCCCCATGGAGGAGGCACAGGGTTCTGTGCTGGGGGTTGGGTTTTTTCTTTTCTTTATTACCTGTGGAATTTTTCTAACCTAAGGGACTTAAAACCCATGGAGGAATTGAGTGGGAGTACAGGGCAGGTGAGTGTTTATGAGCTGGAGAAGCCTCTCTGTAAGAGGTGATCTTCCTAACCCACGGCATTTGCTGGTGTGAGGACGGTGCAGTACATCCCCAGCCTGTTCCTCCCTCACAGACCTTGTATGACAAGTCAGGCCAACAGGGTTTAGTGACCTGGTAGGCATGTTAGATCTTTAACCAGCTGCCTCTAGGTCACATCAACTAGAAATTGTCAGACCTGATCTTTCCCTGGCAGAAAAGGACCTGGGGATGCTGGTCAGCTGTGCCTGGCCATGAGCCAGAGCGTGCCCATGTGGCCAAGAAAGCCAATGGCATCCTGGGCTGGATCATGGATAGTGTGGCCAGCTGGAGCAGAGCAGGGATTGTCCCTCTGTGCTCAGCACTGGTGTGACCACACTTCAAGTCCTGTGTTCAGTTTTGGGCTCCTCACTGCAAGAAAAGGCATTGAGGGGCCGGGGCGAGTCCTGAGAAGGGCCATGGAGCTGGGGCAGGGTCTGGAGCACAAGTCTGACCAGGAACAGCCAAGAGGTTTAGCCTGGAGAAAAGGCTCAGGCCTGGAAGTGTTCAAAAACAGCGCGGATGTGGCACCTGGGGACATGGCTTAGGGGTAGACTTGATTGTGTAAGGTTTGCAATTGGACTCAATGATCTTAAAGGTTTTTTCCAACCTAAATGACTCTGTGATTCCATATTACTGGCAAGACAGTAGAAGATGAAGTATCTGTAAGAGGAGAAGGAACATTTGAAGGGATACAATGGCAGGATCTGCACAGAAAGGGTGCACTTTGCAAGGTTTGAAAGAACTGAATTCACACTGGCCTAGAAGATAAAATAATAATTGAGCATGGCTTTCCTCACAGCAGAGGGAATGCTGGATAAGACAGGAAAGGTTTCCTTCCGGGTAAAAAAGACCAAAATTTTTATCATCTCTAAGACAAAGTGATCACTGAATCCAGCCAACAGGAATGATTCTTAGGCCTTTTTGTCAGGAAGCAAGGACTAGGACTGGATGAATCAGGGACCTTTTCTATTAGTCAGTGACTAGAACTACATTCCTTTGGTGGACTATCTTGTTCATTGTGCTAGTTCAGCTGAGTTTTTCTCTAATTTTCCAATAACTTTCAATCATCATCACCTCACTCTGTGGCCAAAGCATGAGAATACAAGTTCTAAGTGGTAGATTACAGAAATTTCTCTATTTTAAAGGGATTTTTTCCTTTCATTCAATAGATCAAATATTTGTCATGAAGTGACAGGTGCTAACATTTTGCCCACATGCAACTATTAAGTGTTTGAAAAGAATTTTTTATGTTTCGTCAAAAGTTCCAATTTTACTGAGGTAAAGCAAAGTAATGAGGTTAAAATCAAAAGGAAAAAAGCCCACAAAAAATAAAGAATAAGGACATGAACACTATTTTAATCTGAAAAACTTTGTTTTCTCCCCATAGATAAAATGTTCAAAATTAGTTCTGTGGATTGGGATGTCAAGCGCTTCACTCCAGAGTGGCTTTATTGGCACTCGTGGAGAGCTTTACAAACACACAGCCTCTCTGCTCTGCTTGCTGTGCTATCATTACCAATTAGCAGTTGTGAGGAGTCCAGCAACCTTCCAGGCACAGAGCAAATGGGTGGTGGGGGAAGAGCAGCTGTACCCTGGAAGCTTCTCACAGTTCGCTGGGAGTTCAACCTCTACAACTGTTGCAAGCTATGTTCCCTCTCACTGGAGCTAATCTGCAGTCTCCAGGCTTTCATCAGTTATTTTCCAGTTTAATGGTGAAAATGTGAGGCTGATGGAGGTGGCCGAGTGTGGACGGAGTCTCTGTAAACTCCCCTTTGGAGCTCAGCTGAGCTTCCTCTCCCAACCCAAATGAGCCCCAAGCGTTGCACAACGTGGGGTCTCCTGAGGAGAAATCACACATCATGCCAAACTGCAGACAGTGTAATGGCAAGGTGGGGAAATACTAATTAGGTGTCAGATGGAGACCACCAGCCTTATTTAACTGTGAGGTCAAGCTGACTGGAACCTTGTCTCCAAATTAGATATAGACAAACTGTTTTGTGAGCAACGTTTCTGATAAAGTTTCCTTTTTCTTCTGTTTACACACAGGAAGCAGACTGAAACTCTCAGAAATGTGTTCTTAGTTGTTCCTTGAATCGATTATTTTTGTGACCAGAGAGACATGAGTAAGGGCTAGACTGTCTGGTTTTCTTTGTCCTGTCAGCCCCCCAAAACCTGATCAGATCCAAAAGTTAATTCATGCCTTCTCTGTCTTTCTAGACTCAAAACAAAGAAGGAAAAAAAAAGGTATTTGGAGAGCATTTGTATCCATCCAGACAGTACAGGGCATTTTGATCTTATCTCCTTGGCAGGAATAGATTGCACTCTGAGCAAGTTTGACTTAGAGGCACACACTCTGTAGCAACTTTTATGGCCCAGGAAAAAGCCTGTCAAGGGCTCCCCGTTCCTGGTGGTGTCTTGGGCATAGCCCTAAAAAGGGTCCAATGCTGTGCTCCTCCATTCTGACCACAGCCTTTGAGCCAAAAAAAAAAAAAAGAAAAAAACATCTGTTTTGAGGGAGGTCTTTGGTTCCACCAGTGACAGAACCTCTTCTGCAGGTACCGTGGGGATGAGTTTCTTGCTAAACACAACACAGCTACCTCATGCAATGTAGCCATAAAGATCTCAACAGAGACAACATCCAACTAGAAGCCCTGGATGCCCAAACAAAGAAACATATTTCTTTGGATAATGGAAGTGACAAGGGGACTGCACAGGGCCATAAAGCTGGAAAGGCAAACAAGAAGAATATTGTTTTCTTCTTCCCTCTCTTTTTTAAAGACTTTCTCTCAAAAGGACAGGAAACCAGTTTAATTCCAATGATACAATGCTGCCTAAACTGGCTGTGGTTCAGCTCCTTGTAGTGACAGCACTGTAAAGCTATGCATTTTTTTTTTTTTTTTGAGCTAAGCTTGTCTGACTAAAGCTTTCACTTCAAAGATGTTGACTGCTTAAAAGGGAAACAAACAATGTAAATTATGTTTTACAAGTTCACTAATGATCTAATTCTAAACAATAATAAATGAATCACAGAAGGAACATTCATGTTAACCTCTGAGAAGCAGGTAAAGGAAGATCTCTCTTTCATAATGTATAAAACCTTCACAGAAAAAAAAGAAAACGCACCTATTAGTAAATTCTGACACCACAGGGGCCTTAAAGCATCCTTTCCCTCCAGAAGAATGAACACCTTCTTAAGTTATCTTTCTGTCATAAGTCCAAATGCTACTCAATTCAAAATTTCAAAAGTTACCAAATAGTTTGACTTAGAGTAGGTGTGTCTGGCGTGTGAGAAATGGGACAAACCTCATAACAGAAACAAGTAATTGATTTCCTCATGAAATTGCCACAGGAGGAAAACTTAAGGATATTTTGCAGATCGTTTAACAAATTAATTTCCATTCATACACAATTATTTTTTTCTCACAACACATCATAGGGAGTAAACAGATATTGTGTGCTTTGCTTTGCTGTGTGGAGGTATAAGGGCTCTCAGTTTTGATGTGTTTCCCTCGACTTAACTTCTTTTCAACTTCGACCAGTCACTTTAAAATGCATCTTTGAAGGAGAACAAATTTTTACAAGCACCAAATGGTAAGGAAATGGGGGTTTTCTTTTTCATATACTTGTAAGTGTTTTCCATATATTTGTCAATACATGTTGGAAAACTGCTACATGAAAATAAGTAAAAGCTAGTTGGATGGCTCTCTCCTTAGATTTACAGACAAGTAAACTCCAAACTTGGAAGTCAAAATTAATTATAAAGCCCATGCCTACAGAGAAGGGTAAATTGTGCTATGAGGCATCATTCCAAAATACAGACATTACTGTTTTAATTTTATTCTATTTTCCACTCTGTTCAGTCACTTTTTCTTTATCAGAATGATTCTGTTCCTCCAAAGAGGAATAAAAATTCCTAAGCTGACACCAAAACAAAGTTGTGGTATATGCTTGTAATTTTAGAGTTATAATTTTTTTTAAAAAAATCTTAAAGTTCATGGTTTTAGAATTGCATCAGATTATGAAAGGTGCTTTGCTCTCTGCTAAGATAATTCATGTCAGATTCAACACTGAAAAGAACACCTTAAAAAAAGATATATTTCTGATTTATTCTTGTGTTCACAACCTGTAGAGGAACAATATCATTCCCCAGACTATGTCCCTTGCTCTCTAGAAAAGCTGTATTCATGAACACAAAACCAGAGGAAATAGTTGGAATTTCTTCCCCAGATAAAAAAAAAAAAAAACAGAGAAAAATCATGTCAATTTCTGTCTTTTTATTTCTTTCCCTTTTTGGTTGAAAAATGGAAAAAAAAAACAAAAACAAAAAACCTTTGAACCTCTACTTTTGTCACTAATATTTTTCTATGGCGAACAAGTGGAAGCTTTCTGTGAATGCTCATTGAATGAAAAATGGGAAAAAAATTGTCACCAGTCATCTGAAAATTTACTGCCAGCTATTTAGCAACTTTTGACACGGCACATGCATCCTCTTTGATTTAGAACCCCTCTCCTGACAGAATGGTAACTCAGCATCTCTTTAGGTGACCCAAATCCTCCCAGCTACTGTACACCATATTTTACATTGCTTAGGTTCACCAGATTTCCATGCACCACTTCCCTGAGTCAATGCAGGAGGATTCTTGGGGCTGGTCTTAGGACATGGCATTTGAGGGAATCTCAGTTATGCAGGGCATTCACAAATGTATGTAGTGCCACTCACTGCCTGCCACAAAGGGCCTATTTTTTAAACTGTCAAAGAAACACTTGTGGCATTGCGGAAACCAGAGAAAAGCTGTCAATCCTATTATTAAATTGACATTCCACACATGCTACTTTGAGATGATAGTCCATAATAAAGTTGCCCTATTTCTTTGCCCTCTATTCATGTCACTACCTAAAGTTTTCTCTTGCATCTTCCTCAGACTGAGTGATAGAGCATCAGACATGTAAACTCAACAAGAGGTCGTCATTGTGGAGCAGTGACAGATGTTTACAACACCTGAAGAAAAGGAGGGGACGAAGGTCCTAAAGCACCCTTGGTACTCCAGGCTATCACAATGCACGGAGCAAGGACAGTGACATCTCCCAGGGTATTGTCAATCAAGGAGTGCTGAAACAAAGGGAGACAACAGGGACCATTGTAATCCCATTAGAGGGAAGGGGGGGTGGGGGGGGGGGGGGAAGCATAACAAGGCTTTGTCCTGGTCTTCAGAACACAGACCCATCTGTGTGTTTCTCTAGCTGCTGCAAGCTAATAGGGTAACACGAGTTGATCTGACCCTAATGGGAATTGATACAAATTGGATGTTAATTCCATTGTGTCCAGTCCTCCAGTGAGGCCACGAGGCCTTCCCCAAGAGAAAAGAACTCCCACTTCCCATGCTTGCTTGATTTTAGACTTGTCTAAAAGGATATAGGTTGCAGGAGCCTGGGTTTCCCAGGTAAGCTGTCCCACCATGCTTCCTGCTGGGAAGCTTCTGTGAAAATAAGAAGACAACAGAGTCTCTCACCCTCAGGGGTGTCTGATTTAGTAAGGGTCTGTGATTGACAGCTGTTAAGAGGAATGACAAGATATTTTACATCTGTTTGGTGTCCTGACTGTCACCCATTCCTTCCCACACTGGCTATTGTCATTCTTCCTATATCCAGGAATCCTACTGCTGCCAATGCAAATGTCAGACCACTGTGGAGCTATAGTGCCACGCAGCATACATTACACAAGAAATGAGAAGTGGATCGGGGTCATTGCATAGGGAATGCTATGAGTCCAAAGTATGTTCATTATGCCAGACCTAACATTTTGGACCACAAATTGGACCACCAGCTACTTAGTTGTGCATATCAAATCAGAGAATAAATCCAACACACCTGGAGTTCCCTCTACTTTTTTTTTCCTTTCCCTTGCAATTTATTATTTACTCTGCAGCAAACCTTAAGCCTTCCTCCAGTGATGATGAATGAATAATGCAGCACATCCACAGTGCTTATTATGCACAAAAATATCCCATATTTCTCCATTCCTATAGCATTCGTAGGGGATTTGGATTTCCATGATTTTTATATTCACATCAATTTTGCTAACTGTTAAGCAGTACTTTTGGTATCCTGGCAGAAATAGCATATAAAAGTATGGTATAAAGAAAATCATACACTCATTCTGGAGAAACCATTAATTTTACCATGACTTGAAATACCACTGACAATGACAGACAAAACTGAAGTACATCCTGCAAGGATGTTTTCTCCAATTAATGAGGGCAACGGTTTTTGCTCTAAATCTGGCTCAACAAACTGAAATAAAGAAAAGCAATAAAACTCACAATGCAAAACCATAGATGGTCTGCCCAATGAAGGCTATCCAAACTAGAAGAGATGCATAACTGATTAAAATAAACAACAGTTATACTGAATCCATTCTATCTTCATTACTCTTCAACCCACCCCAAGTCGAAATGCTGTGTAAATTATGAGCTCTGCAGCATGCCTGTAATGTTAAAAACCTGGGCCTTGGAGCAGTGGTGGCAAGTGAACTATTGAGTCAAGGATCCTTCACAGGCTTCCAGTCAGCTTCAAAAGTATCATCACTCTTCAGTTAAAAATATCTCAAGCTATTGTAAGCAATTCTAGATTCAGCCTACCAGTTTTTAGCCCTGGAAGGGTAAACTACAGGGCACATGTGTGCTACATTCTTGGGGCAGAATTCTAAAGCACGAGGAAGATAGCACTTCCAAATTGTCTTTGCACCACAGGCATCATCAATTCTCCAGCTAGAAATGGTCTGGATAGAACCTCCAAGATCTTACAGGTGGCCTTTTCAACCCCACCAAGGAGTCATGCCAATATTGTTTATTGCAGAGTTAACAACTGAACTGTTTAGAACAAAGCCTCTGAGATCCTGCATTCATGTTAGTCTACTATGGAAGACTAACGTGGGCTAATCAAATGAGATGCAGCCTCATTTCTGAAAGGGTGTACATGGTGATGAAAAGGGATGCAACAGTCTTTTGAGCATAGCTGAAATACAGCATCTTCAAAGGAGAAACTCAATTCAGGTGACAAACCCTATGGGAATCAGGTGTTGTGTATCTACAAAAAGGGAATTTTCTACTAATTTCTATCTCTTTAATTCCTTCTGAGTGATATTCGTTGTGACAGAAAGGAAAATATAGAAATTTTTACTCTTTCTTGTTCCTATGGCCTGTATTTCTTGTTCTCCTATCTTTTCTCTCTTACCCTGTGCCACTGGGGTAGATGGTGAAAACAAAGCCCTTGAGCACAGGTGCAGTGGACACCCAAGAGGTCACTTGATCCACATATCATTGATGGAACTGCTACTGAAGACCCATTTCGTACCAGTTACTAAAAAACTGTTATCCAGGCTTTAACTGCTGATAGGAACTCCATTCACTTATTAAATCTGAAGTAATCAAATACTGGATAACAAAAGTTCAATGTAACTTCTACCTGACCTGCAGCCTAGTCAGATCTCAACATAAACAATGCTTTACAGCCTAACACTCCTAGTAGGTTCTCACTGCTGAGCCTACTAAATAAACTAAAGGAGAAGATGAGTTCTTCTGAAAATACTTATAATGATACTGAGAGAAGGCAAGTTTTGCATTTTGCTTTCTAACCTTTGAGGTCCACAGAGAAAGCTTTGGCTCTGGATTTATTTCTCTGGCAGGCAGCTTTATTTTTCTCAGAGAACATTGCTGTTGGCATAACAGAAGAACAGGAGGCTGGCAAAGTGGCACGAAACAAACAGCCCAGATCTCTTCCAAGCTGTTCCTGCTCCCACCACATAACTAAGAGTTTAATAAAATGTACTACCCAAGATGCAAACATCTTGCATGCATTCAAGCATTCTCTTTATTAACTTAAGCGATAAACCTGCCCATTCAATCCACATGTTCAAATACAAGATGGTCAATACTCTTGACCATCTGAGCCAAAATCTAATATAAGAAGACAAAGTGATTTTCAGACAATAACATTCAACATACTCTTTTCCCCAGCTCAAACATAAGAGGATGGAGCAAGATTCCTACAATCTGCTGGCTCACAAGAGAGAAGAAACTATTGTGTGGATTTGAACTCTAGTGTGTTGCCTTTAAGCATTTGGTGGTACTCACTACTGCTTAAGAAGATATTTAGAATTCCAACATGAAAGGTCTGTTTCATATTTTAAGCCCAATAAATCTTGATCACAGCTCTCAATTGAGACAGCAGTCTGGCAAAACTACATGGACAGCAGACACTTTACTGTGGCTCTTTCTCCCCACTCAGCCTCTCCCTCCCCCACCTCCCTCAAATTGAAGTTTATTGTTGCCAGAAAAAACAAGAAACAGCATATCTGAAATTTAATCTTCCTTAAATTTGCAGAGCAAGCCTACAGAGAAGATTAACTATATAAGCAGGGCATACTTTCTTATTCCTCTTGGGATACACGTCATGCGTTTTCCCCCCACCCAGTGTTTTCTGTTATTATTGATCATCAAGTTTCACTCCTCAGCCAGGCCAATCTTAGCAAAGTTAGTACTCTTTTGTGGGGTGGGATTTTTTTCCTCCTTTTTAATACACCTTTTCTGTGAAAATAAAACTTGTTTGATGCAGCTGCTGCTGGGGAGATATTATTGAGAGATGAATACGCTGGTAGAAGACAGCAACTTATTTGATGCCTAATTAAAACACACTAATTACAGTGTAATCACCAAGTGTGTTACGAATCACACCTTTTCAGTACAATTCAGAATTTTATTTAATTACAGCTTTCAGCTGGCCCAAGAACTAGACAGCTTTTCCGTCCCTCTCCTTGCCCACCAACACTCATCTGACAAGGATACTGGATAGATATCTGAAGGGTAGCTGGGCGATACAGTGGTTTTGACTGGTATTACTCTTTTTTTGAGACCAAAACCTGCTCAGGCAAGATCAGGAGCCTTGTGAAGCTGGTGAAAACCCTCAGGTAGCTTCAGAGGGTTTTGGGAAATAGGTAGATTTGTGGAGTTGATTCAATGTTACTAATGGAGTACTTGATGCTCTTCCTGGTGATTATCACTTACAATTTAATCACAGAGGGTGGGAGAATACCCTGTGAGGTACTGAGGTTCCCTTGTTCTCACTGGAGGGGCATTCCTCAAGAGACCTATCAGTGCAAGTACAATCTAAATGTGGCAGCAGCATTTGCCAGCAGACTGATGAAGTTGTTTAATTTCTAACAACAGAAATTTAGCATTTAGTTAGGAAGGGAAAAAAAAAAAATACAAGACCCGAGAGGTATAAAATGTCAGTGTGAATGAGTTTGCTTGCACAGATTCACTGATGCTTACGTGAGAAAACACAGCATTGAACATCTCACACTCATCACAGGCTAACAGAGGTAACAGGTTTGCATCACCTAATTCCTAAACCAGCCCTTTAACTTCCTCTGACTGAGACTATTTCTCTGAAGAAGTCCTGGTTTCAGTACCCTCAGAAATGGATTATCTATCAGAGATAAGTTATTACTACAATGAGGGCTTAAACTAAAAGCAGTAACATCTTGTGTAAGCATGTGTAGGGCCAAAAAATTTTAATTTTGGCAGGAAAAAAATGGCACAATAACTACCACTTTTAAGTTTTGGCTCTGCTTTACCATACTCATATAGCATATGTGAGAACACATGTGAGTCCAGAAGAACAGGAAGAAAAGAAAACCCAAATCCAAGTAAGATTCATTGTTTGTGCTTCGAACATCCCGCAGATCTGGATGCAGAACTTCAGTTTTACTTGCATGACTGATTTAAAAATATGTGAGGAAAAACTCATGTTATCCATGATTTTGGCAATTTTATAAGGCAAGCTATTTGTGCTCAGAGAATAATCACAGGGGCCAGTTAGAAAGGCTGCTCTGAGTGTTTGGGGAAGGCCCCTATTCTGGAAAATGGCCCATTCATAGCAGCTCTTTAGCTCGTGCTTATTTCACACCAAAGCCAACGAGCTGAAGAGCAGATCCCAGAGCAGAGATCTGAGCACGAGACTTCACCCAGAAGTGATTCCCGAGGTATTAATACAGACACAAAAGTGGGAATGCTCAGAAGTATTTTGAAGTGAGGAGGAACTAGTTGATACCAAGATCTTGGACCCTACAAAGCTCCATCTGGACCATTCCAGTGTCATAAAGAACTATGGAGAGAGTTCAGCTCAACAGCTGAAGGTTGATTTTTTAACACACGAGGAAGTTACACATAAGAGTAACTCTGTATGCAGAGTGTGAAGAAGTGGTCTGCTCTCCACCTGGCCTGATTTGTCATGTTCTTCAAGTATCCTGAAAAGAGAGATTTGGAAGGAGGTACAGAGAGGATTAATCACGTATCAATTGGGTAAAAACCCAAACCAGATTACAGTGATCATCTTTCTTCCAGCTGATGACTGAAAGAACCCTTCCAGTTTGTTTTGGGCTCTGGGTTTTGGTTCTGGTTTGTTTTTACTTGAATATGGTGTCCTCAATGCTTTAGTACCACACACAAGAACTTCCAGCCCTGTCATTTTATGGCAAATATCACTGCAGGCCAAGAAAAGCATGACATCTGCTGAATTCACTGTCTCTACTCCATCCCTGTCACAATTTGGTGCAATTGTTATATTAAAAACAATGCAAGGCCACATTTCACGCAAAATCTATTTTTTCCAGGAGAATTCTTTAAATCAGATAATGATAGTGGAATTTTCCTTTTCTCTTAGAGAGAGAAGAGAATGAAGGAAGAATATGGAAATTGTAGTTTTTTCAATGAATAGCTTTCATGGAAATATTCTATCGCCTATGGATTGTGGTTTGCAAAACAATTTTTCTTTTAAACCATCTAATAGGGAGAAGGGGGAACTCCTCTTAGCAGAATTAAAGAGCCCCAAAGAACTTTTATTTCTGATCAGCAGCATTCAGAAGTCACTCAGATTATGTTCTTTATAAAGCTGTTACAGTACTGCAGGCCAGATTAAAGGGAATTTTCTAAATCCTAGTTCTCCTTAGATCTAAATCTATCTTTACATGACCTTCCTGATTTAATCCAGATCATGAGCATGCTCAGCACTCTTTTCTATATATTTGGCAGAAGCCAGTGAAATGGAATGCAGTATCAGAGCTGCCCTTATTTGTAATTTGTTTGGGAGGTGTTCCTATAGATGATAAGCACAGCTCTTTTTTTTTGTTTTGTTTTGGTTTTTTTTGTTTTGCTTTTATGAAAAGCTCATCTAACTTATTGATGTCCTGAATAGGTGTTCCATTATAAAGGACATGGTGTTTTTCCTATTGTAATATTGTGGATTTTTTTTTTTTTCTGCAAAAGGTATTAAGTTTTTTAACTTAAAACTACTAAAAGGGGGGAAAAAAGAGATAACTCAAAGAATTAAAAATAAAAATGAACAGCTCTTTCTCTGGGATATTTTTCTCTTTTTATACTAGATTCATTCTACACTTGGATGCTATTGGTCCAAAGACAGTCTTTATTTCTAGACCTTGCATCACTCTAAGTACCTTGTCCTCTATCTGAGCGTCAAATAAGCAAGACTCATTTAAATACAACATTTAGACATGACAAAATGTATTGTTATGCTACTGTACTGTTCCACAGAGAGGTTTGCTTACTTCTAGAATCTAGATCTTGCAGGTTGAAAGTTCCTCAGAAAAAAAAAAATGTTTCTTTGTATCCCTTAATTCAGCCTTGTGGTGACAAAGTGGGGTTTTCAAAAGGCATGGAAGAAATGGGACTTTAAAAAAAAGTCATGGATCAAATAAAAGCAGAATCCTGCATGTGATGTATTCAAATTTCTGTCTTTTAGAAAGATACTGTTTACAGATCAGTTGCTGGCATTATTGTTTTTCCCACAACCCGATATTACGGAATTCAGCTTTCCCAAAGGAAGACAAACGATGATCCACAAAATCCCAGAGATGAACAAGAAGGTGCCAAAAAGTTTTGTACCAAGTACAACCCAAATCAGAAATGGCCATGGCAACAAAGAGAAGGAGAGGACTTGGCAGAGCAGTCCAATGCTTAATGCTCACTAATGTGTTCAAACATAGGAGCGTAGCTATTTTCCCCAGACTGCACACCATTTTCTGTCATTATAATAATTGGGTGTCTTTGTGTTGGACTAAGGGAATGCCTCTGTTTAAATGATTGTTGGAAGTGCAATTCTCAGCCAGCAGACCACAGCACTAAAGCTAGTGTTTGGTGAGCGCTGTATTTGAACTCTGTTAGGAGCTATTTGGGCAAGAGTTTTTAATACACACTTTAGCCTGGGTAATTTTCAGAAAAGCAGTCCATGACCTTGTTGACTATGAAAGGCAAAGGAAAATTTTCCTATAAAGACCAGTTTTGCAACCAGAGGGCTGCAGCACCCTATTAGTTCTGAGTGCCCAGGATTCCCGTGGTACGGCTTATAGGAAAAGATTGATGGTGTCCATTTGGGAAACCCAAAAAAAGAGATATTCCTAATATAATTTCCTATATGGTATTCAGCTCAGATGTTAAACATCCATGACAGACAGATGACCAAATATAAGAATGAATGTCTCAACCCACAATGATATATATACAATATTTCCACTTAAATTCAATGCTGACGTAAATTGGAATAAGGGTATAGCTTCAACCCATTGTTCATGAAGAAGAATAAGGCACACATTGCACAAGAGAAAAACAAGTGTATTACTGATGGCAGGAGTTCTCTGACCCAGCCTTCAGATTTGAACATCCAGCCTACCTTGACAGTATAAACATGCTTGGAGAAGGCAGCAGCTGTGCCTAAATAACTGCAATTTGCTACAACATTGGAAGATAGAAAATATGAAAACCTCTTCAGAAAACATCCCTAGTATGACGTCATTAAAACTGTTTATCAGTTAGTGAGTCAAGAAATTAGAGCACTAAAAAGATGGCTGTGGTGGAGGACCAGAGAACCTAAGTCTATTACTGAAACCCAGAAAGGAACCAGAAAAATATATATTTTCCTTTAAGCTTGTGACCTTGTTTTCTCTCTCTCCTTTCAACTTGCAATTTACTTCCCAGCTGAAGAATCATCTTTCCCAGCAGACAGCAGATATATAACCCTGTCCCTTGTTTTGCCTCCTTGCATACCTGGTTTGTTTTTTGTCTTCAGCTTATATCCATTACTGGCTGCACAACACACCAAAGGCTGAGTTCACTGGGTGGGTTTAGTACAAAGTGAGGGATGGAGTGAGCCCTTTCACTAAGAGTGCTCATGACAGGGCCAAGATATCCTTTGTTAGCTTTCTATACCCAGTGCAATAATGCAGGTAGTCACACTTTTTCAACCAAAGCACTTTTCTGCAAAAGAAGGGAAAGGCCTCTCCTGAAACGGACCCTTTTGGAGATGTGTTTTGTTCCAGTTTTTCTTTTTTGTATATAGGTAAAGGAGCACAAAATATTTCAACTGTGTTCTGAAAAGACAAGATTTTATGGAGACATTTAAAATAATTGGAAAATAAAGCTGGACTTCTCAGTGCTCAGCTGTTCTAGCTGAACCTTTCTGTTGATATTTGCAAATACAGCATTTCTTAAGTTTTCTGTTGCATTTTCTTACCATTTTTCTAATCAATCCCAGTTTTAACAGCTATGCCTTTGGGCTGAGGAATCAAGGTGCCTTCTGGAGACAGTCAGCCCAAAAAAGGCCAAATTGTCTCAGAGGCTGGTCAAAGATCTTTGCTTTCTCATAGATCCCTCATTGCCTCAGCTTGCTGCTCCTCCAAAGCCAGCTCTCACTCGCTCTGCTTCAGAGCAAGCATGCAGACAGCCTATCAAAAGAGGCTTTCAGCAGACTGCTCTTAAACTTGGTTTCTACATCCATGGGAAGAAGACATTCAGCCCTTTACACAACTGAGGGACTTGGGCTTCATTGTCTTGAAGAACTGCTTCAAGTACCAAGAGCTGTTGAAATTATCCGAGGCTTTCTAGTTACTAAAATATTCCTTCCCATATGCTGAGTGTTGGCTTTGAAAACCTTGCTCATTCTTTCCTGCATCTGGCATAGATTTCCAGGGGGGTAGGGCGGGCTCTGCAGTCGGCATGAGACAAGCCCAGCTTCGCAGCTGCTGTTTCCTTCCTCTGACAATGCAAAAATATATCTTCAAGGAGGGAATCCCATTTAACATGCAAGTGGTGATACCAAAGACACTTCAGCTTCTCATCCTCTCTCTGGCAGGGTCCTGAAGCAAATAGTGCAGCTAATATTAACCCATGCATAACCCTCCTCCAGTCTTCACCCTTTCACTTCTGTCGTGACTGAGCTCAGTGTAAACACCATAAAATTAAAACACAGTTTAGTAATTTATAGTGAACAATTCTCTTTAGTGAGCTTCATCTCCATTCAGATTTTTTTTTTTTGCCTGAAAGTTTTGATTTTTACATATCCAGTTACATTCAGTAGATATGTGCCAAGTAGAATTCCAGTCACAGACTATTTTCCCCTACTTTTAATAGTATTTCTGCATCCTGGCAAAACTGGCTGTGTAGAATGTTTTGCAATAGGGTAAAGGAATCATACAAAGGTCAGGGTATTGCCCATACGTATAATGGAAAAACTGAATGTTATGATCTAAACAGAAGGGACAGAGGCACCACAGATGTTAAAGTTTAATCAGCCTCTTAGAGAGCTTATGTAGCTAAAATCTAAATCCAACATGAGGACACCTAGGTGCAGCAGACCTCAGCCTTGTTATATTCTGTATGGAAAGCGATTTGCTGATTTAATTAGAATATAAACAAGATGCAGATTGCATTTAGCTGCCGGGCGGCAAGCATTTTTGGGAACATCAACCACAACGACATTGTGCCCAAAGAGGGATTTTTTTTTTTTATCTATACTTTGCCCTAGCTCTTCAACAGTGACATTATTGGGTGATAACAAGTCACCATTCTTTAGGGCATCTGTGGAAAACTGCTGGTGTGGGGTGTCTCTTTGTAGACAGAGATGTGGCCAAGGACCAGCTACAGAGTTTAGCAGGACTCTCTGTGTATCAGATTTGGAAGGGACCCTCAAGGATCACCAAGTCCAACTCTTAAGTGAATAGCCCACACAGGGAGTGAACCGCCAATCCTGGTGTTATTAAAACCATGCTCTAACCAGCTAAGCCAACCTCAGGGTCACATAACCACATCCCAGCGCAGCATACAGGCTGCATACATTTTTATCCTCCTAAAAATTTCACTGCTGACCTTAGCAAAAGTATACTAATGAGATGAAAAAGAAGAGAAAATTAAGTGTATTCCATACATGGGCTAAGAGATGCCAGTGCAGTTTCTCCAGTCCATGAAGACTGAGGATTATTCTGAGCTTAATGGAGAAAACTGATATAATGGGTCAGGTTTAGCTGGGGAGGTGTGGACTCTGCTCAGCCAAACTTAAGCTAGATGTCCCTGCCAAGATTAGCCCCACAGCCAAGACACTTTCTGTGGGCATGTCAACACAGCCACAGAGCAGCAACTGATCTGGGCATTTCAGGAAGGGGCTTAAGGCATGCTCAGCGAGAAGCAGTGAGTACTAGGGCTAAGGGGGCAAGTAGGGGATGCAGAGCAGTGTCCTTGGCTCCTATTTAACCCAATTTCTTCCCTGCCCATTCCTGTGCACTACCCTGGGCAGTGGGGAAAGCACCAGCCACAGGCAGGTCTGACATCTGTCCCAGGACACAGCAGGGAGCAGCAGAGCTTTTCCTTCCTTGGGCTCCCGCAGCCCAGCTGGGTCCAGCTGGCCCTGCACACTCACAGGACAGGGAAAACAAATGAATTACAGTCACTTAGACTACCTGAATTAAGCACTGAGGGTCTAAGTGCTTTAGTGGAGTTTTGCCTTTAGAATGGTTTTCTCTGCCTGTTATTTCTCAGCAAGAACATTTTTGATCCAACTGCTTGTCCAGCTTATTTTACATGGGGCTATAATTTTCAGTGCCTTTCCACCAGTGCTTGTTATCTACTTAGATATGAATGCCTCTTCGTCTTTTGCAATCGATGTAAAAACTATACAAGCAAGTGGGTTTTAGTCCAAATCCAAAAAGCTGGTACAAAAGATGCATAAATCTTAAACTATCTCTATGCACCGAGCAATCTATTGCTATCTATCTAATCTAAACCTTCATTACATCTATTATTTTTGTGTTATTTGCACCTGAATTTTAGCCAGGAGAAGTGTTTCCATGGCTGACCAATTTTTAAAGCGAGGAGTGACCACCTCCAGGAAAAAAAAAAAAAGCAAACCAAAACTTAAAAAATCTTAATATAGCAATGATCACATGCACTCACTGCAAGGAATTATCATCTGCCTGTGAATTGCTCAGCCTGGAGGGATCTCAATGAGTCCTGGGTGACTGAAGATAAATGTATTAATTTCTCTGTTTCCCACTACTGGAAAGATTATCTGTGGGTAATTTCTGCAAAGGTCTTCCCTTCTTGGCCTTTCCCAAGTTGTTTATTCTTAGCTGTATGGAATCTACCTCCTGCTATTGTGAACCTGGAGCAGTTTGATTTAACATCTGCTAATTGCTGTACACAGTTTCTTTACATCTAAACAAAATTAAAATGCTGTATCACCCTTATTCTCAGTGACAGCGTGGTCAGCTCTCCTTCAATAGCAGAGTTTAATTCATAACAAGACACAGCTGAAGAAAAGATGAATCTTCATAGAGTGAAATAAAGGCATTAAGAAGAAGATTAAGGATGGCTAAGTGTTTGTGGCTTTGGTTTGGTTTTTTGGTTTTGTGTGGTTTTTTTTGATTGGTGATTTGTTTATTTGGTTGGGGTTTTTCCAAGATATTCAGGTATTGAAATCAAAAGTGAAAAACTTTTCCTCCCTTTTATGCTCTTCTTCCTAACAAAAGTCAGACCATTTCAAGGGGGAGAAGAAGTAGTAAACAAAGAATATTTCTTGCTGATGGGTCAGCCACAGTTTTATGTAGGCTGAAAAGTAGATTGTAATCCTGTGAAACAGCAGCATACTTTTGTTCCTCCCTCCCTGCCCCCATCCTGAAAACACACATGGCTTGACAAAATGCCACTAGAACGTGCTTGAAAACAGTGATCTCATTGTGAAGGCTGAAAACTTAGGGCTCAGTATAGCTGGATGATTGAGAAGCACAACATGCTCAACAGATGTAAAAACTGTATAATTCATGACTTTCTCAAGTGGGGAATGAGCTTCCACAGCCAGTTACTAAACCGCTGCAAGAGGTGTAAAATATCCAGCGATTTCCTACGCGAGCGCACCAACTATTTCAGATATGCACATACTACTTGTGAGTTTTGGCTAGTGGTCACTGGGGCTATTTCTCTCTGCTCTGCTCCGTGCTTGTTTTGGGGTATCTAAGTAAGAGAGGAGAGACTCAGCATTTTATCCTTCGTTTTCCTACTAAATGGCAAGAAGGTGGGGGGAAGGGAACAAGCAAACACACTCTAAGCAATTTAAGTCCAGAGAAAACTTAAAAGGAGATTACAAACCTCAGGCTTCCCACTTGTCTTAGTGAGCTGTCAGGAAAGCCAGTTTAATCCAACTGGGTTTGTTGCTCCCTTGGGTCTGCAATCCTGCATAGACCTCCCTGGCAGGATCTGTAATTTTTGAAACCTAACTGAGGCTTGCACGATCCCTTTTCAGTTTTTTTTTTTTCCAAAGAGTTTCCATCCCTTGCTTTCTTCTGAACATCAGAACCCAAAGCAATTAATTTCTGTAACTTTTCTTTACACTGCCATTTTTTTTTCCTTTTAAGCAGCTCTCTCTGCTACTGCACATAGTTTCTGCAGGGCCTCACAGGGAAAGGCTGCTGAAATTTCTTGCTTCCAGATCCAGCAGGCAGCTGGAAGACATTTTACCTTTCCATGCAACAGGTTAGAACCATGCCAAATTGTGACCACAGGACTTCTTGCTCTCTAAGGACTGTCATTCCCATCCTGCACCTTCTCCAGCTCCAGACACATTCCCCCAAATAGGAACAGCCATCCCCACCTTTCTAAAACTACTTTGTTTCAGTACTCTCAACAGAACCATGTGCCAGAAAAATAAAGAAAATAAATTAGTGCATGGGTTCAATCCTGACTGCCAGATTGACAGCATCTGGTCAGAAAATAAGGAATTAGCCTGGAAAACAGGAGAAAAAAATATATCAACATTGGCCCATCAGCTGTGCCCCGGTATATATAAGTTTTGAAAGAAGATCTCTTTACAAGAAGGACTTGAATGAGACAGAATTATGGCATGTCTACCACCTCCCAGAGTTTTGAAGAAATCTTCCCAAATTAACATGCCTCTTTAATTTAGACTGCAAAGAGCCTTCTAGGCAACTCCCTTGCCTTCACAGCTGTTGGCAGGTAAAAGAGGATGGAGCAAGAGATAAGAGGAGTGAATATTCCTTTTGGGAATACTTAGTCTATGAAAGCGAGGCTGATTTAGAGATTTCATTTGGCACCTGTCAGAGGTTATTGTGATGCTCATAATGGCTGTCCCCTAGCATTAGTTTATCACTGCTACCATGCAGTAACTATTTGGGAGAGTATTTTCATGCAAAACCTCACTTAAAAAGACTTGTAGCTTCCCTCCCTCTTCACCGTTTTGGGCGAAAATTTCTCAGGCTCACTGAATGCCCAAAGTGTATTATTATTTCTGGCCATGTCTGAAGACATCCACGTGTAAAAAAAATCATAGGTAGTCCCAGCTGTTACATATGGCTAAATTCTTTCTTTAGATGGAATAAATCATCTCCCCTTCTCTCTCTTTTTCTACGGCTTCATATTTGGCAGGTACCTACTACTGAGTGCTGAACTCATACCTTGTCCCAGTCGAAGAATTTTCATTTCACATAACACAGGAATAGCATGTCAGGTGTAGAGAAATTTAACTGTGCAATTAGTTTTCCTTTTTTTTACTTGGACCTCATGGAAACAGAGCAAGGTGCATTATTCCAAAGAGGTACTGGGTCACAACAGACAGTCTCACTGGCTGGAAAAGCAAATCTTTCTATCCCTGCCCCAGGAAAATGAGGAGTTTTTCCACCTCCTCCAAACAATCTTTCAGCTGCAGTTAAAAACACCTTTTCCTTCCTCATTTTGATCTCCTTCCTCCAGCTCAAGAAACAGTCACACACATTCATGCACAGAATGAGCAACTACAGAAAAAAAAAATCCCAAAAATGAGTCAACATTACAGAACTGTGAATGCAGACAACCTCCCTGCCAAATTTGCAGGCAGGAACATCCCACATTGCTATACGTGATGGTAAGGTGAGGCTGAAGTAGCAGGTAAAGAGGATTCAGAGCCTTGGCTTTCCTGCAGACTTCACAACTTAAGATGCCTATTTTGTCATTTGGAAAAATGTTGGCAAAAACTGAATGCGGTTTTGTCTCAAGGTTGCATAAGCATTTTAGATAATAATAATTAAAAAGGAAATGTAAGAGATTTATTTTTCCTAAGATTTCTACCTGGATTCAGCATGTCAAACCGTATTCTGCACATCTAAATCTTGTATTCCGTGACCAGAGACACTCACCAGAAAACTGCCAATTTTAACCAAGCTTCTCAACTTTGTCAAACAAAAAAATTCAACGACCGATATCCTGAAACCTCTGACCTTTATAAGCCCATTTTCATTGTCACAAGTGACATAAAATACTAAAACTGCAGGACACTATTACTTAGTGGTAATTGTATGAGAAAACTTGTACTATGCACACATTGCTGTCCAAAATTATAAAAAAACCTTCATGATATTCCTGGTTCAGAAAGGACAAGAAATCCAGAAAAAAAGTCTTTAAAGCACAATTTCTTTTAGCTGACAATCAAGGTGTATTTTTTTCCTTTGCCTTACTACTGAATAGTGACAACATGTGCACTAACACATGGCAAGTCCACTGCTGAGGAAGTCATTGGGATATTTTTTTCATTTTGATAACTTTTTTTCATTGTCATATTTTTTTCTCCAGTGCTTCTGCAATTGAGATGGCTTACACAGCCCAAACACAGGTTATCCACCTCAAAGAGATTTGCTTGTAGTGTAAAATGCACTAGGGAGGTGTTTATTTTCATCCTCAGTTTCACTGTGAGAGATCTCTTGAGTTACAGTTTGGGCAAAAGCCAATTGCTCTGATGTAAGTGGAGCTTGTCCACTCCATTGTGGGCAATGCCATTGACTTCGGTGGAGCCAAACACAGTTTGTGGCTATTTTATTAAAGGAAAGACACAAAATGTTAGCCCTTTGCTGCACACTCAGAATTAAGAAAAAAAAAAAAGCCATTGCCAGGATTTTCTTATCATCAGTTTGATCTCTTGAGTTTGTCTCAAGAACAGGGCATATCTTTTTAATGAAGTGAAAATATACAGTGGTCAAAGTTATTGTGCATTTTCATTCATGCTCCCCCCTCTTCAGAAGAGTTGCAGTTAAAAATAAGAAGATAGATCATTCATCTCCATGGAAACCATGAGGAAAAGTCAGTGCTGAAGGACATATCTCACATGGATTGAGTCAGGTAGCTCACGCTGGTGTTGGTGCTTCACACTGAAGCTGTTGCATTTTCTGACTGTGTTAGCTGGGCACTGGCACTTCCCTGTGACAAGAGCAAGAGTCAACCCTCCCAGTACAGATGCTTCATGTCACATCTAGAGGACTCCCTTATCTCCTGAACAGGCAGGAAGGCAGGCTGGCACAGGAAGGAATTCTAGGGGACGAAATCATACTCTGAACATGTGATCCAACAGTTTTGTTGTGGTCTGAAACTTAGCAGCCTGTGAAATTATCTTGGAGTTACTGCTACACTCCAAACAGGCAGGACTGCCAATGCTATTGGGGTCCCTGCTGCAGAGAGGACAATGGGAGGGGTGATATTTCTATTCAGGGTCACTCATCCCCTTCTCAGCCATCATAGGTCCTCACCAAAATCCACTAACTTTCAAGGAACCCTGCAAAACAACTTTACCTGCTAAAACTCTTGGTAAGAGGAAAACTCTGGGAGAACAAGGTAAACAATAAAACTGCTAGAAGATATTTGTCTTCTTGCCTGTTACTTACATTTGGGAATCTGGCATAATCTGAAAGGCTTTGCCATTATTTATATTTTTCCTGTATTTATAATCATCTGTATAAGTATCTGGTGTTTGAGGACAAGTACTTTAAAAGCAAAACTAAACATTGGCTCAGACCCTATTCCCAAATGTTCTAAATAACAAAGTCCTTCTGAAAGCATATTGTGACCTTGCTTGGCATTGCTGCAGCATGATTACTCTCCATTCTCTCACAAGGAGAGGTGAAAGTTGGATACTTTAGTCAAAATAAGCAGCCTGGCTTGCTTAAAGACCTACTAGAAGCAAAGACTACTTAAAGACTTACTAAAGTAAACCCAAAATAATGAACTAACTTTGATTGTTAAATAAACATCTTTGAGATTGTTATTTTAACACATCTGGTAACATGAAATGACCTATTCTGAGTCGGTCAAGCATCCATGTATGCAAGTCCTGAATCCTCATAAGCACAAAAGAAGCCACTCCACATTCTTATTTTCCCATTTGTCTTCTTGTTCGAATAATTTCTACCACAAAAGTGTCGCTGAACCAACAGCACTTTGAAAAGTAGGCAACTGAAGAGGAAATAAGCACAAATAAGGAAAAAATGAAGCATAAATCCCTGTAGATTAATGATGAGGGAATAATTGCTGGGGTCTTCCATTGTATGGGCAAACCTAAAACCAAATCAATCATCTTTATTCCTAGAACCATTCAAATTCACAGCACCCATTCACTGCACTGCACTATCGGGGAATTTCACTGCTGGTGTCCAGGTTTGGCAAGAAGGTAAGAGCTGCTCTAAAGGAGCTCCTGCCACCAGGGCAACTCTTGTCTACTGAAAAAGTCATCCAAGACCATCACTGCATGGTGTTACCTACTGTTTGAAGAAAAAACTAAAAATTCTCAAACCCTGTGAGGGTACTTAACCCAAATCTCCTAAAGTGCTTAAATTGACTGAATATATATTAATAATTCTCCTGACCTGAGAGCTACTCAGATATATGACTGTTTAAATTTGTCTTAAAATATTCTAGCGGTGACATTTGTTGAAAGAAAAACAATGAAAGAAATGTGCATGTAAAGTTTGGGTAAATAAAAACTACAGGGCTCCCATTTGTCAAGAAACAATGTATCAAATTATGGCAAATCAGATTATTGTAAAGTCTTTGTACACAGTAATACTATGTATTACAGTATTGGTCTCACTCTCAGCTTCCTGTATTTGTTATTTGGGGGGCATTACAGAGCTATGAATTCCTCATATTATTTTTAGCTGTCCACAACTTCTGGCTTCTGTAATTCTCAGCAATCAAAACTAATCCTGAAGTCAGAAAATCAGTTGGTAGTATATCAACATCATTCAAAGTGCCTTTGGCGATAATGTCTTTTAAAAATATGTATCAAAATACACAAGCATACAATATATACCCACCCCACACGAATCTTTAAACACACATTCATTGATTCAAAAACTCCAAACATAAATTTCTCCATTCCCTTTGAGTACAGATATTTATTTTTTTTTATTAAAAAAAGGAAATATTTAACTTCCAGTCTGCTGTAAATCTTGAGGTTACTTTTACAGAATATTAAAGTGACAGTAAATTCTTTATAATACCATAAAGTAAGCCTTTTTTCCATGCAAACCCTAAATTTCATGTGACCTTGTAAATCCTATATTAGTTTGTTAGATCTGTGGCCTGGAATAATATAAATGGTTTCCAGAAAAATCCATTCTTCTCTTAAATTGGTGTAATGAGCTTTAACTAGCCTCCAACTCAGAATCACGCTTTTTGGTGAATACTATTTCAATGCAGCTTAAGGAAGAACCTGTTACCAAAATGTAAGTGGATACTATATTGTGAGGACTTCCAGATACTCTTTCCAATATTAATAAATATTCTCCCCAAAGCATTT
This sequence comes from Cinclus cinclus, assembly GCF_963662255.1. Classification (NCBI taxonomy): domain Eukaryota; kingdom Metazoa; phylum Chordata; class Aves; order Passeriformes; family Cinclidae; genus Cinclus; species Cinclus cinclus. Next base: position 6,075,282 of record NC_085047.1, on the reverse strand, counting down.
AATTTAATTATCCTAGCTCATTAAAAAAAAAAAAAAAAAAAAGTCATTGCAAAATTCTGAAGTTCTTTCAGTCTGGTTTGCCAAAAAGCATCAAACTTTAGATCTAGACAAAGAAGTTTTTTGTCACCAGTACCACCAGTGTGGTCTCTACCTACAGGCCAGGGAAAGATTACTAATTTGTTCAAGATGGCACTATCCCTAAACCATCTTTCTGCCTGTGTGGTGACACTGAATCAGGGAAGAAAAGGGAAATAATTCTTTGATGAACCTACCAAGGACTGGCTGCTCTTAAAAATGTAAAAAACAAAAAAATTTTTAAAAGTGTCTCTATTAAACAAGTCTTGTGCCTTGTACCAGGTGCTTCTCAGAAATCTCACTGCTTACTTGGGAAGCATTATCACTGAAATATTAATATTTTACTGTATTTTATTAATATTTTACAGGTCCCTGGATAGCAAGCAATGTCACTCAAGGACATCAAGATAAAACCAGCAACCAGGAGCTAACCCAGTAAAGGCAGAACCACCTCCTGCCTTTTGCTTCCGGCTCTGCAGCTACAGTTTTCAGAATTCCCATCAAATCAGTCTAAAACAAGCAGCTGGTCCTCTGTGATCCCAGGGAAAGTTAATGACTCGCTTTAAACTGCGGTAATTGATAAACATGCTTTTCATTGAAAGGAAAGCTAGTATTTTCTACGCATTTCCAGGATACAGGGAATGCCTAAAGCCAAATCTCCTACACAAATTACTTTGTATACACAGCTAGGCCTGTTTCTATTGAATTTCCTCATCCTGAGTAGTTCCCATCTATTACAAAACATGAGTCAACGCGAGCGAAGGTGGCAAAAACTGGCTCCCAGGGCTGGGTTAATCCCTGCAGTAGCAGGGGTTGAAATCTAAATTTATGCTAGAAGTTGGGCAGCCAACAGAATAATTAAGAGCTGCTCTGGTATCCCTACACAACACCTGCAGCACAGAGGATGGCTGAGCATTGCACAGTGTTGCTCCCTCAGCAGGTGGAGATCCTTGAGTGTTCAGTTTACTCTGGTTCAGGTTCACAAGAGTCATGGAATGAGATCTCAAGCCCTTCTCGGTTTCCTCAATTACTCTGCTGCTTCTCTTTCAGGGAATTTGGAGAAGAACGCTGGTTCAAGGACATTACTGGAATTCTGAAGTAACTTGGCTCAGAGTTTAATCCCCATTACCCACCGGTGCCAGGTTGAGATCATCACACTGATCAGAAACAATTGGCTAGAGTCAAACCCAAGCAGAAGGAGTTATGTTTTCAAGGGAAAGAAAATATCCTTTCTGGGAAGCAGTTTCTGCAGAGCTGCATCCAGTAGTTGAGGGTGTGCACCAAGAGATCCTGAAGGACAGACCACAAGTTCAAGACCTGCATTCCTGTCTGACAGACAGCACTGCCTGTAAGAGACCATGGTAGGTCAGAGAGTCCATCAGCTGCTCACCAGCAGTGATGTGACTCCAATTACACCAGTTCTTGTCTTTCCATACAAGATTAGAGATGTGGAATTTAACAGAACAAGAAATAACTAACTTCAGAACAAACTGAAAAACCTGACATTGACTCCAGTTGCTTCTCCAAGAATCCTGCAGTTTAAGTCTTCCCTTCCATGGCAGCCTTCAAGGTTAGGCCTGGATCCACCTATGCACTCAGGTTTTTCACTGTGTTCTCATTTGCTGTCAGAAGCTCAAAGAGCACAAAGGAGCCACTAAAGAAAGTCAGACTTGCCTGACAAAGCTATCCATGCTATACACAGTAAAGCTGCATGCATATATACTGTATAACATGAAATAATAAGAACGCACATTAACCACATATTCCAGGAAAGAACTTCTTGAGATCCCAAGAGTTTTTGTTTGCAAATTTGAAAGATGACTATCCCATTCCCAATGGACTGCTTTAATAAATTCAGGTGCTAAGAAAATAACAAGAAAAAGCAGGGGCTCCAAGCCTACACTTAAAGGACCTTAACTATCAACTGAAAAAAAATCAATATGAAAATCATATCCAAAATTAATTAGAAAAAAATCACCTATGCAATAGTTTTCAGGGCTTTTCCCATAAAAGCCAAGTTAATGAGAAGGCACACAGATAAAACAAGTGAGGGACTGACTGATATAAAAATAAATCACTACTGCTATAACCAAACACCATTTGAAGGTGCCTGTGCAGTTGCTTTATAATACAGCTCAATTCTGACCTGTCACTTCAGAGGGTTTGGGGGGTTTTGGGTTTTTTTTTTTTTTTGGTGTTTTTCTCCATGTTGCTCTCTGGAAATCTCAGTGTGGCACCTTTCTTCAACACGACTCCTCAGAGGAAGAAACATTTTGGACATTTAGTTGTTGCTTCATTTCCCTGCTATCCTCCCATGTCTGCACAGTGAGGAGGCAGAAGGAGGAGGTGGCTGCTGTGCTTGGTTCTGATTCACAAGGTGGCACAAGAGCCTGTGAGTTCCTAACACTCACAGGAGTAATAGCCCTCACTTCAACTGGGATTTTAAAGTGGGAAAGGCTGTGGTTACATCTACACATACATGGCCAAAGGCCACTATCACCATCTGTGTCCTTCCCCAGCAGACTGTGTCTGGAGTTACATTAAATCAGCAATAATTTTGCCTTCTTTGCTCATTTTTGAGCCTCATCCTACTCCTCAAGAACTGTGCAGCTGGACGCAAACTCAGAGTCAAACCAGAAATGCTGGTGTTCAGACATCATGCAGGAACTGAGGCCACAGCACAGGATAGCTCTGGGTTTTTTTGCCATAATCTGCATTTTCTCAGCAGGAAATTGTATCCTGGCTGTAGTTTTACCACAGGACATCACATGGTTTGTGTGGCTGTGTCTCACAACTTCTCAGCACCGCCTCCTCCACCAGGCAAGATGCTACAGCAGTTGTTGTAGGACAGCCTGAACCAACACCTTTCCAGGACCATGCTCATCCTCGAGCTCAGCTGTGCTCCAGCAGGGACAGGAGCACCTCTTTTGAGTGTTCTTTCCCAAAGCTTCCAGAGCCATCCATAGTCATGGCAGCACCTGTGTGTGGAGGGCACCATTTGTTGGGTTCTGCAGGATCCCAGCCAGGCTGCTGCCTCAGTAAATCACCATGGCACCAGACAAATGGCTTTCAGGGAAAAGCACCTGGAAGTTGGCATGCATGTCAGCTCAACCACTTTGACATTGGCCATTAGTGTGGGTTCAGGCTGAAAGAAATCCAATTTTTCCATAAAAAGGAAATCCTGAAAATAATTAGCCTGGCCCCAAATTAAATATCCATTTGGTTCAAACAAGGCCCACTTTTGCTGAATTGTGACTAATTTTTCAATTACAGACAGGTTAACAAAGGGCAGAAGGACAGAAGCAATTCTGGATATGTATTTTGGGCAAACAAATAGAGTATTTTAGTCAAAAAACACTATACAACTGACACACCTCCAACAAGGTCTGACATTTACTTCTGCTAAAAGCTTTTTTTTTTTTTTTTTTTTGGACAAATGACCATTTTCCAGGAGAAGGTCAGCCATCAGCTGTGCTGGCATAAAGCAAAACTGTATTCATAGGACCCACTGCCCTAAAATAATTGCTACATTGGCACCCAGCACTGAAATAAGCAAAAAGCAGAAAATCAAAGGTGACAAATAGCAAAAGAGGAAACACTATGTCAAGTAAATCTGCTAAAAACACTCAGATTCGAGTAGACTGTGTCTTGGGTCAGGCAAGTAATAGTTTAAACTTCTGACTCACAAAAGGACTCAGGGTGTCAGCTAAGTAAGCCTTTATGCAAAAAGCCATTAATTTCTGACTTGGGCAATGATTTCTTTTGCACTGGAAGGGTTTTTGAAACAGCAAACCAGATTATGGAGAGCAAACAATGCACCAGCAACATTATCAAATGCTCGTGTCCCCTGGGGCACAACAAGGACAGGTATTTCTAAAGGCCCATACAGATAGTACAAACCACTGCACCACAGGCAAGTTGTACAGATGTCTTTTTAAAAAAAATTCTACCAGACTGTGAGGGGAAAGGATGGTTTTACTTCTCAAGGTGCCTGTCTACATTAATCAGCCTCCCAGAATTGCTGCCATCTCCACAGGCAACACATCCAAGAGCTATACACTCAGCCACACATCCGTGGGCCTAGACCCACTGACTAGAATTTAATGCAAAGCATGCTTTCAGCATATTTTTGTGATCCTGAGGAAAAATTGACTGCCTTCTGTTCTTAAAACAAATGGGACCATTCCATATTTCCAGAATATCAGGTATGTATTCCATAACAGTGCCATATTACAGTGATGTATGTTTACAATATAATAATGCTGAAGGGATGTATTTCCTAATTACATTCTCAAAGAATTCACATCTAATGCTAGCCTTTGGACCACCTCCTAAAAGTAATATTAGGGGTCCTCTCCACTGGCCTGGTGTAACCACGCTCATTAACTTGTGGTGCAACTACCCTTTCCTTTTTTATTAAAATTGCAAACTGCTCTCTGTCACCTATCTGCAAGGGCCCATTGCAAACAGGGTGGCAGAAGACAGCACAGGTCTAATTTGAGATGAGGTTTCTTACTTTCATGTCTGAGGAGCTGTTAGACGAGAGCTATCAATCACAGCCTCAGTGTTTAGAATTTACAGCTTACAACAATTTTAAAAAGAAGAAATAATTTAACTCAAATCATTTGTGCACCTTGAACAAAATCAGTAAGGTAAACTTATGCTTTACCATTTCCCAGGATCTGCTAAGAATTTTGTTTTTCCTATGAGGTGTGGGGGAACCTCTTCCAGACAAGGCCTCCCTGTTATTCCTAAAGGAAAATACAGAGCCCCTGGCTCCTGCCACTGGGACTGCAACACTTCAGTCCTGGAGGGGCAAGAACGAGAGAGGAGAAACACCCCTCTAAGGTTATGGTGAGAAGTGCCTTCCTCCCATAGGCCTTTGCAGACACAGCATCACTAGGTTGGAAGAGACCTCTAAGATCATCAAGTCCAACCCATGCCCTAAACATCTCAACCAGACCATGGCACCAAGTGCCACACCCAGTCTTTTTTTAAATACATCCAGGGATGGTGGCTCCACCACCTCCCTAGGCAAAGCATTCCAATACTTTATTACTCTTCCAGCAAAAAACTTTTTCCTAATATCCAGCCTATATCTCCCTTGGCACAGCTTAAGACTGTGTCCTTTCATTCTGTCAGTTGTTGCCTGGTGAAAGAGACCAACCCCACCTGAGTACAGCCACCTTTCAGGGAGCTGTAGAGACTGATAAGGTCACCCCTGAGTTTCCTTTTCTCCAGGCTGAACAACCCCAGCTCCCTCAGCCGTTCCTCAGAGGGTTTGTGTTCCAAGCCCCTCACCAGCCTTGTTGTCTCCTCTGGACGCTCTCAAGCATCTCCACGTCCTTCTCAAACTGAGGGGACAGAACTGGACACAGCACTCAAGGTGTGGCCTCACCAGTGCCGAGTCCAGGGCAAGAACGACCTCCCTGCTCCTGCTGGCCACACCATTCCTGACTTAGGCCAGGAGGTCATTGGCCCTCTTGGCCACCAGGATATGCTGCTGGTTCATGTTCAGTCACTGTCAGCCAGCACCCCCAGGTCCCTTTCTGCCTGGGCACTGTCCAGCCACATCGTCCCCAGCCTCTAACACTGCAGGGGGTTATTTTGGCCAAAAGGTAGGATTCAGCATCCGGACTTATTAAACCTCATGTCTTGAATTCTATTGGTTTGTACCCTTGTTCCACCCCTGTTCACCTTGTATGCACCATTTCTGGAATGTCCTCCCTTTCCCTGATCCCCCATTGGTTATGTTTTGCTGCAGTGTTCCACCCCTGTTACCCCACTGGTTCTCTCAGGTTCTAGTTCCTCGTCTGCACCACTTTCCCCTGTCCCTATTGGACCTTGACCTTAAACCTGCTTCTTCTGTCCCATATTTAACCCTGTGCTCTCAACCCAGTTTTGTCTTTGTCTTTGTCCCTGGACTCCCTGTGAGACCCAATAAACCTTCCCCCAGATTTCCATACTTAGACCTGTTCTTCACCTCTTTCATCAGCCAGATTTTAGCAAGCGTGCTCAGGGTGCCGAAAACGCAGGTTGCTCTCAGAGAAACCCATTGAAGTGCACTGCTTTAGGAAAAGGTTTTTGGTGTTGCAAAGCCAAATTAACTGGTCAAAATTACCTGCTGTTATTTATGAATAGTAATGCCTGAGATTTATGGTATAAGCTCCTTTATCAATCAGGCTCTTGGCTTGATCAGGGCCAAGAATTTGGCAGGGAAAGGTTTTCCCTCCTTTCCTTAACTTTATGAATAAGAAAACATTCACCCTTTTAAACTTAGACTATAACTTAACTCTATAGATAAAAACAGTTTGTAAATAGAACAACAGTTTATAATCAAAGTCCTTATATGAACTTTCACTTCAGGAGTCCCAGATTTCTCTGAGGTAGGTAAACAGGTGGTTTCAATCATTGTAGTGATAAAAATGGTTTATAATGACTGGGTTCTGGGACTTTTCTAATAATCTAAAATGATTTAGTGTATAGATAGCTTTAGCTATCTGCTCTGTGGGGTCTCACCACACATTCCTCTTTTCTGTTTTTCGAGTTTACGTTTTAAAGTGTTATGTGCTTTTTCTACTATGAATCGTCCCGTTGCTAATTTAGGAATACTAGTGTGGTGTGACACACCCCAGAACTGTAGGAAATGCCTTGTTTATTGTGGTACGTATCTGCTCTGGCATTTCCCTCTGTGATGAAACTTGGTAAATTTGTGTGACTCCTAATGTGTGCAATATAATAAGGTAAAGTTCTAGATGAAAATTGTTTTATAGACATTCAAACAGAAATGACCATTAGAAAACTCTGCAATTGAGGTTTGTCAGTGAGACACTCTTTTACTAAATTAGTCCTTATATGTTTGGCTTTTTGAACTTAAAGTATGCAAAGCAATGTCCTTAAATTTTTCAGGTTAATTGTGTTTGAAGCTAGCAAGGTACACAAAAATAAAATTAATAAACATTCTACCATGAATCCTTGTACATATCCAACAAACTGTAGTTCGTATTTGCAGCATTGGTATAATACCTTCATAGCAACTGTCAAAGAACTGGCTAACGAAGAAGTATTATACGAATTAGTTTTGGTTTTAGCACCTGTAAACAACAACTACCATTGCACTGCAAAGCTTAGGATACACCTAGTAAACTGCAATGCACCCTCACAACATTGGCTTCACATCCCCACTGCAACTGCAAAAGAACTGGTTAACAAGGATGTGGAGGCTACCTTTTATAGGGGGTTCAAAATTTGGGTGCCATATCACTGGTCGAGGTCTTGGTGCCGCCAGCTCCTTTAGCCAATCGTACGTCTGCAGCTTGGGTGGAATCTGATCGGGTGAATATCCACTCGTGGTACCCAGCCGGGTTTCCAAGGCAACTGCTGCACAAGCCAAGCTTGTACTGCAACAGCCTGGGAGAGAAAATAAGCCCACAAGTCATAGAAAATTATATTTAAAATTCTAGAGGGTGAAGTGCCCTCTCAGGTGGCTCTTGAATAAATGGAAAGGAGCCCACAGGATTCCTGTCGTTAATTTTAGCAGGGTTTGGATCTGTCCCTATTGTTGCATTAAAAACTGGAAATAAGTCATGTCTACTCAGATAATTTGAACCACACTGTAGCTATGCGAGTATAATTCAATGTAGTCCGAGCCTCCTGTGGGGATAGAGGCATAAATTCATATTATGTGAAAGGGACATAATCCATAACTGCATCCACAAAATGACTCTGGCCAGAACAACATTTATTGATCAGAAAACCACCTGCCTTCCCCCTTCCCAACCCAGTCATGCACATGGCACAGCAGCTGTTCATCAGGGGCCTTCTTTCCCACACTCCTCCTAATTTGTGCCTATCACCCATGAGCATGCACACAGAGCTCTTCAGCTCCCATGCGCAAGGTCTCTCCACTAATCCAGAAAGCCAGGACATTAAATAAAAATAAAAAAAAAAAAAATAAAAAGGCAAGCAGCCAAAATATTTCACATAGACTTGAACTGTTGATACCACTTCTGGATACGGCCTGCGTGCCTCACAATAGACATCTCTAAGAGATTTCTCAAAAGTAAGGAAATGCTTGAGTGCCTAACAGAAGGACATATTTTAAAATAAAAAAGAAACAAACCCAAACATTGGAAAAATATCTTGGCCAGTTGCCTCCTGATCTGAGAAATGCAGAGAGGTTGTGGAGGTTTTCACCTTGGAGATATTCAAAAGTTGTCTGAACAGAGACCTGAGCAGTCAAGGCCAGGTGATGCTGTTTGAGCAGGAAGGTTGAACAAGGTGATATTCAGGGGTCCTTTCTAACGTCAAGCATTCTGTGTAAAAATTACTTAGCCCAAGTCCATATGGTTCTTTGGAGCCATCTCCAATATTCTGAACAAAAACATTAACTGGGCATGTACCGTGATTATTTCCAAATCACTGTCTCCATTTCTCTCCCCCACTAAAATTCAAAGTTGCCTCCTGTAAGCTTTAAAGATTGTTTGGAAATAACTATCCAAAAATATACACATGTTGTGCATAGCCCTACAGAACTTGCAGCAAAGCAAATTACAGTCTGGGGTGGATGAAGGAAGCTGAATCAAAACATATCTCTGTACAAAATGCTTGTGGCTTAGCAAAAGCAGTCTTTTTCTTTCCTCTCATGGTTAAAATGCATTGTGTTATGAGCCAGTGTCATGCTATGAAGCACAGAGAGGAAACCATACTGGTCTTTTAAACAGAGAGTTTTGGGACCAAAGCTAATCCACAGAAAATTCCAAATTCCTTTGAAATGGAAGAGTTACACTGCTGTTTTTCTTCAGATATCTGACAATGGCCTCATACTAAAATTTATCATCATACTCATAACATTAAATTATGCACAACATTGAACATTTTAACATTAACGCATTCAGAGACAGGGAGAGGAGAAAATATCTCTGAATTCTGACCAGAGTCTATTCCAAGCAAAATTAAAAGGTCAAGATTTACTCTCAAACCAACCAATAAACAGCTGCAGCTGCAGGTTGTGTTGGTTCAAAACACAACCACATTATTTCAGGTGCAGATATTTCAGTAACACAGACTTCAATATTGGCAGGCCAAAACTCACTGGTACTTTGACCTGACCCCACTAAAACCAGTCTGTGGGTCCCCCAGTGCCCTGACTACATTGTGATCAGCCCCCAGAGAGGATTTTTTTAATCCCTTAGGCTCATATTTAAGATCTAAACTTGGTCTCTCTGGTTCATCACCCACACATGAAAGCCTGTGTCTCTCAGTAAGAGAAGGGCTGAGCAATTCATACTGGTATTAGCAATTTCTGCTGTGAAAATGCCCTGGATACTATGAAGTTTCCAGGTATCTTCCATAACATAATCTATATAATCAAGAGCAGCTAGATGCTCAAGCAAGAATCAATATTTTTTTGTATTGTGCACTACATTGGAAATTATTTGCTGCTCCCGAGAGTCAGGTGTGCCCCAAGCCATTTGGCTGATCTCCCTCACACAGACAGGTCACATTTTCTAAGGTTCCTCACAAGGAGTTGTTGGACAAGCTAATTAAAGTATTTGAACAAATCACGTGGCCTTAACTTCTGTTTTGGCACCTCACTTCCTTGCATTCATGGTGTTGAATAGCGGGCTGTGATTTTCACTCCAGTTCATATTAAAGGTGCCAGAATACAGCTCTAGAAGGAGAGAATATACAGTCTGCTTATTTTTAATAGGCAGATATTACTCCAAGGACAGTCCTTCATGGATTCGTGTAGTGCTGCATTTGCATGTCCTCAAAACAAGGAATTTTCCTAAAGAAAATATATAAATAGCCAATCTTGTACTTCTCTGGTACAGTCACCATTCTAGCCCTTGGACCAAAATCCATCCTCTCTCAGTGTTTTCCTCTAGACTTTTAGGCCTTAATAGCAAAAAACAATTAACATAATTAAAAGAAGCCAAACTAAAATGATCACAGCTCAGCTTTAAGACTGATGTCTAAAGAATTAAGAGTTTTAATAGTGACCATAGTTTTCTCTAGGTAAACTCAGCTGGGGAGGGGGAGCTGCAGTTCTTTTTTTTGTTTGTTTGCTTTTTAATTGGTACAACAGTAAAGCAGATAGACAAGCAAAAGCTTTCTCATAGCATCTTGTGTCTTGTGCTACACTGTATGGTGTGCCCACTTCAGAGGCAGCCAACTGGTTTTAATCATCCCAGCAGGAGACCATCTTATTCCTAGCAGAAAGGCTTCAAGGAAAAAAAAAAAAAAATTAAAAAATGAGAAAAACTCCAAGCTGGCAAAGGCACCATTATCCAGATAAAGTTTTACACTGGGGTTCATCTATTTTTCCACTGCTGAATGCTGTTTTCTCTGCACAAACTGACTCCCACAAGACAAGGGTCACATCAGAGTCTTGCCCAGCATCTCCAGAGCACATCTTTGCTTGCTTTGTGCTGTGCATGAGCAGCTGCTCAGCACCAAGTGACAGATGGATTTGTCTGAAGGGTGTCTCTGCAGCACCGCCATAAAAGAGGCTGCTTTGGGGCAAACTACAGGTTAAAAGCATTTAGCTCATGGTTAAATTCAAGAATACACATAAAAAAAAATAAGTATATTTTCCAATTTATTATCCATAAATACATAATCTCTCAAAATCTCCTGTATTGGGAGAGACTCTACTGCCCCAGCTCTGGCCACAGTCAGCTCCCTGACTCCCTTCCTTTCTGTCTCCATGGAGCAAGAGTTGGATTTCTCATCCTGAAATGGTGCTTAGGTTACATCCTGGGGACAAGGGAGTGTCACTGGGACAGTGGTGACCCTCAACAATAACTCTAGCACTTTTTAAGCTCCTCTGATTTATGCCAGAAGCTTGGTTTGCCTATGAAGAGGATGGCTTTAAAGTTCCCCTCAGCCTTCCATTAAGCAATTAAACCACATCTTCTATTCTGTAAATCTGTTGGATGTTTTAAACAGATTTATTTCTCCAAAACGAATTACTGAAGGTGAAACAATTTCCCATACTGGAAAGTATTATCTTCCTGGACTACCTACACAAGCTCCAGTGTAATTTTCTACACCCTGTGCCTGCAATACTCTTGTTGAAACATCTGAGGCCCAAATTTCTGCTGGAACATGTGTAATAGGAGACAAAATTTGGCTCCCCAAGTGTGAAATAGCTCAGTTGTCTACCGACTCTACATTAAAAAAATAATCAGCTTCTTGGAAAGGATTAATTTTCAAAACCTAAAGTCATAAAGAGGTGAGGAGAAAGAAAAAAAGAACAGACAAAACTACTTCATTTTTCACAGCCAATATACTTTCATAATGCTGTGTTGAAAACACCAACACGTGATAAACTTCTTTTCTTCGAAAATTAAGCAAAATATTTTCCTGCTACCCTGAATTTCTCTTTCACCTTCCTAGCTAATGTTTATAAAGCATTTGTTGATACAATCAGGCTTAATTACAATTTACAGGAGCTGCGCTTGTGATAGCATCTGAATTCAGGTACCTCTGAGAAGCAGCAGGCACTAAGTCCTGCGTTTGACTGGGGCAGCAGCAGCTTTTATGCTTAATTTCAGTCCATATTTAAAAAGAAGCCAGACTTAGCCTCACAATACTCTGAATAGAAATGAAAACAGAGATCAATTCAACGAGGCTTGAATCTGTTTTGGGGACCCTACAGGACTCTCGGCTGCTCATCCCCCAGGTTTGGGTGACAGCACAGGCTGCCCGCCTGGGAAAGGCAGCTTTCTTAAAAGGTCCAGCCAAACCTGCACCACAAAACCCCTGCTGACAACCCCAGGCACTTGGTTCCAAGCACAGTGACATTTTCCTGGCTCGGGAATGTGCGTATATGAACATAGATGGTGTTTAAGGAAAGTAAATCACCCGCGGTCTCCAGAAAATGAATTGTGGTGGGAGATGGGAACGGTGGGACACACGCCTGAGTACATCCCTGTGCTCCACACCTCGGTGTCCCAGGGACTGATCCCACCCTGCAGGACCACGCCAGCTCTCACCCCTGGCTTTGCTCATCCCTCGAGCCTCCCACCACACATTCCTCCCTCCCATCATAAACACGGAGAGCAAAGCCCGGGGATTTCGCTGAACAGAGCTCGGAGTGGAGGGGATAAAGCTGTAGGACCCGATACCCCCTTAACATGAAAGCAAAAGATGCCAAAGTCTTAAAGTACTTTGGCAGAAAGCTAGCTGTGTATAACTAAGAATGCAAGCTCTGTGGTTACTTTAATCCCTGGAATAGGTCTGCAGATTTCTGAGTAATATTGCACAGGGCAAGTTTGGCTGGGGGGTTTTTGTTTGTTTTTTTTTTTTTAATATATATATATATATATTATATCTTTAAATTACTTACTGGTGTAAGGCCCTTTCTTTTCTTTATGTGAGCTTTCTTCTGAAACATACAGGAAAAGTGAGAAAAAAATAAGTATCTGTCTGAAAACAACTTCTACTATAGAAAATTTGAATCCTGGGAGAGAAATTAGTTCCAGTAGCTGCCCAAGCAGCCATGCAACCCCACTAGAAAGGATACATCTACTGCCTCAAGGAGTTTTTCAAGGAAAGGAGCATTCAAAATAATTTTATTAGTTTTATTGCTATTTTCATTGTCATTAATTAATTATGAAGCTGTCGGAGCTGTGCCAATCTGTTTCTGTATTATTGTCACTCTTCTGTGTCCAGAGAAATAATGTCAGGACAGACATGGAGTAGAAAGGGGAATTGGAGTTGCATGAATTGTACAGATGAGTTGGAGTTACTACAGGGTATTTCAGAAATATCCTCTCTTTCCTCCCCCGCCCTCCCCTTTTCTTCAAACACAGGCTTAGCATCTGAATACAAACCTTTAGTTTAACAGAGAAAAGAGAGAGAAATATTTTATGATTTCCATATGTTTTGGTACCTTTAAAATAAAGGCATGGTAATACTTAAAAAGCATTAAGCTTCAAACAGCTGGTACTGTGTTTGTTACTATAATCATCTCTCTAATTATAGTGGAATGTGACAAAAAAAAAAAAAAGTTTAAAAAGGGGCTTGCTTTGACAGCTCTGCACTCAAGGCTCCCAACAGGCCACCAATTAGAACCTGGAAAAAGAAAGGAACTTATAAAAACTGATGACTGCTCAGCAATGGGATATAGGCCTATTTTTGTTATAAAAGTACTTTTTTTCCCCCTACAAGAAATCTAGCCCTCCTTTAGCTACAGCAACCTTATTTAGGCCATGTTCATGATACATAAACAAAATTAAAGATGTTTTCACCAGTCAACGCCTCTCTTCTGTTTTTTTCAATTATATCCTCTGGTTTCTATAAACATGCAAAACCTGTCATGAACCTAAAAGTGAGTTCCTGATGGGGAATGAAGAATATTCTGATTTCCAGAAGCTCCTGATCAGTCTGTAGGGCTTTAGTCAGTGTAAATCTGAACAAAATTATCCACGTCCCACAGCCTTCAGAGAACAGGTTTACAACGCACTTATCGAATCTCCAGCCACTGGTGAAGATTTCTCTCAGACTCAGTGACAAGTCTCATACTTAAGGAAGAAAAAAACCCAAATATATGCACTATATAGCGGATACAGTAATGCTGAGCACTACCAGTGTTATTTAAGGCAGCATGAAAAAGCTTAACACACAGAACTGAGCTGTAGAGCACGGTCCTCTGAGGAAGCCTGTTATCCCAGCACAAGGTTTAATCCAGCTGCACAGAGGTTAATGGGCATCTTTTCCCTCACTCCACTGCAGTTGGATTTGGCCTAAATTACTTTCTCTGTAATGAAAAGAGCTTTTTGCCTCCTCTGCGTTTCTTTTACTGCCGCTCTGTAGCTTCCGTATCTTGTCTTCCCCACCACCCTGTTGTTGACATTTTAAAATAAAATTACATTTCCAATGTACAAGCATAATAGTATGCGAATTCAAAACTCATTTAAGTGAAGGTAAATAACGCTTTTCAGATGTTTTCAGATCTTGGTTTTGGTGCTTGTCTGAGTCTATTCCACAATACTCGGCAATTCAATTTTCTGTTTTGAAATTGCACAGAATGTTTTTCCACAGACAAGACTGGCCTAGGAAGTTCAAAGAAAGCCAAGATTGAACAGGCATTTTTTATTTTTAAATCCCTGCATTGAGGTTATTTGTACCCAGGAGCTCTGCTCAATGACAGCTGCAAAATGAGAGCCTCAGCTGGAGGAAGGGTTTTGCTGGTATTGTCTGTCATTTCAAAGTGAGATGGTTCTAGCAAGAACCACTTATCTATGAACACACATGGCATACAAGTAATTTTAGCCTCATAACTATAAGATTCCTTTTAATTTAGCATTTACAAACACAGCTCTTGATGGGAGAGGTTCCTCTTTTTGGTTGATTTGTTCTTCCGTGGCTTACTCCTACTTTGCTTAAGAGCAAAGATCCTGATTCAGCCAAGGACTTGTGCCTAAATACAATCATTTATATAATCTGTAAAGTTGCCCCAAGTTTAGATGATGGGCTGAAAAGCTGTGAATTTGTAGAAGAAAAAATACACTTACAGTTTATACTTGAATACATGTGAAAAAAATGTACAGGAAGTAATCAAATTGATCTTTCAATAAGATTTTTCTACTAATACGTTTATCAGTTCTTTAAGGCTCCCATTTTCCACTGAACTTCCTTCTCCATTTTGTCTACCTATGATAAAGCTCACACAACTCTGAATGCCTTGTAACGAAAATCAAAAGTAATAACCTCTTGAAGGTCTACGGGATCGTTTTCAGTGTTTTCAATATTTGTATTAAAGGTGAGAATGTATCTAAGAGATGAGAATGTCATCTTGAATACCTGCTAAAATTTAGACTATGCTGTAAAAGTTCCATCAGATTGTCTCATTGGCCCACCAGTTATTAGCATGGAACAAATATTGAACTGCTCCATTTCTCTTCATGGCATACCTTTGGTCACCAAAACTTTTGTATTTATATCTGCAATTGTAGCAGTGGAAGACATTTCCTGGGAGAAGTCACAGAAGTTTAAAACAGTATTAATTTTTAATGACTCACTATGTTCTTACCATTGCACATAATGGGCATTTGGAGAATACATCCTTGAAGCTGCTCTAATACCCATTTCCTATTCTTTCAAACACTGCAACAGACATTCAGAAAGCTCTGCAAGAACCTCAAAGCTTATCAGGATGCATTCCTGCACTGTAACATTCTTTCCAGTTTCTGCTGTGAGGCCAAAGTCTATGTGGTTTTGGAAGCCCAGCTTGTGAAAGCAGTTAATGTAGTCTTAATGTAGTTTTTCCATTAAGTTTCACTGAACAGACTGAAATTACTCTCAAAAACTAACATTTTATCCTCCCACACTTTGTAGCTTCTTTCCTGCTCCCATGCAACACTGTGACAGTGATTCACAAAAAAAAAATAAATAAATAAATAAAACTGTGGAGCACAAGAATAAAACCCTTTCCTATACCTTGGTCTTAGGAACGCCATGACTGCAAAGGAAGCTGCACCAGGCTCCCTTCTGAAGTTGATAATCACAACACATATAATTTTAATCTAAAAGTGCAAACAGAAAAAGATAAACGCTGAAGAACTACAAGGCAAACTCGCATAAAGCCACTTGGGAAGCCCTAGTTCCACTCAGATCCTGCAGCTTAAGCAGTTGCTGCTTGTCCCTGCCTGGTTGCCCCCAGGGATGTGCTGGGTGCTCAGCTCGTCACACCCACCCAGCCAGGCACATCAGCTTAGCTGTGCTTACCTCCTAACATACATTGACCTAGAGCAGTGCACCATCCCAGTGCCTTACAACTTCTCCTGAGCTTCAAACCCAGCCCTGGTGTAAGAGGCTACTGTCCAACATGTACAAAATACAAGGCTCAAAAAGAGACAGACATGCAAAGGGTATTTTTTTCCTCTTTTCAAACATGCAGAAATGTTTATTTCCACGAAACCTCCTGAAGATGGACTGATACATCAGAGATTTCCATGCAACTAGTTAAATCATGGTTTCTACTTGTTTCACACAGATGGAGCTACAAGAAGAAAATTTAAAAGCCCAAACAACAGCAACACAGAAAACATGCCAGAGAGGGAATCTGGTCTTCTGGCCTTCTCTAGTAGTGCTGCAGCTAGTCAAGGGAGGTTCAAAACCCCAAAAAATGATGAACACTACTGATGGAAATGAGTGGGGTGGGTTTGAACACATTCTGCAAAGCCAGAACAGGCTGACATCTCAAAGAACACTTGCAAGGAGACCTGGGGATCCACTCCCCAGGATCATGGCACAAGGCTGAGCTGCCCCTTCAGCCCTGGCCTTGCTGGAGCCTTCCCCAGCACCAGAGCTGTGCACAAGCTGCTCCCAGGCACTGCCAGTCCAGCTCAGGGAAGCTATCCCACACAGCAAGCTTTCTTCTCACTTCAAAAGCCATACAACTTTCATTCTTTCCCCTGTCGTGTTCCCCTTCCTGCACACACACACTCAGTTTTTGACCAACAGAACAAATTTCATTTTTAAGGCCACACCTGAAACCACGCTGTGCACCTCTATGGGCATAATGGGTTGGTTATAACACCACAGATTTATTCTGCAGTGTTAAAAGGATCACATCTAAAAAAAATGAAATCTCAGAGCAAAAAGAGAGCTGCAAAAGCAGATACAGGTAAATTACACAGCTTTACTGAATGACCAGTTTCACAGTAAGTTACATCATTATCCATTTCACCTCCTGCTCAACAGCTTTCCCTGCCTTGTTTCCCAGCTTGAATTCTTTAGATGACATCAGCTCTTCATATCCAGTTCATAAACAGCTGGAGAGATTTACCGTGCTGTGAATGAAACTTTGTTTGTGTCACTCAGGACAATTAGTTTAATCTTAATTCCTAGGCTAAGGACAGAAAAGCAGCCTGCTGTAATAGTGCACCACGAATGCTAAATACATACACAGGTGTCCTAGAAGGAGTTGGTAAATATGAGAGCCTGTACATAGTTTTTAAGGCTAAATTTACAGTTTAAATCACTAAACCTTAAAAAAACAAATACAAAACCTCTGTAGGTATATTCAGTCCAAAGCCATTTCTTTTCACTGTGGTTATACAGCTACTTTTCATGTTAAGTTCAGTGCCAGCAAAAATGCTATTGCCTTCAATAATAATTAGAGAGGTGGCAGCAAGGGTTTTCTAATTAAAGCAGATTTAACTTTTGTATGTTAATTACTCTCAGTTAGTATCAATCAAGTAAAGGAATAATGGGGTCGTTTCACATTTAAATCACAGAAGCTTCAAGCATAAGCTGCCTTAGAGGAAATTAGCTTGTAATTTAACAGTGCTATTAATAATTGCCTGGAAATGGTAATAGCCAAGCTGTCTTGCAGGCTGTGCCTCGTGGTTGCAATTATAACCATCCCCACAAAAACTGACAGAGGTAGATTCGAAATAATCCCTTCTCAGGATTTCAATCTGCTCAATCTTTTTTCACATCCCCTGCCCTTCGTAATCAACATTCTCCATGTTTGCCTGTCAGACAGCCAAGAGTTGCAGGGGGCACTGAGATGTCTCACCACAACATCCCTGCCTGTGCTCACCTGCCTCTTGACAGCAGGGGGACCTCCCTGTTCTCCCAGCTGCTCTCCTCTGCACTCACGGGCAATTTTTCCAGGCTAAAGAGTTGCTTTTACATGCAGCAGTTAACACAGAGTTAGACTCTGGTCATAGCAGAGCCCTGAATGTATGACTGCACTGTGAGAACTAATTAATAATATTGCCCACTGACACATTTAAACTTCCTTTAGACTGTGCATTCTCTATTAATAGTCTAAATACATAATCAAGCAACTGGTACACGTTGTCCACAGGGAAAAAAAAACAGATGCATATCTTCATAACAAGCTTAAAGCCTTAAGTTTTCTGTAGTGTTTTCTGAACAGGTGAACAGAATGTTCATGCATCTCACAACTAGATAGGAGTAGTTTGAGAAAGCAGATCAAAATTGATATCAAAATGATGTTTACCTTCAGCTGAGCTATAATTTTACTCAAGGACTCTGGCAGCAGCAGATTTTGTGCTGTCTCATTCCAAGAAGCACACCTATAATTGTGCATCCACCAAAATAAAAGACTGCACCGCTTAAAGAGTTTGATTCAAATGTAATCTTCTCTAAAATTACCCAGAGGAAAAAAAAAAAATTAAAAAAAAATAATAAGTGGATGGGGAGAACCTCTAATCCAGAAGACTACATTATTCTCTCAGTAAAGAAACTAAATACATAAGTACAACAAAACACAGGAAATAATACATTGTGCTATGCCTCTAAGTTTCCTTCTACTTCAAAATGTCAGGCAAGTTTTGGAAGTTTTACTAAATGAGTAGGAGAGTTACTGTAAACCCAGTTAAAATCACCAACTTCAGCAACAGAACCACAGAAAACACTAGACCAGCTTAACATCTTTAGCTGATTTCAGTGCTCCTTCCACCCTATGCCATTTTACTAGTGACAAATAGATTAAAACTTACCTGAGTCGTAATCTTTCCTCAGGAACAGTCAGGTGAAATATCATGAAATTGCTTATTTCTTTCTCCAACTTGGTCAGCAGTCAACTCAGCTGTATATATTTATGTGATTACCCTGACCTTTAATTTAAAAAATAGGCTTTTATATTATAATACACTAATCACAAAGTATAATGTTCATTTCTATCCTGGAACAGAACTCTCCTTGAATAATCCTCATTCAGTGAGCCAACATTCACAAAACCAGAGCAGCATCCATCCCTCTTTGTTTCCCAACCACTATTTGCTCCCTCCACACATGATACCAGGGTGCTAAGAGGTCTGTCCATCTTCAGCTGTGCACTGAGAAAGGCAACACCTGTTACAAGGCTCTGATGTGCACAAAACAGCCAGAACCAAGGGTGGTTCTGATGGCTTTTGTTGTGGGTTTTTTTTCTTTTTTTGTTTGCTTGTTTGTTTTTAAATTTTTAGTATTAAAGCACTTCCATAATAGTATGGAAAGAACGAAGTAGAGGAATTGTTTTGCTGAACTTCTGGGAAGTTTTTACAGACAGCTTCCCCTTAGTGATTCACCTTATAGGCTGAGAGGAAGAAAAACGTAATCTGAAAACTGCTTTCTTGTACCCATTTGAACTTTCAGGAGCCACGACTAAGGTAGGAATATGGAGATGAAGATTTAAGGCTGAGGAGCAGCACTGACAGAGCTGCACTCCTGAACAGCTCTTGGCTCCTTGAAGGGCTTCTGTAAAGCTGTGTCTTTTCAGAGGCTGAGCATTGTTTGTAGCAGACACAAATTGCATTTGGATCCCTCAACAATTTCTCTACCACTTGGATGGTCCCACACATCTTTTCAGAGCTCAGGAAATTGCTCTCTCTCTTAAGCCTTTTTTTTTTTTTTTTCTGACATTTATTTCAGGTTCTCTCCTTCCTTGAGCCTGCGGTGGTCCTCTCAGGGATGGGCAGGGAATGCTACAGATGCACTTGCTCAGAGATCACAGTAAGGCACTTGCAGCTTCCCATATGGGAATTATTCCCTTAAACCTACAGAAAAACACATGAAAATGTATGCTCTGAAAGACCAGGCCAGCCTCGCCTCACTGAGAGCATTTTCTAAATTTATAATTTACAAAGACAGCACTGGGCAGCAAAGGAATAAAGGCAAAAGTGAATATTTGTTTTTTTTGTGTGTGTGGGTTTTTTTGGTTGTTTGTAATTTTTTGTTTGTTTGTTTTTTGTTTTGGTTCCCAGACCTTGAAAGAAAGAAAGAACTGTAGAAAGCAGATGTCCTGCAGCAGCATCCTGCCAGGCTGGCTGGCTGCAGCTCCATCACCTCACTCACACTGCTCAGTGTGGGAGGTGACAGGGATGTGATCCACAGCAATGGCACATCTGTCCCAGGAGTCAGCAGGTTGCTGGGGATGATTTTTTTGCTGTTTTGGGCACATTCAGGCTCCTGTAACTTCAGCCTTAAGTGAGTGTGAATGAGCATGACCAGTGCTGAGTGGAGACATTTCACACCCACTTGGTGCAGGTGCAAAGACCTGTGCAAAATGCAGAGCAGGGAGCACAGCACAGCACCTCACACAGCCCTGCTAAGGCTGAGACTAGTACACGAGGAAATAATCCCTTGGTGAGAACCAGCTTTGAACCTCAGTCTTCTTACTATTTCCAATGAGAGTGCACTTCCCAAATTAAAGAGAGCAACATGAGTTGGATTTGGCCTCTACTCTTTATATTCCTCCCTTTCTAGTCTCCCTGTGGTAATATTGCCAATGCATCTCTGATTTCTTGGGTTTCCTGTTGAAGTTAGGATCCTGGCCCCCAAAATGGGGGGGGGATGGAAAGCAGAATCCCAAAACAACTGAAACATCTCCAGGCCTTTCCCTCTCTCCCACAGTAGCCAAATTATGACAACTGGAGCAGCATAGTCCCATTTTGCCTTAATCCAAAGATGGATGCAAAGCTGGGTCTTCTGAGCTATTTTGAAGGACAAGCATCAGATGAGCCATTTCTAAAATTGTTTCCTATTTGTGCTGCTGCACAACACATCCAGTAACCACAGAATAACAAGAGTGTAACTCAATTCTCGTGCACTGCAAGGGTTCAGATGGCTTAATGACAGATAAAAGCTCACAGTTCACAAATGTCTTATTCTCTTAGAATGTTCAAGAACATTCTGTCTACAGATACACACAGTCAAACTATTTTGGGGGGGAAAAAAATACAATGTGTATAAACATCAACATGGCAGTGTCAGCCGCAGAAGATGGAAATGATACAGGGCTGTCACTTCAGAGCAGAAAAATACACAACTCCCAGCAACTACATGGTGTTAGCACACTCAAAACTCATGATGAAAAGGACAAAAGCTTTATTGTTGACTGTCTTAGCCCATGTTCCTGATGCTAATATTGAATGATCCCAAACAACAAACTAACACACACCACCCCTGCAGAAATCTCCCATTAAATGGAAAAAACCCCAGATATCAGGAAGGCCTAGCAGTCAAAAACTTCACATGGACAACAAAGAATTGCAACCTTCATGCAAATACACTGACGTGGGTGTAAGATTTGAATTTTGGACCACTTAGTAAACTCATTTATGATTCCTGAAGATGCCCAGCTTGGTGCAAGCAGAAGGAGCAGCCACTCTTACTAACAAAAGCACCAGCAGTGAGATGCACGAGCTCCCAGCAGTAGATCCAGCTCCCACATACTGAATCCTTGAGGGAAGGACTGCTTTAAAAAGCAGTAGTAGCACTGGACATGAAGCAACAATCTCATCCCTGCTGGGAAGGTTTGAGTCACAGCTCCTGGTGTCCCTCCTAAAAAACTCTGCTGGCAGAGTTCTTCTTTTTCATTGGCTGTGGTTGTTAATGACGAGGCTATAAATTAATGAGGAATATAATCAATATATCCTGACAAAGCAACGTGTCCTGGCAGGTACTGGGAGCGATGGCTGCAGCCCCTGCCATGTGGTGTGACAGTCACAAGGCACTGTCAATATGACATATTGTGACTATCAGCTGGAGAGCCACCCCCTCATGCTAAAACCAACAGCGGCCTAGCAAAAGCAGGACATAATTCAGTGAATAATTCTCTCTGAAAAGCCCTTGAGTATGGCTAAATAATGATCTTGTTTACCTCATTTAGCCCCAAGTTCTCCAAGTAAGTGCTGGCCATGGAGAGGTCTTGTGCTCTCTGATATCCAGCCGGGACAACGTGTCCTGTCTTTGTTTTCAGCCATCAGGCTTGTGTCAAACACACCCTGACAGCTGCAAAATTTTTTTGGTGAAAACAATAATTCCACTTTTCCTTTCCATCTGCCTGCAGATGGTTTAAATCTGACCCATCAAACAGCAAAGGGGAAAAAAAGAAAAATAGTATTTCAGTTGAAATGAAATTACAATGATTACTGATTTCATACAAAGAAAATGTGAAATCTCAGGTCTAAGATTCGCATAAGAGTCTTTGTAATGGTGAATTAAACTGTGCAGAGGAGAACTGGATGTTTTATCAGCTGGTCTGCGTTCTCTATACTTCCTCTCAGACCTCTGCAAACTAGCAAACAGCAATGTGAAAAAAAAATCAGCAGTGTCTGTCATGGATGACAGCTGCATGTTCTCCTTCACTAGGGAGAACCTTTGTTAAGAGCCACAGAAAAACAGCTCAAAATATTAGAAGGGAATTTCTGAAGGAGCAGATCTAAAGCTTGGGGAAACCACTCAATTTCAATGTTAAGTTTCTCCATGTTTCTAATCCAAATTAAAAAATTTATATGATTCCCAGTCTGTTATCAATTCCCTGCATCACAAACACTGTTTTTCAAGTTCCCACTGTGAATGATGAGTTTGTTCATCAAGAACATCAAGGTTTTGCTGGTCAGGCACTGTCCAACTCTATCCAGTGCCTGTTTGACAGGACCAACACACACTGCAAAATATCACAGACACAAAGCAACTAAAATAAATTCCTTCCAACCCAGTGATCTGGGGGTGAAGAATTGAATGCTATGGCTGGTTGTGCTGGGCCCATCACAATGTGCAGGCATTGCATGGAAGAGGAAAGAAAGAAATTCAATGTCCCATTCTTGAATGTCTCTGCCTCTGTGCCTCTGGCTCACCCAGATCTGTCAGAAGCAGGGAGGGTATTCTGGTCTTTTGGTGCCTACTTTCACGCAGAAAGCAACTATTTCTCCATCACAGATGTGTACAGAAAGCCTGGCCACATATGAGCCACAAAGCAGTAACTTTTTTTTTTTTTTTTTTTTTGAGCCATGGGCTTCAACAGTGATTTCAGACTCTACTGCATCATCCGGACTGGATGCAATTTCTGGTCATTTCCAGGTAAAATTGGTGGTGGAACATATGCAGCCACTGGAAGATAATATGTGGGTTAAGAGTCGAGGAAACAAGAGTTC
Source organism: Cinclus cinclus (assembly GCF_963662255.1). NCBI lineage: Eukaryota > Metazoa > Chordata > Aves > Passeriformes > Cinclidae > Cinclus > Cinclus cinclus. Next base: position 6,052,300 of record NC_085047.1, on the reverse strand, counting down.
ACTTGTAAAGTCTGTAAATTAGGAGAACGTAGCATTAAAGAATTGCAAACTGCTACAGATTGCCACGGTGATGGGGACACAGATGAGGTGGCATTGCAACTCGGGTCAGGTGGTGATGAGGTTCAGTAGGAGATGTCATCAAGATCTCCTCAAGGATGCTCACAGGGAAATGTCAGTGACAGCAAGGCAAAGAAGACTGCCTGGGAGCAAGGAGAACGAGCAGCAGCAAACCTGATGTACTTAAGCTATTCCCTGCACAGAGTAAATGAGACTTTTCCTGAAGGAGCCAGAGGGTGTCCTGAGCTCCTGTACTTCCACTTTGTCCTTCACCCAGGCTGCTGTTTCTGCAAGCACTTCCATTTGCTGTAACTGAAACCACCAAGCAAACAGAAGGAGTTTGCACTTGGTCTGCACGTTTGGACATTCGCACTTCCAAGTGTCCCAGCTGATGGACAGGAGAAATTCAGTGTACACACAGAAGGGTGACATAGAGCTCCTGTCCCATGGGCCTGGACATCCACACTGCCAGACAGCCAGGAGTTTGGAACACTGCCCTTAAAGCAGTGGGACTGGAAAACAAAAGCAAGTAAAGAGCTGTAAAAAAAAGAAAAAAAAAAATCAGTAAAAACAAAAAAAAAAAACAACAGGTGGCTAAGTCACACCAAATACCCTGTAGAACTTGGAAGTGGTACAATTACTACACATAGAGGACAAGTTACCCTCTGGAAGGGTGTCTAAAAGGCAGCATAATGCTCGAATTTACAAAAAAACAAATAAATAAATAAAAGTTAAGAGTTTTGGTGATTTTATTTTTTCCTTCCTACTGCAGTGCTCCCTAAGCCTGAGATGGGGATCTAGGCTTCAACTCTCCCTGGCTAAATCAAGGCTAAATCGAGGCTGCAAAACTGTCGTCCTCTCCTAAGCAACAGATCCAGCTCAGGAAATGGAGCTCCGTGCGCGGGTGACTAATGCTGCTGTCACGCTCCTTGGGCTGCGCTGCCCAAGGACAGCTCTGCTCTCCCACTGCCCCTCCTCAAGGGCCAAGTTCAACCAGATCCAGCACTGCCCCACCTCCAGGGAGAAGGGATTATTCCTGTCTGCTGCACTCAGGAGTTCCACCATCCACCAGGAGGTTCTTCATGGAATTTCAGGCACACTTCAGGGGAATCGCCTTGGCCCATCCAGCCTCCTCCCTCTCTGCCCAGTGGGAATCACAGATTATCTTGGAACAGACACAGATGCTTAAAAAAAGACAGGATGATGGAAAAAAACATGACACAAAGGCGCCTCACGTGAGCAATGAGTACACCCCACAGCTGTCAGCTTTGTTATGCATATTTTACATATTTACATACACAAGATATTTCCAAACATCCTTGTGTTTATTTAAAACTCCATCAGAAACATGTCTGGTAAAACAGATCCAGTGCAAATATATTTACTGGATGACACTTCCCGGCATTGCTTTTAAAATGCATTAGGGGGTCTAAGGCTTAAAAAAAAAAAAAAAAAAAATCAGTTTTCCAAATGAGGAAGATCTAACTTCAGCATTCACCTTACAGCCAAGGCCTTCAGCCAAACAGTCTGCAAACGAATGAAGCAACGCTTCTAAAACAAGGACAGCTGCTACATTAGAGAAAAGGCTTTTTTCTGCTCACATATCACACATGCCAGTTGTTTATGGGTGGGTGGTGGGGGTGGGCTGGAATGGGAATAAACCCTCGGAAGGAAAGGCTGGATAGCCCTCCTCAAATGGTGTAGAGAAGATTAAAAAAAAAAAACCCACAAGTTCAAGATCAGAAAGGAGGTGTGTGCCCGCTCCTAAAAGCATATCCCAGCTTAAAAACAGGCAGTGACACCCACATGCACGCTCATCTTCAGGGAGTACTCACTCCCATCCACAAAAGGTCAGATCACCACCTGAGGAAGAGCTTTACCACAAACATTTCTGCTTTTCCTTCGTACAACGTCCTTTCTCCCCCAGCCCATCCAGCCAGGTGGGGGACTGGGCAGCCCCACTGCCCACAGTCCCTCTCCGAGGGCACAGCACAGCTGGGAAGTCACGGGAAACAGCACAGGGATGACTTCCCCCATCCTCCCCTAGTTCAAAAACCAAGGGGGTAGGAGGGATCATGGGCTGGCTGCTGCTCCACGTTACCTTGTCAGGTGGGGCAGGGGTCTGTCCCTCAGAGCCAAGGGATTAATTTGCACACAACAGCAAACCAGAAGGAAAAGGGGGCAGAGGGAGCAGGAGTAGTTGCGCACTTTGTGGCAGTACCATGGGCCCTGCTGCTCACAAGAGAGACACAGAACAGCGCAAGAAAAATCACACCAGCAAGTAGGGAAGATTTATCCAGACTGCCACCCCAAAAGGGCTTCACTGATGGCATTCTACAGAAGCCTCCTCACTGGCTTCTATACAGATGCCAAAAAATAAGTGCATACCTTTTATATTGGCCATTTGAGAGAGACCAGGGAGTTTCCCACTGAGAAACTGGCTTCCTTAAAGTTGAATTTTCTCTTTATCCATCTCCATCAGAAAAGAATAGAGTGCTATTCTTAAAAGGGAACAGATTTTTTGGTTTTGGCCAGAGATAGAAATCTTTGTTGCTATATTTGGCTTCCAAAGCAGGACTCTCTGCTTGCTTGTGGGAGGAGGAAATTAGAGCTGGTGTTATTCATAACTAAATGGGCACGAAAAACAAACCACCTCCCTTTGAACATCGCTGCTACTATGGGCATTCACATAACAAATCATTTTCAAAGCCTGTGATACCTCTGTACATGCAACAGCCAGCATCAAAACTTTATTACCCACTCATTTTCCCATAGTGATAAACTGTTGCAGATGTACAGTTATTGTCAAGGCAAACACATTGGTGCAGTTCTTGGTGTTGTTTTGTTGTTCTGTTTTTTTTTGTTGTTGTTTTGGTTTTTTTTGTTGTTGTTGTTTTTTTTTTTCCTTAATATTTCTTTCTTGTCTTCAAAGAAAGCAAAAGTGATATTTTGGAGGAGAGACAGTTACTGGAAGGCTGTGGCATCCAGTCCCCCTCCTCCTTCTCCTCCTCCTCCTCCTCCTCCTAGCAACCCCAAAAAAGAAATCAGCTAAATTACTCGGCATCCCAGCCCAGCACAGCTCAGCCGTGAGGAATTCTCACCAGATGTCTTGGTCCCCACCCGGCCTCCCACGTCACGCAGGCAGCATAACCCCTCCAAGCCTGAGGTCCTGCAGGGATGGCCAGCCACAGCCACCCTGCCTGCAATGTCCAGGACAGCCTGGTGACACCCCTGTCCCACCAGGGATGCCCAGCCACTCTTGTCTGCTCCTCCAGCACACAGGAGTCCAGTCCCACTCCTCTCCTTTTTTGTGACCTTCCCCTGCAGCCAGGTGGGACTGAGCACCCCTGAGGTCACCCAGCTAGACCCTGGCTCCAAGGGAGAGCCCCCTGCTCCCACCTGGGACCCAGTTTCCAGCTGATAACACCCACAACAAGATTCATCTGGATGTAACCGGTAAAATTCTCCAAAGGTGTTAAATACACTAAAACCAACAGAGTGCCAGTGATTCACATTAAGGGAGGATGTGGATCATCATGAATAAAAATCAGTCACAGAATAATGTATCACTCCCGCTGCTTTCAATTCTTGGTGCAATGAGAGCATAGAAATAACCCCTGTGAGCACCTGGAATGTCAGGTGTGGGACAATGCAACTGGAGACCAGCCCTGGCAAGAGCAAAGGTTACAGGGAGAAGAAAAATCACCTCGGGTATCTCATCATTCCAGCTTAACACGCTCCTGCTTCCTAAAGTATATTTCTCTCTGGGTGGCTTAAAGCAAAGGGATGCTATGCCTCTTCTCACTGACTAAACCACAGTGTGCACACCTTACTTCAAAGAAATTTTCTGCCATGTTTATCCTATGCTTTTCTTCCAAATTTCTAAGTCTATTACTGTGGTATTTTTTGGTAGCTGCCACATCCCACTATAGATCATTCATCAAGAGGTGGTATTTGCTTATTTTCCAGCAGTCTGCATCCCACCTTCATCTCCACTATGGAGATTGTTCCTGTCCCAAGAGCTCTCAATCCCATTCTCTCCTATAGAAAGATTTTGAACCCTCTCTCCTCCTTTCCTGGCCTCCCTCTCCTGGAGTTTTTGGCTGCCAGCTCTCTCTCAATCTCTTCCTCCAAGCCCGAGAAAGAAGAACACAGTGACTCTGCACAAAGTGCCCTGCTCCTTGTCTGGTCCGGGAAACCGGGCCTGGAGTGGGATGTATGGGAAAAATCCTGCTCATCTCCTGATGCTCTGAAACAGAGTACATCCCATATGGTCAGAATCTTCAGAGGATTTTGCAACTAAATTCTTAACAGCTCCCTGCTGATTGCGTGCAAGTGGCAATTTTTCAAAGCCGAGTGCTTGGCCAAAGCTTGGAGGCTTTTTTTTCCCCCCACTGCTGGAGCAGTAAATGATGTATCTGTGACCAAAACACCAAACCTTCAGCCCTCGAGCCAGAACACAGACATGCAAACATTTCTTAATTAAACAGTTGTAAAATAATTTTAGCAAGGGCAGTTACCTCCTTAGCGGGAATTATTGAACTTTGCCAAAAAAAAAAAATCAATCTGAGGTAAATAAATTGCATGGAAAAATCTCTGCCTAATGACTGTCAAAACTGCCAGGAAACGATAAAATTTAAAAAAACGTCGTACACTAAGAAGTCTCAGGTTGTGATTCCACTAGGTCTGACTGTAAAATAGCGTTAATGTGATTTAAAAAAATATGTTAAGAATAAAAGAGGACATTGTAACATAAGCACTTGACAGTGTCTGAGAAGGCAAGCCTGTGCCTTGATGAAATCTCTGCTTGAAATCCCTTCAATGCAAGGCTTTCACTCCGTTTACAGAACCAGTTTAGAACACTTGTTTTACAACATTTTCAACAGAAGACAAATCCTTGGCTCTGAACATTAATCTCATTCAAAGAACAGAAACTCAGGATGCAGAAATTTACAAAGAGATTTATGAGTTCTTCAGCTGCATAAGAACAAAAAGAATTAGCTAATTATTGAGACATACAGACCAAACTGAAAATGCTACATAAAAAATATAACAATAAAATTCACATTAAATTATTTATTCAGTAATAAACAGTGACACTTTTCTTTATACAAAGCCCCCTCCCCCAGCCCCCCCCCAATCAGTTTTGAAGTGAGGGGCAAATATTTCAGTGGAGTTTTGAGGGAAAACAGGTGGGGGGGAAGAGAGGGACCCTGATTTGACTGATGTTTTTAAACAACGGCTACAAAGAGCGAGCAGGGAAAGTGCAGCACAGTTCTGCAGATACTTCAGTCAATTACTGTAAACCTCAAACTCCTATAAACACTGGTTGTCTAGGTACCAACTACCCGAGTCCCAGCTCACCAGAGTCAAGGCTGGACCAGCCCCCAGGCCACCACTGGACTGCAATTCAGGCATCCAAGGCTGGTCCCAACCATCTCAGTGTCACTGAATGTTTCCAAGGACACTGAAAGGAGGAAACAGCCACAGTGCACAGCTGATTTATATTGGAGGCTTGAGTCTTAAAGCAGGTGCATGAAATAATTGCTTTTAATGACCCCCATCCCTAAACTTTCTTTATTGGGAGCTGAAAAAATAAAAATGGTGCATCTCCCAGGGAACACTAGCCTAGCTTTCAGAGGTCCCACAGCGGTGGCCTGGAGACTGCAGAGCAAGAACTGGGAGAGGGTTACAGGCACTGAGCAGACCAGGGGCAGCTGAAACATGGCTTTCCAGGGACATCTACAGTTCCCCTTGGCAACCAGTATCACCCATAAGTATAAACCTGCCAACACAGCCTAAATTTAATATATTGAGCAGTGACTGCCCAACCATGTACATACAATTCTGGAGAGGTTCATCTCTGCTCTCAGCTCCACCAGCTCAACCTTCCCAAGACCACTCCAGCCTCTCCTGGCTTTGAACTTGGTCAGGCAAAGACAACCTTACTTTATAAAAGGGGCATGTTCCTGCATCACAGCTCCCAGATTGGGCCCATAGGGCTAATATGTAAAAGCAGTATTTATTTTTAAATACTTTCCTGCTTCACATGAGATTTTAGTTCCAAACAACATGCATCAACTTATTTTTAAAAACCCACACACAAGCAATATTTATCATCCAAATACCCCTTAGAAGCTCAAAGGCTAACATACTAAAACCTAGAATTCCACCTGAAAAACATATATATTTCTAAATTGTTTATAAGGAAATATATTTGTTGCTACTCCATTAATATGGAGCAAAAGTTTGTACCTGAAATTAATTAAAATAATCAGATAGGCTTGTCTGCTGAAAGGCAATATATTGCACCTCTCTACATAACTGCTGATTTCATGATCATCTTTACAGATACAAAACAGTTGATTTGAAAGGGGTTTTTTTAATGTGTTTTTGCTGTGTTGGGTTTTCTTAACAAGTAGGGAAAAAATTCACTCCTGAGTTAACAGAGAATGCAATAAAATGCCTACATTTTCTATCTCAGATGAGATTTGATTAAGTAATTCACTTCATTTCCAAAGGACATGCATTTGAGGCATGAGAGTGGAATGGAGGGAGCCAGATTTAGCTAGATGTGAATGTGTATAAATATATTTGTAGAGAAATATATCCATACACATGAAGAATTGTGGGAGGGGGACAGCAAGACATATGTAACAGCCTGGAAGCAGAAAGGCTGGGTGAGGCAAGGCAATCCTAAGGGCAGGTTGGGGGAAATGTGACATTCCCCTCCCTCTCTGAATGCTGGGATGAGAGATCTGTTCTCAAAAGTGTTTTGATGCAGGTGTGGATGATTGAGACAAAACTGCCATTCACTGAGGACCACCTGAACTTGTGTGTCTGGTGAGGGAAGGAATCAGAACTGAGTCCATTCTACTACTGCCAAGTGCAGCTTATTCAGCTCTCTAGAAATTCCAGAAATCCAATCTCCTGGGCAGTCAGCACCTGCGCTATTCCATCTTCTTGTTGGGATGGAAATGGGCTGTTGGAAAAAACTGGCAGACTACTTGAACCCCTCCAGTCTTCAAATGAAGACATAAAAATTGATGTCAGATTTCTCAACATTAACAGGAATAAAATAAAATCCTGGACAACTTTAAGGAGGTCAGTATTTTGAGTTTCTTGAAATAAAACAATAACTTCCCTCTGTTCTCCCAGAAACAGTGACAGAGTACAACATGTTTTATAAGCCCTCTCAAAATGAATCATCCACTTTCTTGGGACAGCATCAGAACACACCACACATAAAAAGAATTAAACAACTCCTTTAGTAATGCATTAAGACACACAACTTATCTGTGACCTGATTTCAAGGGCTTTTTTTTTTTCCTATCTGAAGAAACACGAGCAGTCTCAACCTTTCTGCTCCTTGCTGCCATCGATTCTCCACCACTGCAGGCGAGTGCTCCCCTCCTCTTCCAAGAGCAAAACCATGGCAGCATCTGCTTCTCATAAGCACTTCTGTGCGTGTGTGCAAGTGTGCGTGTATGGGAAAGAGGGACAGAAGGAAATCTGCTGAATTTAACTTAAAAGTTTGTCACAGGGAGGGGTGGGTTTGTTGTTTTTTTTCCATCCCTCACATTGTAGAACACAGAAGTAGGGCTACTGCAACACACTTAGGTTTTTCCTTTCTCACTTGTTAGCAACAAGCGACAAATAGTGGCTGAGGGGAAAAGGAGAATTTATTTCACTTTCAAAGTCGACAGACTGGTGCATGAATGGCTACAGACAACAGCAGGTTTTTATTGGCACTTGGCACCCAGAGTTTGCAGAAGTTCCACCAGCTCGGTCCCAGGTTCAGCAGCATAACCTGGGTGCAGAACAGTAGTCCCGGAGGTGGAAGAGGCAACAGCTTCCCCACTTCTTCATCCCCACTAGCTAACAACTCAGTGATACAATCCAGAAAGAAATTCCAGTGCAAACCGTGGGCCTGTTTCACTCCTGTCCTGTTTTGCTTTAAAATCTATAGGGAACCAGAGGAGGTCCCTCAAAGTATGAGCTTGTGAAGGGGAAGGCTCTTGTTAGGCTTTGAACTATTTCAGGAGGTCAAGCACACCTCAAAAAATAAATGCTGCCTTTTTTTTTTTTTGCTTCTCCTGCCACCCAAACTCTCCATCCCTGAAGTTCAACGAGGACACACTGTTTCTTTGATTTCTACCTTTGCCAAGTCTGGCAGGGGAAGAAAGAAAAAAAAAGGCTTAGAATTTTTTTTCCCCCCTCACAATATTTCTAGTACTGTGAGCATTCCTAAGTCAGAACTCTTTTTCTTGAGATATTTCCTGTACTATACCATCCTGATAAGAAAGTTAGCTGTGTCAGCTGGTACTCCATTCCCTCCCATACAGTTTTCCCACTACGTTATGAATTTATTGGCAAATTGGGGAGCTAGCTCCACCAGAGCAGCAATAATATAGAGAACTGCCATGAGAGTGAAATTTATTGAGAGAAAGAAATACTGATGGACTACAAAGATGAGGAAAAAAACCCCACCACATTTAATTCATCATCCCAACACAGAGACTACAACCTTACTGCTTTAAAGCAGTATTTAGGCATAGTCCATTCAGCATTTATATGCTGTCTCAAACTTCAAATCAGCAAGGTAGAGACTTAGGGGTCTTGCCAAACTGTGATATAATCCTAATGCCTCCAGTGCCAGCATGTCAAGCCCTCTGCCTTGACAAGGAAGAACGCTCAACACCTCACCGGATCAAGTTCAAAAAGCCTGGAGGGAAGCAGCAGTGCAGGGAACCTCAGAGTGGCATGCACTTCCCAGTGCTCCCCCTCCCCTTTCTCACACAGATCCATGTGGTCTCCACCTGACAAAACTACATTTACAACGCTCAGTGCCTTAAAATTAAACTCTTTCTTATCTCAGCCATGTGTTTGTATCTTGGTTTTTCCACTCCGCCGGTGTGCCTTTCAAACAGGGATGTCTGAGAGCAGCGGTGACAGGAATATAATGCTTTTTAAGAGCCTTAGGAAATATTACAGAGGGACCCTGGGTGCACAGAGCAGAAAGGCAACCTCTCCAAGCAACAGCCAGGACCCAGCAACCCAGGTCCTGATCCTGGGCTGCCCTCAGTCCCATCTAAGCACATGGTGACACTCGCAGGAGTCCCCAAGGGCTTGGCATGGAGCCTGACCCAGCTCCAGTGCACGGCGACCTCGAGCCCCGACCCAGGATTTGGTGTGGCAGCCCTTGGCTCCAACCACAGCCTTTCTTGCACAAGTCAGAGCCAAGGCCCAAGCCAGGGGAGTTTCCCTAGCAGAGGGCTGTGGTTTCACATGGCCAGGCTGCTGTTCCAAGGGCAGGCTCTGCTCCTGGTGGCTGCCAAGCCCTGTGTGTGCAGGCGCAGTGTGCGCACGGCTCCTTCCAACACTGCGACCATCCTGAACTCAACAGGAGATGGGAACTGCTGTGCCTTCCTTGAGCTGCTCAGCACACAGAGCAGGCCAGTTGCAAACCTTTTGTTTCCACAAGCCACACATTTTTAAAAATCTGGATTTTTAATTTTTTTTTCCATTTCCCTGAATGTTGATGTTACAAGTTCCCACCTTGAAATGACTTAGTTGAAAGTCCTGCCTGTGAGATTGTACTGATATTTATGAGCACTATGAGAGCCTGCAACATAACCCGCAGGGAACTGTGATCAACAGCTTCAATGGATCACAGATGAGGCCCATTAGTTGTGCCTGATTTAAGAGTATTTGGTCCATTTTGCAAGAATGGATGGGTTGAAAATGCAGCTGCTGTAACTTCAAGCTTTGCTCTATGCTAAAGGTGTTTGCGAGCTCCTGACAACCAGCACGGCACAAAAGCCACCTTTAGAAGCAAGTAAAACAAAAACACTTTTACTACAATCTAACAAAAATATTTGGCTGAAACTTCAGGTGCAAATTATACTTGCTTAAGCTAGAACAAAAGGACAAAAACATCAGAATCTAGTAAAGTGGAAACAAAGGAGTTTAGCTCTTAAAAAAGAAAGGAAAGATAGACATTTGAGGTAACAAACAAAAAACCCAAAATGCACAAACACATCACAGACATCTAAAAATAGCATTTTATACATTTTTGCCAGTGCTTCTCTGAGAGCAAGTTCTTTAAACAGAACTCAACAATTTTACAATTTTTTTAAAAAAATATGTCATCCTAAAATAGCCCATCAATCCTTACCCAAACTTTCTGTATTTCTACAAAAATAGATGCACAAAGAGCTACAAAATACTGTATTCCTGAAAGAAGGCGCACTGTAGTCAAGGGAGAGTCTTTTTCCTGACTATTGAGACTGTTCATAAAAATATCAAGCTGAACAAAACAAAACACTGTTAAAGGAGCAGAAAGGAGTTAGGTTGCCCAGCTGCAGCAGGCTCAGATGAGGAAAGAAAGAAAAGTTAGGTTTCTGGTTTGTTTTTTTTTTCTTTTTTCCCCAACACTGTGGGACCCATAAACAGCCTTACAAATAAAAGGCTCAATAGCAAAACCAGAATAGTTGGCCCTTCATCTTCATGTGTGTCCTTTGCTCCACGCAGAAGGAGTCAACCACTGCTGCATCACCCGCCCAGCTCTGCCGACTCCAGCTCTAGCTGGTCTCAATTCCTCTGTACTTCAGAACCAAGCAGTTTCCTTGTTCTTGTCCTGATGCTGTAGACCTACATAGCAAAACAGAAAAAGAAAATAACTAGTATTAATAAATATTATTTAATCAATTAGATTTTTTTCTTCCCCCTCCCCAAGCAACTGAAGCAAGGATAAACAAGTTTTGATTTTAAAAAGAAATAAATAAAAATGGAAAAACATTTTAAAAAACCCCAAACCACAATTTAACAGTAATTTAACAGTTGAAAGGACTTGTTAGCAACAGCGTTACTGCTCCAAACCTTTTAGTTTATGAGGGGTAAAATTAAACCACATTGAAGTTCGATTCTGGCTCAAGCATTTCAGAAATGGTGATAAAAGTCCTGTATGTGCTTCCTTGGCTTGACCTAATGTGGAGCACGGCATGGAGTGAAAAAATCCCCCAAAAAGGTCTGCATCAATTATCCAGTATGCAGCAGAGCAATATTTCCAGGTAGGGTCCAGCCACAGACACCACCTCCTCTAGAAAATGCCTGGGACACTTCAGGATTTCACAGTTTCTGTGGCATTTCACCTCGCAAAGGAGAGAGGGAAAACGTTCCTGCAGCAGGCAAAATAACCCAAATAATTTCACCTAGAGAGTGCAAGATCTTCAGCCAAAAACGGCTAGTGCTTCCACATGGGAAAATGAATGGTTTTCAGCTTGCATTTGTTATGAGTTCCTCTAACGTTTTCCTTTGTAAAAACGTGAGGACTATCTAATAAATGTGGTGCTATGTTGTGGCTTTAGCATTATAGACTTGGAACCTGCATTATAATCTGGGATTTCTCTGCTCCAGAGGGATCCAATCCCTAGATTCACACCCAACAGGGCGTAGACCTCAGATCCAGACAACAGAAGGGGAGGTGCAGATTAAATTTCTCAAAGAAGATACATTCTTGCTCCTTTATGGGGAAAGTAAAGGACTGACATGCAGGCATGTTATTTTCAGAGGTAGTAAGGCACTCAATTAAAACCTGCCCTTTGATGTTTTGAGGCATGCAAATCATAGTTCCTGAAATGAAGGTACAATTCCCACTATAAATCATCATTTCTGCTATGTTCCAATGTACCAAGGAACCCGACTTGCTAAGAATTTAGGGTTAATTTCACCACTGATGTAAACAGGGGGGTGACTCCAGACCTCAAAGATGTTGTAACCACCAGAGCTCCATGTTCATTTGATGTTTAACCTCTGAAAAGTGACAGATCCATGTGCTAGGGCATGGATCTCATTTCCAAATCCAATCAGAGTGAACATGAAAGAAGACCCGTAAGTTTTCAAAAAGCCTAGCAGGCATGGAGGATTCAGATCTGACAACTTCCTCATTGCTTTAAGATTATAAATAGTTAAATATTTAATGATGATCAACATTTCAGAGCTGGGCTGCAAAGCAATGAGCATTCACATAAAAGATGAGAGCATATGGCTCTATCCATGTGAGGATTCCCAAGCAGAGTACAAACACTTGTGTGTCCAGCAGTAAAGAGACAGGAAAAGCAGAGCCACGGGTGTGGTACACCAAACCTTGTTCGGTGCTTCCTGCTCCATTTCACATGTACTTGTACCTGTTCCTTCAGATTGGAAAAACTGGGATATCCCTCAGCTAGAACATGCCTATAAAAACATGTTCAGAGGCTCTTCATTCAATGAAGATGTATCCTTGTTGCTTAAGAGCCATTTGTTTCCCTGGCAGCATCATACACAGACAGTCATGATGAACTGCTGTTAGTTCCCTTCAAAGCTCCCTCAAAGTTAGTGATGACCATTTGGGACTATTTTTCCCCTACTGCTTACAATTTTTAAACAAAATGACCCACCCTAAAAAAAAAAATAAATAAACAAAAAATTGGAGAATTGGAGTCAGACAGCAGAAACCTTTCAGAGCATAACGTCATATAAGTACAGCAGTGGACCACTAAAGGAGACACTAGAGGCCATGGAAGCATTTAAGAAAAAAAAAACAGGTTATATAGCTCCCAGCAGCTTAAAAAAATGACACACACATACACATTTAAGAGATCTTCCACCTGACAGTAGCAAGCAGTAGAAAGGGAATAACTAGCTGAACAGAGCTGAACCTCCCTAGGCAGGTGTCTTTGCAACACACGAATAACTGCAACAAGGAGGTATAAGTATAGCTATGGACTCTTAAACAGCAAGAGAAAATCATCCAAAAAACCAAAGTTCTCCTATTTACGGAAATGAATGCGGAACACTTTCCATGCTTTTTCCTATCTCCTCCAAGACAAGGCCATCTGCAGTCCTAATACAGAATCCAAGGCCTGCTACTCATCCAGAGCTTCCACTTGCAGTGCAAGTGCTGCACTGCTTTCCTTTTAGCAAGGAAATCCTCACTTGCACTGCATGACCAGCACTGCCACTCCAGCAAAATTCCCCTTCCCTGGGACACCAACTTTAGACCTATTGGCCACACAAACGTTATGCAGGCTCTGTGGGAACACCCAAGGAAATTTAATGAGCTGTGACAAACTTGTGGGATGCCTGTGAACAGACAAACGTACAGAAGGGATCAGATTGGCCCCTCAAACTCCAAATTCAATGTATCACTCTGACATATGGGCATTTCCAAAAGGGGATTTTCCACAGTAAACCAGGACTAAAGGATGATGATTAGTTCACCTAAATTTGAAGTCATTCACCTCGAAGTGTGTAACTTTACAGGATAAAGAACACGCACTCAACTTTTATAGACTTACTGCCATCACTCGTGCCAAAGTCCTGCTTAGTGTGCTGTGCTGGGGCTGCAGGAAGCCTCCTCCAGCACATCTGTCCAACAGCAGGACAGGATACACTCCTAGGATATCTCCAGTAGGGCAAGGCAAGTTGCTCTGCTCTCCTCCCCGTGGGCTGCCAGCAGCACAGCCAAATCCCACTGCTCACCTGAAGGGTATGCAGGACACCTCCCACCCTGCTCCCGAGGGAAGCACTGATTGCTACGACCACCAGCAACACTGCAAGACAAATTCCCCTTCCCAACCTCTGATCCTCAGTGCTGGATATGGTTTAGCATAAGCAGGTGACACTGAATTATGGCTGCAGCCCTGAGCTGCAGGCAGAGCTGGTGGCAGCCTGACCTTGCGTTGCTTGACACCAGCAAGCCTAAACTCCAAAAAATCTGTGCTTATTCCACCGTGTTTCCATCACTGCTTGACACGAAATGTACCTTTACATTGAGCATTGTAGCTTGTGCACGGTGGAAAGACACGACACACCAGCAGACACAAACCTAGCCAGTTTTAATAGCTCTTGATGCAGACCAGCATTTTCTTGAACCCCACCTGCACCGATACAGAAGCTTCTAAAAGGGTTAATTTGCAGCCTACAACGTGAGGATTAAGCCACATTTAATGGCAGTCAGGTAGCTAAATCCTTCTTCATCCCCTAGAACAGGACCATGTAAGTTCAAACAGATGTGCAAGACAGATCAATAGTTTGTCAGCTCTGTGAAGGGCGCTGTGCTGATGTCCCACACAACGTGCTCTGAAACAGAAATTCCCAAACTACACCGTGCATGCGGTGGGAACCTCCTCTTAAACTCTGAACTGATTCAGTACCATCCATTCATGAGATTGATTATTTGGCTTGGCATGGCAGAGATGCAACAATGTAGCCGGAGGAGGGTAAGATTACAGCCAGCCTGCACTGATCCCAACACTACCATCCCACATAATGCAGCGTGAGGGGTTTTGCAAGTGTTCCTGTAATCACATCTGACAGTAGCACAAGGAATGTGACCCCTGGTAAGAAGAGGGAGAATCAGTTTGCAGGTGAAGGACTCCAAAAGGCAACGTCCAGGTATAGACCAAATGAACTTTTTAAACATAAATCACCTGAAGCTCGTGGAATCTGATACATTGACACATCCACGGGTTATTTTCTCCAGGGATATATGAGCAAACACTTTCAGAACTGACATATTCTTGTCACTAAAGCCTTACCCAACTCTGGAGAAGGCACTTTATGTCACTAAAAGCCAGTTCACTCTTCCAGGCCCTTGAGTATGTAGCCTCTCTGTTGAGATAGCTGTTTGACATTGGAGTTAAACGTAAGGAAATGCTGTGCAAAGTGGAGATCTATCCAGTGTAATCTGCTTTCCCTGAAGTGCACAAGAAGCAAGTGCTGGATGTGATTCCATGTGGTACTTGAGCAGCCCCCTTGTCCCCCCACACCTTCCATGGGATGACACTGCGGGATGTGCACACAAAATCCTGACACAATTAAGCTCCCTCTTCTCTCCACACCTCCAGTGCCTGTAACCAAAGCATTTGTCTCAACTGCTCAAGCTGCAGGCAAGGCTGAAAAGGGAGCTCAGCCTTCCTGCCCTTCCCAGCAAGCCTGTAAAAGCATGGGAGAGATGAGTGTGCAGGGGAAGAGAGCAAATAATTGTAATGTCACTGGTTTCCACTACCTGCCGTGCTTCATAGCTTGCACCCTTGTTTCCAAAACTGGGGCTGCCTAGCAAGGTTTCGCTGTTGTGTTTCAGTGTGTGACCCTTTTGAATAGTACCAAACTAGTGAGACACTGGTCTGTTGAGATTCTCTGTTTCTTCAAACCAGTCACACATTCCCCCTCTTTCTTTTTCCCCACAGGAACTCATACACTAAAACCCACACAATCAAGCATGGGTTAGAAGTTAACAGTTCAGATCTTTTCCACTGCCTCCCACACTGAGCAACCCAAAGACGTGATCAGGATCCTGACAAAATTAGCACCCAACTGTACCCCTCCACAGGGATTTTCTCTAGGAGCAGGCAGCAATAAGCCAAAGCTGTGTTTGTTCTCTAAGGCAGTGCTAGGAGCCAGAGTCCTTTTTAAGGTACTTGCTCTTAAAGAGAAAAACAACTCACAGTCTAGGCTGGACTTGTACCTAAGCCAGGCAGTGGTTTCTCCTGACTTAACAATTCCTTACACAGCTCTCCATTCCATCCCCAAAAGGTTAAGCCAAATTCCAGGGCTCTGCAGGTAGACTGCTGGCTCCAGGAGGGCTTGTCCCTTACACCAGTGGCAGTGACAGTCTGCTCTTGTTTCAGAGAGGGCAGCTCACTCCCCTTACGATGTTTGTTTATCATTCAGTACCCAAAAGCATAAAATATAATTATTCTTGTATTGCTGATTTAGCTGAAAATGTTATTTACATATAAATTGTCTAGAGTTAAGAATGCTGATAAGCTTCTTTTTTAGTTTTAGTGACATCAAGACAGAAAGGGGCATAGCATTTAGAGATAACTGGTTCCCAGTAGCTTTAAAGGAAAGAGATGGAGATTTGTATTAGGTTCATAGTATTTCATCTACAAGAAACAGCCTTTTTTTCCCCCACCCATTCTTTATTCCCCTGCCCACTAATCAAGGCAAAGAAGTGCTTCTCACACATTGAACCAGTCAGAGAGAGATATCAAAAGAGAGACAGATAGATACTTAAAGGAAAAGGGGATAAAGATACAAACCTAGTGTTTCTTTAATCAGGTAACATACAGTCTTTAAGATGTACTAATCTGCAAGGTTTGCTTCTGGTGAGATAAATATCAAACTGAAAAAGAAGCCCTCAGTGGGGCTGTGAGCTCCAGGATGGATGTACTGGGAACTGTCAGACACCTGATTGCAAGAAACTTCAAACCCTGGGGGCTGCCAAACAACTTCTAATATGGAGACAAGAGACTCAAAGCTCTCAGACACAGATGGAGTTCATGGTCTGCAGTTCAGACTACAGACCCTGCAGTAAAAGGAATTTAATTCGCACACCTCTGCCTAGACACTATAGAAAGATGTTTAGTTTGATGACAAGCACAGCTCAGTCAGCACCTCTATTCTCTATGTGACACCTGGATACTACACAGGAAGGAAATGCTGAGCTGTTCCACCTCAAGATGCAGTCCTCATGTACTGCAAGGTATTAGTTTATTGGAGCTGTATATTGGTGGAACTAGCTGAGCAAGCAATTAATTCTGCTTAATTAAAAACCCAGATCAAGTCACAACCTATCTGGCTTGAATGGGACCAAGGCAGATAAAGGTCTCTCAGCAAAAGGCAGGGAGAGCTGCCCTGACAGCGATTACAGGAGGGATTCCCACCTGCAAATACATTCGAACACGGCTCCGAGAGCCAGCCCTGCTTCCGCCGCAGGGAGTTCACGTCTCTGCTCAAACAACTCGCAGACAACAACCAAACCCCAAATCAAACCACCTTACCTGTATCAAACCCAAAACTCGGCACGATGTCCACGGTTCCGTGGAAGGCTCCAGCCCAGGCTGAGGTAGCGCTGGTGACGGCGGCGGGGTCCGCCTTGGTCCCGTCGCACTGGGGAGCGGGAATCCTGGCGGCACGGACCGAGGGCAGCAGCAGGGAGCCGTAGCGGGGGTCGCGGTGCGCGCCGGGGTGGTGGCGGTGCACGTACACGTCGTGCACGTGGGCGTACGGGGGGCTCACCTGAGACGCTGCCAAAGGGTAATGCCAGGACTCGGAGGAGGCGGGGGGAGGTGGTGGGGCAGTCTGGTGAAGGCCGTGTCCCGGCCAGCTGCTGGGATCTGGTGTTGGGAAGGTGCCTGGTGCAGTCACAGGGAAATCGGGGTGCACTCCACTTAAGCAGGGCGGAGGAGGAGGAGGATGCTGGTAAGAGCTGGTCCAAAATGAGGTTGGGAAGCTGCTCCTCTGGCTTGAAATCGTTGAGCTTTCTGGGAGGGAGGAAGGAAAGAAGTGAAGTATGACTGAAGCTGAACAACATGCTTTGTGACAAGAACCTCACAGTGATTTGCTACTCTCTGAAGTCTGTAACATGGAACTCAAGCTCCATCAGTAAATACAGAATCACAGGACATCTGAGGTAGAAGGATTGTCTAGTCCAATTCCCCTGCTCAAGTGGGATCACCCGGAGCAGTTGTCCAGCACCATGACCAGTCAGATTTTGAGTGAGCTACAGACTCCACAGCCTCTCAAAAAAAAAAAAAAAAAAAAAAAAAAAAAACAAAAACAACAACCAACCTAAAAAACCCAACAAAACAAAGAGTTTTCTTGTATTCAGATGGAATTTCCTGTTTTCTGATCTCTGCCTATTGCCTCCTGCTCTGTCAACAAGCATTGCTGAAGGGAGCCTGGCTCCCCCATCTTCATTCCCTCCCATCAAGTTTTTACATATGTAAGATCTCCTCCACCCAAGAAGATTTTTCTTCTTCAGGTTGTAGAGTCACAGCCCTCTCAGGACCTTGGTACAGGAATTGTGAGGAGACACTAATTCCCATCCAGAATAGAGCACATCATTAGAAAGGCAGCACTTGTGGTTGCAAATGCTCCTGAGAAGAAAGAACCAGCTCACACTGCAGAACAGGAAACATTTGGCTAAAAGAATACCTGATTTTCTCAAATTAGTTGCATGCTTTGATGAGATAAAGGTCATATCTAACACAGCTTGTTAGTCCTTTACAGAATATAACATGATGCCCTCTGCTCAACAGGATCACACAAGCAGAACCATCTATGTAGCTCAAAGAGGTTTTTGTCAGAACTAAAAGACTTGCTGCTTCTTACAGCTAGGGCTCAGCTTATAGTTAAATGGATTTCAATACCCCTACATTATGAAATCACATTCTAAAAATTCCTCTTTTGAAGGAGCAGTTAGTGTTTTTGATGTGTAGCAAAGTCTTGGCTTCTCCATTCTCATAATCCTCTTGCCAGCTCATGCTAGAAAGTACTGCTTCATGCAATATGTCTCAGCTCCAACAGGATTTTTTTTTTTTTTGGTCAAAGATGGAAATATAAAAATACAGAACTTCACCTCTGATGAAAGAACAGTCATAAAAATAGCCTATGGAGAAATAAAGCCAGGGAAGTTTAATATTTGATGAGGCAAGGAATCCTCTGTTCCTCATAACTTTTACGAAAGTACTTTTTTTTTTTTTTAGATCACCTTTTGTTTTGCTTTAATAAGCAGCTGGAATAAGAGTTGGGTGAAGACACCATTGAGAATGAGCAGATTCTTCAAATGTTCCTGCCTCTGAACTTGGCTTATATAAAAAATATTTTGGAAGCAAAAAACCTGAAAATGTTTTCTGACTGCATTACTAGGACACTCATGTCTCTGTTTTAAAATCCATTAAAATAATGGAAATTTTTCCACACATCAATTGGCTTTGATTTAGGCAGTTTATTGAGTCTGATCAACTTCTGATATTGGAAGCAAACTTTGCAAACATACCATGGACAAACGTAGAGCCAAAACTTTGTGCCAAAATGCTTCAGAGGCTGCAAGCTTATCTGACAAACTGCATCCCAACATGGTTTTCTTCAAAAAGTCGTTTTTAGCCATGTATTTCTATTGCAATGCATACTTGAAGACTAGAGAGAGCTTATCATGCATATTACAGAAGCCTCAGCACTCCTCCAAAATTGGTATTGTTCCTTGTTTGTAAACCATTTATTGTAAAAAGGGATTACACTGAGATGGAGAGCGTGCATGGCTTGTGCTGTTGGCAGCAGGGCTGACCAAAAAAAATAAAGCAAGCTTCATGTCCAGTCTGTTGTTTTCCACACTACTTAACAGAGGAGCATAGCTTGACAATGCTCTCCCAGTATTCTGGTAAATTAACCTCTGTAATCGAATTTTTGAAAACTATCTGGTTGTTATCTGCATGGAAAAGCCCTAAATCCAAAGCACTGCACTTCAAAAAAGCACAGAAAACCACAAAGTATCTGCAGGACAGCTTTAGTAACAGGAGAGAGCACTTTAAACCACTGAATCTGCCAACATGAATTCATCCCGGATTGCATAACAGCTTGGCTTTGCCAGTCATGCAGGAGGTCTCAGCCACAGAAAAGATGTTTGGTCATCTCCACTTTTCAAACCTATGCAGGTTCCACAAAGCCACGGCTGCTGCCTGACACTGCCACGGGCCAGCCCCCACTGCCATCACTGAGTGTGGCCACCCTCACTGGGAAAGGTCACTCATGTCACTAGACATACAGGCTCCATCCAGGCTATATAAACATGCAGGAGAATTTCACCCACCCCAAGTGCTCAGGGATACCTGGCCTCTATGGAACAGTAAAAGAAAACAAACAAACAAACAACAACAAAAAAAAAACCCTCCCCCCCAAAAAATCTGCACTTCCACAGCCTTTCAGGAGGCATTTAACAAAAACTGTCTGCCAAGAAAGATACTGCAGTTACCACAATTTCCTACCCTAAGTACAGGGAGCCAGGGACAAGGCAACATCCCAGGGACCACGAAGTTGTGTCTGCTGCAAATGTTCATGGTGGCCAAGCCAAATGCTCATGGTGGCCAAGCCAAATGTCCACAACACACACTGAAAACACACCAGAAGTGCACATGCTGGAAAGGAGCTTTCTGCAGTACAACATCAGCTCTCACTTTAGGCAAGAGGAAAGAAAATTAAGATAGAATAACAAGCGAACACTTTCAGCAAGGAAAAAGACATTGATAAAAATACCATTAAAGTAACATTAGTGTCAAGGTGTCATTAGCACCTGTAAATGATTTCAGGCAGCTACACCTAAAATGGAACATTCGTGTTAGCCTGTTGTAGAAACTGTATTTTATAAAATCAGTTTTCAAAATAAATTTAGCCTAACCTCATCAGTAGTTTCAACATAGAAATTATGAAAACTTGCCCTTTTCAGAACAACAGGTTCTAATTTTTACATACAAGCAGAATCCCTCAAAACAAAAAAAACCTCTGCAGTAACCCCTTATGATAAAATCAGTTTGCATTTTAATTAGGACACCTTAAAAAAAAAATCAAAAGAACACAAGCAAAAAAAGATGAAAACAAAAGTCAAAAACATTGCTAATCCCTCCTTTCAGATAAAGGAGAAAATGCAGTGAGCTGGGGAGCCAGCCCATGCTCACACACGTTCCACTGAAACCCGTACCTCCCAAAACAGCTGTTGCAAAAGGCATTTTTGCCCCCTTATCTCCAAGTAAGAAATTGACACCAATTCTAACTACCCATGAAGGTTATTTATGGAAGAACCTCAAGCCAATTACTTCTTTAGGTAATGGGATGCAAGCTCACATTCATATGCTGTAACTGAGCATCTTTGATATTCTGCATAAACCAGAAGACCAAGCTGTCAGTGTTGGTCATTCCCCATTGTTTTCAAGCAGGAATATTTTAGAAACCCATTTGGACCTGATAAAGCTCCTGTCAGTTTCTCTTCTCTGGAGCAGCAAATGCCCTCAGCTCTGGAGCAGCAAATGCCCTCAGCTCTCTCAGCTCCCAGCAGCCCTCCCCAGAGATTTTCATGCCCCTTCAGCAGGTGCAGGTATGGCACAGGGTGTATCTCCTTACTTTATTCCCAGAAGTTGATCAGGACACACCGACCTCCATTCCCCACTGAGGGCACGGGGCACATGGGGTCAGGATGGAGAACCCTCACACCAGGCCACTCACGTCCCCTGCAGAGCCCTCTGGGGACAGCTGTGGAACCTCAGAGGAGGGACAGACAACAGGGCACGTCTGAGACCAAAGGGAAGAGGCACGACCCCACCCACGGAACGTCCCCAAGCTGGCTGAAGAGGGCTAGCTGTGGACATGGGGTCTCTGGGGACTGCCTTGATCCCATTGCTAAAACATTTATAGCCTGTCTGGGCCATTTATAAATGCTCCAGTCTCCTTTTTAGTAAGCATAGGTTCAATCCTGCTCTGTCGAGTCAACGGAAAATTTCCCATTAATGTTAATGGTCCCAGCTCAAGCCATAAATTCCTCCAGCTCCCCAGCCACTTGTGCTGACCTTTGCTTAAACTTCCTCGGATTTGTCATCATCCTTCTGGAAAGCAAGTCCTCCTGTGCAATTTTTCTCTTCACAGTTGTTTCCAAATATCCCATTTCTCTTTAGTATCTGTGGCTTTCATCAATGCAGCCTCACCTCCACATCACTGATTAGGAACACTGCTGCTCCTGCTCAGATCCCACCAGTACCTCTCTCATCAAGCCAGTGCTCCCCATGCTTAGTCTGCATCCCTCTGCCAGTCCACATGAGGATGTGATCAGAAACAATGCAGCTGCAAGAATCTTTAAAAATACCCAGACTGCCACATACAACAAAACGGAAAACAGCATTTTACTGGCACATTTTCTCCAATTTGGAAATCTTGTCTGTAAGGGCTACCTAGTGTCTCAGGCAAGATCTTCTCCTCTTTGCCAAGCCAATGCAAATTATTCATTCTATAATTACATATAATATAATAATATATAATTATATATATATTATATAATGCGCATAGGCATTTATGTGCACAACAAGGGGTAAGTTTTAAGACAGTGAGTAAATGCCTCGCAGAACCCACCACGTTTCTGCTCTCTGCTTGGATGCAGAGTAACATCATGCCCATTTAAAACTCAGCAAGCCATAACATCATCTGCACCTCTCCCACAAGCAAGCTGCCCATGGAGAACACCACGTGGACTGCAGCCACAGGAGCCAGGGCTTGTCCCCCAGCTTATTCCATCCTGTGCTGGCTCCTCCTGATCACTTGGCAAAGTCGCTCAAGAAGGCTGAATAGGTTTTCTTCACATCCAAGGCCAGCACCCCAAACAGTTTTGCTCTGGCCTCACAGGCCAAGTTTCACGCTTGGAGCTAAAAAAAAAAGCCTCCAAGCTGGCAGCAGACATTTGTGAAGCCACATGAGCTCTGCCCGCTCCCACCCAGCCCCTGGCAGAGACAGGATAGGGCAGGAGCAGGAGATGCCTGCTCCTTCCTTCCATGCCTTTGGCTGCTCTCTCCCCCTTTAACGCCTCAGATCAACCCAGGAAGCTCCTCGGTTCTTGGACATTTGAGGGGGACTTTTCCACTTCCACAGAGAAGGAGAATTTCAGCAGCAATGCAATGTGTGCTGCTGCAGTGCAGCTCGAGTAAGCCACGCCACAGAGAGCGAGCTCCTGCCCTTCTTACCTCTCCACAGAGGATTCAGCCCTGCCTTGCTCTTGGAAAGGGCAGTCTCTGAACTGAAGCTACTGGCTTGGCTCAAAGCTCTGGAGAAGTGCTCATCCACCACTGAACCAATGTCTCCCTGGAAGTAAGTGAACAAGACACAGCGAGAGTTCAGGTACTCCATCTCGGCAGGCTGGTCTTTCTCATCCTCCTCTTGCTTGCTGGGAAGGGTCACTTCCAGAGACTCCTGCATCTTGTTGTACACAGCTAACTTCTTCTGGGTTTAGAAACAAAACAAACAGAGAGATCTATCAGTGATGGCATTCAGTGGAAGCTCAACTTATGGTTGACTCAACAAAAAAAATAACTGAATACACTGAATAACTGAATATTCATTTTGTGATTAAATCTGGACTACCAGGATATTTCACACTGGCATTTCACAAAGAAGAGAATACCAGTGCCCACTTAAGAGCCTCTACTCCTCCCACACAGATGGACCGGCTTCTCAGGCATGGCTCACAACCACAATTTATCAGCACCACCTTTCCCTCAAAACTTTCAAAAGAAAGCAGACAGGCTCTAACAACTCCCTCCTGACTCCCACCTGGAGAGGCTATTCCATCAATAAAGCCTAGAGAGGTCAAGCCCAGCCCTGTGGAAGGGTGGCCAGGTACACAACATCTGCATTTCACACATCCAGCTGGGCAAGCACCAGGATTCTCCGGGTACACTCCTCCAGCTGAGTGTACAGGGCCCGCTGGATTCCCCACACCTACTGCTGAAGCTGTAAAGATGGGAGAGTTTCCTGTTTCCTGAAAAATTTTCTACTGTATTATCAAACTCCACAAAATGCATAAATTTTCACTCACTGACGACAGAATTTTACCACAGGAAGTTGTACCTTGGGGTGGTCACTGGGGGTTGGTCAGGGGTTTGAGAGCTTGGTTTTTTTGGTTGGTTTGGGGTGGTTTGTTCTTTTGAGGTTGGGGTGGGAGGGGTTTCCTTTCCTTTTTTCTTTTTTGTTTTTAACACCAGCTTTTAGGAAAAAAAGAAAAAAATCAAGTAATAAAAAATTAAACGTGATCTGGGGGAAGAGGGGGATTGACAAGTCCACAAACACATGCAGAAAAATCCATCCCAAACCAAAAACACAGATGCATATAAAAAAGTAAAGCCCTCACAAGCCATCTGTGAATGGCTATTTCAGAATCTTCTCTCTGTGTCTCTCTCCTGCAAATCAAACCTAAATGTCAAAATAAATGTGTGTGAAGATCCATTTTTCATGGAACATATTTTTCAGATGTTCCACTTTACAACTGTTTTCACAGAAAAAAAACTCCCCACAACAGTCAAGCTTCAGGAATCATAACTTTGAGCTAGCCAGCCATTTCCACAGCTGACTTTACACACAAGCACTTTCAGGAACTCAAAAACAACCACAGTCCATATGCAGAAGTATTTAATAGCATTCCTATAGAATTACAGTTTGACTTATCTTTAATGGTTTGCTTGGCAACACTCTAGCACCATCAGAATCTCTTTAAGTTTATGGCTTTTTTTACCCTTTTTCCAAAGTAGTTCTACAGAAAAAGTTAAACAACTACACAGTCTATAAAGTTTCATTTTCACAATAAATATGCTCGTACAATTTAAAAATAATCGAAAGTAGCTTTGTGACCTTGTGTACTGTCAATGCATTTAAATTTATTCAATATATTTAAATCAATACATTTACATTTGCATCTAAAAAATCATATAAACTGGTAAAAATTCCCCTCACTGTAGTACAAAATAAATGCTCTGGGGCAAAGTCTTAATTATGAACGGTCATTTAAAAAAATAACTGTAAGAAAGAGCTATTGACAAGTGGAATTAAAACCTATTCTACTTAAAGCTTACAGTAACTTGAGCAACATATCTGACATTCCAGTGGGTTAACTGATAAATGTAAAACAGCTCAGTGAACACCATTAATTCAGATGCTGTTGCACAAACTGCAGTGAGAGATGTACACAATTTTATTTCATTTGGGGATATCCAGGCAATGGCCTGGAATTCCAGTAAATCTGTGCTTCATAAACCAAGTTATACTGTGGCTCAGTTTAGCACAGTATCACTTAGACTTATGGGAGAACCGCTGGGACTCACTTATAAAAAAATAAATAAAACAAATAAAAAAGACAGAAACAGCAAAATAAAGCCATTTTACTAGAAACTATAATTGCTAAAACAGTCTGAGGCTGTAAACATATTTTTGCAAACATAGAATTTGAGGTAGCCTACACTTTTTTTGGAAGTGCTTTGTGCCTTCTGTAAACAAGCTAACGTCTCAGGAGAGTTCTCCTAATATTTGTTACCCAAATGCTTACCAGGATACCACTCAAAGCGAGCTTCGTGGTTTTACCTGAGCAATCACAGACCACTGTGGCTTCAGTAAGACAGAAACAGTTCTAGCAACACTACACAGACAGGAGACACCTGCACTGGAAATCCGCAGCGCATCTACCTCAGTGCCTTGGCCATTCCTGAAGCTGCACCACAACCCAGATCCTCTTAAAAATGCAGGACAAGTGGATGGGGAGGATGCTTTCTTCATTTTTGATTTCGGCTGGGGATTGTTTTTTTTAAGTAGAGACAAAGTAGGAAAGAGATCCTATTCAGAGAAATCTAAATAGGTCTGTAACATGGCAGACCTTGGATACAGGCAGCGCACGCTCAAAGCGGACTCCCATCCCTACAGGTGCTCCTAGTGATGCTGCAGTTATGCAAATGCAGACACAAGCACGCAATTACAGACAGACACACACAGCTAACACAGCCCCTGGCTTGACTTGGTGATCAGGAAGGAAGTCTTTCAATGTTCCTATACAGGGACTGGAGCTCAGGAAATTAAAACTTATCTCCAGAGTCGCTTCTCTGTGCAGGAATGTTCCCCCTTCCACAGCTTAAGAATCTAATTCATTTTCCATTTTAACTCTCTTCCCTCCCCTCCAGTCCACGGGCAGTCATTACAAGATGCTCTGAGCATTTGCTCCTTTCAAAAACACCAAATTGGACCCTTTTCTAAAAACTATTTAAAAAAAAAATAGTAGGACTGATGGACAAGAACAAGGCCTCGTGTGCGGACTGAAGTTATTTACAGTGCAAAGTTGTTGTTTGCAGTGAATTATCTGTAAAGGATGAGAGCTCTAAATTAAATGATTTTTCTAAATAGCAAGGCTGTCATCAGACACAGATCTAATTAATTTGCATTTCAGGAAGAAATTATCAGCCTGTGATTAGAAAGCTCTTTAAATAAGAAACTACAGCGAGAGAAAGTGACTCAACAAGTTTTCCTTGTACACAACGTATATACATCCTTTCCACTGTATACATCCTTTGATAATGTGAGGGGTTTTTTCCCTCAACTCATCAAAAATACCCTGTTCGCACATAAATTCTGAAATTTTTGTTCTGACCTTAACAGTAATCTTCTCACAGTATTTTTACTGTGGTTGTGTGAGTGGAAAACTATGCAAGATCATCAGCTGCTAAATGAATTTGTCCCACGATCATGGAGCGTGAGGGAACAAAAACAACAACAAAAAAAAAAAAAACAAAAAAACAAAAAAAACCACCACAATTATCGGGGTAGGTTTGTGGTAACTAACCTCAGCTAGTCCAGATTCACTTGTATCTTTTCATTTGAACAGTTCTAGCATCTGTTTAAGCAGCCAACTGCATCTGTAAGTTCTTTACAAAGAGTATTTTCTGACCAAACACGGTGTTATCTGTTGTCAGTGTTCAGTACTTTAATATATTCATGAAACACCTCTCTTTCCTTATACTAGAGACTGATATTAAGCAGCCTCTGAAAAACAAAACAAAACAACACCCAAAATCTCTTGGCTAAGGCACAGAATACAGAATATAAAATCAGAACACAGAATTTAAGTAAAAAACAGGGAAATTCAGCATCTCTATCGCTGAGGTAACAGATCCTAGTTCATGGCAGAAATGGCACAAACTCTGGGTAAATAGAGCTGTACAGCCCAGGCTGAATTCAGCTTCAACCAACATTATATTATTTTTATTTCATTTATTCACAAACGGACAATTCCAAAGAAAATTTAAACCCTTCACTCCAAACAGTACCACAAAAGGAAAGTGAAGGTCAGTAGTATATCACTGCTGACATGGGAGTATTAAAAGTTCATTCTAAACAATCATTATCCTGTCTTTTATCCTGAGCACTTTTAGACCAAGAAAACATTTAGTCCAAAATCTCACACAAAATCTTGCTTTGAAGACTCCTGTTATTTTCTGACATACCCTACCCAGAAAGAAGCAGAACAGTTCTCATGCAGTGAAATGTTGGCCACATTAAAGCCTGTGGCAAAAGTCCAACTGGCTTCAAGGGTCCCGGGTCTCACCCAGAGTGTCTGGTAAAAGTGTCAGAACATTCCTCCTTGCAAATCGAAAAAAAAAATCACTTCTAGCAGAAACCAGTTAGTAGCCAGCAAAATAACAACAACAACACAAACAGAGAAAAAAAAAAAAAACAAAACAAAACCCAAACCCCCTCCCCCCCCAAAAAAAAACCAACCAAAAAAACCCACAAAACAACAACAACAAAAACAACAACAAAAAAAATCCCATACTCTGAGAACAGAGGTTTTACTTTAGCCAGGTTTGAATCAAATATTCAGGCCAGCTCTTACTTTTTGTATAAACTGGTTGCCTTTTCCTACAATTTCTTATCTCCATACATGCCACCATACAGCATATGGTCCTTTATGCTCCCAAGTATGAAAGTCTGGTGTGCCTGTGACCACCTGTTACAGATTTTCCATTATGAGAAAAAGAACGGGAACCAAAAATAAAGAATAACTACTCTGAGGAAACACTATATGACCCTATCCTGAGAAAAAGGCTGTCATTTGACATAAGCTTCTGAGAAGGAATTCCAGCAACAAACTCAAGGCAAATCCTCAGACAGTCCTCCGTTTGTGGAGCTGTCTGCCAAGCAGGCTCCTATTGATAACACAGAAAGTTTTCAAAGAAGAAGACAATTCTAAGCAGTCAGGGCACTGAATGCTGGGCCTGAAAGAATGTATTTATGGCACTGCCCTAAAAACATGAAACAATTAACTTCTATCCACACAAATGAGCAAGGTGAGAGCTTGTTTTCAGCTGAGCCACTGGATTTGTAGCGGTAGAGCCTGGAGGTCTTGCTATGCTCAGCTGATGGAGGGAAGTGGTAAAAAAATAATTTATATACCTTTTGCTGTACATGTAAACAGAGATGTACCCTTAAAGGTCTGTTTTTATGTAGCTAGAGGAATATCAAATTGAATTTGGTCCCAGTCAGAATGACAGCGTAAAGTGAGCCAAATTTTTAAAATCAGTGATGTCGTGTGGGAGTGAACCAAACAAAACCAACTAACAAAGGCCTAAACCCAGGTTTTACATCCTGTAAATCTGAGAGGCAGTTACATAGGTTATACAACTTCCACGGAAGTAAGTAGAGCCAACAGCAAAGGAATAGCCTTGAGAAAGAATCTGAAATACAAAAATTGAGTGTGAAGCCATGCTCTGCAGTTACATGCCATTAGACACAGAGGACTGCCACGCAGCATATGTATATGTATAACAAGTCCATCCTTAAAAGCTGGGGGCACACAACGCGAAGAATTTCACTGAAAAAACAAGTTACAGTATGTGAATTAGGGTTCAATCACAGACAGCTGACGCAGCATCAAATGTGACCTGTCCTTGTCTGCAGCTCTGTCAGTTTGGAAGGAAGAGCCGAGTTAGTGACCTAAATTGCTAATGAAGGCAAGGCCTTATCTGGAGCAAATCTGTCCACACCACTGCCAGCAGAAAGTCTGACTTGAGCATATCACAACCTCCTTATGCAAGACTTGATTTAGCAAGGACAGTGTTGGCTTAGATGTTGACTTGCTTCTACATACCATGGAGAAATTCCAAAACTACCATTTACTGAAACTTCCCATTCCAGAGGTCTCTAGCTGGTGTGTTAGTGAGCCAGGACGAGTCCTACCTGAGCCTCAGCCCTGCAGCTTGCTGTGCCCAGCCCGACATGACACGACAAGCCATCCCTGTGTGCCCAGAATATATTAAAAAAAAAAAAGTGTACAATGGGATTCTGCTCCAATTACGTGTTTCCAAAGCCTCTACGAATTCCGTTACACCCATTCCTCACCCAGCCCACAGGAAAGCCAAATTACACAGCCATATTACAGCTGTACAGGCCCTCAGCAAAGCTGACAGCAAAAGAGCATTTTAATTTTGCCAGTCTGCAAAGTTTTACCCTCACGCCTGCACAGCTCCCCACCAAACACAGAAACACGTTCGTATCCTAACACCGGCACCCGCTCGTTCGTCTTTTGGCAAAGGAGTACAGAAATCCCGATTTATCTGCAAAATCAGGGCCACACCCCATTTTCATCAGCTCATTCTGGCACCCTATGAGCATGTATATATCCATGTTTTGCTTACTTCCCTCCAGCAAGCACCCTGGACTTGAGCAATCTCAAAGATCTAAGGTGCTAAGCCTCCACTCCCATTAACATTCAAGTGGAATTCAGGCTTTGGTCCATTAAGAGCTTTAAAAAAAAAAAAATCCCATCTAAATTAATTTGCCAGCAAGTCCTTTCCTGGCTAAGGACTGGTGAAAGCTACTTTTTCAGAAATTCTGCCTTTCTTTGCAAGGCAAAAATCAATTCTGTGCTGATTTTAAGGGAGGAAAAAATACAGACGCAGAAATGCGGGAATAATTTCAGAGTGGGGAAGCTTTAAAAAGCACGATGGACCACCCCCTAAAGCTCCAACACTTCTGCATAACCCAGGTGCACACTAGTCCATCATTTAACAGCAGTCTGAGACTTCCCATTAAAAAAAAAAAAAAAAAAAAAAAAAAAAAAAAAAAGGAGACAACCATTTGAACTGCCCCTGACCCACAGAAACATGACACGTTTGGCTATCCAGAGAGACTCCGGGGCCCAGAACTTGAGCCTGCAATGGCAGCTCCACAACTAAAGAGCTGCTTGGCTCTTTAAAGCACAAAGAACTGATGTCCAAAGCTGGCACAACCAATCACACATCTGAGATGGCTTTACTACAAATACCTGTGGAGATGCACAAGGCTTCAGTAGCACACCTACACTTCCTTGCCCTGAGAAGAAAAGGAAAGCCAACAGCAGCGCAGCATGGAAGAGCTTTCTGTCTCAGAAAACAAACTGAAAGACGCCAGCATAGCACAATACCACTGAAAAATGCCTTGGTGGAGTCCTCGGATATTTTAAAGGTGAGCTCCATTTTATCATCTCCAATGCAGGAACTTATTTTTATGATATCCCACTAATTCAACTTGCCTCACTGTTATTTTTAAACCACAGCTTTAATTCCAGCAAAGGGGAACATTCTTTAAAATGGTCATCATCCTCACAAAGAGTGCAGGAGCGTTTTACATGTTGAACACATGTGTAAGAACCAAAAACCTGGCAACAGATTCTTCATCTTTTTTTGTTACCTTCTCTACCAGTTGATTAAGCATCTCTGACAGGACAATTCTGAAGAGACTTGCAAAATGTCATCTGCAACCCAAACAATAAATATTGAGGCATGAGGAGTTCCTTCTATGGTTTTTAATTTAGAAAACATTGGATTCAGAGAAAATACATAAACCACTCTAAAGTTAGCAGCTATTAGAAGTGTTGGGTACAGCGCTTTCTTGAGCAACAACAGCTCGGCTTTTCAGTCTGACACCCAAGTAGCCTGTGAAGACCCTTCAGCTCCAAGTGTCTCAGGAAAACCTGTGCAACCAGGATTAATTACATTAAATTGTCGATAGGATTGTCAATAGACATATAGGATAGCCATCTTTAGAAAGCTTTTAGGTGGAAATGTGACATATAGTGCCAGCCAAGATTCAAGAGCTGTACTGGCTCTTCAGAGCTATCTATGTTTCTTGCCTTGCTCATATCTACCTCTACTTGTTAAACAGCATAACCCGAAAGAACTCTGTTCAAAATAAAATCGTAAGAAATTTCAGTGTTCATTAGGGTGCTCGTAGAACATTTTATATACGGCCCTGCTTTGGAGGAAGAAATTTCATACTTATCCTTAAAAATAAAAAGCACTTGCACTTGAATGTGACACGGTCGTTTAATAGATTTCCCCCCACTAAGCATTCTACAGATCTGGAAGAGAAAAACAGACAAGCACTTCCAGAGTTAAATGTCAGAAAGCTCAGCAGAGTTTCAATTGCAATTTTCTACTTCTAGGTCTCTCAGTCAGACAATCAGGCTATGAGCGATTATTTATTCATTTTCCCTCTAAATCACACAGGCCATGAACTGGACCTCCAGATACCCAAATACAAACTTCATAAGTAAAATTACTGCACAGATAGAAGCTTCTGCAGGCTCTGACCAAGATTAGACAAGAAATAATAGCAAAGGCACTCTGCAAGAAGCAGAACTCCCACGTTTTCCACAGCTCGCATTTAGGGTGAACATGAGCAACCTGGACAAGTTCACTGGGGTATCATTTCTGCAAACGGGCTCTGTGTCCCAACAATAAAAAAAAAGAAGCAATACACGATAGGAATTTTAATGTTTTTGCCCATGCTCGTGTCTCCCAGGCAAGTTGATACTAGGGGTCACTTCCCATGTACGGAGAAAACAATCTTCATGGATAATAATGATAAAACCTTATGGAATGCAGCAACAACCAAAAAATGTATTCTCAGATGACTACATTAGGGCCAAGTCAATATTAGTCCCACTTCACCCACGCACTGCATAGTTCTAAAAATGCTGTCAGCCTGATAAGAATTTCCTGATTCACTTAAAAAAAAAAAAAAAAAAAAAAAGTAAAAATACATCTGATCACCAAATTCAGCTGGAAACTCGCCGCCGCAGACTCCAGGAGTGCCGGGGCGAGCGGCGCGGTGCGGGGAGCGGTGCGGGTCCCCTCCCGCGGCGGGCGGAGGTTCCGCCCGTGTGCGCGCCCGCGGGGCGAAGGCGCTGCCCCGCAAACGGGGCGAGCGGGAAGAGCCATCGAGTAAGGCACGACGGAGGACACAAGGAGGACAGGAGCAAGGAAGTAACTTTTTCCTCCTGCCCCACGGCAGCTGAGCGAGCCAACATCCACCCGCCAGACGCAAGAGTTTTGCGGGGAAATTCTTTTTCCGGGCTAGGAAAGGTCTTACCGAGCTCCGTTGCTCCGGGGCACTCTCAGCAGATCCCCGCATCTCCAAATCAGGCCGGGGGTTGCGCAGCGCATCGCTGGCTGGCCGGGGCGGAGGTCTCCGCCCAGGGCATCCAGCGATGCGCCGCGTACCCGCTGAAAGGGGGCCTCCCCAAAAAAGCCCCCGCGGCTCCCCGTCCTCCGCACCGCGGTCACTCGCCCAGCCCAGCCCTGCCCTCCCCACCGCTCACCTGCGCGCAGCCCGCCGCGGGCGCGGCCAGGTAACAGGGCGCTCCGCACGCCGCCGGGGCGGGCTGCTGCATGGCCACGTCCGAGCAGCTCATGGCCGCGGCCACCCCGCGCCACCGCCGTCTCCCCCTTCCTCTTCTTCCTCCTTCTTCTTCTTGTGCTGCTGCTGCTGCTTCTCCCGCTCCCCGGCGCGGGGCGGCCGCGGCCAAGCGCCGCGCAGCCCCGACTGCCAGCGCATCTTCGGCAGCTGCCGCGCCCCGCGCCCGCACTTATAGCGCGGCGGGGCTGCGCCGGGCGGCCCGGCGGCCGCGGCGGCGGCGGCGGCAGCGCCGCGGGGCGGGGACGGCTCCGCGCTCCGCCCGCCCGGTCCGCGGGAGCGCAGCACCTGCCCTGCCCTGCCCTGCCCAGCCCAGCCCCGCCCGCCGAGCCGAGCCCCGCGCCCCGCCGAGAACATCCGTAGGCTCTCGGAGCGCGGCCCCGTCCAGCGGGAAGCGCGTCCCGGTCAGATTTTTTTATTTATTTTTTTTTTTTAATCGGAGCTGCGAGGGCGCTCCCGTGGAGTAGGTGTCACCTGTGTAGGCCACGCTTCGGCTCCCCAAGGGTTCGTCCTGGAAATTCATCTGGGAGGATGGAGGAACCTACGTGTTCCGTAGGAGGACGGCTGCATGTTGGGTGTAGGCTGAACTAGCCCGGAGCTTCTCTTCCCTCCTCATATTTGTACCACGATGTTTTAAAAAAAAAACAAAACAAACAAACAAACAAACAAAAAAAAAACCACAAAAAAAAGGTGTATTCGCCAACTTGAAAAATATATGGAAAATTCGGATCTGGCTGTGATGACTTCGGTTGTATTCAAATATTTTCCTGGCCTACCTCTGTGTGCACATTTCTGCCTGCGAGCTGCCCTGCTGCAGTGCCACACTTGGAGGCTTTCGATACCATTCCTCACATGGAAAAGACTATGCCGTGTTAGCACTATCCCATCTTATGGGCCTGGGAAGGACTTACACTTGTTTGCTCTTGTATTCTTCTCATCGGGTCTAAAGTGAATTATTTGATGTTTCCTTTCCACAAAATCTGTTTTGAAGTTTACCTGCATTTAACAGCAGCCCAAAATTGAAGCCTTTAATAAAAATTTCTAAATGTATAGTCTCTTCCTCTCTTTGTATATATATGTACATACAAGCACACAGATTTGTATGTACACCCCTAGGTCAGAACAGTTAGATTAATATACGAGGTCAAAATAGCTCTGTTTGACCCCAGCAGGATTCCCTGTTTGTAAGAAAGCATATCTCCAAAACGTTCAAACTGCAATACTTTGAACAAAGATCCAATTTCCTGCAGATATGTTTATTTTTTTTTCTTTTCTCTTTTTTTTCAGTTTTGTGCATACAGATTTTAAGGCAGCTATATGCTTTTTAGCTAGCACTCTGATAGCTTGTTGCATTTTGTGGATGTGTGTGAAAGGATTCCGGCTGAAGCACTCACCTTTGCAGTCACAGCGAGGTTTCTGCAAGGGTACAATGCACTTGCGTGTACAAAATGCATGGACTTCTGACTGATTCCTTTGTCAAAACAGAAATCCCAGGTGCTGATTGCTATCTACAAATCTCTGCTTGATCCCTATTAATTTTAGCAATCCCTTTCCCCTCATTTCCTACTGCAGCGAGCCTAAGGCAGGACATCATCCCGCCAGGAGCCGGAGGCCGTGCGCCGGCAGTTCCAAGCACCACCTTCTGAAGTTCGCTGTTCCTGGCCAGGAGCCTGCTCCTAACCTGGAGGCTTTCACCGCAAGCACATGGCCAGGCTGCCTCCAGGCATTCCTCTGGCCGCCCTGTCTCCTGGCTCCTGGCCTTCTCCTTGCCTCTGGACGACTGGCTGCTATCCACCCTTGCAGATGCTCCCCGGGAAGCTTGCGCCGCTCGCCGCAGAGGATTGTGAAATATGTTTCCTGCTTTAGGGAGGATGTTGTTTAGCACCATTCTGTCTGAGGTAAAACGCTTTCAGATGCAGCGACAACAAGGCCTGGTGCTAGTTTACAAAAAAACGACATCACCCCCCACCCCCCCCCCCAAAAAAAAAAAAAAAACCACAAAAAAATAACAAAAACAGAACAAAACCCTCCTACACTTAATAACAGTAAGAAAAAAAGCCTGCAAAATCACAAATAGAAACAAATTCTTTCAATACCAATTGATCATTCTTAGGAGAAAATCCAGTCTTGGTCCTTAAAGCAGAACAGACTAAAATAGAAAATGATTTATCGTTTATTATGTTAATGTGACACATTGAAGTGGGAGTACATTAGTGATCATTTTTCACCCAAGTACATGAGGCATTTGGAAGAGATTTATAAATGCACTAACACAGAGATCACTGTTTCCACAAAATGCTGAAATGCTCCAATATTCCGTTAGCACACATTTCTTATTACCAGATCCTGACAGAATTCCTATCAGATGCCTTTGGGCATGGTACAGTGGCATGTTGCATCACATCAAAAAGCAGATCAGGACCATTATCAGGCAGGTGTTTGACACGATGCATCACGTTACCCAGCCAGTGGCGCACTGCAATTGCTCAAAAGGATTTTGACAGGATACAGTGTGCCAGTGCTGTAGCACAAAACCAGCATGTTCCAAAAATAGGGACAAATTCACCTCTGGCATAAGTAGAAGTAACTGCAGTGACTTCATTAGATTTGCATCTGCTTATGTCAACAGTGAGTTTGGCTTGTAATCTCGAATTTATATAGAAGAGTGGTAGGTGGCTGCATTTTCAGGTATTTGTTATATTGTTTTCTACTCTCAGCATTCAAGCTTCATGAGACAGCTGGGGTAAAACCGCTTTTACAGCGGTTTTAAAAAACTTTCTCCACTGCTTCCCCTCCACCCCACAAGAAGGAGCATCAGATTTCCATTTTTAACAGTGTAACAATGCCTCAGAGTACATAGAGGGCCACTCTTTTCAGAAACTTGGGAGGTTGTTGAGTTTGGGAATTTCACAAGCAATAGGAATTGACAAAAAGGGAAGAGAGAGGATCTCTGCTTTCTGCCTCCATGCTATTTCTCAACAGTAGCTGCAAGTGCTAGGTGCCCAAGAGCAGCAAAATAAATTTTGACTGGCAATTAGAGTAATAGTAAAAGGATGACATGAAAGAGCTACCAGGATGAAATGTGAGATCTGATAAGATTTGGAGACTTCTTAAAAGGCATTGTAATTTATTGTTGTTCCCTTTCATCACTTTGGAATGAAAAGCACAGCTTGCTAATGCAGATGCACAACACTGACAAAAGGAGAGGAGGGGAACCAGATAAGGTATGACTGGTGTGAGATCTTTACCGAAGAGAAACATCCCAGCTTTCTGCCTCAGTCTGTTTCTTTAGTGAGGAAAAGAACTGACTGGTTCTATTTTAAATAAAGTTCATTCATGTTTGCTGTCTGTTCTAGCTTCTTAAATCCATCAGGGTAAAACTGATTCTTGGACCAGCTGAACTTCGGTGATGCCAAGAGTAAGGAGAAGCAATAAAGACCAGAAAATGCTCAGAAAGCACACAATTAATGCCACCACCAAACCTGACTTGGTGCAGCAGCTATGTGGATTGTAACATCAAGGGAAATGGCTTGTCTGATACACTGGAAATCTGAAGGAGAGATGAAAAGCATTGCAAGGTGGCAAAGCAATCTGTACGGGCTCTTCAAGCATTCATTTACTTGTCTGCTCCCACATGAGTTTTACTGCTGGATTTAGAGGTGTCCACCCCTTCCACAGATCAGAAGAGTTATTTAGTGGTCTAAATAAATTCTGGAAAGCATCTCAAACCTTTTGAACAGTATCAACAAGAAGTAAGGGTCTCTTCTCATTGCTATACAATTATTCCCAAATATTTATTTGAGGAGACAGCTCTGTCCAGTGAGCAGTACCCCAGAGATTACAGCCACCAAAACAACCGCTGCACTGCTGCATCCTATCTCCCCTCCTCCTCGTTTCACCCTCTGGTGGCATTCTATTAATATTTAAATCATTGGAAACCACATCCCAGCTAGCTGTGGCTGGTGTTTACAGGCAAAGCCCCGTGGCTTTGCTGTTATGGCCTGCCCAAAAGCCAAAAATATAACATGTTAGTTTTTCCTCAACAAGACCAAACTGGAAGATACACACAACATCCCAAGGAAACACACACTGGGCATTACTTATGCCTTATGTATAAAGGAATAAGAAGGTTAAAAACAATGTTTGTTCACAAGTAGCTAGGGATTCTCTAATGAGATAGTCAATGACTTTTTTTTTTCCCCAGGAAGTCAGCTTTGATAGAACAGGTTTTTTTGTTGTTGTTTTTTTTTGTTTATTTGTTTGGTTGGGGTTTTTTTTGGGTTTGGTTTTTTTTTTTTTTTGTTTTGTTTTTTGTTTTTTTGTGGGGAACAATCAGTCTTGGAAAAAAAGAATTCTGTAAAGCAAATTAAGCTTCTGGTGAAATCTGCCATCCTACAAATTTCTAAAAGTTTCACATCAAACTGCATTGTACAGGGTTCAGGACTCAGGGGGTGCTAGGCAGGTTCCTGTAACACTGCAGTGATATCACCACTGAGATCTACACTTCCAGCTGATCCACTGCAAGTCCCAGAAGAGCAGGAGGCAACAGAGAGCTCAGAAACTCCTGGGTCGAGCTCTGTCTTTCCTCATTCCCCAGGGAAGAAGCACAAGTTGTAGGCAGGCAGGCACTTGCTTTCATTTCTGAAGGAAAGGAAGGGAAACAGCCTGCCCCAAACACTTGAGGAGGGAGACAAGGATGAGAGTTACCTCCATTCTGGAGGACAAAGCTTCCCTCTGTACTTACATTGCTCCAATTTGAAACAATACAGAAATTGAAGGGTTGAGTGTTTAAAGCACAGTGTCCCATTCATGCAATCCCATTTTAATTCATACAGCACCTTGTGAGTACAGGAAACCTTTTCCTTACACTTGTAGCCATACACCCTCACCACCAAGGTTTTGACCTCACTGGAATAGGAGGCAGCAGCTTGTGTGTGGCAAATACATTAGCCTGAGATTCTAGGATGTCTTGATTCAAAAAGCAGCAAACCACTGGCCAAAGTTATTATCATGAGATGCACTGTAATCTCTCCACAGAATGTGAGGGTCTGGACACCTCTTTGGTCATCTCCTTCATATTTTGTAATAAAACCAAAGCTGCAGAGCCAATTACAGCAAATATCTTTCTTCAAACCACTAACAGCTTTCATATTTCATGCCTGTAATCTTCAGCAAATAGATCAAGGACTGTTATTCATTTTAATGCCTGAATGCATTATATTTATTCTTGTTATAATATGTTCTGTTACCACAGAAAATGTTTGGCTTCCAAAGAAAAAGAGCGAATTGTGTCAAAAGTCCAAATTCTTCCTTGAAATGCAAACATTTTTAATGGCTTTAATGGAAGATATGCATTGGAATCCCAGGGCACAATCTGGCACTAAAATCCTCCGTCTAAACTGGAATTTTTCACCATGGCTTTTTCATAATCTATTATTAAGCATGTTTCCATCTCAACAGTTGAAATCTGGGGCCCTGTTGCATCTGAGAGGGAAGTGCAAAGCAGCTGGGAAGTAAAGGAGAAGCAGAAAACTGATTGAAACCCTCATATGTTGGATGATGTTGTTCTCCTCCATCCTTCTCCGCATAGGAAAAAAAAAAAAAAAGAAAAAAAAAAGGCACATTGGGGTGATCCCAAAACTTCTAGCTGGAACAGTAGCAGCATCTGGCCCAGTGTAGGGCAGCTTCGGTGGTACCCACAGTCACCCCAAGGGTTTCTTTGGTTCCTAACTGGCTGCCGATTGAGCTCAGATCCCATCCCCGCTTTCCTTAGGAAGCTCTCAGGCTGCAGCAAAAGCGGTCAATGTGGAGTGATTGAGGATGAAGCTCAGCAGCTCCTGGCTGCTGAAGAGCCTGGGAGAACTGGTTTTCCTGTTCTGTAGCCCTGGTGAGCAATCCATGGGCACCGACTCTAACATCAGCCCTGTTGTCAGTGTAGCCACTCACAGAATATCCCTGCAAATCCTCCAGGCTTTGGCACAGCCCCTGTAACCTCAGAATGATGTGTATGGGCACTTTTTGCATGAATTAGCCAGAATAAGATACAGGATATCTGCCAGTTTTATGCATACGTGTCTAAATGGTTAACAGGACAGAGACACTGGTACAAACTAAGACTAGCACAGTGAAATAACAATCCCTTTGATCTTGGACTAATTATCAGTTTAAAAAAATCTCAGTCTTATAATCTTGTTCCCATCTGCTCAAGCGATGCTTAAATGTCCTACAACCATCCCTGCTGGCACAGGTAACACCCCTGCCCCTGTCTTGCATTCCAACACTGCAATCTCCAGGAGAACAGGAGTGATTTTGTATTCCTGCTTCACCCTCAGACCAATATCACACTCCAATAGCTGTCACCAAACACTGAAAGTCCATCTTTCCCAAGTGCCTTCTCATGAAACAAAGGAATTGCAATACTGTGTCCAGTTGAGTTGCATTCACTTTAGTTCCTCCTCCTTCCCCTTTGCTTGACATAAGTGGTTTCAATAATATTTCAGCTAACTCCTTATGGTTTATTGGGTGTGAAAGGTGACTATAGGAATATTTGATGAATGCTCTGGTTTGCACCAACAGGGCAGTGTGAATCCTTTCTTTGGCTCACAGGACAGAAAGCATTTACTGCAAGGAACACTGCCATGTTTTTAATACCACATACCATTTCCCAACTCCAAATAAATATAAGTTAAACTGAAGTGAAAAGTTGTTTTGCTGCAGTTTCATAAACGCCTTTAAAAATTTAACAATTGCTTGCTTGGTTTTTTTTGTGTTTTTTTTTTTACTCCTTTTGCCAAGAGTGTATATTAGAGTAATAATATAATTTCCTTCTATTCTAGGTTATTATAATAATTGAGACTGTCAGCATTTCCCAGTTTCTTTTCATATAGCTCTTGTGATTTCATTATTATAGGTTTTCATTAGCTTTTCCTTGCTCATCAAAAGAACTTGTGTGTTTGGTGAAGGAAATAGCTAGAAAAATGCTTCTAGAGTATTACCCATCTCTTGGGTAAATGCATAAATAAAATGCAGCCATCAATAGCACTTAGACAACTCTTCTCTTTTCTTTGTGACATAGTTCCTTTCCCATCACAGTGGGAAAGCAAGTAATTCATTCCTAGTGAAATAGTAAATAGCAAAGTAAAATGTGTAAAATATTTATATATGATTGCACTAATTCTCACAATGCCCATAGTGAGCTATCACCACTTTTTCTCCTAGAGCTGGAGATACAGAAGCTGTGGGCTTAATTAGCTCAAATAATGGCCAGAACTTTTGTCATTCAGGCATGGGCTTCAGTCAAGCAACTTGTTTAGCTCCTTGTTCTTGTAGGGAGCAAGATTCATTGTCATGATTATTTCCTACTCTATGGATATCTCTGTACTTAGAATGTGATTGCCTTAACAAAAAAGGTCTTTAAGTGAGCAAAACCAGCATCCTGGAAAAACTGGGGAAAGGGACTTAGAAAGGAAAATATTACTCACAATGATGATTTGTCAGTTCCCAGAAAGCTAGAGGAGGTGGGAAGTGCAGGAGAATTTTGCTTGCAAAAAAGCCAGAGCACACTATCAAATAGAGATAATATTCCCAAAGTCTGGGTAAAGAGGGCTGAAGATTGAGCTCCATCTTCTTTTTCCATAATGGAATTTTCTCACCAGTTAAACAGCCCTTACCCCTATACACATTCACACATTATCTCTAACATCTAGAAGAAATGCTGTGCCTGCCCTAAAAGTACAGACAACAGTGCTCTGGAGAAGATGGGTCCAATACAACAGTGCTCAATGTTTTACTTTGTTAGAGTAAACTTTTTTAAAAGGAAAAAAATTAAACTTTCTTCTAAACTCACCTTTCATATTTCAAAGTGAGACAGAGAATTATCACCTCTGGAAAGGTATGTTTGAGCCAAAATAACAAATGGGCTAAGAGCACTGGAATAGCCCCAGTACCTCTGTATAAATAAAATATGCAATTCTCCAAGTGTATCAGTGCCAGAGTTCACATAAAAACCATCAGTTTTTGGTGAGTTTGAGGGTGAGGTTTTTTTGTTTGGTTTTCTGTTTTTTTTCAAAGCTTGCTGCAGTAGAGAAATAGGAAGTGGTTAACAACACTAAGAATAAACCCAGCCATTTGAATGGCACACTATATTTTATTTTAGAAGTATTTTACAATTTTGGTAGATGTTACTGGGGAGTCTCTTTGCAGCCTCAATTCCCTTAATTTAAAGAAGTACAAATTGCCTTCCAAATTAGAGAGAAGGCTGCATCTGGTGATTCACCATGCTGGTGAATGATAGCATGGCTTGGGTTGGAAGGGACCTTGAAGATCTTCTATTTCTACCCCTCTGTCATGGGAGGGACACTCCCTCTAGACCAGGCTGCTCAAGGCCTGGCCTTGAACACTGTTGTTTTACTGGAAGCAGCTTGTTCTTTGCAGGCCTCTCCCAGAGATACCAAATACCTACTTTTTTTGCTTCCTATTGCCCTCAATCCCAGCCCAAACAAGTGAGCAGTAAAGAGAAGTTGCTCACCTGTTCTTGAAATTCTTGCAGAGAAGAGCTATGTGAGAAGGATACGCAGGCAGCAGTGGAAGAGAATTCCCTCTCCTGGGACAGGGAGTACAGCAACACCCCTTCCAAAAGCATTTTCCCTGGAAGGAGAATAGGAGCCTGTTTGTCTCCTCTGTCCTTTACACCTAAGCCCTGGGGTCCAAGTGTGTTGCTCCAAGTCCAGGCTCCAGGTGGCAAAGTCCTTTCACTCTAGCTGAAGGCAGCTATTTCTTCCACCAATGGCA
The DNA here is from genome assembly GCF_963662255.1 of Cinclus cinclus. Taxonomy (NCBI): domain Eukaryota; kingdom Metazoa; phylum Chordata; class Aves; order Passeriformes; family Cinclidae; genus Cinclus; species Cinclus cinclus. The sequence continues at coordinate 6,011,383 of NC_085047.1, read as the reverse complement.
TCTACATATTCCCAATCAGGGAATGCTTTAATAAGCTGCTGCATCTGAGAAAGGTGGGCTGCAGGGTCCTAATTAAATAGCGACTGACATATCACTTTTCAAACTAAACATCCAGCTGGGATGCTCAGTGTAGCACACTTGGTTTGTAAACAAGAGCACAGAGCACTCCACAGAGCAGCCCTGTGCACTTTCTGCCATGAAACACTGCAGAGGCTCCCCCTGCCCTTGTAACAAATGATCTAATGATTCTCAGGAGGAGGAAACAAGTCTGATTTGTAGCTCTCTTCAAGAGGCTGAGACAGTTAAGCAAGACTTCTTAATTGCCTACCCTTTATTATTTAATGCACAAGTTAAAAAAAGAAAAATCCTTAGGGCCAGATCCCAGAAACATATTGAGATATCCAAGCCAGGCAGAAGTTAGCTGAAATTACAAACAGTGACACTAAAAATTTCTGCTCCGCTGCTGCCCAGCTCAGAAGGCTCTTAAACGTAAGTAGGTACCTATTTCAAATTTAAAGTTCTCCAGGTGCCCAGCATTCATCTCCTGCACAAGCCAAGAAACATTTCATTCCTGACAGTGCTAAGGAAGCTCGTGCCAGCCCAATGCTGAACCTCTTGAGAACCGAGAGAAGCCCAAGAGGTTTCAGTCCCAATGAATGTTCACCTGGTGGACAGAAACACCTGAAAGCCTATCTGTATCTCTTGAATGGGTTATAAGTAATGCCAGCCTAATTATAAGTCACAATGTGGCCAGCAGACAGGCCTGCTCAAAGACATGACACAGATCCAGCAGGTACATGAAGGAAAGCAAAGCAGCAGTGAGGCAGTCCCAATGTTCTCAGAAATATTCAGAGCTGCAACTTATTAAGAACAAATGAGCCAGGTACCTCACCCACAGCAAGGCAAGTAAAATGCTTTTGAAACACTGCAGCTTCTCTCTTCAGACTGATCTGTGGGAAACCTGACCCTTCAAATGAGTTGCACTCAAGTCAGACTAACATTTGAAGTTCCTTGGCTGTGGGGTCTAAAACAAGTGGGGCAGCCCCTGTAGCCTTGGCCCACTCAGGCTCCTGCCAGGAACATGGAGAGAGACAGACAGGAATGAGGGTAGGATCACTTTGTCCCCTCTTCTCACATATCCTATCAGTGGCTCTGATCATTTGAAAAATCTCGCTTTCCCAAAGAATGGCATTCGTGCTGTGCAGTTTATATATCACCATTTTGAAATAAGTTTGGTGTTCTCTTTTGTTGTACAGAATCTTATTCTCTTTGCTCGAGAGGGATGCAGCTCTCTCAGGAGAGCCTTTGGGACTGTGTTCCACATACAAGAACATCTAATAAGATTTATTGCCATATTTCCTTGCTTTGCTGTAAATTCAGGTACTGCGCTAATGGAACAATGAGATAGACCCTTGACTTGGTTAATACAGAGTCAGAAGGAGAAAAGGCTTATGTAAGAGCCTATAAAAACAAGACAGCTCAGAATTCAGGCAGCTGCTCTATTCTTGATCCCTTTCATTGTGCCTCAGGATGGACAGACGTCAGCCAGCCAGATCTCTTACATGCATTATTGTACTCTGTGAAGTTTGGGCATAACAGAAACAATGGCAAAGATGAAATGGTAATGGTAAATTTTCTGTTCATCTTCTGACATGCTTTAAATCACTTCATGTGGCATTGCACTCCGAGGAGATTTGACTACTTTTTAAATTAATACTGTGTAAGGTAAGGAAACAAAAAAAAAGTCCCTTACCTCTGTTGCAGTATTTATAAAGGTAATTTCTCTATTTCCAGACTATTTAACCTTGACAAAGATATTCTCCTTGTTGTGAGTAGCATCTCTAGAGCTAAACAATAGAGAAATCATTCTTAGCGTCCTGGAGTTGTTTTGTTCTGTTTCCCACTTGTCATGGCCAGTACCTGGAGACGACTCCAGGGTAGTAGAAATGCTTCATACTGAAAACTGCTTGGAAGCAAAGCCTGTTTGGCATGAAGTTTCTGCCTTCTCAGAGTGAGACAATAGCTCCCATAGCTCCAGAATGAAGGGGACATAAATCTCTACAGAACTTTCTGCAGATAAAAAGGTATAGGGCTCCACCAGAGCCCTTGCAAATGTCAATAATTATTCTATCAGATATAAGAAATTGTTTCCTCAAAAACATTCACAGAGACAAGTGTAGCTATTTTTGCAATTCAACCAACTTTCTCCCATCCCACCTTTAAAGGGAATATAAATATCACCAGCTGAAAGTTGCTCAGACATTATCGTCATTTTCATATTTCTGTATGAAAGGAATAGAAATGGTGTTCCTTGAATACTAGTACTAGCTTCAGTAATTTATATTTTTAATGTGCTTATGAGGATGAAGATGTTGCATTCATTCATGGCTTCCTCTCAAAAATAAAAGAAAGCTGAGTGCACATAATGAATTTTAAATTAGTCAAATCGGGAAGTAAATCCGTTGCATGTAGTTAAGCACCGACACACACCAACACATCTCTTACCAATTGTCTCACTGTTTTTTGGCTTTTGGAATGTCCAAATGACACCTTGAGTAGGGTTTTATTGACTTTCTCTGTTTAGAGCACCCTTAAAACATTGTTAGAATTAACATTTGTTAAAAACGGTGAGCATTTTTCATATAGAATTGCCAAGTTGGAAACCATGAAGCTTCTGGATAAAGATTCCCATTTCAGAGGAAGTTCCTTCCTCTAGCAAGAGTACAAAACATCACAAGAGGAAAATGTCTTGTCCAATAGCAAACATCAATTTTTAAGAGAAGGGAATGGTTGGGAATGGTGCTCTACTCATTCTGAAGAGCATGAGGGACAGCACAGCTAACTGGGTGAGTAATTAGCCTGATGCAGGCACTTGAAGGAGAAAACAGACACAGCAGGACACTCAGTGCTCAGAGGCCATCAAAGCAGGACTTAGAACCACACTCCAGTTGCACTGTGGTTACTGCCCTTGTGTTAAACAACTGAAGTGAGTGATCCCTGTGTTGGCTGGGATTCAGAAACATGGATCAGTTCAGTCAGACAGCACCAGTGAAGAGAGGCTCCAGGGAGAAGAGACAACTGCAGCATATAGGCATCAACAAGGCAACCTTTCCATGCTAGCATGAGGGGAGGATGTGCAATGCAGCAAGATTCTAATTTCTGGCAGTCCAACACTTTGGTCAGGTACTGCAATACACTTCGGCATGATTTTGATTTGATGATCTCAAAACAATGCGACATTTTCAAGAGGGTTTTGCAATTTGTTGCTTGTTCTCTGACCCATGTTCGGTTCTATGGATTATGAGGGCTGATGAGGGATTTGGGATGCTCTGAATTATTCATCATAAATAAAATGGATATGGAGCTGTCTGTTAATCATGCTAATTTCAAGCTTTTTTTCACAGGGCTCCTATTTTTAAATACAGCTCAGGTACACTGTGCAATTACATATGCCAGTTGTGCATCTCCTAGGCAGTGAGATCTAGTGCACACAAAAAAATTCATTTCAGTCTCTCAAGAGTCTTTTTTGGTGAGATGTCTTCTAAAACAAATGGAGAGCTTGAAACAATTATTTTTAAGATTGAGCCAATGTGAATTTTTTGTTAGAATTCTGAGGGCGTCTGAGCCTTTGGTTTGAGCTTTATTTGGGTTGGATCACTTGGAAAACACCACTCTGATATTTCCTCAATAACTGTAAGAACAAAATTCAATTTACATTTTAAATGAAAAGTAAAGAATGTAAAAAAAAAAAAAAAATCACATGACTCAAAGAATACATGTGTGAACCCAGCAAACATTGTGTGATTTGAAACAAGAATAAAATTTTTTGGTAAAGCTGATAGAAGCAAATTTTCTTAATGTTTGAGGTTCATATTATATTTCTAAATCAAGGGTTGAGCTGTAAGAGTCCCTTTTGCATAACATGCAAGATAAGCTTAGCTTTGTCTGAATCTCAACACCACCTGATTTCAAAAACAGAGCTAAACTCACCAGTGGATTTCTCCAAGAAACCCTGGAATACACTGAACCTCTGAAAGCGGCATTTTGCAAGAGCAGCACAGAAATACAGGTCAGGCTTGAAGTAAGAATAAATTAATATAGTAACACTAAGAGGAAAACTCCAGCATCAGAGAGGTGATAAATTCACTTTATGAGATCAACCAGAAGTTTCTTACATGATTACTACTTCCACCTTCAGGATTAAGTTCTGGTTTGAACACCCTCTTAGTGAACACCACACAACATCACTGACTGGAGAAGTCTTTTTTCCTAACAAGGCAGGTGGTGCTAAGCAGCTGCTCAGCCCACCTCTGGCTCAGGCAGCAGGCTGGAAAAAGAACATATTGCTTGTGGGGACACTTGTTGGTTTTTGCGGGACAAACTTCATAATCCTGAGGATCATGTGACAATTCATTAGTGAACCAACCTGCATTTAGCATGGTTTTCAAAAAAAAAAAAGCAAACAAGGAGCTTTAATAAAAGGCCATTTTTATTTCTAGAAGAGGAAATACAAATACTGTGCATGCCAATTAATGTTTCTAGAGCACAGTCATGCAACCTGCTGTTTAAATCAATAATACTCCAAAAGACAAACATACATTAAAAAGATGAATTAACCTCCAGGCTGCAAAATTCTAATAAAAATAGATCTTAAATAGATAAAGGGCAAGACTTCCAAAATCCATGAAATTAAATTGCTTTTATATTTCCTTTTTCATCCTATAGCCCTACCTCAATATTTTCATTATAACTGTATCAGCAGTTTTGTGTTGTTCTTCAAAGTAAATCTTTCATAACTCAGGCTAGCCATGAATAATTTTGTTTCTGGAATTAAAAACCAAAGCCTGGGCTATTTTAAGTGGGTTATATGAGCACTGTTCCTCAAGGGAAATAGAAATACCACTCCTCACTTTAGTCCAGAGTAATATTGAATATGCCTTTTCATGCTCGTTGAGAGGAAGTTGCTCATCATGGGAGGAGAAATTCAGATGATGACCTTAAATCCTAGAGTTCAATAGATGTGTGGAGTAATTGATCCTAACTCCTCAGTCTCCCAAGGCAAACCTACATTTTTCTGGGAGCACAGAAACTACAAGAAACACAGAAAGGGGAACTAATAAAGTATTCCTCTCTGACCAGCTACAGGAAACACCTGAAAATTGTTTGATTTCAGTCTTGATAAGACAGACTGAATTGCATAAGGCAGAATTCAAAAATGAGTCTGTGCCTTCTTTGACATAGGTAGATAAAGTCACTTTGGTGGAAATAGATCTGTATTCCTGATGGATCCCATCAAATGTGATCATAAAAAAGTCTCTTAAATATTGAAACTATGAGTAAGTTTTATTGTACTTTGCAATTTATTTTTTTTTTAAGGGGACACCTCTATAATCACACTGGGGCTTAATCAGTTGTCAGTAACATTTATGCAAGATAAAGAAAGTCTACTGAGGATAAGAGCAGGCACTGAAGAAAATATCTGATTAAAAGTGAGTGATAAGGACATGCCAAACTGCTGGGGAGTAGTTGCCACAGGACAGTCAGTGACATGATATCAATCGGGTGCAGCAGAGAAATCCACAGTGATGACTTAGTGATGGAAAGCATAGAGGAAACACCAAGTCTCTGCTAGGTGTCTATCACATGGATTTATAAGTACAAAATGAAATGAAAACTACCCAATTTAGCTGAATTTTATTTATTCACCTACTTTTCTTTCAAGCCTATTAATCTATCGTTTTATATTCATTCTGTAACTGGAAGGAAGGTTTCCTTTGAATGATGATTTCATTAGGATATGTTCTGCCTGATAGCAATACCTCCAGAGTTATGTACTACAATAATTCTGCCACTTCTTTTACCTTCTATTTTTATTTCACACAAATTATGAAAAAAAAACCCCTTCTACGTGCTGATAAGGAGAGGATGCTATTTTCATATATTTGGCATCATTTAGTTGAAAGGTGAACCTTCAGATAATACAGAGTTCACAATGTAGGACTGCTTACCATGCTAACTGAATGAGGCTGTAGCTTATCAGAAAATTATTACAAAAGACAAGAATTACATTATTTAAAGTCAGAGCCAAGTAAGTCCTCACTACCTTTAGGAGCTCTTGGAAAAACCAACTCTTTCAAAGTACCCTTTGGTGCAAGCTCTACGTGCTCCTTACCACGATCCAGTCATTCCTGCAGTTATATTAAACAGCTCTCTCCATACAAGAAAAGCTATGAGAGAAAGCTCATGATAAATCATGGAGTCACCAGGAAACTATGTAATAACAACAAACTCAGTTTATCTGCCCTGGAGTAGGATCCTCCCATCTGAAAGGGGATGGAAGAGGACACACTCAGTATAAGGACTGTGCACTCAAAACACGCTGGAGCATTTACACTGCCCCAGAACAAAGAAGCACTTGCTGTCCAAAACCAAAAAGTGAATTAGAGCCTCCTTGCATCTCTGTTCCAGCAAAGAAATTCTGCCAGTTCAGTCAGAGCAAGAATATCTGGATAAATTTCATGTACAATCTATTTGGACCTTGCCAACAGAGCCTGTGGAATAAAATGTAGTGCACTAATCTATTTCTCCCTGCAGTTTTACACTTCACAGCCTTTCACCCACCAAGAATCCTGGGGAAAAAGCCTAGTATGGGAGGGAACAGAAAGGACAATTCATCATATTTCTCAATCCTTTTAGGCTTTCACCAGCATCATCTGCTGTCACAAGTCTCCAGAGAAGAGGGTTCTGACCACCAGGCTAAAGCACCAACCATCAGGATACCACAGTGCTGAGCTAAACCCAGCTGTGCAAAAGAAACATTTCACATTCCTGCATCAAGGACACTAAAGGCAACTCTATACAGAAAAAAATGATTGGTCTTATTAGGAAGAAAAATGAGCTTGCTTTTAAATTTTATTACCTATATTAGCTCCAATTTGGAGTAGGGAACAGAGACGATGGAATAACTAAAATTTGTTGGAAACAGGTAAAACATTTTTGATTTTCCTAGTAGTGGCCAGGATAACTTAGGTACTCCTCACCCAGGCTCACATTTTGGGCAGTACTAGAGACTGATTAATAACTCCTCATCTCTGCAAGTACAAAGTTATGATTTTGTTCTAAGCACAAGAAGATATTGAGACATTAAACACATCAATTAACATTAAACTGCATCACCCCCTCTGCAACTCTTCATCAGCCTTTGCATCATCCCTGGATAACTGACATCAACTCAAATTCAGTCCTCAAATGAGTGACATTTTCAGTTCAATGGGTAGGATTTTGCTGATGACACAGTACAAGATTTTGACCCTGCAATACATAGAACCCCTTTCATTATACTAAAAATGTGAAGTTTTAATGGGCTACAGCAGAAGTTGTTGGGTTTTTTTGTTTTGTTTTGGTTTGGTTTTGTTTGTTTGGGGTTTTTTGGTGCCATGAAACCTCCAGGGGAGGTTTCACCCTGCTATGTTGCTTCTTTTTGATGTATGGGCATGGAGTAGGACCCAGTAACCTGTAGAGAACCCCAGTGAATAGCCTCACATCAACACACACCAACAAAGTGCTCAGAAAGCCTCTGGAGGAATTGCTGCACCCTCCTCACCTGCTTAAACACTGCAGGAAGAGGCCCTAGCTATTTGTTTTTCTCCTGTGCTGTTACAGCAAGGTCTGTTGCTAGCTAGGGACAGCTTTTAGATTCTTCTGCTCTTCTCTCTCTGAATCCAGGACACATGGAAGGTGAAAAGTCACCTAAGAAATCATCATTCAATTAACTGTTCCTCAGATTTGTGGAAACAGAACTTGTACTTCTTAATCTTTTTCACGTTCTCTAGCAAAATAAGGTAAGATTATAAGACTACTGCCATAAACAATAAATGTATAAGAAACTATTATTATATATTAAGTTCAAATCAGCATCTGATGTGTCTTCTCATTTTTTAGGGTATTACACTGAGTACAATATGTAAAACAAAGTCTATGAAACAGTCAGACACCTCATTAACAGGAATATTGTGTCAAGCCTTACTGACCAAGCACTGATAGGAAAAATAAACCTATTAAAATCCTCTTTTAGCACTCCAGTGGAGATGAGTCAGCAGTCACAGACAGTTCTCATCAGATTTTTGCTGGTGGATAAGTTGTTTAGAGGCTGGCACTAGTATTTATTTAGTGAGGCAGAGGACAGGTAAAGGTAAATACTGAAGTGTGAGAATGAGAGATGGAACACCTTGAATAACTTTTGTCTTTTTTACTCTAATCATGTGAGACCACTGGGATAAAGTCCTCAGCACAGATGGGAACAAATTAGCATTCTGATGATAAATGACAGAGAGTCAAAGAGGGGGAAAGAAAAGCCAGCGAGAAATAAAAAACAGGGGAGGTGAGAGAGTGCTCAGCTAAGCTCTGACTGTGCCAAACCCTACCAGGCAGTTTGAAGGGGGCCAGTGTTGGTTCTTTCAAGTCATTCCTCAGGATGAAAGCAACCTTCTGCTTAAAAAGACTGCAGGTTTTAAATTCAGCCATTGCAAAGCAGCAAAATGAGTAACAGTGCTGTTATCCCCCCATAACATGGTAAAAAATAATACCCTGTCAAAAACCAGTGCCATTTGGAAGAGTCCTGACCACTAGAAACACTAAATTTTCAGAGCTCCATAAGAAAATTTGAGAAAAGTTGAATGTTTAAACCAAGACAGCTGATGTGAGGTTCTTGAAACAGCTTCAGTACAAGAAATTGCAGTCTTGACTCCCTTCAGAGAAGGGGAGAAATGGTTGCTTGTAGGATGTAGCTACTCACATCCTATGGTGGGTGGCCAAAATAGATTAGACATAATTGAACACTGCTGGGATACGAAGATACATATATGAATAGAAAATGCCAAACTTCTATAAGTATCAAAATAAACCCTCTTTCGTTCAAAGTACTCAACCTTAGCACAGGTGGAAAAAAAAGCCTCAAACTTTCATTCAATACAGCATTTCTTTAAGAACTAAAAAAAGGCACTAAATTGATGCAGGTCTACAAATTGCTGCATTAAGTCTGCTATACACAACCCACGCACAATAACATAAGGGTAATGTAAAAACATGCATTAGGGATGAAAATCCCTCTCTCCCCCTATGAAAGGATGAGCTGAGGGTTGATGGTGGGTGAGTATTGCCAGCAAAGCAAACACTTCACTACCTGTGGGTGAACATTTCATGCATGCTCTTTATTGTAAAGCCCACAGAAAACTTGAAGTTGCTTTCCTGAAGGAGCTGTTGTGTAACTCTGACATCTGGGGCTTTCAGATGCTGCCCTGTTTGAACTGGTTATGGAACACATTAAACCCAGAAGGCCCCACTTCAGCTGTTTACAAACCTTCCCCACTCCCAACAGCCCATCTTTCTCAACAGGCTCCAGTTCAGTGGTGGGACTGAAGGCTCAGGCTTGGCTTTGTTAGATAAGCCACACCATGGACTGCAGCAGGAAGCAGGCCTTGTTTAAAACATCACTTTTCAAGAGTCCAGCAGAAAGAACCAAGACTGCTTTCTTTTTTTCAGAAGTTTAATGTGCTGCTATAGCTTTGGATCCACCCAAACAAGCTGCTCTGACTGTGGAAATGATCTTTGATTCCACATGTATGTGCAACTATGTAAGCCCATAACTTATATAACTTGTCTGGTTATATACACCATTCATTCTTTTGTTTGTGTTTCATTATTATAGCCAGGAACAGACAGCAGGTCCATGCATATCATGCCAATAGCACTACTAAAAAATTCAAATGAATAAATCAAAGCAAATAAAACCCTCTTTTCTGTTCACAGCTCATAAACACACTTTGAATTTGTTGCTCAAAATAGCTGTGGATTTATCTGTGAAGTTCTCCACGTGCACACAAGGTGCTCACAGCAGCTCCATGCAAATATCAGAAGTTCAGAATTCCTGTGAAGGGAACAGTCTGTCACAAAGTGTTTTGGAAGCTGAGGGATTCAAAAAGCAATTTGATAACTTTGCAAAGGAAAATCACACCAAGTTTCTATTAAACCCAAAGACTCAGAGATCTTTGAATTCCAAATCACAGAAACCTTTGGAAAAGCGCTGGAAAAGTGGCAGTATTGTAGGTGTTCCCTCTACTTATGACCTACCTTAAGCAGCAGGGTGAGCATTGGAAAGAGGTGACTGGATGAAACCCATGACCAGCCATACCTTTCTCTGGCCCACCTCTGCCTTTCTTACATTTCAGTGCCTCATGACAGAGAAGTATCACTCTGCTTTTCTTACTTTTCATGGTTTTTTTTGCAGATATCTGCTACACTAAACAGCCAAACTACTGATATATATTTATGGTAGAAATTCGCTTTTAAAAAACATTCAAAAAGCTTGCTTATCTCCATGTAACCATGGTATTTAAGCTGATTTTTTCCATTCCAGACCCACCATGGGAGTTCGTGATTAACAAAGAGTATCAATAGGCTCAAAAAAGCAGCTGCACACAATCACGGACAACACATAAATGGATAATAAGAGGAACAGGCAGGAGTGTTCCCTTGATATCCCTAAACCCAAAAGTTTTGACTCTGGGACAGCAGGAAGGGAACGAATCTCAGGATGTGAGCAGATTTATGCCAAAAGCTATGTTGGACTATGTGTTCAAAGCCCTCATGGCAGTGTTATTTGTTCCTTCTGATGAGGTCTACAAGACTCCACGGGTTGTAGAGCGGGAACCCAAAATGGATACTACAATGGATTAGCCAAGACAAAGGAAGAATAGCACATAAAAGCCTACTACATAAAACATTATTCTTTACAAAATTAAAAACTATTTTTAGGGAAGAAAGCCTTTATATTTCTAAAAAAAGTTAATACCTGTGGACAGCTGCCAGTGGTCATCTCATTAACTAAGACTTAACACTAGTCATATTACAGACAGGAAATTATGCAAATAATTGCACAGAAATTTACGAGCACGTGGATAACATTGTGGTTTTCACAGCAATGATAGACACTTGGACCTGAGACTTCATCTACCCTAAATCAAAAGGCTTGACTGCAGCTTAAGTAACCCTGCCCAAACTCTTTGAGGTAGGTCAGGTAGTAAGAGCTGTGTAGCTGCAGTGGCACAGATCTCAGCTGGAGAGGAACCAAACCTCCCTGGCAGCTGCACTAGGTTCTGTGCAGTAGCAGCTATTTTCTTAGAGGGACCCAGCAATTAGTCAAAAGCTAATTTGGGAAAAGCTATGTGAGCAGCAGTAACATCATGAAAGCAGCAGACTGGTGTTTGGTGCTGTGCCACTCATTACTTTCCTGGTAGTGGATAAGAGGACACTTGGAACCAAACAACTCTGCCAGACAAAAAACTTCAGGCCTACAAACGCATTTATGGACAGGGAAGATGAATTAAAATTCACCTGCACATTTAAGAATTTTTATGGCTCCCAATGAAGTCCAGAATATTTGGAGTCATTAACCATTAATTTTCCAGTCTCTCATAGTTTCTGCTTTGCCCATCAGCTCATCTCTGCAACTCTACTCGACTTGGCTCTGGCTCCAGTACAAAAGTCAGAGCAAAGTCAGAATCGTGTGTTTCTCACTGCAGTACCTACATGCTGACAGGATGTTATGAAACCACAATACCATTTCAAAATGGCACACAGCACATTTCTTGGTTTATGAAATATGTTCTACAATAAGCTAATTGTTGATAAAAGCCTCTATCATGCTGCTAATTTTATCTGTAGAAAAGCTACTGAAAAGAATGACAATCCTGACAGGTAGATTCTTGAGTGATGTGAAGTACTGAAGTATGTACAGGATGCTGTGCTTTTATTACCTAAGCACTAATGGCAATTTCAGAAGAGGAATTCAGGTAAAGTGGTGCATAAGAGGAGATCAGTCAGAAGAGCAATAAGTCCTGTTATAAGTCAGGCAAGTGACAAACACTGGCAGGAATATAACCAGTCAGCTGGCTGTGGTTTTAAAGAAGTTAGGTAGTATATTTACCACATAAAACAAATAAGAGATTCAAGGATTTGGTGGAACAAAAAGCATTTAAATCCACAAGATCAAAGTCTATCACGTTATCATTCTCTGTTTTACAGAATCCAGGAGATGTGAGGAATCTTCTAAAAAGTCAAGCAGAACATGAACTTCAGATTCAAGATTTTCTCAGGAATCTTGCCTCCCTGTGATGTATGTGTGTGCCTTACTTACCCGATGGTAGTGACAGGAGCTGGCTGTTTGTGGGGAAGAGAGCACAATTTTCTACTTTGCCTGGCATATCACAGGCTGTGTTTTCGTTCAGCTGATCATAACCTAGTCAATAATAACCTAATCATACAAAAACATATCTTTAAATGAATGAAACGTTCCCGTCAACAACAGAATTCCTCGTGAAAATGCAACTGTACTGCTGGTTCCGTAGAGCAGGAACAAGTGCTGCAAAGCGCTGGATTTGGTCAGTCTTTAAGCACAGCTCTATTTTTGCCTTTGGGAAACACAATGAAATTTTTCTCAAGTCGTTTCACAGCTGATTTTTCCAATGCCTAAGAACTTGGCTGTCTTTTGGGAGCGCAACAACACAGCTGCCTTTTTATATGGGGAAGAGTATGAAGTAACCAATACCTCTCACATGCAGCCCTCTATGGACTGCCTTTTACAAACGCAGGACACGCAGGGCCCTAAGTGCCTTCTTTCGTGAGCTATGTCCATGCCTGCCGTCAACACACAGCAAGTCTGATTTACCATGGATTTTCTCAGTGCATGTAATGACTCCTTGGGTCTGCTGGAGCATGCCTGGCTTGTGAGTAAAGCAAAGATTTGGTTCACACGCACAGCTCACTTGCTCCCTGTGCAACCAGCACCTGAAAAGAAGCTGGCAAGGGGCTACTTTGACCAAACATTCCTCCAGCCTGAGGCCTCCTGGGGCACAGGTCCTGTAAATACTTGGGTGTTTAATGCTCTCCAGAGCTAAGACATTTAATGCTGCCCTGCTGTGGGCATCTGCTTGGCCATCAAACTTTTCCAAACAGTTCTTGTGCACCTAAATACAGTTCAGGGCTTGGGGGTCATCCTCCCTGTAGAATCCAGGACATAATGACAAAGTATCCAAGCCCTGCCCTTTATACTCTACTCTCTGCTGTACTTGCTAGGCATCAGTGTTTTTACCAAATTGAAATCATCCAAGCATAAAATTAAAATGACACACTTTAAACGATGTGTGGCAGTTTCCTATTCACTTTCACAAATCTAAGCATTATAGTAATTGGTTTTTTATGCAGTCAAAACAAATTCCAACCAAAGCAACAGATTTCAGTCAATCCAAACCCAGAATGTAACAAAAAAGTTTATAATTCACAGAGATTAGCCAGAAGCATTTTTTTCCCTCCTCCTTACCTCTGCCCCTGCCCAGGTTAGGAAGCAGGGAATTCCATTGCTGCGGGCAGTCTGGTCCCCAGCTTTGAAGGTAGAACCTACAAGACAAGGGGTCTATAAAGGAGTGGTACGTGAAAAAGAAGACACAGGAGTAGATTTCTGGAAACGTGCTGGAAGATCAGTTTAATTCCCTGAGTCTATTTTGGGACAGTGAGAACCTTTAAGCAAAAAAAACCTTCTTCAGTGAAGTTCTAAATGCCATTTCCCACATAGACTGCATACAAATAATGAGAGAAGTTTTGAGCCATTCAAATCCTTGCCATATTGTTTCAAGCATTCATTATACTGCTTATTTAGCAAGTCAGTCTTCACACTTAGCAAATAAAATGCTTTTATATAGGAATGGATGGGTAGGAATTACTTGATGAATTTAAGAGAGCCAAAACCTGTACAATAACCACTAAAAAGCAGTTTGCAGGGCATGGCTGGTGATATGAGCCCTCAGTCAGGGACACAAGGAATCATGATGGAAGAGGCAGCATTCACTATGGGGCAATTATGCAGCATGCCAGGTGTACGTGTCCAGGGGGCAAGATGAATTCAGCAATTGTCATCTGGTGTGTAGTATCTATGGTGATGGTTGTACAGGTATTAAGTACTTGAGCAAATCATAAAGACTTCTGAAATGGAAGCATAGCACGTATTGTATGTAGATTTCATTGAAGTACCTGGCACAGATAATCACACCTTTATATGTAAAAACATATTTTTCAGCTAATGGCAGAGGCTAGCACAGGGAAACTTTATGGGTATAATTATTATGCTAGATTGATCATTTTCAAAAACTAACTGGATTGCCCACAGCAGAAAAAATAAAAGGTTAGTCCTAAGTTAGAAGATAAAATTTCCCTAGAAAAGGATAAGTAGCTGGGCTTGCCCGGCAAAATCTGGACTGCACCAGTGATAGCTCTACCTTTTTATGACTGCTGTGGTGGGAAGAGATGCTGCCCTCTTGAAAAGTAGTGTCATCAGGTGGGATGACAGTGGGATAAAAGATATGGTCTACCCTTTTTTTAGGGTTGCAGTACACTAATTAAGAGATGAGTAACTCAGTAATGATATATAAAAACAGTGAAAAGTCAATGATCCTTTCAAGGACAGGCCATGAAAGCAATGACTGAGAATGATTTTCATCTGAGAGCTCTTTACATGCTTACATTAATTAAATTTTCCTCTTTCCAACGATTGGGTGTTGCCATCCAGAAATCCTCACAGCTGGCAACTTCAGTAGAATTGAAAAACTAACTGCATCCAGACCCCATCTCTATCTGCACAGAGGTACTTACTTGGGGTCAAGTCCCATGTGGGACATCAGAAAGGTAGCACAGGGAAATGTCTCACAGTTGTGTACACTGGGACTGTATGGATAGAGAGAAAATCATGGTTCAAAGCTGGTGTTTATTAAAGAGTCTAAAATTAGAGAATACAGATGTTTTCTTTATGTGCATAATGTAAACTCTACATTGTGTAAATGCAGTAACAGTGAAGTGAAAGTTTCCAGCATGTAATTTTTCTATGCAACTATTCTGAATTATTTTTACTATTATTTTCAAAAAACACCTATGAAGGTAACTGAGCAAACTGTCCACAAGGAAAGCTGATTGACTATGGTGCACTGCATCTTATTCTTTGCATGCTGAAAAGATGAAAATATTATAGATTTACTATAAAAGCACTGCATAAGTGCTAAGAAGGCGCCTGTATAATTTGTTTTTGTAACTCAGTGTGTTGACAAAGAATTCTTGATCTTAAAGGATATGATGAATTGTGGGCTGAGGGGATGTTTCCTTGGTTTGATTGGTCCTGCAGAACACATTGGAGCAGATTTGGCCCCATAACTTCACTGAGCTCCCGAGCAGAGGCAGCTTGCATCCAAGCTGCTTGAACTGGGTGTGCCCTTATGGATGGGCTGTAACGACTTGGCCACAGGACCAGAGGGAGTCAGGAGGAGAACAAGACAGTCTAACCCAGCTGCAGATGAAGCTGCTAACATAAACATCTGTCTTTGGCTCGACTATTCCTGCCTTGGTATGATTTGAACTCACAAAAGAAGAACCACCACTGCTGGTAGGCACCAAGGCGTGGCACAGAGGTGTCCAAATTATTTTTGAGTGTAGCAGCTCTGGCACTGCAGTGGAGACATTACAATGCAGAGACCCCAGCTTCTCAGCAGGGTGATTTAATCTGCAAGGGCTCTGTGCTCCTGTCACTGTCAAAGAGGCATGCCCAAACTATTTCTCTTGAACTTCGCCTGTTTTATATTAATGGGTTTCGCTGCTTGAGGTATTTTAATTGTGTTCTATTGCCAAAGGCTTTATAATACCTTGATGATTTTGTATGTAGAAGCAGAAGTTTCTGGTTGCTTGAAGACTGAGATGACACCCTGAGTAATTACACAGCTTAGGAAGATGGTATTTGACCATATGCCTGACAATTTCACACTCTCATTTGATAACCCCATAATTTATATGAATAATCTAAAACCATAACAGAAATGTCCCAGTGGCTCTGATGCCTTTTTTTTTTTTTTAAGGCAATTAGCATACAGGGTTCCCAACACTCCAGCCAGCTTTTGATATAAATTAACTGGATGCTGATAAAGAATAAAACAGCTCCATGTGGCTGGTCTCTCCTGAACTGTCCTTTAATGGGACTGTTTTGCTATGTGAGATTCCCACTGAAGCATGGTCACTGTGGCAGGGTAATATTTGGTGAGGTGAAAATTTCAAATCATCTATTCTGCTTTATTTTAATGCTGACAGCACCCCAATCCAGCTCACAGGATTGTCCCACAAACAGCTGGAAAGAGACAGGGATGAGATCTGTGCCACAGCAGTAGAAGCAAGTTGGGAAGCTGGCTGCCTAAAATTGCTTAACATTTTGTCCTGAAAATTATGCTACATTAGCACAGTTCCTAAGGAAGGAATAGATTGAAAAGAAAGATCTAGAGCAGAGTGTATTTTCCTGACCTTTTTTTTTATTTTTTTGGGGGGGGGGGGGGGGGGAGAGGAGGAGAACAGTGGAGACAGCTTGTTCTGCAATAATGCCATCTGAAAGTCTGAAACAGAAGACAAACCATGAATAAAGTTAAGCGGAAAATATTCTTTACAGATCTCACAGATGAATGAACATTCTTTAATTCTCCCATCTCTGAGTAAAATGTACTTTTCCCTCACATATGACACAGTCAGAACTATGCAGCTGAGCAGCATTTCTGTTTAGATGAAAACTTCATCCAGTCCTGATAAAACTACTGTTAATTCATGCAACACAGATACTGCTCTCGTTGAAACCCATCTTGCATGCTCATTATATTTATAATATATGTACAAAGGCGACCACAAAAGCCAAAGGAATGCTGTATGGCAAGCTTGAAATTTTATTATTTACAGAGATTGTGCCACTATGTAATTTCAGTTTTCACCTCTTGATGGTTTTTGCAGGCCTTTATGTGAAGATATACACAGATAAGATACTCAGATAGGGGAAACCAGAATGTGTGGCCCAAGTCAGAACCAAATCAGTTTACCCCACCTCAGGATTTGATCCAGGTTTTTTTTGTTTAAAAGCCTCTTGTTTCTCACTGAAGCCAGCATTCAGAGTTTGCAGTGTTACCATGTGCTGCTTTAAAGACAGTCTGGTTGCCAGAAACAGGGAAAGATGTCTGTGTGAAAGAAATAAGCAGCAGGAGCAGAGGAACCTTTAACCCACAAAGGTTCGTAATTTTCAGGAAAATGTACTTAGAAATTAAAAACAAATGGAAGTACATGATGAAAACTATGTATTAACAGAATTGGCATTTTAGAAATAAAGTGTTTTTTTCTTGGGGTTTTTTGCACCCACTATTTATCAGCAGTTTTAAACAAAAATTCCTTCATTAAAAAATTATTTAGATGACTACATGAATGAATCAAAATGGAAATAGATAAAGCTGAGGTAAAAGCATATGATTGCTTAGTGAAGAGTAAGTGTCCAAAAAACAGAACAAATTACAATACAAAAAGTGACATGATATTATTAATTGACATTTGTAAATTCTATTGTTCTATATCCATCTAAATATTACTTCAATTCCCTATTCCTTCCAACACTCAAACACTGTATTACATTATTGTGCATTTCCCTTTTTATTTGGCACAAAAAACCCCAAACACCATTAAAATACACAAATGAGTCAAAGCTCCCATGGAGTTTTACTAGATCAATACATTTTAAAGGACTCTATCTAGTCTTGCATTTGAAATAAAGTTTCTCTGCTTAGAGACTGGGATGACTTTTCACTTCCAAAACTTCTTACCTTTGTTTGAACTGTTCCACCAGTATTAATCCCTCTTCTCTGCTTTTTAACTATTCAGGATGTTATCAGCAGATTAAAAATGCTGATGATTTTTAAACAGTTGTGAAAACCATGGCATGCATTTTCCTTCGTCTTTTCTAACTTCATATGGATGTTGCTCCTTATGAATGAGATATTGTGAAAGCTGGGAATTATCCTGTTCTGAACCCCACAGCCCTCTTGATAAACAGGAATTTGAAACAAAGTCCACTTCTAGATAGCTGTTCTAGTCCTTGGATGAACAGATTTGTATTGCTAAACAAAAGATAACAAGCAATTTTCAAAAAAATACATTTAGCAATAAAAAAATAATTCTCCTTGATGTAAAGTGGCCATCATCCAGTGCAGCCACCAATAAGCTTCAGGGTTTATAAATGTAAGTGCAGTCTTACTGACCAGAATTTCAATTTAAAGGTCTATCTACAGCAAAGAAATGCTGTAATATTTTTAAACCATGTGCATCAGATATATCTAGATAGATAACTAGATATCTATATAAATATATCTAGATATCTATATAGGTATATAGATATATAGATATATAGATATATAGATATATAGATATCTATATAGATATATGTATGTGTGTGTGTATATATATTCTCATGCCACGTGTTTTGCTATATTATAGAACTAGAGAAGGGGGAGAAATGCTCATTTAAAATAAATCCTTTCTGCTGGTCATACACAAAAGACTGTACATGCTTCTAGTTAGATACTATTAAAATATGTAATTAGGAACAAATTCTGTAGCACTGCCAGAGGCTTAAGTTTACAGAATTGTCCCAATGAAAAAAATATTTTTCCATATGTGAGCAATCCTTTGAATTTCAGTAGTCTATAAAACCCTCCTTACCTTGCCAAAGTATGAAAAAAGGAAAGAGAACTGTATTCCATCTCCTGTTTTGATTTTTTATGGGTTTATTTGACATTTCTTGTCAGAGTAAATGGCCTTCAGCAATACACACTACAGTTAAACAAACGCCAAGTAAAATCAAATAATTCTGCCATGGGTCCTTAGCTTTCAGTTGTGTCCTTGGCTGAAAAATTCATCCATGTAACTTGGAAAGCACTAGTGTGGTCTTATTAGTCCTACTAAAAACCTGAAAATAATTTCCTCCTGTTAATAAGGATTTTATCTGTATTTTCATAGGTACAAATATTCACTGAAAATTCTGATTTAGGGGATACACAAAGCCCAGTCTAAGGCCATTTGAAATCGCCAGACATAATGAAGTACAAAACCAGATAATCCAACATTCCAAAAGCTGTATAAATTATTTTTTTAAATGTTGTGTTCTTTTATATTTCTTACAGAATAAGTCTATTAATTTTATTTAAAATTAAATTTAAAGTAGGACAGCATACATTAATGTCTTTCACAAAATTCATTACAATTCTCAAAACATAACTTAGATTTAATGTCCTGAGGAGTTCATGTTTGTGTAATAGGTCAAACCTCAGCACCAATGGGAAATGTCGTTAAGTAGACTGAAAGTTTATTGAAGGGATTTTTTTGAGGCTTTGGCAGCAGCTGCCTCACTTGCAGGTGTAAAGGACATTCCTTCAATGCAACTATTTCAATACCCATCTCACACAACTTTGTGAGCTAACTGGTAAATTGGTTCAGCAAGACTCACTTTTCTTTTTTGTAGTAAGAGGTTGTCAATTTAAAAATATGGACAAGTACAGTAACCACAATGTTTACTAATCACATCTAATGTTTCCTCTGCTGTAGAAGCAGAGGAAGAAAGTTGCAATTCAAGAACATTTTTAAAGTTTTAGAAAACTGATGTTATTTTTCAATGTTTAGTTTACATTTTTGTGGAATCCACTTTTGAATGAATGTGTAATTGGGTGAACAGTAAGTCAAGCTAATACTCTTTCTGTGGTTGATGTTCTTATTGGTGATTCTCAATGGCCATTCACAATTTTCTAATACAATTAAATTATTAAAAAAGGCAAAAGGCATCTACTGTATTTCATAATTTCTTTTAAAATGTTCATAGTATTTCTCATTGAATATTTCCCTTACTAAATATGAACTTTGTACTCGCTTGCAATTAACATCTTTAATAGATGCAAGAGAGAGAAAATCCACTTCCACACAGAGAAATTACCAAATCAGTACAAATGCAAGGCAAGTTTAGAACTAATATTTAATTTTAGTCTTCCTAATTGATTATAATAATAAATAAAAACATCACTTAAGTTGAATCTTTGCATGTTTTACTGCAACGCAAGCACTGTTGCTTGAGTCACAACTGAGACATTGCAGTATGGAGAGGTCATGTTTATAACTTACCTGCACCAAATCCCAATAATCAAGAAACTGGAAGGGTCAGACTAAAAGAAGCATTTTGGTTCGGGAGCTACAGGACAACACGAGCTTGGTCTGGGGACCCCAGAGATGCTCAGCCTTTGATCTGATCTTAATTTATAAGAGAACCAAAACCATCTGCCTAGTTTTCCAGGCAGGATCCACCAATGAAATGCCCACTGGATGAAACTGCTGTCAAGAATGTGTATCTACAAGGTCACCAATTTTAACATAATGACTTATCAGAGGAAACCATTTCGGCCAGGAACTTAGTGAGGGTTATCCTGGCCAATGCAGAGCTGGAAACACTTTGAAACAAGGTCACTGTCAGCCCTCTCTGAGCCACAGCCTTCATGGGTGACATTTCCATGCCACAGACAATGTTGAAAATAAATACAGCTACCACACAAGAGAGCTCTGTGCCCCTTTCCCCGCAGATCTGGTTCCCATGGCAGTGAAGCCACCTTCACCTGCTGTTTGCTAGCACATCCCCCTTGTACCACCCCCACCCTGGCACGCCCCAAACACATCCAACCTGCAAACTCGGGCAGCTTTGTTAAAATTAACAGCCTGGGGGCTGGAGGGATGTCAGCTCAAGCCTCCTCTCTCAGATGAAGATCACTGATAACCCTCCCAGAGCTTGAACAAATAAACAAATGCAGGAAATGCCAGCCATGTGTTATGGAGTTGCTTCTTCACGTAACCATGGCAAAGTGTGGGCAGCTAAGCAAAACTGTGATTGTTCAGAATGGTTTAAAATATTCTTATTGTCATGAGGGAGGCCAATGGATGGCCAAAACCCAAAGAGGGTTTAGACCAACCATGTGATCCAGGATGAGGAACCAAACTGGGGTTGATATTTCTCTTTGTATTGGACCTTGTCAGAAAATGCCAATCTAATGAGAACATTCAAAATTATGTTCCATTTTTACGCAACTCCTTTCCCTTTACCCACCAGGATCTAAATCTCTAAGCACCCAGGACCATGATATCCAAGTGAAAGGGGTCCCTTTGCACCCTTCTTTAAACTTTAAAAAGCCATCATGAGCAGCCTCATGAGTTGGTTCCCTGGGCATTTCTGCATAACTAAGCCAATGATGACACATTTAGGAAAATGTTCCTATGAAGATTTTGCTGGTTAGCAGCTATTACTTTTAGGAAGTCTAATGGTAAACTAACATTTAGTGCAATATAACTGCACATTTTAATGGCTTCTTGAAAGCCTCTTAGCAGCTCATCTGAGCCATGATTTTTCCATCTTATTTCTATTTTAATACCACTGTCTCCACACCAGCTGACAACTTCCGCATGTTTTATTTTCCCCCTCTGTGTTGCAATACGACCAAGGTTATTGCAAACTGCCATTCTCTTCTTATTTTATTTTTACATCCATCTTATCTAATATTACTCCTCTGTTACAGCTGCAAAGCCACATCAGTAAAGCAGACAGCTATGCAACTGCACAGCCCAGCAAAAAGAACTTACATTTATGTACATGAGGGTTCTTTGGAATTTATATTTTTTTGGACAGGAAGATGAGTAAAGCAGAGACACAGGTGCCTGCTGCCACTTGAGAAAATTGTGGCCTTTCTCTCAGCTCTGTTGAGTCACTCTGAATGGCAGGACTCATGGACATTTGGCTGTGTGGGCCCTGCTCAACAGCATTCCGAGGAGGAAAAATGGCTGAATGGCATCCATATGGCTGACAGCTTGCTATGACGAGCAGCCAGCTAAACAATTTGTCAGCAGAGGAGGGCAAAAAATACATTCTGAATATAACTCTTTCAACATATTCATTTAGGAGGAGTAGGTAGTTATCCAACATGCTGTATGTTCATCTGGTGGAGAATAACTACCAATAAAGCCTGTTGTTTTCTCTGTGTGCAATACCTGAATAGTTGGAGGGAGTTGTAATCATGATAAGACCTACAGCCAGAAATTCGAAATAGTGATGTGACTTGCAGGGCTGTTGGTATGAAATCAATAGACTGGATACAGAGAATAAAGTCACTGGAGTGAAAATACTGAATACAAAATATGATCTTAGAATTTTGCACCATGTATGTCTTTTAAGAGATTGATTCCATATTGTATAATGAGCCCTTGTACACACAGCATGTTTATATAACTCAGTATCAGCCTTGGTGCCTCAAATATCTTCATACATCAAAATCTTAGTCCAAGATTATACCTGCCCTGTCTTCTCACTTATAAACATGCACAGTCCATCTGAAAATATTACCGGTCTCTATTTTCTCAGTCCCAGTCAGTACCTGACATCCCTTCCTCTCAATCATCTTTGAGCAAACTGGAGGTGTGCAAAACACTTAAACCAAGGTAAAGCAACACTGGTCAACTTCCTCCTTATCTCTTTCCTCCCTCCACTCCAAGATCCCCGTGTCTTAAACATTATTTATGGAGGGAAAAAAGAGGTGGAATTCTTTAGTGATATCTGTGATATGGAAGTACTAATAGCACCTATGGGAACAATATTATCTTTATTATATCAACTCTGAGCTAGAGAGTGATCAACACTAACAATCTCTCCAAAAAAAAAAAAAAATCAAGGCGAAGTTATAAAAGAAATAAAAGTGATATATTCATTCTTCTATCTTCTTACCTTCATGGAATGCTATCCTTCTATTTATTACTCCTACCCCTTAATAATAATAGAACAGGAACCTGCAAATTAGAATGCCTGACAGAGTGAGTTATACCCTCACTTCTCCATACAACACTCTGGATTAAGGACCTCTCATTTCTAGTACAATAGCTTACGAGTTCACAGAATTTTTGAAAGGTCTGACTTTTATCATGGATATTTTTTGGTACAAAATTTTACACACACAAGTAATTGCAGACATAGTTTTTTCTCTATTCAGCAACCATTTTGAGGCCCATTTTAGAATAATCAGTTGCCCTATAACTTGTTGCCTTTGCAATGGAGTAACTAATGCTAGGTGGCCAAATTTCAGAGAACAGATCCAAAAGCTGCTATTATCCTAATAGCTAAATTATGCTAATAATAGCTCATTAGTATTTTCAAGGGTATGCCAGATAAGTCCAAGAGATGCCACAAAGAAAATCCAGTTTTGCATCAATGTGCTTGTCACCATGCAGGATGGCAAGAGAATTGCAGTAGCACTGATTAAATGTAAATTTGTGCGGGATTTGCTTTTAGTCCAAATCACAACAAGGACACAAAAGTACAGGTACAGAAAAAGTACAGCAGAATGGTGATCCTTAATCAAAGTAGACTTTTACTGGATTCTCTCCCATAGCTTCATCTCTCTCGTACTGAGAAAAAGTACAGAAAAAAAGATGCAAAAAGTAATTTTGATTTAAAAATAAAAAGCAATTTCTAACGCTAATTTCAGACTCACAGCCTTAGAGGAAGAATTAGGTTTTTAAATCAGCTTCTGAGTAACAGATTAAATCAAGGAAAAAGTTATCTAGAGTCAAATGAGAAGAATATTTATTGTAACAGATACTGTATAAAAATGTCCCTTCAGTTATAATGGATAAGCCTTAGAAGCAGTGGAAGAGTGTTTTAGGCATATATTCATGATTATTAAGAATAAATATTTAGCTTCTTGATACATTTGTCATGTTCTTATTCTTTAGTCTTCATTCTGTCTCCTCATACAGGCTATTATAGACAAACTCAGTTACCACTGAGCCGTCAAAAAATAAAATTCAAATCCAGTAAAACTGACAAGTGAAAGTCTAGACCAAAGAAAAAGTCCCTCTGTAATTCTGCATGTGCACACTTCCATGTTTTACACAAGGATCCAGATCTGTTGTTTTCAGACATTAGATATGAAAAAAAAAGCCTTAATAAATTACTTAATGCAGCATGTAATTACTAGTAAATGTCCAAGTTTTATACAAGGGTTACTTCACCTCCTTGCATGTTTTCTCAGCACTTGGGTATTCACTGATTTGTGCTTTGTATTCTGCTTATTCATTAAATCAAAGCATGTGATTTTTAGAAGACAAGGATCTCTTACTTTTCTGAAGTGCAGTTCAGTTCTGAAAACACAGAACATGTGTTACTCATCAACAGTAGTAGAAGAGAATATTTGAAATTCTCCTTTTTTTTTGTCTGTAAGGCAACACATAAAAACTTTTTCTCATTTGCTTTGCAACAATTAGATATGCAACAGCAAAAATGCTTTTGGAGTTAGTCACTACTTAACAAATAGCAGATATTAATTCCAAATACTTTAAGAGCATCACATAGACATAAATAGATTTAGAAGTTATGCTGTATATCACAAATATCTGTGACCACAAGCAATTCCCCAGGAAAGCTCTGAAACAGCATTAAGCACCATGAGAACAAGAGAGTACAGGTGATTCTGACTGAGATCACAAGAAACAGAAGGAGCTGTGTGAGGCACTTGGTAATAGCAATCAGTGCCCAAATGTATAGAAACATTTGTCTTCAGTGAAGCAGTTCAGTGTGGACACTTCCCAGCAGTGCACAAGCAAAGATGCCTGCTTGCTAAGCTGAATTTATCGACCTCATACTCAACTACAACAAGCCAATAGAACAGAAATAATCTTGGTCTTCACCTGTACCTTTAGGCAGCTGCCCTCAGCAGGCTCAGATTTAGTTGAAAAAGCAAAACAATGAAGACATCATGGGCAAGGCTCTAGATGTTTGCTTGAGGAGCTTCACAAAAATACGTTATGGATTTCCCACAATGGGTAGAGAACTATCAAATTCAAAATGCCACAATTATCAATGACCCAGAAGGATGTCTTCAGTGACCTACATAACTCTTCAGTTATTAGGATTTTTTTTTTCCTCTTTAAAAGAAAAAGTTTTGAAGGAATATAAAACTTTATTTTAAAAAGGCAACATGCACCTCAAAAGACATTTTCTTCCAGTCTGGAAGTTTCCACAATGGATTAGTTTGAGCTTATTTTTATTGTGAGATGGATTCTGAGTGCCTAAACATTAGGAAAAGTTCTATAATAGACAATATTTTTTTTACCCTCTGAGGTCTCCTTTCACAGGAGTAGCCAGGGAGTGGAAGTACACATTGATTTCTACGGAGGCTAAAGACCTGGAGCTCCTTATAGGACAAGGAAATTTAACATCCCTATATAAGGCAAGTCAGGGCTGCTTTTGCTTTGTTATCAGTGAAAGGGACCTTGTAAGGTAATTCTTCTGCTACTCCACTGCTATCATTTTGCTGGAAGACTTATTAAATCAAAATTGAACCTGAAATGTCTCTACAATCCATGAAACTACAGAGACAGTTCTATTTCCACAAGTGCTCTAAGAGTCTTCTGGAAAACCAAGCTAAATATTTAAATCGCTAATGTTAGTCTGAATTAATTTGTTAACCTGTTTAATTAAATTATAGGCTGCTTTCATACCTGTAGTTACACACCGAGCATCTGGGAAACATTTCCATGCTGCCTACAGCATACTAAAAGAAAAACTCAGGTAAGACTGAGGCACAAGGTTGTTTCATAGAAATTTTTTCCTCCTCACCCCTCCTCCACACTGCCCTTCCTTCTTGAACCACAACAGGCCATCAGTTCAGAGCAATTTATTCTTTTGCCACACAAGCGTCACTGAGCTGATCCCAAGTGAAAATGCCAAGATAATAGAAAAAGGAACAATAAAAATTAATCTCCTACTTATAGTCCACAAGGGGAAAGTTTGCACTTGGAGATGCTTCCCTAGCCCTCTTTTCATCTTAGCTTCTACCATGGTGCACAAAGCTCTGAAAACCAAGGAAATTTGTGTGTAAATCAGAGCCAAAGAGGCCTGACCCTGTAGAGATTTGTGGTTCAATCTAATAACTGGCTGATAATGAACCAGGTAATCCCCAACTCCCTGTCCTCCTCCCTGCCAGCATCCCCAACAACTCCCTCTTACTTGCTTGTTGTCACGCTTCGGTCACTGACAAGAAACCTGTGGCCACATGGTCAGTTTATTTATCCACCTCTGGGTTGGCCTGGTCTAGAAACAATTCAATTTGACCCGCAGGTGGCTCTGGTGACCACAAAGCCACAGAACTGTGAGAGCAGCATAAGGGAGGAAGCAGCAATGAACAGCCTCTTTTCTCCAGGAACAGCCCACGTTTTTCTTGATGTTAAGCTAAGATGGAAACTGTAAATATATCTGAAACATCTAACCTTTTGTCAAAATTTGTTAACATCAACAATAGACTGAAAGCATGAGATAGGAGCCTCAGATATGATCACAGAATCGCAGAGTATCCCAAGTTGGAAGGGACACATGAGGATCATGGAGTCCAACCCCTGGCCCTGCACAGGACACCCCAAGGGTCACACCGTGTGCGTGAGAGCATTGTCCAAACACTTCCTGAACTCTGTGAGTCTTGATGCTGTGACCACTGCCCTGGGGAGCCTCTTCCAGTACCCAACCACCCTCTGGGGGGAGAATCCTTCCTGATATCCAACCCTGACAACTTCAGGCCAGTCCCTGGGGTCCTGCTCCTGGTCACCACAAGGAGATCAGTGCCTTCCCCTCCTCTTCCCCTGATGAGGAAGGAACTGCAATGAGGTCTCCCCTCAGTCTCCTTCAGGCTGAACAGAACAAGTGACCTCAGCTGCTCCTGACACAGCTTCCCCTCAAGGCCCTTCAGCATCAGGAATGCAGAGGTTACATCAGGCTAACAATGTTTTTGGGGAAAAAAGTGAAAGATTATTCTGCTGTCCCAGGATAATAAGAAAACAAGACCACAGACTGAAACTGCACTTCACTGCTAGCTGGCATGGCTTTTTAAATAAATCTAACAAGATTGGAACTTCTTGATACTTAAATGTTTGAATCAGAACATTGAGAACTATGTATTTCTTGCTGCATGAAAAGTTTCTATCACTAAGAAATGTAAAAAAAAAAAGAAAGAAAACTAAAAAACAAATAGATTTTGGTTTCTCAGATCATAATAGTATGACCAAATGACCAATTTCCCTTAGGAAAGAAAGCAGAAACAAGACCTAATTTCTGAATGGCTGTAGTTAGAAGTACCAAGCACACAAAAAGCCTAAATTTGGAATAATGTCACTTGCTTGACAGATTTTAAAAAAAAAAAAAAATTAAAAAAAAAAAAAGGCACATTCATTAAGACTGAAATTAAAGGCAAGGAATCTCATCAAAACCAGGAAAGAAACTAATTTTTGGTCAATAAGCACTTCTAAACTAGCTGAAGCAGTTTCTGAAGCAGTTAATTTCTTGGTTACTAAAAACATAACATGTTTTTATTTTCAGCAGATGTTGTTTAGTTGTTCAGGATCTCACTGTTTTGAAATTCAAGGAAAAACAGCAACCTGGCTTCCAAAACTCTTAGACAAGTTTCAGTGTCATGAAATTTGTGATTCTTTAGCTTTGACTTTCCACTTCTGACTTTCAAATACAGAATCCAATCAATTCAATTTTTTCAAGAGCTCCTCTGCAAAGGCAGACTGCAGACATTCTTATAGTATTTTAACTTGAATGAAAGACAAGGTTCTCAGTGCAATTTATTGATTCCAGAAGTTGAGCCTTTAGGGAAAACACCCAAATCACAAAACGTAGGAACAAAGCTGAAAAGAACACTTACAGATTTGGGGGAGGGGGGGGGCATAAAACACTTGGCTTTATAAACTTGACACCATCAAAGTTTTAACATCATCACAATCAAATCACAAGAGGGAGACTGTACTGATTACAAACTGGTTACATCTATCCCAAATGTTGGGCATCATTGGATATTGTGGTTTTTGTCACTTATTAGAGAAAATCGATCCCTGAAACTGCTTCCAGAGCACCTGCATTTGCATATGAAATTAAAGTTTCTTTCAAACTAACTTGAACATCACTGAAAATATCCTTCCTATGAGTTCTATAGGCTGTTACACTTTCTTTTTAAGTCACACCTCATAGAGAAAATATTTTAATTATTCTGAACCCAATTGTTTGGAATGGGCAAAGGAAAATGCTACTGCTACTTCAAAATTCTGAAAAAACATCTTGCAAGCTCAATCACTGTTGTAGGCAGTCCATAAAAATGTCTTGCCTGAATGAAACGCTCAGCTCCAAAGTTCTCTAAACCAGTGATAATGTTAATGTGTTTATTGCTGAAATCCAGGTGGTTTTATTTTCTTTCTTCGAGAAACAATACTTTTTCCCCATCACAAAATGCGGTAAATTTATTCTAAATCAAAAAGATACACAGCTTCTTCTCTCTTTATTTCACAACATAGAATAAACACAATGCGTTCTTTTTGCTAAAAGATGAAGAGAACATGTATAACAAATATAACTTCTTTAGGATGAGCAAAATAGTCTTTTCTTAAACTTCAGCAACGTTAGCAACCTCTGTCAAGAAATGGCCAACTTGATTTTCAGGGGTCAAAGGCTGTGTTTGAGATGCGCAGGTAAATTTGTTATAAAGTCTGTGCATGATGGACAAAGCACCTTTAGGCACTGTTGGCCGAATGTAAATTGAAATACGTTGCTGCATTTCCAAAATCATTTGAACCAACCCTTGCCAGTGTTTCATCCACCAGAATACACCACGATCTGCTTCTAAAAACGTAGAAATGCCAAGTGATACAAGAGCCACCAGAGGGAGCATCTCCAGCTCCATAAATGTGATCAAACCCAACAAAGTTTGGCCAGGAGCTCAACACACTTGAGCATTACAGTACTTTAATGCACAAAGTTGCAGGGCTCAAGGTGCAATTCAGGCTTCACTCTGACCTTTGTTTATACAATCTAAGGTGTTTGAGAAGTAAGATTTCATTTATTCTTTCCTTTCCTGTAAAAGCAGAAAGATAGCACCCTCCATCACCTATTCATTCATTCCTAATACAAATCATCGAATTTTTAGAAACAGTGCCACAGCAAATGGTGCTTGTATATCCAAAAAGCTATAAACAGCTGAGATTGCCATAGCAACATCTTGGCTCCCCAATTTGCATAAATCCTGTGTAACATTCTGACAAATCCCAAAAGGAGAATTTCAAAGGTAGCAAAGGTAGGAGGACTCTGTCAAAAGAGATCTTGGGACAGCTGTGCACAAGGAACAACTGGAATTATTACTACTCATGCCTGTCCCACTGGTGAAGTGAAGCCATTTAATCTCTGCTGAATGCACCATTGGTTGACATTTATGACATTACAGAATAAATGCTAAATGCTGCAATTAGATTTTACGCTGTTTATAATCCTTGTGCATTGCTTTCATCTTCTGTTCTAATTCTCACACCTGGAGCTTCATTTTATTTTTAAAGACAAGGCTATCAATGGCATTTTTACAAATGTTTCAGCCAACCAAGTTCTTCTCAGGAAAAACCCTAAACCAAAGAGTTTATTGTCCTCTCTGCCTTTCAAGAAAACCCCTTACATTCTAGACAGCATTCCAAAAGGGGGGTTCAGGGTTTGCTGCTATAACTAAAACACAAGCCTGATCCTCTGCTTTCCAGAATTTTTGATTTTGTTACTATAAAGGATGTCACACACATTCCGTTAATTGTAACAGCAGTTACACACCCAGGATGATGGGTGCCCTAAAAACCAGGAACCAACAAGCTTTAAAATTATATAGAAAATCATATTGTACCTGCACATGAGATGAAGAGAATACAGGAGTACAGGCAATATGTAAAAAGCTTATTAATACAAGATTTCTCCACTCAATGAATAAATTAGAAGGAGCAGACCAATATATGTTCAGTTTCTGTCAAGATCATGAAGAAGATAGTAAAAAAAAAATCCCTTACCTGTAATAAAAATGAGAGCAATAAAGATATGGAGTGTGCAAGCTTTCAGATCAGAGATTTATCCCTGGGAACAGCAATAAAACTAGGTATTGCAATGTAATTATGAAAGGGAAACATCTTGGACAACAAATTTATAGCGAGGTTCCAGCACACAATTTAAGATACACTATTTTGTATCCCACAGAATTATCTCTACTCACCATAAATCAACAGGGATGAAGTTCATGTCAGACACAGCAAAGCTAATCAGAAAGCTACCACTGCCTTCCCAGGGTTACAAAGCAAGTCCTTAACTCAGAAACTTTCTTTTAGATTTGGAGGAACAAGAACAGCTGCACCTTTTTTTTTTTCTCCCAACATATTCTCAAATAGTAAAGGAGCGCATGCAAGAGAATTTTGGCTTCTTTCCTTTTCAAAAGGTCTGATTAAAGAACAGCATAATTAAGAAGTGCTGGATTTCGGAATTCTGCATAAAAGTTTGGATCCTTTTGGACTTCTTCAATGGTGTTCTTAGGGACTCAAATTATAATTACGTGCATGCTGAAGGAAATTTAAGGCTTTCTGGAAAACTTTTAAGAATGCAAAGGCCTGATGCTGCTCCCTGTTGACTTAGAAGAAAAATTCTATCAACTTTCATTGTGTATTTGAAATCAGACCTAAAATGAAGGTTAATTTGTTTCTACACTACTGATGATTTCCAGCAGCTTAAAACCAAGTCAAACAAAATACCTGTAATTTTTAATTCAACCCAATCTAAGCAAAGCATTGATGGCAAAGGGCTAACAAATCTTCACTTAATAAAGTGGGTTTTTATTAACAGTTTGATTTTTCAACCTTTCCTTGCACATAACCCAGCCTGACTAGAGCTTAAGTACTTCATGAAATCAGACTGGATTTGAGCATATGCTTTAGCAGCATGTTGACACAGGCCTTGGGGATCTCTAAACAGGATTTATTATGGAACAATACATTTATTTCACTTCTGCTGAGGAAAGATTTGTCTGTCGTGGAACACACTTCATTAGGATCCACGAGAGGCATTCTGATTGCTGTCCCTCCATTCACATCCCTGCTGGATTTCCATCTTATTAAGTTTCCTCTTTAAACTCTTCCTTAATCCAGTTTAAAGTAATGTAGTGTGAATGGACAGCAAGACAGTGACTTCAGCACTCAGTGAGGTGGGGAAAGCAGAGCAGCTGTGCAGAACTCAACTGCATCACAACAGACTCATTTTTAGCTACTTTTTATATTCTCTAATTATCTCTTACACGATCATTCTAATTACCCAGCCACATATCCTCAATGACAAGCACTTATAATCATACAGCTTAATTAAAACATAACTGAAATACCTGTGGTGATAAAAATATCTCCAGGGGAAAAAAAGGGGAAAAAAGCCTTGAGTGTAAAGGAAGGTCACTTTACATTTGCTACTAGACCCTCACTCTGCTTTTTGCACCCCAACAGCAGAGTTTACATTGGTGATCTGCAAGTTAAGCTTGTCCTGGTACTCAGTCACCACAAAGAATTTGGAATAATACTGCTATTCTCCTATGAGGAAAAAAAAAATCCTGGTTCCAACTTTTACTGACATTTTATTTAGTCACTTATTTTTTTGTACATAATCAGTCAACAACTGGTGAAGCCAAGCAATTCGGCAATAATATTTTAGAGGTGCTTTGCACAAGTTATGCATGGATCATGCAGGAAAGATAACCTTGGGCTCTCCAGAGCACTCAGACCAATAAACATCTTTATACTATGGCTAGCCTTTCAGAACAAAAATATGTGCTCCTCATACACGGCTCAAATCCAGGAAAGATGACTAAAGGACTGGAGCACCTCTCCTGTGAAGAGAGGCTGTGAGAGCTGGGACTGCTCAGGCTGCAGAAGGCTCAAAAGGGATATTACCAATATGTATAAATGAGGCGATGGAGGCAGACACCTCTCAGTAGCACAAATTGAAATACAGGAAATTCCATGTAAACAGAAGTAAAAAACCCTTTGCATTGCAAAGATGGTAGACACAGCTTCACAGCCTCAGCTTTCTCTCTCTTCCACACTATCTAATCAAAGCTGGATGTCTGCATGGCTTTGCATCCACCCCTTCAAAAGTATATAATGGTTCCTTTAAACTCTGTCTTGAACTTTCCTTCCTTTTTATTTTCTCTGTGTCCAGGCAGCTCTTATTCCTGACACATTCTCAGCAGGGTCTCATTCTGAAAATCTAATTAGCAACTCAGATAACACAGGAGAAAGTAGCTGCTATGTCATTATTTTTTTTTAAATTTATTTATTATTTTTCATCTACAGTTCCTGAGGATGTATCTAAAAGCTGCAGAACACAACAAAACCTTACTGCAAATCTGAGAGAAGAGAAAGGTGGTTTCCAGAAATCAGTGCAGTGTGCTTATGCAATTTACCTTGTTACACCAATTTTCAAACTGCATTTTACCTCTTCACTATTGTGCGCATCTGTGCCTTTTCTACTTAAATTATTCAAATTCAGCATTGACTTAGAAACCCCTTGAAAATCAAGAGTCATCTAATACACTAGCAGTAGCACTACAGGTTAAATTATGAATATGTATCCTTATAATTTGTTTCACTGCACACACAGGCATGCACAGATTTTAAGTGCTATTATAAGATACTAGGAATTTAAATGAAATATTAATTAGAAAGCAATTACTGGATTTAGCAGCAGAGAGGTCTGGACAAGAGTTTGCATTAGGAGACGTTCCTGAGCCGCAGGAGAAAAGGAGACTGATGGTGCCATCTGTTGGTCAATTCAAAATGGACACAGTTAATGGAGGTTTGTGGTCTCCTACCCTGAAGTTAAGACCAGCAAGTTCACCCCGAGCATTCCTAATTGTGACCCTCGCTGTTCTCAGTCCAGGAGTGTGTGCAGAGCACAGCAGAACCACAACAGCCCAGAAGAGTCAGGGAATTCGAGCTCTGCTCCAACACACACAGTTGACCTCATTCAACATCCCAAAGTAATTTTTACACGACAGAAAAGGTCAAGTGGCACCCAGGTCATTACAGTCTGACTCTGAATGGCCATGGCAGCACCCATGGAAATGTTTGTGTTTTGCTATTTGCTTCACACACTGTTTTTATGTCTCCCTCTTCACTCATCCTGTTACATCCTGTGCCCTGACTGTACTCATTTCCACACACACTGAGAATCAAGTTGGCTCCTGCAGAAAATAAAGTTTTCCTTTGAACAGTTCTGCTGACCAGATTCTCCCAATCACATTTTTGGCCTTTGCTCCTTCCCAAGCAGGTGTTTCATTTGTAATGAAGTAGCAGGAATTTAGGGAAATGGAAAGGGCTGTCATGAGACTGCCACAGCAAAATCACTTTCCAAATAGATGTTTTTAATCTTTGCATGGGAGAAAGGCGTGAAGAGCTCAGCCAGTAAAGGAACATTCAAATCCAGCTATCCATAGAGGTCGTTGGCACATTGTCATAGACATCATGTCTCACAGGAAAACAACCACAATCTGATTGCATTTCAGAATTAAATACAAAAAAAAAAAGCCTATTTGGTTGGCCATGAGAGCATAAGTCATGTCTGTGTCCAGACATGGAAAATTTCAGTACACAACTCAGGAAACCATGAAGAATAAAGGTATAGTCAGCACTTCCCACGCACTCTCTGAACACTGGACTTGTGGATGTCTTCTGGAGACTTTGATCAGACTTCTCCCATGATATAATTGCTCATCACAAAGTAGGTGGCTACTGACCACTAGGAGTGGTGGCTCACTATGCTCTGTAGGACCAGTCTTTTAACTCCAGAAACAGACTGATGGAGTTGCATCTTATGATGCTCCAGCTCTGGTGCCAGCTCACAGGAGACAGCATTGACTGGGCTCTTTAGCCTGAAGTTCTGCACTCACTGCTTGTTTTCTACACATCCCCAGGACTGAGCCAGTTGCCCAGGCACACAGTGTCCTGCCAGCTGAGGAGGCAGTAACCTCTTGGCAAGGACTTACTGCCAGTGCCCATCATACAACAGAACACTTGAGATGGAGAGAAACATCATCTGAGGTGATGGACCTTCCCAGATGGACTGACAAAGCCTCAGAAGTGTTTCTTCAGGCAGCACACCTGTTTGCCCAGTGCCAAGACTCAGCATCAGAAGGTTGTTGAGTTGCACCACCATGCCCTTTGCAAAGATGCAGGAAGAGAAGCACAGCAACAACAAAGGAAGAACAGAAATAAAATTTGGGTTGTATGGGCATACAGCCCACATGCACATACATAATTACAGCCAAACATTATTTCTCTGTCACACAGGCATTAAAAGATTAAAGAGTTAATGAATATGCTGACAGTAAGTATGAGCAGTAATAGGCTTAGCTAGGATGCTGGGCAACAGCATGATATGAAGACTCAGTGAGGCTCTTTTACAGATTTAATGGCAAGAACATCACTTTTGAAATGCATTTACGTATTTAGATTTACCATTAGTCTCTGTTCTCTTTTTCCATCCATCGCCAATTTTTGCAGCTAAGCCATTGACCACAGCTATGGACAGGGAGGAGGGTGGAAGGGTGGTGATTAGTGAGGGAATAAAACGGACATTAACAGGTTATGAATTTCATTTCCATCCACAAAAAAACCAAACAAACCACTAAAAAACACCAAAACAAAAACCACCTAATTTCTCCTTAAGTACAATAACCTTTCAGTGACTGTCAGCATGCTTGTCTATATAAAATGAAGTCCTTGCAGGGAGAGGGGGAGGAAACCACTCTACAAAACTTTCCTCTTTGTATGTCTATGAAGTAAATAACTCTAAAATATCACAGTTTTGAATTCTCAACTCAAAATACATGCACCAGTCTTTTGCACAAGAAACTATAAGTGCACTCTATTGTGACAAAGCTAGAGAGCACAGCACCACGTTACACTCCATAACAGCTTTTGGTAAAATGAAACTTTATAAAGGACTGGAAAAGTATTTTCGTATTTTCATATTTTCACCAAATTCAGTTTGTTCTCCATAAGAATCTAACCTCTTACATTTTCCATTGCAAATGTTACGAATAATTTTTTTTCTTAAATTTATTTAAATAAGGACTAGCATAAATTCAAGAGGGTGGGGGCAGAGAAGGGAAGGAAAGGAGCTTTAGGCAATTGAATTTTCCAGTGTTTGGAGAGATAATTGGAAAATGGATTGAAAATGCTGCCAATCACCTTAATAGATGCAAAAATCACAGGAGACACTCCTGTGGGACACCAGGAAAAAACTTCATTCTATTTGTTTCCATTGAAAAGAAATTTCAGGCTACACCAAAATGTCATTAAACTCCATTAGACTCCATGTCTGCTCCTAATCATACTGCTAATAATTACAATCATTATAATATTCTAGAGCACAGGAAAACATTAAAATGAAAACACAAACCTACTCCGAAAGAAAACACTTTAAGAATCCTGTAGCATGAAAACTTCCCTGATGTGGAGACAAAAAAGGTGGTAAAACTGTCTGTATCATTTCACTATTTCTTTACAATTTTCCCTTCAGTTCCATGGTGTAAAACTGTTCCAAGATTTTGGTCAACCTTCACTTTTCCAGTGTCTAGAGCACACTTGTTACCAACTACAGAACCAGCTTTTTTTTTTTTTTTTTTTTAATCTCTGCATACACTGAATCCAGGGATATGAGATTCAAACAATATTACAGATGCTACCGCAGTGTTTTGAATTTAATAAGAATCACAGAAATTCTAACAGGTTTTTCTTTTCCTTTTAAGCTTTTCACATAGAAAAAAAAAAAAAGAACTAAGAAAAACAGAGTGTGTTAAGCACCTACATAAAATTATAGAGAAATCCATCTTTTACCAACTCACTTATTTTGCTAAACAGTTTACCTTCACTTCATATTTGGAATTCAGCATCTTATATATTCGGGTTAGTCTTCTCTGGCTAAGTATCAAAAAGGAGGAATAAACATCATAAAGAAATAGACCTTCCACCCTAATCAGTATGCTTTTCAAAAAAATATTACAGGAAACAGAGAAAGAAATGGATAATTTGCTGATCACATCCAGCTGAAACTGTAGGAATTGAATCCAGCAAAGAGGTAGAGTGGAAACTTGTATAGAATAACTGTTAATTTTCAGAAGAGCAGGTGGCTCACTATGTATTTACAGGAGTCCTGACTTAAAAGATAGTTTTCTCTAAGCCCTGCTGACAGCACAAGCCACATTTGTCAGTGAAAGCAAACCACGGCACATCCTGCTCTTTATTCAGCTCCTGTAATCCTGTCTCAAGCCTTTGGTGCACATCAAGAAGAGGAGTGCATTTATGTGCCAGACTAACACACTGTACAGGAAAACACTGTACTGAGCTGTCATTCTTCATATGCAAAAATGAAACACGAGATTTACTACTGCCATCCTCAGTGACCTAGAGTAGAGCAACCCCAGCAGCAGGGGGTTCAGCTGTTTTGATTTAGCTCTTATCTAGGAAACACATAAACCCCATTTTGCATGTCTAAATCTTCAAAACTGACGGTGCTGAGCAACACTGCGGGGCAAACCAGGGCATCAGTGCTCCAGCACTGAAAATGCCTGGGCAGAGTTGTTATCTGGGATCACAGGAGTTATCCAGGATCACACCAAACCCTGGCAAATGCCAGGCTGTGTGTTTGCTGTCTGACAGCAGCACACAAGCCCACTGCAGACTCACACATTTCTGAGCTCAGGCAGAAGCTATTTGGCTGCCACAGAACAAAAAGGCAGCAGCACACATATGTACAAAGAGACCCATAGAATCCAGTCCCCCATCTCCAGCAGCAGTTTGAATGCCATCAGCTTAGTTTAATTTTTAATTAGATTTTACTGTTACAAATACCATAGACTGTGCTACAGCTTGCATACATGAGTACTGCTGCCAAGCCTAATAAAATATTATGTCTTTTCACGATGTAGATAATCACAAATCTGCCCTTTTCTTTCAGCCAAAACCCACTCTAAAAATTCAGAATGAAAGGTTGTTTTAAGTTGATGAAATAGGCAAGATAATTGCAGAAACAGCTCATTTCTCTCCGAAATGATAAAAAGAATACAATGACCATCCCTCACCCACAAAATCCTATTTATTATTGCTTATGAAATGTGCACAAATTCTGGAACACAGCTTTATGATGCTATTTCTTTTTACCATGCTGTTGCATCCTCTTTCACACCATGTTTTGAAACTCATTCATGTTAGACCCTTTTGTCTTCTATATAGAATATTTGTGGAAGATTTTTACTGCAAGTCATAAATTAATAAATAAAGATAGACTGTAATACCAAGAGCCAAAAACCAGCCCCCATAAAATAATACCTTCTGAAAGAAGTTAATGACACTCCTTTAGACAAGACACCAACATATCAGAGATGATATTTCTATCCTGAAAGAGATTGCTTAGAGTACCTACGGGGTTATTATTACACATTCAGATGATACACTCCATAACGGACATCTGAATAAAATAAGGGACTAATTTGGATGTGTTATTACCCAATCATGAAACTGGACCTCATGTCTTACTGGCAAGGAGAAACTTTGTTTCTGCTGCACTGAAATAGTTTTGTATAATAATTTTCTGAAGCTGCCATTTTTCAAATGTCATACAGACCCTTTATAGAGGGACAGTGGTTTCCACATAATAACAGCTACTTCGGTGTCTTCACTTCAAAATACATGTTAGTTCCCACTAAATGCTGAAGTTTTATACTCCTCTTTCAAATAACCATTAAGGACATTTACTACGTTCAGTTGCAAACTATTATCTATTAATTGCTTGATGCAACTTATTAAGAATATTTTATATGTTGATGCGGAGGAGGTTTTTGGTAATGCAATCAGTTTTAAATGTAAGATGATATCCCAGTACAAAACACTGATCAACTGGTTAAATTGAGAACTGCATCCGTTTAAAAGCTATTTTTTTGCAAATATAAAATGTTTCTTTCATTGAGTTAATAACACAAAGGGGTTGATTTGGGGTAGGTTTGTTGGTTTTGGGGCTTTTAAAATTGTCAATGCTTTGCTGAGGTGATTACTAACTTTTATAACCACTCTTGGGACTTATGGATGTCTACACAGATCTACTTTTCTTCAGTGGGATGGAAAACACGAGTTTGGGATTGTTCAGCCCGGAGATGTGAAGGCTCCAGGGACCATCCCTGGGAATGCTCAAGGCCAGGTTGGATGGGGTTTTGAACAACCTGGTCTAATGGAATAAGTTCTGCCCATGGAAGGGAGGTTGGAATGAGATGATCTTTAGTGTCTCTTCCAACCCAAACCATTCTATGATTCTAGATCCAAAAACCAAGCTAAAAATTTGTGAGAGTCCCTTCTTTTAAATTAGGTATAGAACCACAAGGCAAATGAAATTTAGGATTTTTTTTTTCATTTACAAAAGAATTTTAAGAAATAAAATATTCACAAAACTAACCCTCTCAATTTTCCAGATGTATTCATTTAGAGGACAAGATTCCAGATGTATTCATTTAGAAGACAAGACTCTCTTCCAGCTTCCACCAGTCTAAATTGGAACAACTGAAATTAAACTAAATGGCAGCATTGTAACAAAAGCATAAATGAAAAAGGCTGTTAATTTTATTGCCACAGCCTTCAGAAAACTGGAGACAATACAAGAAACACAGAATGTGTGAAAAGCCCTGCATAATACTTAATCTTCCTGCCAGCCCAGGGTGGAATCTCAGCAGTGCTCTGAGTGAGCTGTGCACCATCTATTACTCCAGCACTTGATAAAATCCACACATCTCAAATCAGGCAATATGCCAGATGCCAGTGATTAACAGAGGTAACTGTTTTATCCAGATCTCTGTGGGCATGAAAATGTGCACTTGCCTAGGAAAGCTAACTCTGGGCAAACAACTCTATTTCAAGCTGGATGGAGGTAGCACAAGGGTTAAGAAAAGCTTCACCAGCCTGTGTTGTATTGGAGCAATCACTGTAATGCCAGTGCTCTGGGCAATGACAATCTGTTAGGTCTTTTCTAAACCCAGTACAAACATTTGTAATGCAAATGTTAGCACACTGAATATATCACACTGTTCCTACATCCATTGATACCAGCAAGGGGAAGAATCATGTGGCCCCATCCTCCCTCTGCAGCATCTTGTTCCCTTCTAGCTCTTCCCTGTGTTTTCTCAAATCTAGTTCTAAATGTCTTCAAGCACAGCGTTTGTTGGTCAGGACTAGTTATAGCATGTTAGCCTATTTTCTCCCCTGTCATGTGATTTTTAACTCTGTTTTGTTGAGCTGTGTTCTTGGTACCCCCAGTTCAACACTCTGTGAACAATCCTCCTGTTTAGGAACTGGGAACAGGAATAATGGCCAAGAGTTAGAAGAAATTTATGGTTTGATTTCCTTGGAATCTGGTACTTACACTTGGTAAAGTATTTAGAAAAACTGGGAAACCAGGTCTCCAACTGAGACAAGTTCAAAGATAAAGAAGAATAGTTTAAAGGAAAAATATTATAATTTGATACTGCCATTCAGTTTGCTGCACAAAATATAGAGATAAATAGCACGCATACAGCCTTTTGTATGCATCACCAGTTAATTTGCTCTAGCTCACAACCATCTTTTATTTAGAAGCCACCATAAGAATTTTACCACAGAAGTGTTGAACACTTGCAGAACCAATTTAAGCCCACCACAGCTTTTTTTCTGACTGACTTTTCATGGATGTGCTAGAAACAGGCCTCGAGTTCGTTGGGGGACCTGTAGGACAAATTGGAAACATACCAGAAAGAGTTACATAGGAATATTTACATTTTTCCTGACAAAATCACTCTACTTACAGCTCACTATGAAAATGAACAGGATTTTTTTTTCCAGTTTACCCTTGCCCTTTGTTAAAATAAACAAATACACCTCTCAAGAAAAAAAGCAAATCCAGTCACTTACCTTGGAAGAAATTAGCAGAGATAAATATACCACAAAGTACATTAGTCATATGCAGTGGTTTAAGTCAGTTTAACCCAGAAAACTAAATTTTCAACTTATTTCTCCTTTCCTTTAAATGCATATTTGAAAATTATGAAGCCACATTCAAGGTCACAACCATGTTCTTTCAAGGCAGACACATCTGTAAGAGCAGTAGGCATGAGATCAAATTTCAGGGCTTTTTTTTGCACAAGTGCTGAGATGGAGCTCACAGCTCCTCACTTCTAGTTCTATAGAGACAAGATAGTGATAAGTGATATGACCTAAAAATTACACTGGAGAGCCTGCCATGACATCTATGTGAGCTGAACAAAACACAAGAAAAAGGAGCTAAGTGGCCTGCACGGAGGGTGAGCCTCCACATAGTTAAAATGTCTACAAAAATCTCACAGGGGGAGCTAGGAAATATAGTATAGACAAGAAATGTGGGAACTGATCTTCCCCAATCCCAGCGTTCGGTAGCAGAAGAAATTCCCATTTCAAGTGGTGTATTTGCAAAGCAGTAGGAACTCATAATCCCATTGAATTGGTACAGATCCACTAGACTGACCATTGCATACAAAAAGTAAAACAGCAGTGAAAAGCAGAGTTTTACCTGATACACTAACTTACATTTTATTTCTGTCCCTATGTATTTACTAGTTTAAGAAATCACTGCTTCTACACATGAAGACAGAAGGTGTGAAGACCTATGAATACATTTTCAATAGCATCTTGCACCAGAGCCACTCACAAAATCTGAAATATTTGATGGTGAAGGCTAAAGTTAAATTGACATAACCTTCACACACAGACATAAGTAAAGCAGGAAAAAAGTTTTAACTTCAAAACCGTAAGAAGCAACTATTTACCATTATACCATAGGACTGAAGAGCTGTTTGTGATGATACAGTAAATTAACAACTTGAAGACATGGGTCTTGTTTGACTGAACATCCCTTGTCCCTGCAATGGATTCATGCACCCAATCAGGTGATTAATATGAAAATCCAACACTATGTGTAAAAGTTTTCAGTGATTAAATGAAGCACTATTTCTCAGATTCTCTCATTGACAATCAAGGACATTCCTGGTTCAATTCAAAGTGATCCCCAAGCATACAAGTCATTAAGGATCAGTATTCTTCATCTACCTGGCTGCATATACTGAAAACAAAATGAAAACAAAATGAAAAACATCCTTTGCAGAATATAGGTTAGGCAGGACATTTATCTTTGTACTTTATAGAGTAAAATAATTGAACCCATCAAAAATTACCTTAGAGGAAAAGAAATTTGAGAATGGATAGCATGTAGCGACTTTCCTTATTGCACTTATTTCCTTATTACATTTCTAAATGTATAGAAAAAAAATCCCTTTTGAATGGAAACAAACAAATTATTAATACTTTAAAACAACAAGGTTCACATCTCTTCCGAGTACTTATTTAACATTATCATCATTTCTTAGGGAAAAACCACAGAAAAGATACAATTCTACTTAGCATATCAATGAAATCAGAAGGGAAGTCCTGTTGAAGGACTAACTCTCCTTAATGCCCTTATTCTCCCTTCATTATGCCACTGATGCCCCATGACAACAACATTAATTTGACATGGATGAGTTATGACCCACAGTGTCTTGCACAACTCTCAGGAAGCCTAAGGCAGGGTTTTTCTGCTTTGGGTATTGGGGCCAGAAGGACCATGCAGAAAACCAGGGCAATAGAAGGCGCAATTAAGCTACAGGTTGTTTTGCTGTAAGCAGTTAACCAGCTGTGCCTAATAAATTATTTGATTATACAACATCTTATAGCTTTGACATCGATTGTAACCGTGCATAAAACTAACATTCAGTGGCTTTGTATATTTGCCTGTGTGGTTATAACTTTCATTCCTCCTGGTACTTGTTGGTGTACCCTGGCAATCCCAATCACTGTTGGGTTTTCCATACCAATGAGCAGCATGCTCAGAGCACCTCAAAAACATGGACTGAAATAAAACAGTCTTGAGAAGGAAGTGGGAAAGGATTGCTATTACGTTTTGCTGCCGAGAAACAAGACCACTGTCACGCAGAGCAGAAATGAGTAAGAGGGGCAAGCTGAGGCACATATACACTGCATATGTGTATATTCACAATTACAATTTACAA
This sequence comes from Cinclus cinclus, assembly GCF_963662255.1. Classification (NCBI taxonomy): domain Eukaryota; kingdom Metazoa; phylum Chordata; class Aves; order Passeriformes; family Cinclidae; genus Cinclus; species Cinclus cinclus. The sequence goes on along the minus strand of NC_085047.1, from coordinate 5,969,441 downwards.
TTTTACTCACACAGCTGAGTGTCCATTGTAAATACATTGTGACATACCTTCCTCAGGAGCTCTCAATTACCTCTATAAGCAGTGTTTCCTGCTTGGGAGTTCTAACTGTGGACCTCACATTCCCAGTCCCACACTGACCCCATGCTACTCTGCATCCTCACAAAAGGGAAATTTGCTCCGTGCAAGGTCTTGTCATTGTTCTCTGAGCTGAATGTCCCAGTCCTGCAGCAGGACTCACAAATTGTCAAGATGACTCAGAAGACCATCACACATCACGTACAACAAAGCAGTAAATTAAGCACATCTCCAAAAAAATTTAGACAGCAATTCATAAACTATTAAATGGAAGATTATAATGACAAATAGATGAATTCAGTCCTCCATGGATAATACATGTACAAAAATGCTAATCTTTGAGGCTAAATTATTCACAGTGAATGAGTCAATCAGCCCTATTCCCTCATAGACCACTATTTCCGGGAGCTATTTATAAGTGAGACAAAATTCATGCACTTGTATCATCTATTTCTCTACAAGAGGAAAGTGCATGATAACCCTCTTTTCATTCCCTTTATTAAGGCATTCCATGAATGCGAATGACAACAAAAACCACAAGAACCATCTGTAATTGATGCTGCAGTGACAGCTAAACTGTGAGTTAGTGAATTTGGCCAACATTATAAATTTCCTTGGTTCTGATCAGGCACTAAATAATGAAATATTAAATAATGTAGTCACCAGAACTCTGAATAAAACAGCCCATGCCAGAATTCTGTCAGTGTCTTTTAAAATACCTGGCATACAGGGACTATTCCTAAAACCAAAAATATCTCATTCCCAGGAGGAGCTACAATCAGAAATGACTACTGAAGGGGGGAGGGGGGGGGGGGCGGGGAAAGGGGGCAGCAAATCACACATATTTCTCTTCGCTAACTTCCCATTTCCCCCAGCCACAAGATCCCCTCCAGAGAAAAAAAAAAAGGCAAGACCTGACAAAAGGACTTTGCTGAAAGAACAATCAACCCCTTGAGGGCAGGTTCAGAACAGCTTCAGGGAACTGGGACATCGGAACCCTCTGTGGTCCATGTTCTCCCTCTAAAATAGGACCAGGGTCCATAACTGTCACACAGACTTTTTTGGCAAATACAGCTCTATCAGAGGCAAGGAGTAAGTGAACTTAACGATGATATTTTATAAGCAGTTGCCACATTACTCATTTCAAAGGAAAAGAGAGCCACCATAGAAAAGATACATTTCCAGAACCAATTTAAAGGTTAAGCCAGACAAGTTCCCTGAATCAGGATCTAATGAGATTCCAAGGCTCAGCTCAGGAGACTTGGTGCTGTAGGAGCAAAGGAGAGGCAGCTCACACCTCTTCAGTCAGTGACAGCTGAAACTCCCAGAAGGATAATGACACTTCCATGGATCCTGGCTACCTCGTTTACCAGCACATCCCAATTAACTTCTATAGGGATTATGCATCAAATTCTTGCTGAAATTAATGTGCCCAAATGCCTTTCCTGGCTTTGTAGGATTGAATCCTCATTTACATGTGGCTGAGTGCCTCTCTCCATCCTTGCAAATGGCATATGTTTTATCCTTGCTGTATAAAGTGACAACGGCATTAAAGGGTTAAGAAAGAAACTGTTAAGCATGATGTAAAAATAAAGTTTAGGCTACTCGAAAGTAAATTAAGTGCCTTCTTAAACAACAAAAACAACATTCACTTAATTTTTTTAAAAAATACTGATGCTCACACGGACAACAAAGAGAGCATAGATTCAACTAAAATCAAATGAGATTCAAAATTGCTTCCAGTGTTGGTGCTGAAAACAAAGCATGCACAAGGGTCCACTACACTGCTCTCTTGCAAGGCATAAACCAGGTCTGCAATAAAATGCTTGATGCTGTCTTGCTGGTCATAAAGCTACCAAAAAAAAAAAAAACCCACCATTTTTTATAACACTTTAGGGTCCAATGCAATATAAAATATATTTTTCTGGAAGTGTATGCTTTCAGAGTAGATTCTAGTGACTTTGAGGTTTATATAGACTTTTGTCAGACAGGAACAGAATATATTTTTTGTTGGATTGGGCCATAGGCAGTATAGCTGCACCCAAAGGACAGTGTAAATGACAAGTATTCTGAACCCTGGGGAAAGTATAAATCATTAACAACAAGACCAAGATAAGAGCTTCTTGAACTGACATTTCCAGTTTTAAGAAATAGTTTTCTATTCCCTTTATGTTTAAAGGAAATGTTGCCTTTCCTAAATACATTGAAATTACTTCATCTTCGTATGGATGCAAGAATACCTTCAAAATGCCCCTCAATAAATGTAACCCCAAAAGACCATCTCTTTAGATCACTTCTTTGACCACACTGCCATTTTCATTGTCTCCTTCCAGGTGGCTCCTTGGGTTGCTCACCACAAACAGTGCAGGTGCCTTCAAGGCTTTCCCTGGCCTATCCCAAACTCCACACCCTCACAGACCACACTGATTCCTTCAATTCTTGTTCAGCTTTTAGGTCACTGTTATTAATTTTGCTTCTAACAAGCATCTTTTGTCTTCTCTTTACTGATGTTTTTTTCTAAAGCTTAACTTATTTTTACCTTGACACCTATGCACAGACAATATGTGAGGCTACATAAATTAACTTCTGCTTTCTTTGCACTGCCCAGTTTGTTGAGATTCACAGACTATTTCTTAGTATTTTGGGACAACATATTCTCTAGGGGATGGACTGATATTTCCCCCCCACATTATAGAGCATTCCAAACCCAAGGCAGCCATGTTTCTAGATAACAATGTCAAACAAATAATGAACAGCAATAATCTTAAGATGGATTTTCTAGGTTTGTAAGGCATTCTTTTAGAAAAGCTACCTGTAGTGTCTTTAAAAAAAAAAAAAAATGCACACATGTTCTCAAACCTGAATCTATATAACCCAAGCCCTGATGTGTTAAACTTTGATGTGTAGTGGACTCCAGCTAAATTAAATATCAAAACTTGACCACTAATGCAGCATATTTCCTGGGAAAAATACACTGTATTTTATCCAAGAGACATATGGGGAATACAAACAAGAATAACATTACTGAAAAGATCTTCTCTTAGGATCCTAAGATCTTCTCCTACGATCAAACAGATCTGGGTTACAGGCAAACCATTTGAAAACAAGTTGCTGAGGCAATATTCCATCAAAATGACTACTATCAGCCATAAACATATGGGACCCTCTAACTACCCAGGGTAATAAGTCTTGTATATTATTGCTGGGAATTCCTCCAAAGCCCAAATCATTTTTAGTTTGTGAAGCTCCCTAATTTATTTTCCATGGTCGGGAAGAATCTGCTGCTAAACTAAAAATACAGTTTTACCCCCCATTATCTCTGCACATAAAGAGTCACAGAGCTTTGGGCTAGAATTAACATGAGATAGGCTATTATGACTGCAAGAACATTTAGCAGTCCCTGTTGAGTTTGCAGTTTTTTAATAATAAATATCCTCCCTATAATATCTTACTCTGTTTTTTCTGAACTTGATGCCTTGAGGAAGTCTTGAAGCTTGTGATAAAATGCTAACAGTATTTACCTATTTTGTTGCTAGCCTGGATTTCCTTTTCTCCCTGGGAAAACTCATTTAAAGAAATGATATTTGCACGCAAAAGCTCTTAAAAGTATAACCTCTGATGAATGCCCTACAGAAATATGATTTCCTACTGTACATGATTACTGAGGCAAAACTGAGACTCTGCTTGTATAAAGTAATGCTACTATTTTATTGTGAAGCTTTTGCTCTTCCATGAAGGAAAAACCTTGCAATCAGAAGTGAAGGTTATAAAAGATGCAGTCTGCAAGTCAAAAGCGTCCTATTAGCACCAATCAAGGTGATAATTAAGATTTCTCTAAGGAGGGGGGTAGGCTTTTAGGGGGCTTCAAAAGTACTGAACTTCATGCACATAATAAACAGTTCAAAGTACTCTTACTGTATTAAGAAAATGCTGGAAGTGACTAAAAGTAAGGCGTACTCTTGCATACATAAGTATCTTACTTTGTTAGGCTAACTCTGTGCAACAGAAAAAACTTGCCTACCCTCACATACATTAAGGATGAGGGAGTTTGGCAGTTTTCTTATTTTTGTTGGGGATTTGTTTAGGGGTGGGGGTATTTTGGGTTGGGTTTTTTGCCCCCAGAACTGTTCATAAATGCATTTAGGACAAAAGAAATTATACGAAGCCAACATCCTTTAGGTATTCAAGGTTTCAGTTCACTAAAAGATCACTAAACTAGAGGAACGTTTCACATTTCAGTTTTCCTTCAATTCATTCTTGCTGGTTTTTACTTATTCATAGGTCTGTCAAGCAAATTCAGCAGAGTATCAAGCAAAACATGCACATCAAAAATACCCTCTCTCATAAACAGACAATCTCAATCTCCATAGATGTCAGCAAGTACTCACAATAAGAAATTAAATCAAGTCATGCTTACACACCTAAATGAGTAATTCCCTCTACCCATTGCACCTTGTGTGGTGTAAGGCTTTAGAAGAGTAGCAGTCTATGGGCAACAGATTCTTTTTAGGCAGAGAAAACAAAAAACAATTAAGTTATGAATGAGACCAACAATACACTCTCTTCTTCACACACATGCCCAGCTCAACTTAAATTGTGAACAGATGGAAAGCAAAACACTCTTATATATTTCAGTTTCACCACATTCCCCAATATTCTTCTAGATCAATCAAAATACACTTTTTAAACAATTAAAATGTTTAGAATTATAAGCCATTTCCAAACAGGCAATCCACTGATCTTTAGTTTACTGACTTGTTTCCCTTTGCCACCTCATTGATTGTGGCATTATTCTTACTGGACAGCAATTCACTATGGGCATTATTTGTAGACAGTGAATTTTCTCTTACGAAATCTATTTCAATAATTTTACTTTCAGCATTCATAAAGGTTATTTCATACCTGTGTATTTGCTAGATGTGACTCTCCATTTTCCTCCTACAAATGAGGTATTTTTCAGTTCTCACAAGCTTTCCACAAATGTTGCTGAAAAGTGGTCCAATCTGTAAGGTGAGGGTGAGATATGCTGTATAAAACACAGTTTTTACACTCGCACAAATAAACAAGTGATTTCTTTTTTTAACAAAGCAGGAAAATGAAACTGAACTCATTTGAACCCTCCAGAACTGCAACACAAGAGGAAACCTCCATCATCTTACAGCCACAGCATTTCCCCAACCGCTCCTCTTCATCTTCTCTATCCTCTTTCCTAGGGCTGCCTCCATTTTTTCCTACCATTTCCAATTCCTTACTCTTCAAATATTTATACCCTGGTTTTGTGCTGGCCACCACCCCTCACCTGCTCCTTTTTCTGCTTCACCTTCTTCTAAACCTCCCAGATTTTGTGCCTCTGTATTTCCATGTCCTCCCCACTTTGGAAAGCACACTCTGGCTGCCTGGTTCCATTATAAATCAGTGTAATTAGAGGCAACAGGATGACACTCACCCAGACTGCAGCAGAGCCACACACTTAACACCACCACCACATTTAACACAGCCACAACATCCCCCTGGTGCCACTGCAGTTCCACATGTTGGGGTAAACTGCAGCCTGAGCTTCATTAGGGTCTGGAATTGTGTCCCTTCCCTGCTCCTAGCTCAGCCCACCCTCACATGATAAGGTATAAAGTCATGAAGCCTTTAGCATAACCTCACAAACTCCTACAAAAGTAAGTAGTTTCTCATGGAGCTCCTCCAGGATAAGGTAAAACTTTGAAGAATTTGGAAAGTGACCACTCACGGAGACACGAAAGACACTCCTCATAACTTTATCTCACATGTAAAGTGCTGTGCGTTTCATATAGCAATACATTTATACAGTATGTGATCGTTTCTCTTTCTCTGGCCCCTGTAATTTTCAACTTAACCACTTCATTCTTCACTATACACAGCCTCATTTAATTTCCTTATATCTGCAGAGCAGGAATTAGAGAGGCCCAGAATAGATCAAACGGTGCTGAATTTGGGTCATTATCCACAAAGCCTCCCAAGACAGTCTGCCTTAGTTGTCAGTGAAAGTTCACTTGCAATGTTTTGCTCACACTAGAAAAGGAGATGGAGAAACCTGGCAACCTTCAATAGACAAGGAACCTTAAAAAGATTTAAAACATAACCTCAAGAGCTTCTTCAAGACTCACACATCTGAAAACTCACCTCTCCTTTTTCTCCCAAGAACATGGTCAGGACAGGATTTTTTTGTCAAATCAGACACTTTATCTACTATTCTATAGAAGAATGCCTGAGAGCACCAACTCTTCAGAGTCTCTTCACAGCAGCCATTTCATCTGCCCACCTGAGCATGTTTAGATTTAAATAGACTGAACCTCATCACC